>NC_141002.1:88543782-89194943 GCF_052327205.1 Somniosus microcephalus | reverse complement strand
AGGAATCGATCTGTCTGTCTGTCTATCCTTCTGTCTGTCTGTCCTCACGTGTGCGTCTGTCCGGCTATGCGCTCGAAAGTTATAGAGCATACCTATGCACGCATTACCTCCGAAGAAAGCTTACGCTTCTGGGACGCTCGTAAGCATATTTACTTTTCGGTCGGATGAAAATTGTTCGCGCCTTATGCAAAAAACCTTCAAAATTAAACTCATTATCTGCTACTTAGCATTGATTGACTGACATCAAGGTTCCACCAATCCTGTGCCGTCACGATTGACCAATCCTACAGTACAGTCCCCTGATGGTTGGCCAATCGGTGTGTGTGTGTGGGCGGGACTAATCGTTTCCATCTCAGGGATGTGGCAGCCATTGTTTCACTGCCATTACTTCAGCTTCCAGCTCAAACTACTTTGATCATCCAGCTTTGAAAAAGTTAGTATTGTAGCGGTTCATGTAGGTCGCCACTAAATAATCGAGTTCGACTTCGACGAACTATAAATAAGTTGTTTATTTACAGGAACAGGTTAAATACAACCGGTAAGGTAGCAGGTAAGATGGCTGACTGTAGGAGCACCGTGGTGTAGGTCTTTCCCCAGCAGGGACGCCACGAGGACTAACTAAAAACTTCCCAGCTCAACTGCCAGCAGGTTCCGAGCTCAACTGCCAGCAGGTTCCGAGCTCTATTGTTGAAAGGTTCCGAGCTCTGACGTCATGACGTCAGAGTACAGGAGAGAAGCCTGAGTATAGTAACAGACACATACAGTAAGGTAAGTTAAAGGGAATTATGTATATCCATGTAAGGGACAACCGGTGGTACCGCCACATAGGCCCCCCCAGAATTCGCTTTAACAAAAGTCCAAGGATGAGATGGTCTGACGAGCTGGTGGTCTCGGCGGTCGTGCTGTCTTGGCTTAGTAGACGAGGTATAAAAATACTGCTCGTAAGCGGATCCTTACGCACGTCATGGCGAATAAAACGTATCCGTCAGGCGAAGGACCATAGAGACGTGTGAAACAGCAGGCCTTATCAGAGTGACGGGCGGATTGGGCAGACGCGGGCGATGCCTCCGTTGACTGGTGAGCGAAACCTTCAGGAGGCTGGAACGCACGGAACAGTGCGTGCCATAATGCTACGACATTAACAGAACGGAGGGTGAAAAGTTGCTGTGTTGATCTGTGATCAGAGCAACTTCCACGTGTTGATCGCGGCTGCAGGATGCCCATTGGACCCGTCCTCGATGCATACAGCTTCAATAGACATTTGCATTTGTTAAAAGGGAAAACTGGAGAAAGGGCGGCAACGGTCCAGGTTGTTGTTGCTTTCAGGAGGGGTTAACTCTGCCTGGAGGGCGGCAACACTTGTAACAGTTGTAGATTTAGGAGAAAACAGCCGGGAGGGCGGCACGCCTTTTGTTCACGCCGAATCGTGTAGTAGGTAACACAACCAGCAGACTGAAGGGCTGGTGAGTCATCGGCGGAGAAGGAGTCGTCGTTTTTCACGAGGGATGAGTCCTCGTGGTTTGCGAGGGATAGGTCCTCGTGCGCGAGGAGTGGGTCCTCGTGTTTTGCTGGGGTGAGTCCTCGTGGTATCCCCGCAGGGCGCGCTCCGATTTTGTGGGCCCGAACATGCTGTACCCCGCGCTTGGAGAGATGTATACTTGCTGTTGCTTTGGACGTAGAGGCGGACGATCCGTGTGGCGGTAGGAAAAATGAGTACGGGGACCGTAAGCAAGTGTGTGGTCGGCGCTGCATCGATGTTCTCGTCGAATGGGGCTTCTACCTTTATAAAGCACGGGGGAGACTGTGGCTCCCTGGATTGCGGCAGTGACAGCAAAACGGCTGGTGCTTCCATGGCGTGCTTCTTTTGTGAAAATTGCTCACAAAAAAACGGAGTCCGGTTGAGTTTTGTCCGTGTCAAACGGGATCTGCTCCAGACTGCGCTTACCTTGCGAATACGTTCGCAAAGATGGGGTCGCCTTTGGAGGAATCGGTGTTAGGCGGTTGCTGTTCCGTAGTTGTTCGTCGGTTGTGCGTTGGTCGTCTTGTGGGAAGACGAGGTTCAGGCGTGCGTTGCTACCGTGAAAGTCGTTCACAGATACGGGTTCACCAATTGTAGTGTTGGAATTGATGAGCTCCCGTACTCACGTCGTTGGGTCACCAATGTAGCGTTGGCGGTCGACGGTTGCCGTTGGGCGTGCTGTACCTCTGTGAAGACAAGGGTCAGGCTGCGCGTTGCTACCGTGAAAATCGTTCACGGATACGGGGTCACCAATTGTAGTGTAGGAATTGATGAACTCCCGTACTCACGTCGTTGGGTCACCAATGTAGCGGTTCATGTAGGTCGCCACTAAATAATCGAGTTCGACTTCGACGAACTATAAATAAGTTGTTTATTTACAGGAACAGGTTAAATACAACAGGTAAGATGGCTGACTGTAGGAGCACCGTGGTGTAGGTCTTTCCCCAGCAGGGACGCCACGAGGACTAACTAGAAACTTCCCAGCTCAACTGCCAGCAGGTTCCAAGCTCAACTGCCAGCAGGTTCCGAGCTCTACTGTTGAAAGGTTCCGAGCTCTGACGTCAGAGTACAGGAGAGAAGCCTGAGTATAGTAACAGCCACATACAGTAAGGTAAGTTAAAGGGAATTATGTATATCCATGTAAGGGACAACCGGTGGTACCGCCACAGTATCTCTTTTAAAAATAACATATTTACCAAAAACGTTTTATAAGTACTTTCACTTTCATCTTTCAAGGTATTAAAAGGTAGAAATGTTGCCCGGCAGCAGATTGAGAGAGGGACACAGATAGGGCCCAAAAGCCTGGGACTCGATTTAAAATGTTGCCCGGCAGCAGATTCACAGAGGGACACAGAGAGGCCCCAAAGCCTGGGACTCCATTTAAACCGCCTGGCCCAAAACAGCCCTGGCAATGCCGGGCTCCCCCCAGCTAGTATTGTTATAAAACAGCACGTTCTCTGACTCACCTTGAGCAATGCCACTGCTAGCAATATTATAAAATAGTGTACATTTCCTGTCTGTCATACTTTTAGATGTCTGTCCTACTTTGCATGCCATGCACTAATACAAATTTTTGTGTCACACATTTAAAATAAAGTATGGAAGACAATCAATTGGAATATACAAGAAAGTGCTCCAGGAATAGAATACTAGAGCTATAATATCTACAACCTCTTAATTGATTCCCAGAAGCGAAGCCAAGATTTTGATTTGCATGATAATTAACCTTTGAAAGAACCAGTATTTACTTAACATCAATTAGACTTTGTAACCTTAAATGGACACAGCTGCACTTTACCTGTAGAATTGTGCATGGTACAACACTCGTCTCCTGAGCAACGCCACAGGAGATCTGCTAGTATATTAAAAATTATGTAAAAGTGATAGATCAAGGAATCAGCATCACAGTGTTGTAACCATATCTCCACCCCATTATCCGTTGAACATGTCTCCCTACTGGGAGTAAGTGTACCCCTTGATGTTCTTAAAGCTGGTCTTGAATGGAGTGGAATAAAAACAGAAAATGTTGGAGATACTCAGCAGGTCAGGCAGCATCTGTGAAGAGAGAAACAGAGTTAACGTTTCAGGTCGATGACTCTTCGTCAGAACACTGAATGGAGTGGAATACCCTTGAGTATAGAAGATTGAGGGGCGATCTGATTGAGGTGTTTAAAATGTTAAAAGGCCTCAATGGGATAGATACAGAGAAAGTACTTCCTCTGATGGGAGAATCAAGAACAAGGGGACGTAATCTTAAAATCAGAGCTAGGCCATTTAGGAGGGAAATGAGAAAACACTTTTTCACACAAAGGGCAGTGGAAACCTAGAATTCTCTTCCCCCAAAAGGCTGTGGATGCTGGGGGTACAATTGAAACTTTCAAGACTGAGATTGATAGATTTTTGTTGGGTAAGGGTATCGAGGGATATGGAGCTAAGGCGGGTAGATGGAGTTGAGGTACAGTCCAGCCATGATCTAATTGAATGGCGGAGCAGGCTAGAGGGGCTGAATGGCCTGCTCCTGCTCCTACGTATTGAATGGTGGCCAGTATTAGAAGTACATGGACTTCCATCTTCCATGAGTACAGAGAATCACTCTCTTTCTTGTAGGCTCTCTTGAAGGCTTCTAAAATGGATGGAGGATAGTTGTAACTTGCTAACAGGGAAATACCCAGAGCCAGGCTTCACACGTAAAGGTTGGATGCTGATATATTATTCAAGTGGAAAAAATGTAAGTTGTTCCAGCGGGGAGCTGTCAACCATTTTCTATTCCTTAATGCATTATGTATCTTAAATAAACAAACATATCTGACTCAGTCATCTGCATGTCTTTTAGCTCTGACTAGGACTCGGGGGATCATGACACGTACTTTTCCGCTACATTTGATGGAATTCGGGTTGACTGTTCTGCTGGCAGTGACATTTTAATGTGTGCTTGGCATATTCATGCTGACTTACTCCCTCCTTTACTTTTCAGAATGTGTTATTGTTTCTTTATGTTAAGAGAAGGGAACGGCAGAGATGCTTCACTTGAAACAAATGCTGGATTGTTCCCACCACACTGCTAGCTTTTCTTACTGCTGCAGTACTCATTACCGGGGGTGCAGATTTGTGTTCCAATAAAATATTTTATCATTAAGGTCTGTGAGGAATGGCAGCGAAAGGAAAAAAGAAAGACTTGTACTTCTATAGCGCCTTTCACAACCTCAGGACGTCCCAAAGCGATTTACAGCCAATGAAGTGTAGGTCCAAATTTTCCTTACCTTGGCAGGTCCGGTGCGGCCGGTCGCGACCCGGCTACTGGCTCCATCCCGTTGTAGAAAATGAACTTACTTTAATGGGGCCTATTAAGCCCGACCCAGCACATTACCCGGCCCAATTAGATGGAGCGGGTCTGGTGACGTCATTCATGACGCGTTTGCAGCCGGGATCCTTAAAGGGACCATGGCCACATTAAATTTGAAATTTAATCTAACATAGTGGGTGTTGAATCTTTACTGTACAATAATATAATAAAAGTTATATATGAGTGATAAAGAAATATTTAATTAAAATTATCATTAAGTAATATGAACCCATCTACAAATACGATCAAGAACATAATTTAAAAAGTACATTAATTGGGAAGTTATCGGTGCTTTAGTCACACATCTACAGACTTTTGTATCAGCAACTGGTACAAATAAAAGATGTGTGTGTATAGGTAATATATAAAATTAAGCAGATTTTAAATGTAATTGTAAAGGGGTGGATTTACAATCTACAATCAGTGGAAGAACTGCAGAATCCCTGACAAACAGTGTAAGTGGTGCTTACAATGCATTTCTGGGATTTCTGTAGCTCTTCCGTTGAAGTTAACAATGGACAAGTGAGTAAACCTCCGCAGAAATTCACCCCAAAGTCTCAGGTTGAAAAATTAAATTAGTTATATTCAGGGACTGAAAGCAAATTGAACCAGTAGAATGAGTGATGAGAATGAAATTGTTATGGTTGATGACTTGATTTAACCTGTAACTGGACAATTACAGTATACAGTGATAAAAACCTGACAAGAAACAACACAAAAATATATTTAAATGGTATATGTCTTTTTTTATAGTGTAGATCAATTCAGTGCAATTACTGTTGAGTTGGAAGGCAACAGCCGAGAATGGCCAGTGAAAAATGTATTTCCCTCACCATCCAGGGTAGGAAGGGAGCCTTCAGCACTCACATCCCTTCAGGATTTTCCAAATTAACATTTACCAGTAGCTTTTCAAGTAGAACAGAATCTCCATCAATCTGTTAGCTGATGTAATCAACATGTTTTTATTTGGTTTGTTTTCCATGCTGTCCAGTAATCAGCTGGAGCAATGGCCACAGAACTCACGCCTCAGGTTGACAGATGTGGTTCCCGAGCTGCGTGAACCCTCGTGGCCATGCAGGGAAATTTAAAAAGTAGGGGGATAAGTGCCTGTAAAGTACCCCATAATGATTTCAATTGGGCCGCCCACCGCTGCAGGTCGGGTCGGCTCTGCGATGACAAACGTGCCTGGGGGAAAGGTGCGTGGGAGCGAGATGACAGCGGGTTCCCGACCTGCCATCAAAAATAACAACGTTCCCACCCGACACGCCACCGATCGCGCCCGCTACCACCCTGGAAAATTCAGCCCCTAGTCACCGTTGTAATGTAGGAAACACGGCAGCCAATTTGCACACAGCAAGCTCCCACAAACAGCAATATAATAATGACCAGATAATGTCTTTTAGTGATGTTGATTGAGGGATAAACATTGGCCAGGACACCGGGGAAGAACTCCCCTACTCTTCTTCAAAATAGTGTCACGGGATCTTTTACATCCACCTTAGAGAGCAGACGGGGCCCCGATTTAACAGCTCATCCGAAAGATGGCACCTCCGACAGTGCAGCACTGGAGCGTCAGTCTAGACTTTTGTGCTCAAGTCTCTGAAGTGGGACTGTGAAGCCACAACCTTCTGACTCAGAGGTGGTAGTGCTACCAACTGAGCCATGGCTGACACTTAGAGGTACTGTCCATATTATTCCAAAATCTTACACAGGCACTAGAAGGCAGACAATGTAACTCCATTGTTCAAAAAGCGGGAAAGGGATAAATAAGGTGAATATAGACCAGTTAGTCTCACATCAGTGGTTAACAAAACAGCTAGAAACTATAATGAGGGAGAACATCAGTGAGCGCTTAGAGAAAGTAAGGGCTAATGAGACACAGTCAACACGGGGTTGTCATGCTTGACTAATTTAATTGAATTTTTTGTGGAAATTACTGAGCAGAATAAGAAAAGGAATTAAATGGATGTGATACACTTGATAATGTGCGACATAAGAGACTTGTGAAGACTAAGGCCCATGTTATTAAAAGGAAAGCAGTGGCACGGATAGAGGAATGCCAGAAATAAAGAAAGAAGGCAGAGAGTAAGTGTAAATGGATGTTTCTCAGATTGGCAGGATGAAGCTATTGGCATGATCCCAGAGATCTCTGTTGGGGCCTTTTTTGTTCTCCATGTACTGTACATAAATAATGTAGGCATAGGTACAGAGGGAATAATATCAGCATTTTTCCAAATTAGGGGGCATGGCAAGGTGTGAGAAGGAATGCAGGAGAATACAGGAGGACATAGATTAGAATTATAAGCAGATGGGTGAAAAGTGCAGTTCAATGAATATACATGTGAAGTTGTGCATTTTAGCAAAAAAACAGAAAATGAAATTGTACCTTAAAATAGGAAAAGGACGATCTTGGATAACAGATAAACGGATGTAAATTTTCAGCTTCTCCACTTCACCATTGCCCAGCCATTGTAGAACCCGTTGGATTTTCATTCAATTGAGTTCAATAGAATTAGATCAGGTGGGTTCTACAACAGACGGGCGATCTGCTCCTCCAGGTTACTACCCAGAGGTGATGATGTAAATGTGCTGCCTTCCTTTAGGAATTTATGTTAGTTTTCCAGTTAATTCAGGGGTTTGAGTAATTTGGGTCGATTTCCATTGTGTGCCGCCACCTAGTGGATATTTGGTACCTAGCAAGTGCAGTAAAGTGCAGTAAAGTAAACTACTGTATATCTCAGACCTGCAGCTCGACACATGGTCTGGGAAGTTATTTTCTTGTTACGCTCCGGCCTTGGACGCTATTTGTCTGTAAGTACTTGAGAATGTTATAGATGATAAGTGTACACTATATTTTGCAGAAAATGTTTAGTTTGTAACCTTTCTCTGTAAGCAAACCTGCACAGCTAGCCATGAAGTGCTCGCTCTCTGTCTAGCTGGTTAACTTGTAGCTGTATTTTGATACACTATGTACAGGGCTAATTTAAAGTGAATGTAAGAGAATGCCTTTCAGTTTGCTAAATGTATATTCACAGTAAGCTGTGTTTCCACGTGTTTTGGTAAGTTACATGCCAAATGTATTGTGTTGCTCAGGCTTACCTAAATTTGTCTATGCATATCAGTTATGTGCTTGTGTACTAATGTGTGCTTCCATTTCTGTATTGTATTTCAGTTTCACAATAAGAATCTTTCAGTAAAGTTTACAAGAAAAGTCAAGCCTTGTGATTTTTATGGGAAGATATCAAGTTGTTAGCTGCCTGTCTAGCTCTGCATAGGAATGCGCTGCAAGGGCAGAATAGTGAAAAGACAACAGCACAGCAGGCTCAAGCACAAGAAGATACCACTCAGCTACCATGAGTCTACGCTCAGGAAGACAATATAACATAGAGGACGTCGACCAGCCAACCGAGAAGCATGGGCCTCTTCGAGCAAATGATGCCAAGTCACAGTCCTCTAAAGCATCCTCTAGATCATCTCGGCGGTCCAGCAGACCGTCGTCATCGACAGCTTCTGCAGCCGCCAAAGCACATGCTAAGGCAAAAGCTGCCCAGGCTCAATTGTCCTTCACTGAAAACGAAGCTAGTGTGATGAAGCAGAGAGCCGACCTCGATGTTAGTGTGATGAAGCAGAGAGCTGACCTCGACGCTAGTGTGATGAAGCAGAGAGCTGACCTCGACGCCAGTCTTCACATTCTCCAAAGCCAGAGAGCTGCCGCTGCCGCTGAAGCTGCAGCTTATGAAGAAGGTGAGGAGAACGAAGGCGGGGAGCACAGCCATGAACCATATGTTCCAGAACAGCCCCTCAGTCCAGTGCAACGTACAAGTGAGTATGTTCAACAACACTCCAAATTGTTCTTCAAGGAAACATCCAGGTATCTCGACGCAGAACCAGCTACTCACCACAGTAACAAACAGCCTGTTTTCGGAGACACTGAGCTTAAAAGAGAAGAAACAAGTAAGACTTACCTGCAGAGATCTCCACAGCATTCGGCCAATCCAGCCAAGCAGTCCTCACCCGAGCCACAAGGTGCACAAGACCTCGCTAGGTACCTCATCCGCCGAGAATTGTTAAGTTCAGGTCTTCTAGAATTTGATGACCATCCTGAAAATGATTGGTCATGGAAAGCGTCCTTCCTGAGTACCACCAAGGACTTGAATCTGTCAGCCAGAGAAGAACTAGATTTGATGACAAAGTGGCTCGGAGCTGAGTCGTCAGAACAGGCGAGGAGAATTCGCTCAGCGCACGTCCGCAATCCCACAGCAGGCCTCAACCTGGTTTGGCAACGTCTCGAAGACTGTTATGGGACACCAGAAGTCATTGAACACGCACTGCTTAAGAAGATTGAGGACTTTCCGAAGCTAACCGACAAAGATAATGTTGAGCTTCGAGAACTGGGTGACATTCTCTTCGAACTGGAGTGTGCTAAGGGAGAAGGTTACCTGACAGGCCTCTTGTATTTAGACACAGCTCGTGGGGTAAACCCAATAGTGGAAAAGCTCCCCTACAACCTTCAAGAGAAATGGATAGCTAAGGGATCCAAGTGCAAGGAGGACTACGGAGTGGCATTTCCCCCCTTCCCTCTCTCTTCTCCAGGTTCGTCCAACAACAGGCAAAGGTGAGGAATGATCCAAGTTTCACTTTCTCCACCTCCAGCAGTTACGCTCCTTCGAGAACAGAGAAACCCACAAAGTACAGCAACAAAGCCGCTGTGAGCGTGCACAAAACAGATGTTCCAGCTGAACCCTCAGTCAACCAATCCAGTTCTGCTGGGAATAAAGTGGATGACCCAGATCGTCAGTGTCCAATACACAAGAAGCCCCACCCACTCAAAAAGTGTCGAAGCTTTAGAGGCAAGCCTATTGATGAGCGCAAATCATACCTGAAAGAGAATTGCATCTGCTTCAGGTGTTGTAGGTCGACTATGCACATGGCAAAAGACTGCAAGGCGACAATCAAGTGCTTCGAATGCAACAGCGAAAAACACATCGCAGCCCTGCATCCAGGTCCTCCTTCTTCGACCACCGAGAGTGCTGCGGTTGACAAAGAGGATAGCGGGGAGCAAAGCGAAAGCGCATCTTCTTCAGTCACCTCCAAGTGTACAGAGGTTTGTGGAAATGCAAGCAGCCCACGCTCATGCTCCAAAATCTGCTTGGTTAAAGCATATCCTGCAGGGAGAAAGGAGAAGGCAATCAAGATGTACGCAGTGCTTGATGAGCAAAGTAACAAGTCTCTAGCGAAGACAGAATTCTTCAATCTCTTTGAAGTCAAGGCCAGCGCGGCTCCGTACATGCTAAAAACCTGTTCAGGGACAACAGAGACTATGGGTAGGAGAGTTGGCAACTTCATGATTGAGTCCATGGATGGGAAACTACAGCTTCCCCTCCCCACCTTAATTGAGTGTGACATGATGCCAGATGATAGGACGGAAATTCCCTCCCCAGAGGTCGCACGCCATCAGCCCCACCTACAGCCAGTTGCCAACAAGATTCCAGCTGTGGACCCAGACACTCCAATCCTCCTGCTCTTGGGAAGAGACATCTTAAGGGTGCACAAGGTGCGTGAGCAAATCAACGGGCCCCACAATGCTCCTTATGCGCAGCGGCTTGACCTGGGATGGGTCCTCGTGGGTGGAGTTTGCCTGGGAACAGTCCACAAACCAGCGGATGTCAACGTCTATAAAGCAAACGTGTTGCACAACGGTCACACATCCTTTCTCAGCCCATGCCCAAACAGGATCCAGGTAAAGGAAGACTATGATGGCATGACGCAGCATCATAGGTCAACCTCCTCTGCCTGTGAGGAAGAGGCAGGCCTCACTGTGAACACAGACAGCCTAGGATGCTCAGTGTTTGAAAGGTCCAAGGATGATGACAAGCCAGCACTATCCGTGGTCGACAAAGCTTTCCTAACCATCATGGAGAGGCTCATCGGTGTTGCCAGGCGTATTCTGGATGCTATGCTGCTTCGGACGGGACCCACTCGTCTCACACACAACGTCTTGAGCACTCTCATGGCTGAAGTCATGGGGATCATGAATGCAAGACCCCTGGTGCCGGTGTCCACTGACCCAGACATGCCTGCAGTCCTCACCCAAGTGATGCTCCTGACTCAAAAGATGAGCGCTACTTCAGCCCCCTCTGGAAACTTTGACATGGCTGAGCTGCACGGGAAGCAGTGAAAGCAAGTCCAGTGTCTTGCAGACACTTTTTGGAAGAGATGGAGAGGAGAGTATTTGTCCACCCTACAGAGCCGTAGGAAATGGACAGAAGACAAGCCAAATGTCAAAGTGGGAGATGTTGTCTTGCTGAAAGACAGCCAAGCACACAGAAATGAATGGCCAGTGGGACGGGTTGTCAAAACTCTGCCGAGCAGGGACAAGAGGGTCCGCAAGGTGGAGGTGAAGATTGTCAAGGAGGGTACTGTCAAAGTGTTTCTGAGGCCAGTCTCAGAGATCATAGTCCTCCTTTCTGAAGAAACCTAGAGAAAGGATTCTGAGTATGTTTGCAGCAAAAGGACATTTTCTTTAGGTTTTATTTTGTACCTGTAGCGGTACAATGGAATTGTACCAAGCGGGGAGTGTGCTGCCTTCCTTTAGGAATTTATGTTAGTTTTCCAGTTAATTCAGGGGTTTGAGTAATTTGGGTCGATTGCCATTGTGTGCCGCCACCTAGTGGATATTTGGTACCTAGCAAGTGCAGTAAAGTAAACTACTGTATATCTCAGACCTGCAGCTCGACACATGGTCTGGGAAGTTATTTCCTTGTTACGCTCCAGCCTTGGACACTATTTGTCTGGAAGTACTTGAGAATGTTATAGATGATTAGTGTACACTATATTTTGCAGAAAATGTTTAGTTTGTAACCTTTCTCTGTAAGCAAACTTACACAGCCAGCCATGAAGTGCTCGCTCTCTGTCTAGCTGGTTAACTTGTAGCTGTATTTTGATGCACTATGTACAGGGCTAATTTAAAGAGAATGCCTTTCAGTTTGCTAAATGTATATTCACAGTAAGCTGTGTTTCCACGTGTTTTGGTAAGTTACATGCCAAATGTACTGTGTTGCTCAGGCTTACCTAAATTTGTCTATGCATATCAGCTATGTGCTTGTGTACTAATGTGTGCTTCCATTTCTGTATTGTATTTCAGTTTCACAATAAGAATCTTTCAGTAAAGTTTACAAGAAAAGTCAAGCCTTGTGATTTTTATGGGAAGATATCAAGTTGTTAGCTACCTGTCTAGCTCTGCATAGGAACGCGCTGCAAGGGCAGAATAGTAAATTTAACCCCACAGATTTTTTAAAGCTGGATTGCAGGTGGATAAAAAAACCATAAAATGCAAAATGGGATTGTGGGCTTTCTCTACAGGGGCATTCTCATTGAAACCTATAAAATTCTGACAGGGCTTGACAGACTGGATGCAGGGAGGATGTTTCCCCTGGCTGGGGGGTCTAAAACGAGGGGTCACAGTCTCAGGGTACGGGGTAGGACATTTAGGACTGAGATGAGGAGAAATTTCTTCACTCAGAGGGCGGTGAACCTGTGGAATTCTCTACCACAGAAGGCTGACTCTAATCACTGTGGAGGCCAAGTCACCGAATATATTTAAGAAGGAGGTAGATAGATTTCTAGACACAAAAGGCATCAAGGGATATGGGGAGAGAGCGGGAATATGGTATTGCCATGATCATATTGAATGGTGGAGCAGGCTCGAAGGGCCGACTGGCCTACTCCTGCTCCTATTCTTCTATGTTTCTATGTTTCTGTTGACTACAAAAGCAAGGAGGCGATGATCAATCCATTCAAGACATTGGTTAGTATTAAATAAAAACAGAAAATGCTGGAGATACTCAGCAGGTCAGGCAGCATCTGTGAAGAGAGAAACAGAGTTAACGTTAAGGTCGATGACCTTTCGTCAGAACTGGGAAACATATGTGGCTGTGATAGCGAGTTTTGGTAGATACCTGATCAAACACGAGAAGGGAGACAGAAAGAAATGAAGATGAACAAGGTAAAGGAGACAAACGGAAATCCCGTCGAAGAGAAGAGCAGAACTTCTTCAAGGTGGGCATTCCTGGAAGAGAGGTAACAGTGAATTAAACACTAATACAAAAAGAAAATACTGCAGGTGCTGGAAATCTGAAATAAAAACAGAAAATGCTGGAAATACTCAGCAGGTCAGGCAGCATCTCTGAAGAGAGAAACAGAGTTAACGTTTCAGGTCGATGACCTTTCGTCAAAACTGGTTAGTATTGTTTGCAGTCTGGGATGTCTCATTATACAAAGCATATTAGAGCCATTGTAAAGGTGCAACATAGATTCACTAGGATAACAAAGAAAAAAAGTATTTGCATTTATGTAGTGCCTTTCCTGACCTCAGGACTTCCCAAAGCGCTTTACAGCCAATGAAATGTGGTCACTGTTGTAATATGGGCACATTTCTGCTGTTGTCTATCCAGTGTCTCTGACTAGGAAGTGTGGATGTTGGGCAAGGACAGGATCTTGCTCAGCTGTGATGCCTTTTAAGGTCAAATAGCCCACTGACCCTCACTGTCCAGGTTCACACATGGAAAATGGACAATTGAATGAGGTGCTGGATGGCAGCCAGAACCTATAGTTAGGAAACACTACTTCACTCAAAGAGTGGTAGAAGTGTGGAACTTCCCCCTACACCCACCCCACCTCCCCCCCACACACAAAAAGTAGATGCTAGCTCAATTAATAATTTTTAAATCTGAGATCGATAAGCTTTTGCTAGCCAAATGTATTAAGGGATATGGAGCCAAGGCGGATGGATGGAGTTAATGTATAGATCAGCCATGGTCTCATTGAATGGTGGAACAGGCTCGAGGGGCTGAATGGCCTACTCCTGTTCCTATGTTCCTGTACAGTACCTTACTCCAGCATGAGTCACCAACCTCAAAGAAGGAGGGGGAGAAAATATTAGAACTACACACATAAAACTTGTGTAAGAATCAATATGCGTCCTCTATTTTCTTGGCTACATGCATCCACAGTGATTAGAGTCAACCTTTAAGTTGCCTTGGACCTTGCAAGGCTTTTGTACAAATTGAAAGACACTGTAGGCCGTTTAAAGAAACGCAACAGTAGGTACATTAGGCGAAGCAAGGATTAAACCTAATATTAAACTGCTCTTCGGGACAGTGTTCTGAATAATCAGTTCGTAAAATATTCATGGCAGTTCAATATGAGAAATGCTTGGAGACATAATTAATTTAGTGCAATATGATCTGTGGTATTCTTTACTTCTGCAAAATGCTTATCATATTTATACCTCGGCACTGCTCCGAAGGTGATATTGCTGGAGGTACCAAATAAAAAAATCAGCAACTTTATATAAATATTATCAAGAAATACAAAACAGGGAATAGTGGTTTAACCAGGAATTAAGTCAATGAGTGATACTAGGCATAATAACTGAAAAAACATATGCGTAAAGGAGCTAAAGGCAAATTCCATGGAGTAATCCACTTAGTATTCCATTGTGTATCATATTTGCATCACACTGTTAGATTAATCCTACTTTTAAATAAGGGATCTTTCAATACAATTGGTTGGCAGACAGAAAGCAAAGAGTTGGAATAAACGGGTCTTTTTCCGAGTGGCAGGCAGTGACTAGTGGGGTACCGCAGGGATCGGTCCTTGGACCCCAGCTATTCGCAATATATATTAATGATCTAGACAAGGGAACTAGATGTAATGGCCCCGATTTTCGGCTTGTGTGGGAAATGGTCGGGTTTCCCCGAATGTGGGGTTTCTGACACACATAAAAAAGTGTCAGCCAGCTCCACGCAATTTTCCCTCAAGTGGCCAATTAATTCCCAGCATGTGGGAAGCCTTGCTAATTGTCCAATTCGAGTCAGAAATCCCCACAGTATGATGTCATCATTCGTGGTGCTTTCAAGGCCCATAGCAAGCACTGCATCCTCTGAAGGCTTCCAAATGAACCATACAGGATGGCAGAGGAGCCTGCAGCAGCTGTGGCCAGTGCCAGACACCGAGCTGCCTTCAAATTCGACGAGGCTTCACTGCAGGCATTATTGGATGGGGTAAGGGCCCACAGGGAGGTCCTCTTCCCTAGGTCAGGGAGGAAGAGGCCTCCCACTGAGAACAATGCTGCATGGATGCAGGTGTCAGCAGATGCCAACTCGCTGGGAATCACCAGAAGAACCTTGGCATTACATCTCTAACTCCTTCCTTTGCTCCCCCACAGTACCATCCAGAGCCCCCATCCTCACTGTGGAGGAGGAAGAGGCTGTGCAGCCAGACTCCTCAGAGGAAGCTCCAACCTCTGAGGGCGCAGCGTCAGCAGAAGTAAGCGCACCCAGCACCAGCGCAGACACTCACACCTCGGGGGGACCTTCGGGACATAGAGTAGTGTTGCCACCTGGTGTTTCACAGCTCACAAGTGAGCCTCAGCAGATTCTGGAGACAGGGACAGCAGTGGAGAGTCCTCGTCGGAGGGCGCAGGACTCTGCCAGCTCAGCTCAGCTGCGCTGCATGTCGACCCTTTGCCTCTGGGTCCATCCGCAAGAGAAGAGGTGATGCATCTCCATGCACAGATGCAGGAGTCTCTGGCAGGTTTTGTCTCCAGGGTCGCTGCGAGTGTGGAGCGAATGGAGGAGTCCATAGCAACCATGAGCAGAGCCTTTGTGGAGTCATTGGCGCATGAGCGCATCACCATGGAAAGGCTGGCAACCTCCATGGAGGAGATAACTCGCCAGGGTACGGAAAACATGGTGAGTGCTCATAAGAGAATGACATCTCTTGAGGAGCGTTGGCCATCTGTTGAACAGAGAAACCAGATCTTCATGGAAGTCCTTCTGAGTAGGACTGCCAGTGCAGAAACGGGTCCCACTGGCCCCCTAAAGCGCAGCAAGGTGCTCTCAAGCCACTTCCAAGCGCTGGCCCCTTCTGGCCTGTGCAGCTTCAGGTGAGTGAGCAGCAACCTGGTGCTCCTGGTGCGGATCCTGCTGTTCCTGGTTCTGCTGCTGCCACCTCTGCTGCTGGAGATCCTCTAATGGCAAGAAGGGAAGGAAAAAAAGGTGTCCCATGCTTCTCGTAGATGCCTCCGCTGAGGAAGCGCTGAGTGAGGGTGGCAAGAGGGGCTTCCCAGGAGATCGCATTAGAGAAGTGTGTGAGGCTCCAATCTTCCATAGCTGTGCCGAAGCCTTGAAGAAGTAGCCCCAAACCTGCAACAACAAGGTCTTTCAACATACAAGTACTGTCCCTTTAAATCGCAGCTTCTCCAATTGACCTGCAGCTGACAGCAAGCAAGCCAGCAAGCTTCACGCCAGGTCTCAGCAGCGGGGTTCCCCGCAGGCGTGTTTCAGGTGGGGAAAGCCCCAAAGTCGCAACGGCCCCGGAAAATCTACCTCAACAAGCTGATAATTGCTCATTAGTTCTCCGACAACCAGTCCCGCCAGCGGTGGCCGGGACTGAAGCGGGTCATGCAGAAACGGCGGTCCGAAAGTCAGACGGGGCGGGGAATCCCGACCCGCTTTTTCGCCAATTTTCGGCCCCCGGCCGCATGAAAAGCCGCCCGACGGCAGCCAGAAAATTGACCCCAATATCTCCAAGTTTGCAGACGACACAAAGTTGGGTGGCCGTGTGTGCTGTGAGGAGGATGCCGAGAAACTCCAGGATGATTTGGATAGGTTGGGTGATTGGGCAGAAGCATGGCAGATGCAATATAATGTGGATAAATGCGAGGTTATCCACTTTGGTGTCAAAAACAGGAAGGCAGATTATTATCTGAATGGCAATAGATTGGGAGAAGGGGAAGTGCAACGAGACCTGGGTGTCCTTGTGCACCAGTTGCTGAAGGTAAGCATGCAGGTGCAGCAGGCGGTTAAGAAGGCAAATGGTATGTTGGCCTTCGTAGCGAGAGGGTTCGAGTACAGGAACAAGGATGTCTTGCTGCAGTTGTACAGGGCCTTGGTGAGACCACATCTTGAGTATTGTGTGCAGTTTTGGTCGCCTTATCTGAGGAAGGATGTTCTTGCCATGGAAGGAGTTCAGCGAAGATTCACCAGGCTGATACCTGGGATGGCAGGAATGACGTATGAGGAGAGATTGGGTCGATTGGGCTTATACTCGCTGGAGTTTAGAAGAATGAGAGGGGATCTCATTGAAACTTATAAAATTCTGACAGGACTGGACAGACTAGATGCAGGAAGGATGTTCCCGATGGTCGGGGAGTCCAGAACCAGGGGTCACAGCCTAAGGATAAGGGGTAAGCCATTTAGGACAGAAATTAGGAGGAATTTCTTCACCCAGAGAGTGGTGAACCTGTGGAATTCGCTACCACAGAAGGCAGTAGAGGCCAATTCATTAAATATATTCAAGAAAGAGTTGGATATATTTCTTAAGGCTAAAGGGATCAAGGGATATGGGGAGAAAGCAGGGACAGGGTACTGAATTTGGATGATCAGCCATGATCGCATTGAATGGCAGAGCAGGTTTGAGGGGCCGAATGGCCTACTCCTGCTCCTATCTTCTATGTTTCTAACAACAACTCCCATTTATATAGTGGTTTTAACACAGAAAAATGTCTCAGGACACAGCGTAGATTAAAATGGATTGCTAAACCAAAGTAGGAAATATTAGATGGGGTGGTGAAAACTTGGTGAAAGGGGTGGAAGATCATAAATGAGGAAAGGGAGGTGGAGAGGTGGAGAGATTTAGGGAGGGAATTCCAGACATAGGGCCTAGACAGCTGAACGCACAACCGCCAATGATGTGGAAAATGGAAGTGGGGGTGGGGGATACATTAGAAGCCAGAGTCAGAGGGGCTCAGAGTTCTCGGGGAGGTTTGTAGGGCTTAAAGAGGTTACAGAGATAGGGAGGGACAAGGCCATAAGGAAAAGTAAACATGTAGTGTATGTAACCGTTCCACCTTTAAGAGAACTATTTTAGTAACCGTTCCACCTTTAAGAGAACTATTTTAAGAGTTGCACTACTTTATCTTGGCTGCTGTATACTGTAATACCGACGGTGACCACACCGGTATATAAGTGCTGTGTAATGATTTATTGGGCAGTTCCGCCCTGACCTTCGACTAGTAAAGACCTGTTAAAGTTTACTCTTGTGGTCTGTGTATTAATTCTCAATATAACACACAGACTTAACAGTGGCGACGAGTACGATCTTACCCTGCGGCAGAGATACATCCAAGGCAGTTTAACGGGCGTCGAGAAGAGGCATCCGCCCTCATCATTCTGCTGAGAAAAGACTCGGGTCTGCAGAGCAAAGGAAGAATTCTGACACGAAGCCTTCCATCAGCAATAGGCAGTGATCATCCCTTCTATCACGGTGGTGGGTAAGCCGATCAGCGACGAGCAGCAAGTCGGCCACGTTGACTGTGAGTAGGGGAGAAAATAAAAAAACGGAGGATATAAGGGCGGAGAACTCGACCACGGCCGGGGAAAAGAGCCGGACAGAAGTCGGGGCCAGAGGCGCTGAGACTGGGGCAGCGTAAGGCACGGAAGCTGCGGTGAATGCAAACGCAGCCGGTGTGAGAGACCGGGCTACAAGCGGGCTGGGAGACGCAACAGCGTCGAGAGAGAGCTCGACCGCGACCGGTGAAAAAGGCCGGGCAGCTACCGAGGCCGCGAGGCGCAGCGACCAGGACAGCGTAAGGCGCGGGAGAAAACAGCGGGCTGGGAGACGCAACAGCGTCGAGAGAGAGCTCGACCGCGACCGGTGAAAAAGGCCGGGCAGCTACCGAGGCCGCGAGGCGCAGCGACCGGGACAGCGTAAGCGCGGGAGAAAATTAAAAAAAACGCGGAGAACTCAGCCGCAGCTGGGGGGGAAAGGACCGGACTGCAAGAGGGGCTGGGAGGCACGATTTGAAAACCGCTGGGGAGGGCGAACGCAGCAATACGGCAATCGCCATTACAGCCAGCGGGGGAGAAAGGCAAACGCGGGAAGCCGCCATTTTCGTAGGCGGGGGAAGAAGACAAGCGCGGGAAGCCGCCATTTTCGTAGGCGGGGAAGAAGACAAGCGCGGGAAACCGCCATTTTGAAAAAAAAAAGAAGTTAAAGAAAAATTTCTTGTTGTTTCTCAAGAAGATTGCGAGGATGCCTAAGCGTGGTAACATCAACGATTTCGATCCCGATGTTGAAGATTGGGCCACGTATGTAGAACGCATAGAGATATATTGTAAGGCAAATAAAATATCAAATGAAGATAAAGCATTAACCTTACTAAACTCAATGGGTGCGAAGACATACGGGCTATTGAAGCATCTTCTATCACCAGCTAAACCGGCGGATCCGACTTTCGCTAATATTGTTGCTGTCCTGAAGAATCATTTGAACCCCACACCGCTGATGTTAGCAGAACGATTTAAATTTTATGCGAGAACGCAACTGAAAGAGGAAAGCAACGCGGAGTACTTAATTGAACTGCGTAAGTTAGCGAAATACTGTCAGTTTGGGGAAAGACTGACAGAGGCACTGAGAGACAAATTCGTGTGTGGATTGTCGAAAGAAGGAACACAAAAGCGGTTGTTTGAAGAGAATGATCTTACACTTGATAAGGCTGTCACTATTGCAGCATCGCACGAAGCCGCAGCGAGAGGCACTGTGGAAATGCAGCTGAAGGCAGCGGTACTCAGCGTAGATCAAATGGCTTTGGGTACAACGAAATGTTATCGTTCTGGAAAGACAACACACGATCAGAACCAATGCTGGTTTAAAAACCAGGAATGTAGAAAATGTGGCAAGCTTGGTCACATAGCTAAAGTATGCCGGTCAGGAAAGAAGACCAGCAACAAAAAGTCACCACAGGAAAAGTGCAGAAAGGTACATAAGGTGGCTGAGAAGAGTTCGGATGAACAGAATTCGGATTCAGACTCCAACAGCAAGGAACTGGGTAGTCTGAGAATTCACAATGTGAGTAAGGAAGCTGACCGACAAACTATCTGGGTCACACTGCAGATAGCAGGAGTCCACGTGAAGATGGATTTGGACACTGGATCGGCGTTGACGGTCATGAATAAGCAAGATTACAAAAAGTTATTCACACATATTCCCCTACGGGATACGGAGATAGTATTGCAGACATACACGGGGCAAAGAGTATACCCCATCGGAAAGATAAAAGTCAAGGTGGTACACAAGGGCAAAGCACACCAAGGAATGGACATATATGTACTACCTGAGGGAGGTCCACCACTTCTGGGACGGGAGTGGATCAGGAAAATAAATATGGACTGGCCCTCCCTAAAAGCAATAACAGTAGATTCCGGGAAAAAGAAAGATGTCAAACCTGAACGATTGTCCAGAATATTGGATGAGGGCATATGCAGCAGTGACAGTGACAAAGCAGAGAGTGAGAACTTGGTGAAGACAATCAGCTCAGACTCTGGAACTGATGATGGTAAGACCAGCCCATGGGCAAAAGACAAGTCTAAAATGGACTTGCAGACTAATGATGGAAAAACGAAGGAGTGCATAAATGCTTCAGGAGGGAACAAAGTATCAGAACAGAATTTCACTGGACAACAACAACATAGTTTGACAGAGAATCCTGAGTCTGTCCAGTCTACAGACATGCACATTTCTGAGGAACACCGGGCTCGAACTCAACTCAATTTCAAACTACAACAGCAATTAGAACAAATGATTCGCTGTTTTGAGCAAGAGATGAATGCAAAGAAAAAGTTCTTTGACACAGAGTGGGAGAATCTGGAAAGACAGCAGAAGCAGCTGATTGAGAAAATGGAACAGGAACACACAAACCGTCTGCGCGATGAGGCCAAACGAATCAAAGCTGAGCAAGAAAGGGAATATGTCAAATTCATCGATCAGTTGAAAGCTAAGAAGAAAGAGCACCCTTTTGTGAGCAGTTTCAGCAGTAATAAGCCACTCGGGATTGGTGGCAGAGGCAAAAGCTGAAGTGATGGAGGAAATGGAAGACAATAGAGAAGAAGCAGAAGATGATGACTCATCTGAACCATTATCACCCCTACCAGGTCACGCACGTGGTCCCTCCGAACTGAGCCAAATCAGTCTGGAAGTAGAAAAACTTCCCAAGGTACTCGAGCCTTTAGAAGTCAGCAATGCTGGTTCTGAAGTTACGAAAGTTCAAGCTGTTAAGTCCAGTGAAGGACTATTAGATGAGTCACCCCAGCAACGAGAGCCTACTACACCACCGAGAACTACTACACCACCGAGAACTACTACCCCACCGAGGCGTTATCCGGACCGAGTCAGGAAGCGCAGGAGGCGCCTCCGCAGAGACTGAATCTGTGAACTGTTTTTACATGAAGTTGTGTATATATGTTATGATGTTATGTTTAATGGGGAATATATATACTGTTAAGCTAAAAAGGGAGGATTGTAGTGTATGTAACCGTTCCACCTTTAAGAGAACTATTTTAGTAACCGTTCCACCTTTAAGAGAACTATTTTAAGAGTTGCACTACTTTATCTTGGCTGCTGTATACTGTAATACCGACGGTGACCACACCGGTATATAAGTGCTGTGTAATGATTTATTGGGCAGTTCCACCCTGACCTTCGACTAGTAAAGACCTGTTAAAGTTTACTCTTGTGGTCTGTGTATTAATTCTCAATATAACACACAGACTTAACAAAACACTCGGATGAGAATTTAAAATTTTGGGCTTTAGTGGACCAGAGATAATGTAGCTCAGTGAGGACAGGGTGATGAGTGAGCGGAACAGTGAGGGATAGGATAGGGTAGCAGAGGAACATAGGAACAGAAGTAGGCCATTGAGCCCCTCGAGCCTGTTCCACCAATCAATGAGATCAGGGCTGATCTGTGAACTAACTCCATATACCTGACTCATACCTTTGGTTAACAAAAAGCTATCAATCTCCGATTTAAAATTAACAATTGATCCAGCATCAGTTGCCATTAGCGGAAGAGAGTTCCAAACTTCTACCACCCTTTGTGTGTAGTAGTGTTTCCTAATTTCACTCCTGAAAGCTCTAATTTTTAGACTGTGCCCCCTAGTCCTAGAATCCCCAACCAGCAGAAATAGTTTCTCTCTAACTACCCTATCAGTTCCCCTTAATATCTTGAAAACTTCAATCAGATCACCCCTTAACCTTCTAAAGTCTAGGGAACCCAAACCTAATTTGTGTAATCTCTCCTCGTAACTTAACCCTTGATGTTCAGGTATCATTCTTTGGATCAGCAGACGTTTATAGGGTGGAGTATGGGTGGCCGGACAAGAGAGCAGTGGAATAGTCGAGTCATAGTTCAGCTAGTGGCAGCACTCTCACCTGTGAGCCAGTGTTGTAGATTAAAGCCCACTGAAGGAACTGAACACAATCAGGGCTGACACTTCAGTGCAGCACTCCACAATACCACTGATGGTTATTCTTGAAGTCTTGTGATGTGACTTCCCAACATGTAGTTAGGGCATGTACTGTCGCCATAAGTGAGGCAGGCATCAGTAAATCTATATCATGAAAAAAGCTACCAGCCATTTCTCCACATTCCATGTCAGAATTATTTATTGTGGAAAAACAGTGGTTAAAACACTATCCATTTTGGAGTGTGTGGGGCGGAAATTCCTTTAGGCCTGTTTTTTGGGGCCTAAAATGTGCCCTGCTCACACAGCGTGCGCCCCAACTGGGAAATTAGGCCTCAGATTGGTCAACTTTCAGGCGCACTTTGGGCACGAGGCATTGGCCCCCGAAATTGGCTCTCACTTCGCCAGTTTTACATCTGTAAACCGGGTGCAGCGGCGTCCAATTTCTAACCCCTTTATTTCCTTAAAATAGTCATGATTTTGGCAGTGGCACCCTAATTAGAATTAGATTGGTTTCACAAAAACTATATTAAGTGATTCATCCGGGCTCTGACACAACTTATTTTGACACTAAACTAGACCGTTATTGCTTAAGGGCAGTATATCATTTAAGTAGTTGAACACTACACAATTATCTAATCCATGTCGTCTATTCATTCTTTTAATAAATGATCTACCTCGGTCCAAAGATGTCTCCATTATAAACATTCACGCTGCTCTTTGAGCTATTCAGCTGTCTTTAAGAATGGAGAAAGGTACTGTACCTTCAAATAAGCATTCAATCCAGCCCAGCACTGGGTTATTAAATTAGCTCCTGTGGTCCTAACCTTGGCACCAATGATTATTAGTCTCAGTCACAATAAGGTACTCCAAGCAGAGCTGACTAAATTACATTTGTGGTGGTATAATAGAAAACAGAAGGGGAAAGAAAGATAAAAACAAGGGATATTTCAGGCAAGCTACATAATCAAGCTGTGTGTCATTCCTACCTGTTGTTTCGAGCGAGCTGCAAAACATTTCGGCAGGGTAATAACTATTCATAAGCTGCGATTTCATTTGGCCAGGCTAAAATTATGAACTTAGAACGCTGAAGAAACATTGACCTAAAATGATTTTAACAGCTATGCTTGTACTTAAAATAGGCAGCAGGCCTAACAGTTTCAGTCAACAGGACTTACTCCTGAATGATCCTCGTCTAAGAAGCCTATGGCACACGGAGCAAGTGACGTATGGGCCCATATTTGAATCTGTGGTGTCATGTAGATTGCTTTAGATAATGGATTCTCACTTGTCATCATTAAGTAGCGGAATTTCTTCCCTTAATAATTTTACTGAACATTCAGCATGAGTAAAAATGGGGAATCCTATTTTGTGCTAGGCTGAGGGATGACCTGATAGAGGTCTTTAAGATAACGCAAGGGTTTGTTAGGGTAGACGCAGAGAAAATGTTTCCACTTGTGGGGAAGTCCAAATATATAGGGGTCATGAATATAAGATAGTCACTAATAAATCCATTAGGGAATTCAGGAGAAACTTCTTCACCCAGAGATGGCTGAGAATGTGGAACCCGCTACCACAAGGAGTGATGTAAGAAAACTATTAGGCACTTGGTCTAAGCGTTAAACAAAGCTTTAATCAACTGTTTTACAACATGGAGGTGTAGTTGTGTCCTTCACTAGTTCCTGTTAAGAATGTCCTGCGCAAGCTGGGCCCGTGCCCGAGTATTTATACTCTCCCTGGACAGCGCCACCCGTAGGCCGCTCAGTATTATTTCATAAGTCTTTCTTTCATGAATGGCTGATTCATGTCAAGGAGTAACAACAGAAAGTGCTGGAAACACTCAGCAGGTCAGGCAGCATCGAGGAGAGGAGAAACAGAGTCAACGTTTCGGGTCGAACCTTTCATCAGAACTGGAAAAGTTTAGGGAGGAGAGATTTTTAAACAGGGACAGGGAGGAGGGGAGGAAAGAACAAAGGGAAGGTCTGTGATGGGATGGAAGGCACAAGGAATAGTTGAGGCAAATAGCATAGATGCATTTCAGGGGAAGCTAGATAAGCACATGAGGGAGAAAGGAATAGAAGGATAATTTGATGGGCTTAGATGAAGTAGGGTGGGAGGAGGCTCGTGTGGAGCATAAATGCTGGCATAGACCAGTTGGGTCAAATGGCCTGTTTCTGTGCTGTACACTCACTCGATGTAACTTTTTCATTACGATTGACAGAACAAACTCCATCCTTAATTCAGAAGCTGGAGATTTTACAGTTCCCCAATGCTGATTCTCCAACACGGCACTCCCAATGACAGCAACAACAGCTTGTATTCATATAGCGCCTTTAACATAATAAAACATCCCCCGGCGCCTCACGGGACAGTGAGGAGCTTGGCATTTACAGCCTTTAGGTTAAATATTCAATAAGCTGCGCAACTTCAAGGAATGCACAAGTTGGCTTCCTAAAGGTATGCCCTAAGCTCTGGAATTTCCTCTCTCCTCCTTTCGGATGCTCCCTAAAGCCTATCTTTTTGACCAAGCTTTTGGTTACCTGTCCTAATATCTCCTTATGTGGCTCGGTGTCAAATTTTATTTGAGAACGCTCCTGTGAGGCGCCTTGGGATGTTTTATTATGTTAAAGGCGCTATATGAATACAAGCTGTTGTTGCTGTCATTGGGAGTGCCTTGTTGGAGAATCAGTGATGTCGTGTTGTAGCCCATCTCTGTTCCTTTCCAGCGCTGCTCCCTGTTGAGAGTGAACCTACTCCAAAGGACATTTGGAAAACGAAAGGCCTTTACCAGATTAAGGAGTTGGCGATTGTAGCATTTCTCAAACTGCTGAGGAGAAATTTCTGAGCTCTCACTTCAACAACATTACAGATTCCTCAACATACGTTTGGAGCCATAGGCCCCGATATTTAGGGGGAGGGAACGGGGGCAACTTTTAGCAGGTGGGATACGTGGAAATATGGGGAACGCAGAGAGGAAGGAGGGAGGGAGAGATCACTGGGGAGATCACGGGATAGGAGTTGGTGGGGGGTGGGGAGATCACGGGTTGGCATCGGATTGCGGGGAGGCTGAAAATCGGATCGTAGGAGGGTCGGCTGATCATGGGGAGGGAGGCAGATCATGGCAGGTTAGCTTGGGGGGGTGGTCAGGGAAGCATTCCTGTTCCTCCTGGCCCACAAGCAGTGCTGGAATAGCATTTACCCATTGGATCCGGGAGTTCTCGTCTCCTTTCAGCTGCCGGGTTTCCTGAGCTGTTTATGAGAGCTTGCTGTGCGCAAATTGGCTGCTGAATTTCCTACGTTACACTAGTGACTACACTTCAAAAGTGCTTCATTGGCTGTGAAGTGCTTTGGGACATCCTGAGGTTGTGAAAGGCGCTATATAAATGCAAGTCTTTTCTTTTTGCATTTTATCATAAAATTAACATGTCCATTTTAAACCTAACAGAAATACATTTCCTATTTGTGAAGAAGTCCAAATAAGGCTCGTTCCACGATGTTTATATTGATATGAAAGGTGAATGGTTTAGGAATTGTGCATAGCACTATATTTATGAAGCATCACTATGTATTATCTTGTTTACACAAGTTGGAACAGAGAGATTTATTTATATTTTCTCTCTTCATTCTCGACCGCCAGCATTTCTTCAGGCTTCTATGTGGCAGGCAACCAATAATAAACATTGACATTTAGCAAAAACACAATACGGCCTCAAAGCACAGCGGCCAACAATGTCTCATTGCCATATCCAAGAGGCAGAATGAAAAGAATCACTGATGTAACAGAAACTGCAGCCCTGATTCTTGGAGTCCTAGCAAATTCAGGGAGCGCAGTACAGCTGACAGAACGGGCAGGCTCAGTCTGAAACTACAGAGGGCTGGCCTCAATGGAAACGGCGAGAGCAGCTCTTCCTATCCCTTTTAATAGGCTCCCACAGCATGAGAAATGAACACAGAGAGACGGTGGAGTGGTGCGATTGGTGCGAAGAGGGACGAAAGTCCTGCGAGTCAGCAGTTCTTAAAGGGCTGCTGCACATCATTAAAGTGGAGCTGATTATTTTTTGTCATGGCACAAATGGTTATTAAAGCAACACTCATTGTTTACTGGGCCAAACTTACACCACAAAGTTGATACAATGGGCCAACATTTGCGATTGGAGGCTTCCAACCTGCAAGAATTCTACGAATATACCTGGTGGCCTGGGAGATACGGCGGATTGCGAACCTAGGCTTCTCCGGGTCCATGCGGACAGAGGTCCCCATATCCGAGGGACGCAGGTGATTCATAAGCGCCCCTGTGATCACGTGGGCTGGCCCAATCAATAAAAGAAGGGAATCCCCATTCATACTCATCGGAGTTCCGTACGTACGGAACTTAATAAGTATGAATCGGGATCACTTAAAAAAATACACCAACACATGAAATAAATTTTTTTTAAACATTACATATTTAAAATTAATTAAAATGCCATTTAATTCAATATTTTAAACAAAAATGTAATTTTGGAAAAAAAAATTATGTTTTTATGGGGCTAAAAATAAACTTACCTTATTGAAGAGTATTTTTAATCTACAGGAAACTCTTGTTTAAACGGCATCTAAATGTCCAGAATTCTCTATTAACCGGCAAAATTCTCACTCCGAAAACAACACCTCAATAACTGGAAATGTTGCCGAGTCCGAGTCTCCCGCGGTGGCCGAGTTAGTCAGTGGGGGTAGTTCTCCAAACTGCCACTACTCGGCTTCTTGGCACTGTCGGAAGTCCGAACACCTCAATAACAGGAGTCTGACTCGTTGTTTGTTAAAAATAGCCTCGGTAGATAACCCTCTCCGTCATCCGGAATTTTTAATCAACCTGCACCATCCCGGTCCCGTCGGTGCCGGATACCAAAGATTTTCCTGTATAAATGAGTGATACAATTTTATTTTTCTATTTTTTAAAACTCTTATGCTGGTAAAAGTAGGTCTTACGCCAGGTCTTTTACCAGGCGTAAGAATTTGACAGGCATTCAGCAGGCGGAAGTTGTGCAATTAGCTCAACTCTCCACCCACAGAGGCCCTTCTCCCAGGCATGCGGAGGATCTGTCAGGAGAATTCTTGACAGATCACAAGTGCCGGGTTTCAGCGCCTGCGCTTTGCGCGCCTAAACCTGGAACTTGCGCGCCCCCTTACGGGCGCGTGCGCACCTCGGACGCACCTGTAGGGGTTGCAAAATACGGCCCATTACCTCGACGGAGAGATATGGGCAAACTTCTGCTTTGGACGATGACAATGTCTTGGAGGGCCTGTTGCAGGAGTTGCAGCAAAGGAGGCTGAACAGCTTTGGAGCATGAGGGCACCCTCCTTTATTAAGCAGCTGGATGGAGGCGGCACACAGAATGAATGCAGTCCAGACCTGGGGCCAAATTCAGGAAAAAGGTTTTTAGATATCAGGAGTCCCAGTGTAATCACATCCACATTTGGGCAGGCTGTTATTATTAGTGCATAGCATTCATGGCACGCACATAAATAGCCTGGTGCATTCACAGAGACATACAGCATGCAAAGCTTAGAGACAACCTCACATATGCTTTCACAACAAGGAAGCTTTGTACGTGGCACACAAATAGCTTGTTCCAGAGAATTCTTGCCATGTTTGGCTCGATCCAATGCTGCCATCAAAAACAATATGCATGTTGCATCCTAATAAATTCACACAAGGTCGGGGGGGGGGGCAGGTGCAGACTGATCACGGGGTGGCTGTCTAGCCATGCATCCAAATTCTAACATCTGCATCTATGTTGTGAGAAGGGACTGGAAGGGGGACCTACCAACTTGAAGCAGTTAACCACTTTCAAAGCGCTGGCACTGGAAATCTATGTTGCTAATTTGATGGAAGAAGCCGGGGACTTTTGACCCAGCAGACAATAAGTTTTGCTTAAACAAAGTATGTGTGCCGTGAGAAAACAATGGCCCAGAAATTCGGGTCGGGGGCTTCCCGCGGGTGCAAGCCCCCGACCTGAACTTACCTAGCGCGCCGGCCGTTGAGCTGTGGGCCCGCGTGGGATTCCGATCCTGGGCCTCCTCCAACTGCCGGCGCGCAGTGCTTGCGTATCCCAGGGGTGCAGTTAGTTCGAAGCGTCCCCCGGGATCACGTGGGCCATGGAGAGCCAATGGTAGCAGGGAATGCTTCATTCATAAGTTTGACAGACCTGTCAAACCTATAAATACTATAAGCCCCAAAACATCACTAAACCTTCAAATCATTTTTTTTTTAAATCACATTTTTAAAATAAACTATAAATTACATAAAATAACTATTTTAAACAATAATTTAAATTTTTGAAAAAAATGATTACATTTTCTAACGGGGCTAAAAATAAACTTACCTTTCTTTAAAGTATTTAAAAATAATAAACCTGTGGAAAAAATGTTTCAATTTCAATTAATTCACCACTTACCTTGTAAAAAGCAGGCCTTACACCTGCTTTTTACATGTCTAACTTCTGGAGACTTACCCTCCCGGGAAAACCTGCAAAAAAAACCTAAGTTCAATGCGCACGCGCAGCCTCTCCTGCGCACGCATTCGAACTCTGAACCCCTTCTTTCAGGGGAACAGAAGTGCCGGTTTCCCACACATGCGCAGTGCATGCAGGAAACCGGCACTTCCATTGGGCTTACGGGTGAGTACCCCGTGCGTACTCACCCGTGGAGACCAGAAGTTCTGGGCCTATATCATCTCTGCTTCAACAGTGAGCAGCAGCCCTTTAAGAGTTGTTGTCTCACAGGACTTCCCGCCTTCTCCCCACCAATCACACTGCTTCACAGTTCACTGCTTTTCAGGGGGTTTCATAAGGAGGGCTTCAGCAACCATGGTTACAGAGGCCCACCCTGGTCTCCAAGCAACCATCCATCCGGAGGTTTCAAATTATCTGAGCACAGCAGACTGCTATATAAGGAAGATATCAGGGCAGCTTCCTCGATATAAGGCATTGACTTGTGTACTGCCGTCCTTACCCGGTCTAGCCTATATGTGACTCTAGACCCACTGCAATATGGTTGACTCTTAACTGCCCTCTGAAATGGCCTAGCAAGCCACTCAGTTGTAACAAACAATAATAAGAATAAAACCGGACCGACCACCCGGCATTGACCTCGGCACCAGCTACGGACACGACAACTGCACACCCAGCCCAGTCGACCCTGCAAAGTCCTCCTCACCAACATCTGTGAACTTGTGCCAAAATTGGGAGAGCTGTCCCACAGACTAGTCAAGCAACAGCCTCACATACCCTAACAGCACTGTGGGAGTACCCTCGCCACACGGACTGCAGCGGTTCAAGAAGGCGGCTCACCACCACCATCTCGATGGCAACTAGGGATGGGCAATAAATGCTGGGCCTTGCCAGCGACGCCCACATCCCGTGAATTAATTTTTAAAAACAGGAGCATGATGTGGTAAACCACGTTCACTATCGTTAGCACTGTTCACCACTGTTCGTTATAACTGTATCACTGACCACTATTGTATCACGGTACGAGGTCGCCTCTTGCCACACTGCTATACCTGGGATGACCACTGCCGACTCCGCCTTGGCTCCACCCACCAGGCCAGGTATAAAGGTGAGCGACTGGCTGGTATTCCTCCTGCTTGGATCGGATCACCCACGAGAGTGGGCTGTTATTTAGTCAATAAAAACCTTTAGTCACCTTCGTAACTCTTCGCCTTTTATTGGAGGAATTGATAGGTATATCAATTTTATTGACTAAATTTAATGATGTCCGACAACGAGTCACAACCGGCGGAGGAGCCACCAGCGCAGCTCCCAGGAGCACAGCCACACCAGCCAGCTTGGCTGCGAGCCCTCAGACCGCCGTACCTGGACCTGAACCCACGAGCAGCAAACTCAGCCGTAGACTTTAAACACTGGCTGGTCTGCTTCGAATCATACCTGAGAGAATCCAGCGTCCCTCAGGCATCCAAACTAAGTGTCCTGCAGGCACAACTGAGCCCGAGAGTATACACTCTCATCGAGGACATGACTACCTACGAGACCGCCATCAACCTGCTGAAACAGAAGTACCGGACCCCGGTAAACTACATGTACGCTAGGCACCTCCTAAGATCACGGCCGCAACAGCCAGGAGAATCAGTAGCCGAATTCTCACAGGCGCTATATGCACTCGCCAGGAACTGTGACTTTAAATCGGTGTCGGCAGCCGAAAATACTGAAGATAATATCCGCGACGCATTCCTGAAAGGCCTACGGTCCGAGTACTCACGGCAAAGACTGCTGGAAGCTAAAGACCTCAGCATGGAAAAAGCTGAAGCCCTCGCTATCTCCCTGGAAGTGGCCCACCAAGATCAGGAAGCATTCACCAGGTACTGCTCGCGACCCTGGGACTCGGGCCCGACCCCTACCACAGCACCCTTCCCAGCGCCGCCCCCGGGACCTACCTCTGCGTCGGCGTCCCGGACCCGACCGGCCCTGCCACCCCCGGCACCGGCCCCGACATCGGGCATCCGCGATCGGGCCGCCGGCTGTTTTTTTTGTGGCCAGGAGAAGCACCCGAGGTCGCGCTGCCCAGCCAAGAACTCCATATGTAGAACCTGCCTGAAGAAAGGCCACTTCTCCAAGGCCTGCAGGAGCGGATCCTCAGAGGCCAGCAGTGCCGCATGCGAACTATGGGGGCGGCCATCTTCGTTTAGGGCAACTGAGGCCAGCATCCCCACACATGAGTCATGGGGGCGGCCATCTTTGTTTAGGGCAACTGAGGCCAGCATCCCCACACATGAGTCATGGGGGCGGCCATCTTTGATTAAGGCAACCGACCCCAATAGTGCCTCATGGGGCCCTACCTCGTGGGAGACGCCATTTTACTCACCACGCCCGACCGCCTCGCCCGCAGATGACAACGACTCGCTCAGCTACACACTAGCTTCCGTCACCCTGGACCAAGCCCGCCCGCACCATCTGTCCAAGTCAATGATGGACATCAAAGTGAACGGCCACGCCACGACCTGCCTGTTCGACAGCGGAAGCACGGAGAGCTTCATCCACCCAGACACGGTGAGCCACTACTCCCTCTCTGTCCTACCAACGCGCAGCCGAATCTCGATGGCATCGAGGTCCCACGCCACGGACATCAGCGGCTACTGTGTCGTGACCCTGTCGGTTAAGGGCACGGAGTATAAAAACTTTAAACTCCTCGTCCTCCCCCATCTCTGCGCTGCCGTCCTACTAGGGCTGGACTTCCAATCCCACCTCCAAAGCGTAACCCTAGCATACGGTGGACCCCTCCCCCCACTCACAGTCAACAACCAGCAAACGTTAAACCGCCCACCGCGTAACACCTGCAGCCTCTCCACCCTCAAGGTCCCGCCACCCTCTCTGTTTGCTAACCTTACCCCTGACTGCAAACCCGTCGCTACCAAAAGCAGGCGGTATAGCGCCGGGGACAGAGCCTTCATTAGCTCTGAGGTGCGGCGCCTCCTGAAAGAGGGCATTATCGAGGGGAGCAGCAGCCCCTGGCGTGCCCAGGTCGTAGTCGTAAAGACCGGCGATAAAAACCGCCTGGTCATCGACTACAGCCAGACCATAAACAGATATACCCAGCTGGACGCATACCCCCTCCCCCGCATATCTGACATGGTCAATCAGATTGCACAGTATAAAGTATTCTCGACCATCGACCTGAAGTCGGCCTACCACCAACTCCCTATCCACCCTGAGGACCGCCAGTATACCGCCTTCGAGGCGAATGGGCGCCTATACCACTTCCTTAGGGTCCCCTTCGGTGTCACTAATGGGGTCTCGGTCTTCCAAAGGGAGATGGACCAGATGGTTGACCAGAACGAACTGCAGGCTACATTCCCCTACCTAGATAACGTCACTATCTGCGGCCGCGACCAGCAGGAACATGACGTTAATCTAGAGAGATTCCTCCGTACGGCCCAACGGCTGAACCTCACCTACAATAAGGAGAAATGCGTGTTTAACACCACGCGCCTTGCCATCCTCGGCTGCGTAGTGGAGAACGGAATCATCGGCCCCGACCCAGAAAGAATGCGCCCCCTCATGGAGCTACCCCTCCCCCACTGCCCTAAAGCACTTAGGAGAACCCTGGGGCTTTTCGCCTACTATGCCCAATGGGTACCCAATTACGCGGACAAAGCCAGACCCCTCCTGAAAGCCACTTCCTTCCCCCTCACGGAGGAGGCGTGCGCGGCCTTCTCCCTCATTAAGGGAGACATAGCCAAGGCCACGATGCACGCAGTGGACGAGTCCATCCCCTTTCAGGTGGAGAGCGACGCCTCCGACTTCGCCTTAGCCGCCACCCTAAACCAGGAGGGGAGGCCAGTGGCCTTCTTCTCAAGGACCCTACAGGGCCCCGAGATCCGACATTCGTCGGTCGAGAAAGAGGCCCAGGCGATCGTGGAGGCAGTACGGCGCTGGAGGCACTACCTGGCAGGCAAACGATTTACCCTCCTCACCGACCAGCGTTCGGTGGCTTTCATGTTTAATAACAAGCTGAAGGGCAAAATCAAGAATGACAAGATTTTGAGATGGAGAATCGAGCTCTCCACCTACGATTATGAGATCTTGTACCGGCCAGGCAAGCTGAACGAATCCCCTGATGCCCTTTCACGAATGACATGCGCCAGCGCGCATATCGATAGGCTTCAGACCCTCCACGACCAGCTCTGCCACCCCGGAGTCACCAGACTCTACCATTTCATTAAGGCCCGCAACCTGACCTACTCCATCGAGGAGGTCAGGACCATGACCAGGAACTGCCAGACCTGTGCGGAGTGCAAACCGCACTTCTATAGGCCGGACCGAGCAAGCCTGATCAAGGCCACCCGCCCCTTCGAGCGCCTGAGCATCGACTTTAAGGGGCCCCTCCCGTCCTCTGACCGTAATGTGTACTTCCTCAACATCGTTGATGAGTACTCCCGTTTCCCCTTTGCCTTCCCCTGCCCCGACATGACCAGTAGCACGGTCATTAAGTGCCTGAATGCCCTCTTCGCCTTGTTCGGGTTCCCGAACTATATACACAGCGACCGGGGCTCCTCCTTCATGAGCGAGGAACTCCGGCAATTCCTCCTAGAGAGAGGTATTGCAGCAAGCAGGACCACCAGCTACAACCCCAGAGGTAACGGTCAGGTGGAAAGAGAGAACGCGACGGTATGGAAGGCCGTCCTCTTAGCCTTAAAGTCTAAGGGCCTCCCAACCTCCCGCTGGCAAGAAGTCCTCCCGACAGCGCTGCACTCCATCCGGTCATTACTTTGCACGGCCACTAACACCACCCCCCATGAACGAATGTTCGTTTTCCCCAGGAAGTCGACTACGGGAACCACTCTACCAACCTGGCTGACCGCCCCGGGGCCGGTCTGGCTGCGGAAACACGTGAGGACCCATAAAACGGACCCCCTGGTCGAGAGGGTGAACCTCCTGCACGCCAACCCCCAGTACGCCTACGTGGCGTACCCAGACGGGCGGGAGGACACTGTCTCCCTACGAGACCTCGCACCCTCAGCCGATCCGGAAACACCGCCACCACCCCCCCCAACCTCAGTCCAGGTAGACGGCATGCCGGAACCCCACGAGCCCTCGCCGACCACGCAAACACCAGCATCAACACCGGATAAGGCACCAGCACCGGATAAGGCAACACCACCGCTGCGGCGATCGGAGAGGCTTACGAAGCCTCCGGACAGACTGACCTACCAGAATTGGTAGTACACTTCACCCCGCCGGACTTAATTCTAAACAAGGGGTGAATGTGGTAAACCACGTTCACTATCGTTAGCACTGTTCACCACTGTTCGTTATAACTGTATCACTGACCACTATTGTATCACGGTACGAGGTCGCCTCTTGCCACACTGCTATACCTGGGATGACCACTGCCGACTCCGCCTTGGCTCCACCCACCAGGCCAGGTATAAAGGTGAGCGACTGGCTGGTATTCCTCCTGCTTGGATCGGATCACCCACGAGAGTGGGCTGTTATTTAGTCAATAAAAACCTTTAGTCACCTTCGTAACTCTTCGCCTTTTATTGGAGGAATTGATAGGTATATCACATGATAAAACAAAATTTGACACCGAGCCACATAAGGGCAGATGACCAAAAGCTTGGTCAAAGAGGTAGGTTTTAAGAAGCGTCTTAAAGGACTTTGAATGTACTTCGAGTCATTGCCAGTATTCTTAAATATTGGGGATAGAGTTTCCGCTTTGGGCGCAATCGAGGATTACGGCATAAATCGCAGCCAAAATTGCGCCTGTTTTGGAAAGTCCACCCCCCCCACCCCCCCGCCCGAGTTTCCACTAAAACTCATTTACATATCGCCGAACGCAAAATCTGCCATGAACCAGCGCAATCGGGCAGCCTTTTAAAACGGAATAAAAAATAAAATAAAATCTTGCTTTTAAAAATTTTCCTTCATATATTTAAGAGCAGTAACTTGGTAGCGTTTGATTAAAACAGCTGAAAATGGGTTTATCACAAAAAAATAAGCATTTTTAATCACAGTGTCAGTCCAGCACCTGTGAGTAACTTGATTTTTAACTTACTTGAAATTCACTTAAACAGAATGGACAAAACAGTTTTCTGGTTAGATTGGGGTACAGTAGACAGTTTCTTAGTAAATTAAAATAAAAATGACATTCAAAAGCTCTTAAAACCTACGTTTTAGTGTCCTTGTGCCCAAAACCCCCTGAAGGCCCGCAAACGAGCGCAATTAGCGGAAACTCCCAATGGTGATTAATTCACCCTGGGGAGGGGGGGGGAGCGTGGCCAGTTTTGTGGGTAGTGGACTGCTTCCAGCGCAATATTTTTTTTAAACTAGCGCAAAAGCTCGCGGGAACACCAGTTGCGCTGAACGTAATTCGCGCTCAAAATGCCGCGATCTTTTTGCGCTGGTTATGCTGATTTCAGCCAAATTGCGCCAAAAATAAACGACGCAGCTGGGTGGAAACTCCAGGCCCAGATGTGGCACTGATAATTGATCTCATTGGCGAGGATCTGTAGAGGTTGAATGGGTAAAATTAAAGTATCCAGTAGACCCAGACTGTGGTATTCCCCAAAGATCCCAGCGCACCATATGTTTGCGAAACAAACTGACATAAATCGTGCCATTTTTGTAGAAAGGACTTATGAAATATACTGGGCGGCCTGCTGGTGGCGCTGTCCAGGGTGAGTATAAATACTCGGGCACGGGCCCAGCTTGTTCAGGGACATTTTGTAAACAGGAACTAGTGAAGGATAACTGGACTTCCATGTTGTGAAACAGTCGATTAAAGCCTTGTTTAATACTCTGACCAAGTGCCTAGTAGTTTTCTTACATCACAAACATTCCGCGATCTTTTGTGCCGGTTACGCTGATTTCAGTCGAATTGTGCTGAACTGTATAAAACACTAGTTAGGCTGCAGCTGCAGCTAGACCGTGCAGTTCTGGTCACCACATCACAGGAAGGATGTGATTGCACTAGAGGGGGTTGCAGAGGAGATTTGTGAGGATGTTGCCAGGGCTGGGGAATTTTAGCTATGTGGAAAGATTGGATAGGCTGGGGTTGTTTTCTTTGGAATAGAGGAGGCTGAGGGGGGGCCTAACTGAGGTGTATAAAATGATGAGGGGCCTGGATAGAGTGGATAGGAAGGACCTATTTCCCTTAGCAGAAGGGTCAATAACCAGGGGGCATAGATTTAAAGTAATTGGTCGGAGGTTTAGAGGGGATTTGAGGAGAAATTTTTTCACCCAGGAGGTGGTGGGGGTCTGGAACTCACTGCCTGAAAGGATGGTAGAGGCAGAAACCCTCGTCGCATTTAAAAAGTACTTGGATATGCACTTGAAGTGCCGTAACCTGCAGGGTTACGGATCAAGTGCTGGAAAGTGGGATTAGGCTGGATAGCTCCTTGTCGGCCGGCACGGACAAGATGGGCCGAATGGCCTCCTTCTGTGCTGTAAATTTCTATGATTCTATGAATCTATGATGAAACAGAGAGGCAACAAGTGTCATGACTTTCAAATACTTCAGCAATAACTTCAAACCAACTAACAGCTGCTCAGTTGAGACATAAAGCAAAAATGAAACTGTCAACAGCAGCAATTGCTGATCCATAGGCTGTCTGAAAGGATGGTAACACTGCATGTTAGACAAAGATGAGATGACTCAAGATCTTTGTATTGTCAATCCTGCTGAAAACTAAACACCGAAATCAGAGGACTGACAGAAGCTAGAGTCCCTTGAAATTGCATGTGATCCTTTGATCCTGCGCTTAGGGTAGTAAGATCATCTGTTAAACTAAGGCATTCAACAGTGAGTAAAGCTGAAGGAGTTTATACCCAACCAAAATTAGCAATGTACACAGGATGAATGGCAACAACCAGTGTTCAGTAAAGTTCAGGGAATAATACCAAGAGGAAGAGAGCAGAGGTGAAATTGGACCTCGTTACACCAATTTCTCAGGTGGAGAACAGGTGCGACGATGTCCGATTTAGGTGCCAACCTCCCACATCCAAAAAGAGTCAGGTATTCCCAATGCCGTATGGTTCGGGTGCTATATGGGCTCCCTCCTGGCAGCAATGTTCCCATAAATTTTGGGGGGGTTTCCAGACCCTTTAAACTAACGGGCATGCATGCTTTTTCCCCATTGAAAAGCCTGTGAGCCGGCTGCGCGGGAGATCCAGAGGTCCAGAGCTTAAAGGGAACATTGCCTGGCAACCACCTAAAACAAGTGTTAGGCCCCTTTAATGTGCTAATAAGGGGCCTATTTCAGCGACCAAACCAGAAATTGGTTTGCCCTGAATGCAGCAGGCAGCAGGCCCTGAATTCAGGATCACCTGGTCTACATGTGGCCTAACTAGCAGTCCTTAAAGAGCAGGAGTGCTCCTCTCGGCTCCACATTAAAACTGTCATCCACCGCTCTCCCCCGCCTCCCGATTAGACCCAACTGGCCTATCTTGTTAAACCGCCCGCGATCGGCGGGCCACCTCTGAGGCCGCGTTTGGCACTGGCAAGCTTGCCGCCGGTACAGTACTACTGAGGCCGGGGGGGTTGGTGGGGAGGGAGGGTGGTGGGTGGCAATTTGGTGTGCTCCTACCGCTGGCCTCATTAGGCGTGTGCTGCATACGGATCACGCCCCGATTCGGGAAGATGGCAAATGGCCTGTGACTGATGTGGTACAGATATTATATCACTGTATGTCGAGCCCAAGTTAGGTCCACATGGAGCTGCAAGACTAACCACACTACAGGCAATATAACATGTGCTGTTGCCATCTTAGAATTCAAAAAAGAATAATTAAAATACCACCAAATGACAAATGCAGGAGAATTACCTAACCCGAACTGTTGCACGATCTATTGACATTTTGAGCAGAAATTTATGAAGGAAACATTTTTTAAATTCCCATCTGAAGAGTTCCCTCTCCTTTTCTGCTATATGTCAGCCAGGAATAAGCACAGTCATCCATCAGCCCTGATCCATTCTTCTTCTATAATGGGCCATCATTTGCTGTAGCAGGGCATCTAACGGCGTCTGCCATGAGTTGGACTTGTTTCTTGCACGCTTAGGTTTTCAATATTTTTTGCATGGTAAGTTGCTGAAAGTGCGAGCTGATAACAGCGCAGCGAGGGAAACAGGGCACCTGGGACTTGAGTGAACAGACCAAGCAACTGTGTAGCTCCTTAACCAATCAGATTGAAGGATTGAAAATAACCAGCGAAAGGACTGAGAAGGAAGTGTCAATTAAAGTGGATGAACTCAATGCCAAACCAGCTACAGAAAGAGAAATAAAGAAAGGGAAAGAAAAATTGGAATATGAGAGAGAGAAAAGAGACACAAAGGAAAAGTTAAAAATATTTATTTTTTTTAATTAAAATTTTTAAAATCTCCAACAACAATTAAAACCTGAAGGAATGAGATTCCACCCTTGTAGTAGTTCATTTTCAGCGAGGTTGTTTGGCAGTAATTAACACTTACCACCACGTTAAAAGGGCACTTAGATGGGAATGGACAAGGCATAACTTTCGGTGGCGAGTTTAGTTTACCCTGCAAATGCAGCAACTTCACGACATTCGATACCTGTCAATGACGAGGCAGGCAGCGGGATGCTGTTTTCGTGAAGCTCACGGCAGAGCGGAGTGGCGCAGCTCGGACAGCAACCTTTGGATCGCCGCCTTAAACAGTGCAGCTGCCCCTCGCCTGAAGTTGCTGTACCATTTGCGCGCAAATAACGGCGCACGCCATTAACCTCACCGGTGTTTTGACAGCAAATTTCTGCCGCATTGTGTTGAAGTTTCCTAATGCATACTTGAAGGCTTAGAAGGGAAGCCTAGTCATTTATCACTGAAAAATTGTCAGAAGAACTGAAATCTCATATGCATCAGTTGTGGAACATTGCAACAGAGAGCTTGTGTGGCTTACACTTTTCAAAGGTGCAATTTTTTAATCACTTAACAAATTGCCCTTTATTGGTTTGTCAGTTTAAATTTTAATCATGCTGATTTGGAGTCAATGCCCCCCCATTTTCACACTGGATTGTATTTATAACTGCTCTTGTGCCTTGTCACCGCACTGAGGCAATCATCTGAGGTGGCTGCCGTGTAACTCGTCCAGAAACTAATATCGTATGTGTAATTACCACGCGAACAAGTTCAAAAGGCAAAGCGACTTCGGAGGGGGAAAAAACAGCGTCCAACTGCTGATTTGCGGTGAGCAATCAGAAATCAGATATTGATGCTGTTGCACATTTTAAGCATGGGCTCGCTCCCAGAGTGATTAGCTGCCGTGCAGTTGGAAAGTGCAAGTTTGCTGATTGAGTGATTAAACAATGCACTGGCTGCCCTCCCAAGTGAGCAAGAGCGATAATTACACAGACAGCTGAGACAAAAGGATGTCTCTTCCCTCTTGGAGCTCTGTTCGGAATGGAAACATCAAGACATCAGGTGATGTCCTGGTGCCGCAGCGGGACCTTTTGTTCATTACTGCCCCATCACTCTTTTGAGGCTGATAACAGTCCATCCGCAGTAATGAAGTTGCCACCAGCAGACGCAAGAGAAACACATACAAGCAGGTTCACTGCCACCTCTCTTCTAGGAATGCCCACCTTGAAGAAGTTCTGCTCTTCTCTTCGCCGGGATCTCCGTTTGTCTCTTCAACCTTGTTCATCTTCATTGCTTTCAGTTTCTTTCACCCCCCTCCCCCTTTCCCCAGCCCCCACTTGCTTTAAATCTATCCCCTTTTCCTGTTTTTTTTTTCCCAGTTCTGACAAAGGGTCTTCGACCTGGAACGTTAACTCCGTTTCTCTCTCCACGGATGCTGCCCTGGCCTGCTGAGTTTTTCCAGTGTTTTCTGTTGTTATTTCGGATTTCTTCCGTGCTGTAACCATTCTATGACTCTACGATTCTATGATATTCATTAGCAACTGCTTGGAATGCATTTATACTAAAGAATACACTGTGTAACCTTGGCTGTTCCAAAGAGTTACACAAGAGCAACAAATTTCATTTATATAGCACCTTTAACGTAGTAAAACATCCCACGGCACTTCACTGGAGCATAATCACACAAAACTTGACACCGAACCACTTAAGGAGATATTAGGACAGAGAGCTGGGTCAAAGAAGGAGGTTTTCAGGAGCATTTTAAAAGGAGAAGAGAGAGGCAGAGAGGTTTAGGGAGGGAATTCCAGAGCTTAGGACCTAGGTAGCTGAAGGCACGGCCACCAATGGTGGACTGATTAAAATCGGGAATGCTCAAAAGGCCAGAAATGGAGCAGCGCAGAGATCTCAGAGGGTTGTAGGGAGATTGTAAAGTCTGTGGGTTGTACGGTTAATAACGACACAGACTTCAGGAGTAACAAACAAACAGGTCTTTACTATTCGAAGGTCCGGGCGAATCTGCCCCAGTTATCCTGCCACAACACTTATATACTGGTGTGGTCACTGTCGGTATTACAGTATACAGAAGCCAAACAAATAGTGCCACACCTAAAGTAGTTCTCTTAAAGGTGAACGGTTACATTCAATAGTTCCCTTAAAGGTGGACAGGTACATACACTACAATCCTCCCTTTTTAGCTTATTACTTAGAGTCCCCGTTAAACATACATATCTTCAACTTCATATAAAACAATTTACAGATATAATCTCGGTGGGAACAGTTCATAGATTCAGTCTCTGATCTTGACTCGTTCCGAACAGCATCTCTTTGGTGTAGCCGGTTCACATGGCTAGCGTGACTCCTCCATAGCCTTTTTCTTGACGTAACAGCTTGAACTTTCGTCCTGTTGAGCCAGCAGTGCGGACTTTTACAACCAACTGGCTGTCTTGATAATTTCCGGTTTTTCAACTAATTTAGCTCCTTTCGTAGTGTCCCGCCTGAGATGGTAGAAGTGATAATATTTTAGACGGTTATTATCTTCTGCTTCTTCTTTTTCTTTTCTGCCTTTTTGAAACTCTCGGAGCTCCTTTCTCGGCTGCCAGCTGTAGCGCCACCAACTCTCTATGTTCCTTAGACCTTAAGTGCTTCATCCGGAATTCAGCACTTTGGGAGTTTTCATCACAAACTGAGCAGACCAGATCCTCGTAATATTCAGTGTCACTCAACAGGTCATGGTAATACTCGGGTTCGTCCTGAGTTAGGCCAGCGAGAGGGCCTTCTACTTCCTCCTTACCCATCTGGACGTTAGCTGACTGTGGTTCCTTCCCTAGACATCTTTCTTGAAAAGACTTCTTCATGCATTCAATTTCATCCCGCTCTTCCTGGGTTGTCTGCCATTCCTTCACTACTGACCTCATTTGTGAGTTCAATACCTTCCCTTCCATCGGGGATTGCGTTATCAGGCTATTTAATCCTTCTACTGAAGCAGCTGTTTCAACATTCTTCTGTTCACATTTACGTGATTCAACGAACTCTTCATAGAATAAACTGTAATACAAAATCTGTGTTGCCACCTCAGTTATTTCCGTAACTTTTGGGAGCTCCGAATTCCTTCCCTTTGAAGATTGAAGCTCGTGTTCCCATTGTGGAGTCTTGTCTCTCAGCATGTGAAGGAGTTGGCTGACCGTTAACTCTTCCACGGGGACTCTGTGGATCAGAGTCTTCTCCATTTCATCCACCTTTCCCTCCAATGCTTTCACCTTCCTTTCCTCTTGTACTTTGGTTTCAAGCGCTCGAAGAAGTTGCGCCTTGATGCTCCCTAGCTCATGTTCAGGGCCCATTCTTACAGTCTCTGTGTTTCTTACAGTTTCCTTTCCTTCCACTGAAAGGATTCCCAGTTGAATTTGTTCTTCAAGTCGTTGAACCTCGGTCATTGCCGCCTCATATTTGACTTGGGTTTCCTTCAATATTTTTATGAGTTCTTGGACATCTTGTCTTTCATGTTCTGCCATGTCTTTCACCTCTAAATTCTCATCTATGGATGGAACTTCTACCGATGAGTCTGTCTTGGCCTTGAGCTCATCAAGAATTTCCTGCAGCCTTTGGACTTCTTGCTCATGTTCAACCTTTAGTTGTTCATATGCTTCTACTGAAACTAGCTTTTCGGAGGTTGCCGAGTTAATCCCCTCCAGAATTGTAGCCTGGGCCTGTTCATACTGTTCTTTCAACTTCTCACACTCTGCTTGTAAGGAGTCGTAGAGAAGAACTGGAATAAAATCCTGGCTTCCTGAAGATTCCTCTTCATTTGCTTCTTTCGCAATTTCCTGTTGGAGTTCAGCCAAGGCTGCTATGCTATCTGCCTCTTGAAGTCTCACTGCCATCAAATCTTCTTTATTCTTGCAGTCTATCTCAGCCATTTTCCGTTTACTTTCATTTAACTGAGTGAGTAGACCCTTATTCTGGGCTGAGAGATATTGCACCTTCTCATGTAGACCATAGCACTCCTTCTCTGCTCGACATAGCTGGTTACTGCTGATTTGGTTCTGTGTTTCAAGTTCCAACATCCTTTGCTTAGCTTCTTTTAGTTTCGCCCCTATAAGCTCCTCTTGCAACATGGCCACATTATTCACATCAGGTAAAGAAGCGTTTCTCTTTTCCATGTCCAAGATTTTTTTCTGCATCTCTTTAAGTGCACACTGCGATTCAGCTTCTCTTAACCTTGCCTGCACTAGCTCCGTCTCCAATTGCAGAACAAAATCCTCAGTGTAGCGTGGTTTGCCTTTATGCTGTATCTCTAGATCATGCAAATATTTTAACTCCTGAACATCATAAGGGAGATGTGATCGGTAATTGGTCACGATGGCTCTATGGTCGCTCTCTGCTTGAGCCAGCAGGTTCTGTTGTCTTTCCAGACTCTCCCATTCGGTGTCATAGAACTTTTTCATTGTTTTCATCTCTTGTACGAGACGGTAACTTAATTGTTCTAATTGTTGTCGTACTTTGAAATAACGTTGAGTTCGAGCCCGGTGTTCCTCCGTAATGCATATGTCTGTAACTTGAACAGACTCAGAATTCTCTGTCTTTATGCACGCCATCGTTTTTCCAACCTTAGTCAGTGAGTTCATGTTAACCTTGTTTTTCATACGTGGGCTGGACTTATCGTCTTCCGGCTCAGAGTCTGAGCTGCTTGTCTGCACCGAGTCCTCACTCGTCATTGCTTGTAGGTAGTGCCATTCCATGTCTATTTTCTTGATCCACTCTCGTCCTAGAAGTGGTGGTCCTCCCTCAGGTAGTACGTACAAGTTCATTCTTGGGTGTACTTTACCCCTATCTCTCACCTTGACTCTTATTTTTCCCATGGGGTATACTTTATGCCCCGTGTATGTCTGTAATATGAACTTGGTATCTCTTAAGGGTATGTGTGGGAATAGCCGGTGGTAATCCCTTCGATTTATGACTGATACAGCTGATCCAGTGTCCAACTCCATTTTCACTTGGACTCCAGCTATTTTTAGCATGACCCAGATAGTTTGTAGGTCAGCTTCCTTACTCACATGGTGGATACTCAGACTACCCAGCTCCTGGCCGTTTGGATCTGAGTCTGGATTCTGTTCGTCTGAACTCTTCTCAGCCCCCTTGTATACCTTGTTGTACTTTTCTTGTGATGGCTTCCTTTGGTTGTTGGTCTTCTTCCCTGACCGGCATACCTTAGCGATGTGACCCAGTTTGCCACATTTCCTACATTCTTGGTTCTTAAACCAGCATTGATTCTGGTCGTGTGTTGTCTTCCCACAACGATAGCATTTTGTTGTACTCGAGGTAATTTGGTCCACCCAGAGTGCCGCCGCCTTTAGTTGCATTTCCGCCGTTCCTTTCGCTGCGGCTTCATGTGATGCGGCTATAAGGACAGCCCTGTCAAGTGTAAGGTCGTTCTCTTCGAGTAGGCGCTTTTGCGTCCCTTCCTTGGACAATTCGCTTACGAACTTGTCTCGCAGTGCCTCTGTCAGATTCCCTCCGAACTGGCAGTATTTCGCTAGCCTACGCAGTTCGACCAAGTATTCTGCGTTGCTTTCGTCTTTCCGTTGCGTTCTTGCATAGAATTTGAATTGTTCAGCCAACATCAACGGTGTGGGGTTCAAGTGGTCCTTCAGAACAGCCACAATATCATCGAAAGACTGATCCGCCGGTTTAGCTGGTGCTAGTAAATCCTTCAAGAGCCCGTATGTCTTTGCGCCCATCGAGTTTAACAATGTTATCGCCTTGTCGTCTTCCTCTATTTTGTTGGCTTCACAATAGATCTCGATGCGTTCCACGTACGTGGCCCAGTCTTCTATCTCAGAATTAAAATCGTTAATATTCCCTCGCTTAGGCATCTTCCTTTCCTTGGAGCAGCACAGTATTTCTTTAAGTATTATTTATTATCTGTTTATTTCTAAAATGGCGGTTTTCCCGTGAAAATGGCGGTTTCCCGCTCTTCCCTTCTCTCTCTCTCTCTCTCTCTGCCCACTTCAATGGCAGTTAAGATGGTGGTTTTTCCCGCGAAAATGGCGGTTCCCCACTCTTCCTTTCTCTCCCCGCCCACTTCAATGGCGGTTTCCTGCCTCTGTCGTCTTCTCCACCTAATGGCGGCTTTCCGCGTTTCTTCCTGGTGGAAGGGGTATGCTTTCCCCACAGCGGACAGGTTCAGCCGCTGGGCTGGCTCTCGCACAGCTCCCCTTACTCGGCTCTGTCTTTTCCTCCCGCCCGCACGGCTCTACCGGCGCTGGGTACACCCCGTTAACGGAGGACAGTTCAGCCGCTGGACTGGCTCTCGCGCAGTCTCTCTCTCCGTACCCGGCTCTGTCGCTCTCTCCCCCGCACGTTCGGTTCTACCGGCTCTGGGTACCCCGTTGGTGGAGAACAGTTCAGCCGCTGGACTGGCTCTCGCACAGTCTCTCTCCCCTTGCTCGGCTCTGTCTCTCTCTCCCACCCGCACGGTTCCTGTTCGCCTCCCAGCCCTCTCGCAGACCGGTGTTTCCCTCCCCGGCTGCAGCTGGGTTTCTCTTCCCGCGCCTACTCCCAGTCTCAGCGCTTCGTGGCTGCGGTCGCTGCCCAGCTTTTCCCGCCGATCGAGGTCCGACTGTCTCACGACGCCGTTGGACCCGACTTTCTGACCGGCTCCGTTCCCCCTTGACCGTGGTCGAGTGCACAGCCCTTATCCTCCGGATATTCTCTACACCTTCCCCTACTCACAGTCTCCGTGGCCGCCTTGTTTCCAGCTGATCGGCTCACTCCGCACCGTGGTAGAAGGGTAGTCAGTGCCTGTTGCAGATGGAAGCTTTTATTGCTAAAGTCTTCCTCCTTCCTCCTGCTGCAGCCTCATGTTTTCTTTCAGCAGCACGACGAGGGCGGTTGCCTCTCTTCGACGCTCTTCGTTGCTTTGGTAGTCTTGCTGCAGGGTACGATCGGACTCGTCGCCACTGTAAAGTCTGTGGGTTGTACGGTTAATAACGACACAGACTTCAGGAGTAACAAACAAACAGGTCTTTACTATTCGAAGGTCAGGGCGAATCTGCCCCAGTTATCCTGCCACAACACTTATATACTGGTGTGGTCACTGTCGGTATTACAGTATACAGAAGCCAAACAAATAGTGCCACACCTAAAGTAGTTCTCTTAAAGGTGAACGGTTACATTCAATAGTTCCCTTAAAGGTAGACGGGTACATACACTACAGAGATTACAGAGATAAGGAGGGGCGAGGCCATGGAAGGATTTGAAAACAAGGATGAGAATTTTATAATCAAGGCAATGTCGAACCGGGAGCCAATGTAGTTCAGTGAGCACAGGGGTGATGCCCTCCTGTATGCTTCAGAGACATGGACCATGTACAGCAGGCACCTCAAAGCACTGGAGAGGTATCACCAACTCCGCAAGATCCTGCAAATCCATTGGCAGGATAGGCGCACCAACATCAGTGTTCTCGCTCAGGCCAACATCCCCAGCATCGAAGCTTTGACCACGCTCGATCAACTCCGATGGACGGGACACATCGTCTGCATGCCCGACACGAGACTTCCAAAACAAGTGCTCTACTTGGAGCTCCGACACAGCAAGAGAGTCCATGGTGGGCAGCGGAAATGCTTCAAGGACACCCTCAAAGCCTCCTTGAAAAAGTGCAACATCCCCACTGACACCTGGGAATTCTGGCCCAAGACCTCACAAAGTGGAGGAGAAGCATCCGGGAAGGTGCCAAACACCTCGAGTCTCTTCACTGGGAGCAAGCGGAAGCCAAGCGTAAACAGCGGAAGGAGCGCACGTCAACCCAAGCACTCCACCCACCCGCCCCTTCAACCACCGTCTGCCCCACCTGTGACAGAGACTGTAGGTCCCGCATTGGACTCATCAGTCACCTGAGAACTCATCTTTAGTGTGGAAGCAAGTCATCCTCGGTTCCGAGGGACTGCCTAAGAAGAAAAGAAGATGGGTGAACAGGACTTGGTGCGAGTTTTGGATGTGCTCAAGTTTACACAGACTAAAAAACGCTTAGGACATGATAACATTTCACTTCTGAAGTCTTATTCAGATATACCCTAGGAGAAAAGAGAGAAGTGAGCAAAACATAACCCGAGGGGAGAAGGAGGTAAGTGAAGGATGCAAATGATTTGATGTGAAATGATATGAGTTAATTAGGATGAATGACGAGGTACTTAAAGGGATTATGGGCTGGAAGAGGTAGCAATAGAAACATAGAAGATAGGAGCAGGAGTAGGCCATTTGGCCCCTTGAGCCTGCTCCGCCATTTAATGAGATCATGGCTGATCATCCAAATTCAGTACCCTGTCCCTGCTTTCTCCCCATATCCCTTGATCCCTTTAGCCTAAAGAAATATATCTAACTCCTTCTTGAATATATTTAATGAATTGGCCTCTACTGCCTTCTGTGGTAGAGAATTCCACAGGTTCACCACTCTCTGGGTGAAGAAATTCCTCCTCATCTCTGTCTTAAATGGCTTACCCCTTATCTTTAGACTGTGACCCCTGGTTCTGGACTCCCCGCCATCGGGAACATCCTTCCTGCATCTAGTCTGTCTAGTCCTGTTAGAATTTTATAAGTTTCAATGAGATCCCCTCTCATTCTTCTAAACTCCTGCGAATATAAGCCCAATTGACCCAATCTCTCCTCATACGTCAATCCTGCCATCCCAGGTATCAGTCTGGTGAATCTTCACTGCACTCCCTCCATGGCAAGAACATCCTTCCTCAGATAAGGTGAACAAAACTGCACACAATACTCAAGGTGTGGTCTCACCAAGGCCCGGTACAACTGCGGCAAGGCACCCTTGCTCCTGTACTCGAATCCTCCACAGAAGGCCAACATACCATTGCCTTCGTAACCGGCTGCTGCACCTGCATACTTACCTTCAACGACTGGTGCACAAGGGCACCCAGGTCTCGTTGCACTTCCCCTTCTCCCAATCTATTGCTGTTCAGATAATAATCTGCCATCCTGTTTTTGCCACCAAAGTGGATAACCTCACATTTATCCACATTATACTGCATCTGCCATGCATCTGCCCAATCACCCAACCTGTCCAAATCATACTGGAGCTTCTCAGCATCCTCCTCACAGCACACACGCCCACCCAGCTTTGTGTCGTCTGCCAGCTTGGAGATATTACATCTACTTCCCTCGTCTAGATCATTAATATATATTGTGAATAGCTGGGGTCCTAGCACCGATCCCTACGTTACCCCACTAGTCACTGCCTGCCACTCGGAAAAAGACCTGTTTATTCCAACTCTTTGCTTCCTGTCTGCCAACCAGTTCTCTATCCAAGATAGTACCTTACCCCCAATCCCATGTGCTTTAACTTTACATGCTAATCTCTTATGCGGGACCTTATCGAAAGCCTTCTGAAAGTCCAAATACAACACATCCACTGGTTCTTCCTTATCTATTCTACCAGTTACATCCTCAAAAAATTCCAGTAGATTAGTTAAACACGATTTACCTTTTGTAAATCCATGTTGACTTTGTCCGATCCTGTCAGTGTTTTCCAAGTGCTCTGCTATTACATCTTTTATAACGGACTCTAGCATTTTCCCCACTACCGATGCCAGGCTTACCGGTCTATAATTCCCCGTTTTCTCTCTACCACCTTTTTTGAATAGTGGGGTTACATTAGCATAGTGGGATTACATTAGAGATGACAGAGGGTGTGACAGTGAACATAAAGGTGGAGGAGGTAGTAAAAAGCATGAATAGAATGGCCTGGCAGCCTAATCAAAAATTTCTGGTGCGAAATAGGTGTCGGGTTCGTCTACTACTTCTCCATTATTTTGTTGAATTTAAATTAAAAGGGAACCAAAATGCTTCAAAATACCTGCACTTGGATGTGTGTATGTTTTTATGATTCATTTTATTTAAAGTTTAAGTTTAGAACACCAGTAAAGAAAGACTTGCATTTATATAGCGCCTTTCGTGACCACTGGATGTCTCAAAGCACTTTACAGCCAATGAAGTACTTTTGGAGTGTAGTCACTGTTGTAATTAAACAGTAGCTAAGCAGTGTACCACCGGGGTACAGTGAAATCCACTTTGTAAGGTGCCAACCTGAGTACGAGCAGACAGGACGTGGATGGCTATCTGCCTCCTGGTTTCATTGCACTGTCCCACACTATAAAGTACCCAGCCCCATGAGACGGGAAGCAACAAATTTACAGACCAAACATGGCGCCAGGTCCCAAAGTGGTTCGAGTTCGAGTTTGTTCGCTCTTTGATATCAAAGAAGACAGCCACAATATCATCTCATTTTCTGCAGAGAGTTCCTTTGATGACTGATGAGATCGATTTATGCTGGGAATGAGCGTCCGCAGAGTGAGTGGATCCTAGATATACCAACTTGGAAATCCTGATTTTTCAGGCCAGACTTCCTCAGCTGGCATTTACATTCTGCATCAGCAGTGCGATGGGCCTCCCCGAAGGTGCCTTCATAGATGGTTTTACGCCACAATTTCTTATAAATATAAATTTCTGTGTCAGCTGTGGCTCAGTGGGTAGCACACTCACCTCTGAGTCAGAAGGTTGTGAGTTCAAGTCCCACTGCAGAGACTTGAGCACATAAATCTAGGCTGACACTCCAGTGCAGTGCTGAGGGAGTGCTGCACTGTCGCCCGCTCCCCATAACCCTTCACTGCCTTATCTTGCAAAAATCTGTCTATCTCCACCTTAAATGCATTTAATGACCCAGCCTCCACAGCTCTCTGGGGCAGAGAATTCCACAGATTTACAACCCTCTGGGACAAGAAATTCCTCATCTCAGTTCTAAAAGGGCGACCCTTTATTCTAAAAATGGCTTATATCTTTTCAAAATTACAGTTTGATTTTTGTTATGTACTGCTCTTAAAGGGAAAGAAAGAAAGACTTGCATTTATATAGTGCCTTTACAGCCAATTAAGTACTCTTTGTGAAGTGTAGTTACTGTTGTAATGTCCGAAACATCCTATTAAGTCATCCCATAATTCTAAATGTTAAAAAAGAAGCTACCTGTAGATTTAATGGTAGTTTTCAGTTACTCCTCTGTTATCTTGTTTCATGATTTAGAACTGTTGGTTAAAGGCAACCTCTGTTTCTGTTATCGTCTGGGCCTCTATAGTAGTGTTGGGATACATGAGGAGTTCTTTTGTCCTCTATGTCCATGTTTTCAGTAAAATATTCATTGGTCTGGTGCCAATCAATTAGTTATAAAGTACTAAATAGTTTACAGTATTGGACTATCTTTAAGTTGTCATTGCCACTGTTGATTAAAGGAGACGCACTTTCCACTGAAGAATAACCAACATAATACTGCAAAGGGTCCTTCAGTTTTTTTAGTTTAGAATCTCTGGTTCAAGATAGCCTTGGAGCTTTCCTTGAAACCTACCTCTTTGACCAAGTTTTTGGTCACCTGTCCGAACATCTCCTTATGTGGCTCGGTGTTTGATAACGCTCCTGTGAAGCGCCTTGGGATGTTTTACTATGTTAAAGGTGCTATCTAAATGCAAGTTGTTGTTGTTGGAGCAGATGTTTTACATAAAACTCAACCCTCATGAGGTAACATGAACTTCCACCCCAGTGACACCAAGAACGAGAACAATAGACATTTACTCATTATGCCACTAGAACCAAATTTCAGAATCTACCATATAGCCGATCATATACATGATGTTATGGCACCCCATCCACCACCTTAAACATTCACTCCCTCCACCACTGGCGCACCGTGACTGCAGTGTGTACCATCTACAAGATGCACTGCAGCAACTCGCCAAGGCTTCTTCAGCAGCACCTCCCAAACCCGCAACCTCTTCCACCTAGAAGGACAAGGGCAGCAGGTGCATGGGAGCACCACCACCCCCAAGTTCCCCTCCAAGTCACACACCATCCTGACTTGGAAATATATTGCCATTCCTTCATCGTGGCTGAGTCAAAATCCTGGAACTCCCTACCTAACAGCACTGTGGGAGCACCTTCACCACACGGACTGTAGCGGTTCAAGAAAGCGGCTCACCACCGCCTTCTCAAGGGCAACTAGGGACGGGCAATAAATGCTGGCCTTGCCAGTGACTCCCACATCCCATGAACAAATAAAAACTAAATAAATTACAGCAAACAATATAAATATGTCATCCTTGGCTGAGTGGTAAAGATGGTTTGTGCAGTGAGTGAATGTGCAGCAGGGCCTTCAAAAATAAATTACTTAATTGGCTGTAAAGCACTTTGTGACGTCCTGAGTTCATAAAAGGCACTATATAAATGCAAATCTTCTTCAGAGACTTGAGTATGCTGATGCCCAAGGTGGGCAAGGAATAAAGGGAGAGCATGGCGATTGTCTTACCTTCCCTGTTCTGGTCATGTCATTGAATTTCTTGGCGTCCTGGGGACTGTGGAGATGGCACTCAATGCCTCTGCCACCTCCCTCTGTGCCCATCTCCTGACCACACATGAGGGCTGGGATGTGGGGGAGCTGAGGAGCCAGTCCGGCTTCCCCCCAATATTCGTTCAGGAGGGCCTGAAGGTCACCCTCCACGAAATTGCAGGCTCCTCTTCCTGGCAGGCCTCAGCTGAGATTCAACACTCATCTGTGCGAAGGGGAAAAGAATTGAGGCAATGGAGGAACTTAAATAAATGAAAAGAAACCTTAAGAAGAGGTAGCTGGCTGTGATTTACCTCGCAATTCCTAGTCTCACTCGGAAGAAAAATTCTCCCTGCTTTTTTTTAAAAATAGGTCTGCCTCCCATTGGCTTCGCTTAAATCATGCTGATTATTTATGCTGATTCCTACATTCCTGCCGAGTCAAATTAGGAACAGGAAATTTTGGCGTAAAATCACATCATCAAAATGGGCACAAGAATGGGCATAAAATCGGCCCCGCTTGTCAATTGCGCCCCCACGGGAAATTCCGGCCCGAGATCTCGGAAAGCACTCCAAACTGGGATAAGGGTTGCGACTTGTGAGCGAAGGCAATGCCGTACCCGGCATGGGCCAGTTGGGCCAAATGGCCTGCGTTAACTCTATGTAAGGCACAGTAAAAGCTGGCGGAGCTCTAGGTTGCGCTTGAAAATAACTCACTGCTTAGTTAACTATCGCAGTTGTGAGACAATGCATAATCAAGACAGTTCAAGGTCTTTAAACATAACAAAACCCAGTCACAGATGGGGCTCAGTGTGTGCTTGTGTCAACAGGCAGCTTCCTTGTCATAGAGGATCAGCTGGCTAGGGATGGGAAGAAGACAGGAACTACTATGTGCTAGGGTTTTGTTTGTTTTTTGTAAAGCTCAGTTTGTTTCCACCCTGTTCTCCGCAGCGGAGAATGAGTTGGCAGATGATTGAGTGCCATGAACACTGTCTAAGTTGCGGATTTTCTCTCGTGCTAGTGCCCAGGTGTACCTCTGTTGTTTATTTGAAAGTGTAAATGCTGTGAGCTACTCTCAGTCTGACAACAATACGAATGTCAACAAGCCAATACCCAGTGGAAAATTCCTTATTTGTTATAACGATTGGATTAGACATTCAAAAGGGTTGGGTTGCTCCATGATCAGTGGGCAATCACTGGGAGCAACGTGTATGTTGCTACTGCCCCCATTGCTCCTCCAACAGGTGAGCACCTCCTGAATAAATGCAGACCAGGCTCAGGTGACTGATATACCTATCAATTCGTCCAATAAAAAGCGACGAGTTAGGAATGTAACTAAAGGTTTTTATTGACTAAATAACAGAGCCCACCCTCGTGGGTGATCGGGTCCAACAAGGAGGAATACCAGCCAGTCGACTACCTTTATACCTGGGCAGGTAGGTGGAGCCATGGACGGAGTCGGAGGTGGTCAGCCCAGGTATAACAGCGCGACAAGAGGCGACCTCGTATAGTGATACAACAGTGAGAACAGTGAGAACAATACAACAGTGATAACTATAGTGTAACGATAGTGAACGATAAAAGTGGTTTACCACAGTGACGTAGTTACAACCCCTGACCCCAATTTCATCTCTGCCCGCCTTGCACGCGCCAGTTCCCGCTACCGCCCACAAACCATGGGCGGTACAAGTCAGGAGGCGGACATTTTGCAGTGGTATCTATATTAACGATTTGGAGGAGGGGACCGAGTGCAACATATCCAAGTTTGCCGATGATACAAAGATGGGAGGGAAAGCAGTGAGTGCGGAGGACATAAAAAACCTGCAAAAGGATATAGACAGGCTAAGTGAGTGGGCAGAGATTTGGCAGATGCAATATAATGTTGGAAAGTGTGAGGTTATGCACTTTGGCAGAAAAAATCAAAGAGCAAGTTATTATATAAATGGAGAGAAACTGCAAAGTGCTACAGTACAAAGGGATCTGGGGGTCCTGGTGCATGAAACACAAAAAGTTAGTATGCAGGTGCAGCAGGTGATCAGGAAGGCCAATGGAATCTTGGCTTTTATTGCAAGGGGGATGAAGTATAAAAACAGGGAAGTCTTGCTGCAGTTATACAGGGTATTGGTGAGGCCACACCTGGAATACTGCGTGCAGTTTTGGTTTCCATATTTAAGAAAAGATATACTTGCTCTCGAGGCGGTTCAGAGAAGGTTCACTCGGTTGATTCCAGAGATGAGGGGGTTGACGTATGAGGAAAGGTTGAGTAGGTTGGGACTCTACTCATTGGAGTTCAGAAGAATGAGAGGCGATCTTATCGAAACATATAAGATTGTGAGGGGGCTTGATCGGGTGGATGCGGTGAGGATGTTTCCACTGATGGGTGAGATTAGAACTAGGGGGCATAATCTTAGAATAAGGGGCTGCCCTTTCAAAACTGAGATGAGGAGAAACTTCTTCACTCAGAGGGTAGTAAATCTATGGAATTTGCTACCCCAGAGAGCTGTGGAAGCTGCAACATTAAATAAATTTAAAATGGAGATAGACATTTTCGTGTGCAGATAAGGGAATTAGGGGTTACGGGGAGAGGGCAGGGAAGTGGACGTGAGTCTAGGTTCAGATCAGCCATGATCCTATTGAATAGCGGAGCAGGCCCGAGGGGCCGTATGGCCTACTCCTGCTCCTATTTCTTATGTTCTTATATGTATTTAAAGGGATCCTCAGGTAACACTAGAAAATTTTGGGAGACATTTTGGTTGCATTAGAGTGATTTTTGCTACTTAGACAACTTCAAAGTGCTTGTACTTGTTGAAGAACATTCTGAACTCTTAAAGGGCTTCTGATGGCAAGGCACTTACCCTTTCATGGGGGTCCTTCTAGGAATTCCACTCTGTCAGGAGCAGTTTTAGGAGCAAAAAGAGCACCAGCTCGAGGGAGAACTACTAGAAGGAAACGTGCCTGTGGAAGCCTTTCCCTCCCAATGGTGCTCACACCTGCAATTCTCCGAGGAGCAGCGCATAAGGAGGCTTCATTTCTCGAGGGAGGCTGCGACAGAATTGTGTCGCCTCCTGCAACAAGACCTGCAACCAACTGCCACAGCTGGCACGGCACTGCCTGCTGCAGCCAAGATCGCTGCCGTCCCCCAACTTCTTTGCCTACAGCTCCTTCCAGGCTACGCCAGGGGATATCAGTAACATCAGCCAACCTGCAATTCTTGCTTGCATTAAGCAGGAGACTGATGCCACGAACAAACACTTTCTTCATGTTTCCTGAGGACAATCAAAAGCAGGAGGATAGGGCTCTGGGCTTCGCACTGATTACAGGATTCCCCCAACTCCAGGTCATCATTGACTGCACCCATGTTGCTCCACGGACTCCTTCACGTGACCACACTGCCACTTCATTAATGTTCAACTGTTGGGAGATCACCAGCAGCGCATCAAAGAGGACTATATCCGCTTTCCTGCAGTTGCCATGATGCCTTTATATTATGCCAATCCAGTCTTTGTCCCTGCACAGCAAAAGAGGCTGGCTGCTTGAGTATAAGGGCTATCTCCCGCACACTTGCCTCACGACTCCTCTTAGGAGCCCACGCTCGGTGACTAACTGTGCTACAATCGGCTTAATGAAACAACTGAAGACCTTCTCGAGCAGACCATTGGAGGACTCAAGCAACAATTCAGGTGCCTGCACGTCATCTGGTCTGTTGGTGTCCTGCAATGCAGCCCACAAAAGTGTCCCATAGAATAGTGATTTGCTGCATGCTGCATAATTTTGCTCTGCACGTGGAGCTGCCATTGGACAGAGACCTTCAGCATGATGAGGGAGAGGACACTGGTGATATAGAGGGTGGTGAGAAAGAGGGAGGCGTTCAACAGTTACCTACAGCCAGAGCTCTTCGGCAAGCAGTTCATTGAAGAATGCTTCATCTGAGTAATCCCTGCTACCCTTGCATTCGCCGTCATGTCCAACAGCTCTCCCAATTCTTCCACCCTTAAATAAACTGCATCTGCCCAGAGGCCAACATTTTTATTCATGTCAACTAACAATGCTATTGATTATCAGCTACTAAAGGAGTACTCTCTGCACACAAAGATTTACAAAAGGGTTATCATTTTACTGGCTTACACAAAAATGTCTACATATTATCACCCTGCAATGAGCTCCTACTGCCTGATTAAGTGCTCTCTCTGACCGACTCACGTGCTTCTATGAGGCGCTTCCTCAGCAGCTGCAGCATGGGAGGTGGAAGGCCACTGTGGCTCAGTCAAGGGCTCATGAGATGTTCTGGTCAGCAACCTTTAGGAGCTCGGGCCTGAGGCTGTAGCAACTCGGCATCTGCTGGCTTTCTGGCACCGGGCTGGGCTTTGATTGCGGGGGGGATTGCGAGGGTCCAGATATACTGTCACCCTGAGAGACGGTCTTGCTGTGGAGAGGCAGGACGCTTATTAACATATTTAAATCGGCCTCCTCCAGCCCCGATCTCCAGCCTCCCCCAACCACCCCTCCCGTTCACAGGTACCCGTCACCCCCACCCTCACTGATTGCTGACCGCAGCTTCCCCTTCCACCAGCCCTCCCGATTGGCAACCTCCCTCTGCCCCACCCCAATTGCCGAGGACAGTCCCCAAGGGTCCCCGGCTGTGGCCTCGATCTGCTAGTGTTCACTCCCACCCACTAGCCAGGCTGTCCATTTGGTCGGCTATCAGGCGGGCGCCGGAGCTACAAGATGCAAAATGTGGCCCTGCCATTAAGATCGGCAGGACCTCCGCGTTCCAGCCTTCCCGGGTTGTCCGGCTGTTTTCGACCTCACCCGCAGCTTCCCCGCCTCCCCTAGTCCCTGTGTATGTGACAAATAATGTCACTTGATAGAACATCAACATAATGGCACTAATATTGAGCACGTTACCATAGCAGATTTTGTCAAAACTGAACAAGACATAAGATGACATGTTAAGTCTGACACTGATTCTTGAAACGACATTATTAAAAATTGGTATTTAATAACATCCTCATGACACTCACAAGATTACATTTATTTTGTCAAAGGAAGGACTGATCTCACCGGGAGGTTGTAATATCTGCAACTGCATAAATAAGTCATAGAGCAGTCCATTAAAAATGTGATCTAAATATGGGTTTGATCATGTCAAAGCTGCTCTTACGTAGGCTTTACTACAGAACACGGTGGACAAGCATTACTTGGGCACAAATATGCTACACCTTCCTTTCAGAATTTCGTTTTCAGAATGGCTGATTTGAGAAATTTAAATACTGGTGTAAACATTCATATAAGGAGGTAAAGTACTCGCATAAGAAAGGATCCTTGCCAAAGGGCTTTGTACTCTGCAATTTTTGCTCATATATTTGCCTTTGAATATGTAGGAATAGACAAAAGTGAAAAATCAAAATTTTCCCTTCCCTTTAAGAAATCTTGGGACATCCTCCTCTTTATTTGGGCATTGCAAAAATGCAATGTTAAGCTTTTTGCAACTAGATAATTAAATATATAAGTATCAGAAATGAAACTATTTTCACAAAGGTTTGATGTTTAAATATTACCCAAATCCAAAAAAGCTACTGGAACTGAGCGTCAGTCCCTGCATTTAACGGACGGCCGATCCGATAGTGCCCGATTTGTGTCACTGCCCGAGACGAATTTCTCGGCCTATGAATTGGTTGAAACCCACAGTTCCTCATAAGGCAGATTTCCAAATATCTTCTAGATCATTAAAGAAAAGCAAAAAGTCAAGGCCCCCAAAGTGGATCACACACCTGTCATCAGCCATGGCTCAGTGATAGCATTCTTGCCTCTGAGTTAGGAGGTTGAGCTAGAAGTTCACTCCAGAGACTTGAGCACAAGATCTAGGATTACACTCCAGTGTTTTTTTAAATTCATTCACGGGATGTGGGCGTCGCTGGTAAGGCCAGCATTTATTGCCCATCCCTAGTTGCCCTTGAGAAGGTGGTGATGAGCCCCCTTCTTGAACCACTGCAGTCCGTGTGGTGAAGGTGCTCCCACAGTGCTGTTAGGGAGGGAGTTCTAGGATTTTTGCCCAGCGACGATGAAGGATCGGCGATATATTTCCAAGTCAGGATGGTGTGTGACTTGGAGGGGAACTTGCAGGTGGTGGTGTTCCCATGCACCTGCTGCCCTTGTACGTCTAGGTGGTGGAGGTCGCGGGTTTGGGAGGTGCTGTCAAAGAAGACTTGGCGAGTTGCTGCAGTGCATCTTGTAGATTGTTCACACTGCAGACATGATACGCCGGTGGTGGAGAGAGTGAATGTTTAAGGCGGTGGATGGGGTGCCTATCAAGTGGGCTGCTTTGTCCTGGATGGTGTCGAGCTTCTTGAGTGTTGTTGGAGCTGCACTCATCCAGGCAAGTAGAGAGTATTCCATCACACTCCTTACTTGTGACTTGTAGATGGTGGAAAGGCTTTTGGGAGTCAGGAGGTGAGTCTCTCACTGCAGTATGCCCAGCCTCTGACCTGCTCTTGTAGTCACAGTATTTACGTGGCTAATTCAGTTAAGTTTCCAGTCAGTGTTGACCCTCAGGATGTTGAGGGGTTCGATGATGATAATGCCATTGAATGTCAAGGGGAGGTGATTAGACTCTCTTGTTGGAGATGGTCATTGTCTGGTGTGGTGCAAATGTTACTTGGCACTTATCAGCCCAAGACTAGATGTTGTCCGGGTCTTGCTGCATGTGGGGATGGCCTGCTTCATTATCTGAGGATTTGCAAATGGCATCGAACACTCTACAATCATCAGTGAACATCCCCGCTTCTGACCTTATGATGGAGGGAGGGTCATTGATGAAGCAGCTGAAGGAGGTTAGGACTATGACACTGCCCTGAGGAACTCCTGCAGCGATGTCCTGTAGTAATGAGGGAGTGCTGCACTGTCAAAGGTGGCATCTTTCAGATGAGATGTTAAACAGAGACCCTCTCAGCTGGACGTAAAAGATCCCATGGCACTATTTCAAAGTAGAGCAGGTGAGTTCTCCCTGGTATCCTGTCCTGGACAATATTGATCTCTCAACCAGCAGCACTAAAACAAATGTTCTGATCATCATCCCATTGCTGTTTGTGGAAGCGCGCTGTGCGCAAATTGGCAGCCGTATTTCATAGACATAGAAACATAGAAGATAGGAGCAGGAGTAGGCCATTCGGCCCCTCGAGCCTGCTCCGCCATTCAATGAGATCATGGCTGATCATCCAAATTCAGTACCCTGTCCCTGCCTTCTCCGCATATCCCTTGATCCCTTTAGCCTTAAGAAATATATCTAACTCCTTCTTGAATATATTTAATGAATTGGCTCAACTGCCTTCTGTGGGAGAGAATTCCACAGGTTCACCACTCTCTGGGTGAAGAAATTCCTCCTCATCTCAGTCCTAAATGGCTTACCCCTTATCCTTGGACTGTGACTCCTGGTTCTGGACGCCCTGGCCATTGGGAACATCCTTCCTGCATCTAGTCTGTCAAGTCCTGTTAGAATTTTATAAGTTTCAATGAGATCCCCTCTCATTCTTCTAAACTCCAGCAAGTATAAGCCCAATCGACCCAATCTCTCCTCATACGTCATTCCTGCCATCCCAGGTATCAGTCTGGTGAATCTTCGCTGCACTCCCTCCATGACAAGAACATCCTTCCTCAGATAAGGTGACCAAAACTGCACACAATACTCAAGGTGTGGTCTCACCAAGGCCCTGTACAACTGCAGCAAGGCATCCTTGTTCCTGTACTCGAACCCTCCAGCTACAAAGGCCAACATACCATTTGCCTTCTTAACCGCCTGCTGCACCTGCATGCTTACCTTCAGCGACTGGTGCACAAGGACACCCAGGTCTCGTTGCACTTCCCCTTCTCCCAATCTATTGCCATTCAGATAATAATCTGCCTTCCTGTTTTTGCCACCAAAGTGGATAACCTCACATTTATCCACATTATACTGCATCTGCCATGCTTCTGCCTAATCACCCAACCTGTCCAAATCATACTGGAGTTTCTCGGCATCCTCCTCACAGCACACACACCCACCCAGCTTTGTGTCGTCTGCAAACTTGGAGATATTACATCTAGTTCCCTCATCTAGATCATTTATATCATTTAATATTTCCTGCATTACAACAGTGACTACGCTTCAAAAAGAATGCCACCTTAGCTGTAAATTGGGACGTCCTGAGGTTGTGAAAGGCGCTATATAAATGCAAGTTCTTTCTTCTGATGAGGCGATGCTGCATAGGTACAGGAGAGAAGCCTAAAAAACTTTAAAATGGGACAGAAGAGAGGCATTGCTGTAATTTTACCCTTTGATCTATGTATATGAATGTCACCTTTTCACTATACTTCCTCTGGACAGCAAAACCATCTCCGAGATACATTCAGAGTAGTGAACCCAGCCAGTTTAAGTGTTAAGAAAAGGCTATGACCCATCATTCCTAAATGACTAGGTAACAGAAACAAATGTAAAAGCATCCCCAAGGTATATTAGTACGGCAATAGCAGCTATCAATGCGCTTTCATTCAAAGTGGAAATGAAATAACTGCTGTCAGTGGCAAATGAACATATATCCCATTTTACCTTTTCCGATATATCACTTGATGGCCCCGCTGCCCGCGGAAGCTTTTAGAGGTTCCCTAAGCTGTCGAGAGGTCCGCTTTGGTTTTCCGTGCTGCTCCTGAATTTTTTATAGTAAAGTAATTTGCAGATGCAAGTAGATAAATTAGCACTAGAAACACCGCTAAATTGCATAATCACGCTGATTGATTTTATGCTAACATTCACAATGTATAGATACCTTGTGGCACCTCTTGTCACCAAACAGAAAATGAATGTTAAAGCGAAACCAGGGAAAATTTGTCAAGGGAATGCAGTGGAAGAGTTGTCTAGACAAAATCCCTGTTACTTTAGAAATGCTTACCGCAGGATACCATCAAAGACTGCATAACTTCTCCTCACGCTGAAGAATTGCTTCAAGGACAGATAGGAAGTTTCCAATAATGAAAATAGTCTGAAGGCATCATTTACTATGCCTCCGTTTATTTTGGTGATCTTACATATAATTTACCTTTTACTTCACTGCCGTATATACCTGTTGGGGGGGGGGGGGAGGGTGAAGTGATTTGTCTTCCTTTCTTAACTCAATGTGCACTGTGTGGCTTAAGCAGCCTGTGCGGAAACACAAAGGAGGTTTGGTTGTTAAACTATTGAGTCCGTTTCCCGTGGTGAATTTTCAGGCTAAACACAAAAAATAGATTCTTTTATTACAGGTTTTCTTATAAAAGCGGCAGAAATTCTGCAAAGCTTGAAAGTTTCCTGGCATTTTATTTTCTCTCACATTAATGGTGCTCGTATGGGACCCTAGAATGGTTCTGAGGTCAGCAAAACCATTATAAACACACACCCTCCTTCTTCAATTAACCTTGAGGATGGGAGTACCTGCCAACTGACCACGTGAAGTGATGCACAGCCATTCAACTGGGGGCGGGCGGGGGGAACATGTTTGAGCAATGACCTATTTAGGAACTAGAAGCAAAACACTTTCAGCAGAAACAGCGCCAACACCAACCAGTGGGAAACCCTGAAGTCTCATATGTGAAGATACTTCCTGTCTCGTATCAGACTGTGGAGCCTTTCACCATTTACCTCATTGTCTCTCTGATTCATATATATGTTCCGTACATCTTAAATCAATAGCTGCTCCTCTGACTTGTACTGTGCTATTCACTGCTTTGCTGCTTCAGATCTATCATATATACTTGCATATACAAGGCAACTTAAGAAGTTCTGCTCTTCTCTTCGACGGGATCTCCGTTTGGCTCTTCAACCTTGTTCATATTCTTTTGTCCGATCGTAGCCCTGCCTCCGATCTATCTTTTCTTTCCAGTTTTGAAGAAGGGTTCGACCCGAAACGTCAACTCAAATTTCTGTCCACGGATGTTGCCTGACCTGCTGAGTTTTTCCAGCATTTTCTGTTGTTATTTTGGGTATACAATGACTGCCCTCAAACACTCCACACCCCTCCCGCCCACCATGTACCAACCAAAATAAAATGACATACTTTACTTGTAGGAGAAAGAGTTTTTTTTCCAACAGCTTTTCAATGTAAGGACATAGGAACAGGAGGAGGCCATTCAGCCCCTCGAGCCTGCTCCGCCATTCAATGAGATCATGGCTGATCTGTGACCTAACTCCATATACCCACCTTTGGCCCATATCCCTTAATACCTTTGGTTAACAGAAAGCTATCAATCTCAGATTTAAAATTAATAATTGATCCAGCATCAATTGCCGTTTGCGGAAGAGAGTTCCAAACTTCTACCACCTTTTGTGTGTAGAAATATTTCCTAATTTCACTCCTGAAAGGTCTGGCTCTAATTTTTAGACTCTGCCCCCCCCCCCCCCCCAGTCCTAGACTCCCCAACCAGCAAAAAATAGTTTCTCTCTATCTACCCTATCTGTTCCCTTAATATCCTGAAAACTTCGATCAGATCACCCCTTAACCTTCTAAATTCTAGGGAATACAACCCTAATTTGTGTAATCTCTCCTCATAACTTAACCCTTGCAGTCCAGGTATTATTCTGGTAAACCTACGCTGCACTCCCTCCAAGGCCAATATATCCTTCCTAAGATGTGGTGCCCAGAATTGCTCACAGTGCTCCAGGTGTGGTCCAACCAGGGTTTTGTATAGCTGCAGCATAACTTCTACCCCCATCGAAGCAGCATTCGATCTCACTCAGACAGAATGTGACCTGGCCAGATCTTGACCTAGCCCCACCGGTTCATGCTTTCAGGCACAACATGACCTGACCAGATCCTGTCCTAGCCTGACCGGTTCATGCTCTCAGGCAGAACAGGCCCAACCCCACCTCAGACAGAACTTGATCTGCATTCTCAGATGGAATCTGACCTGATACGAATCCACTTAGACAGAACACGACCTGAGGCACCCAACCCACCACACTCAGCTCACGAACCCATGCTTAGGCAGAAACAACATCCCGCCCAGGCAGAACCCTTTCTGACCCAACCTGACTGTGTTCTGAGGCGAACCCTGACCCAATTGAAACCCAATCTCAGACGGATGTTGATGTGACCCAAACCCAACTGTGCCGTCAGGCAGAACCCGGTCCCATTCTCAGGCAGAACTCAACCCAATCTAGGGCAGATGCCAATCTTACCTGACCCATTGGTGCTCTCAAACAAGACCTGACCTGACCTGAACCTATTCTGGCAGAATCCAATGTGACAGAGCCTAGCTGAGCTCCATGATAAGGAACTAACCGAGACTGCTCTCAGGCAGAAGCTGACCTAATTCTACTCTCACACACAGCAGGCCTGGTGGTAAAGTACAGGTGGGTACAGCGCAGCACACAGGCTCCTTAAATCCAAGGCCCATGGAGGCCCAGGCATCTATACATTAATGTACAATAAATGGAGCTGCATGTTTGTGCAGGTAATCTCTCTGTTGTTTTATTTCTGGGATAATTCTCCCAGCTTAGAAATCACAAAGATTAAAGCAACGTTATTAGGAAAAACTTTACTCTCCATCTGAGTCTAGTGGAGAGCATCACAGCAACTGCACCTTTAAAGGATGTTTCTTGTGCTGCAGATATTGCCGCGAGTCATTTTTTCTTTTGCGGAGTGAGGAGAAAATTGAAACCGGGGCAGAGCCTATTTCACTATTTGATTATGCAAATGAATAATGACAGTAGAAAAATAACCAACCAGAAAGAAGAAAAATACAGGCTTAAATGTATAAGCGATGAGGAGGAAGAAAATTTGCAAATGGCAACTTGATGACATAGATGGCTTGATGGTTTGACAGTCACAGCACACAAAAGAAATGTTATTGTAAAAATGTTATCCTTCAATCGACATCAAAATTTTATCCCTCAACCAACATCACTAAAACAGATTATCTGGTCATTATCACGTAGCTGTCTGTGCGAGCTTGCTGTGCACAAATTGGCTGCTGCGTTTCCTACTTTAAAACAAGTCAGGAGTGTGATGGAATACTCCCCACTTGCCTGGATGAGTGCAGCTCCAACAACACTCAAGAAACTTGACATCATCCAGGACAAAGCAGCCCGCTTGATTGGCAACCCATCCACCTTAAACATTCACTCCCTCCACCATCGGCATACTGTGGCTGCAGTGTGTACCATCTACAAGATGCACTGCAGCAACTCGCCAAGGCTTCTTCAACAGCACCTCCCAAACCCGCGACCTCTTCCACCTAGAAGGACAAGGGCAGCAGGTGCATGGGAACACCACCACCTCCAAGTTCCCCTCCAAGTCACACACCATCCTGACTTGGAAGTATATCGCCGATCCTTCATCGTCACTGGGTCAAAATCCTGGAACTCCCTCCCTAACAGCACAGTGGGAGTACCTTCACCACACGGACTGCAGCGGTTCAAGAAGGCAGCTCACCACCACCTTCTCAAGGGGCAATTAGGGATGGGCAATAAATGCTGGCCTTGCCAGCGACGGCCACATCCCATAAATGAAAAAAACTCAACAGTGACTACATTTCAAAATAGCACTTCATTGGTTGTAATGCGCTTTGCGACGTCCGGTGGTCATGAAAGGCGCTATATAAATGCAAGTCATTTTTAAAATATATTTTTTGTCATATTTGTATTACAGGTAGACTACCCTTTATCCAGACTTCCGAAAACCGAAACCCTCTAAAAACCGAAGGTTTTTTCGGTCAGCGTAAGTCGTGCGCATGACTTACAGGCCTAGCCAGATAAGGGATAGTGTAGCATTTTTCCGCACTTCTGAAAACCGAAATCGCTCAGCGTAAGTGTACCAGCCTTTACTACAGTATTGATCCCTGTAACTACAGTATTTATAGTCGTTATTTATCCCACCCTTTCGGATAAGGGATAGTGTATCCTTTATCCGCACTCCCGAAAACCAAATTACCTCTGAAAACCGAAGTGTTTTCGCGCACCTTCCGAAATCCGAAATTTTCCTAAAACCGAAACACGGCTGGTCCCGAGGTTTTCGGATAAAGGATAGTCTACCTGTAATATATTTTTTTAAATCACAGGGTGGTAAATTTTTGCCTTCAATGTTCCTGATCCAAAGTTGCTACCTTGATTAACTTTGTTAGAACTGTGATTAAATATTTGCCCCGTTATTATTTGTATGGATGCACCCTTAAATACCTTCACGACATTTATTAACTGCAGTGCACCCGGACATAAGAGGCAACTTTCCAACTACAAGCTTCCAGGGTGGAGCCTCATCCATTGGAAGCGCCTACGCGATCTTCTGACAGGCGCTCTCGGCAGTCAGCGTTCCCACCGTCGGCGGGAAATCGGCAAATGGTGCAACGTGCAGATATTTGAACAATCTAAAAGGCGGTGGTAGTGGTGGAGTAAGAGCAGAAGGGAGCTTGTACAACAGGATACAGAGACCTGGGGAGGAATGAGTGAGGCAGCACAGGGCTGGCGGAGGGAAGAATTTGTTCGGGGCATCTACCATCAATTGACATCGGTTATCGCCTGTATGAGAGGATGGCCATAATTCCACATCCTTCCACTTTGTAGCAGTCAATGGAGTTCAGTTTGTCCAATCTTGAGATACATTTAACCTTAGTTTGCAGTTATTAGCGCCATACTATGCTCAGCTAGTGCAATTCACTGTAGCTGCTACCTGATTAATAACACGTACACAGCAGACCGAATGGTGTCAGTCTCAACACCTACATAACAAGTGTTAGGAGCTGGTTTCCATCTGCTTTAAAGGTTTAGCTCTGACTGAATTAATTTCCACCTTAGGAAGTATGTCGCCTACCTCGAATTATTGCGGGCAGGCAGATAATGTTATCGCATTTTGTACAAGGAGTGTGGTTTGAAAAGAGTAGGCAAAGGCGACTACTTTCAACAAAGGGCCAGAAACCACAAATACAAAAGGAAGTCGGTCTACATCAGTCAATAGAATATGATTTAGCTTTTGGACTGCCTAGTCCTTAAAGCATCACAATTTGTCAACCAAATATTTGAGTTTAAATAACTCCTTGCAACTTCATTTGACTAAATAATTGTCCCTTTCCGAGGTCTCCTCAATCACTACGGGTTCTAAGCTCTTCCCCATGCCTCCTCCAAGTTACTGTCGTGTATTGATTGCGAATTTGACACCAGTCAATACGGTAATGTAATGTGCGAGTTTAACACCAGTTAATACGGTAATCTAATGTGCATTGCATTAGGGGAATTTCCTGGGAAAGCTGCAGTCAGCCATTTTACCAATAAAGTAAAGATCACAGTTATAAGCCTGTCTGCCTGATTCTGATTTAATTCAACATATCTACATGCTTGATTGAACGCATTAAAGCATAGATACAACATTGGCGACGAGGATAATGGACAGAATCTTTTTAAAAAGGTAGTTGCCCAAGTTTTAGTTAGCTAGGATGGAGAAGACCGGCATTCAAAATTTTGCATGTTTCGCCGAGCCAGCCACGTTGGGTCCAAGATGGACGAGGTGGTTAACGTCTTTTGAGCTTTATGCCGACAGCAAAGGATTCATTATTGACGATACCTCTACAGCTGCCATGAAGCAGAGGAGAAGAGCTCTACTTTTACACCTAGCAGGACCAGATGTCCAGGATGTCTTTTCGACTCTACCGGACACAGGAGAGCCAGCAGACTACACGGCAGCGGTTAGTGCTTTGAATCACTACTTCGTGCCCCAGGTTTTGCAGCATTTGCTAGACAGACTTTTCATAAGTTGTCCCAGAAGACAGGTGAGACTGTGCAACAATTTGCTACTCGCTTGCGGCAGGCTGCTAAAGACTGTGCTTTTGGGGGGGTGCGGATAATCAAATAAGAGACGCTATCCTGAGTAGGTGCACATCAGCCTATGTGCGGAGGAAATTGCTAGAGGAAGGACATGGTCTAACGCTCACCCACACGTTACAATTGGCCTCACAATGTGAAAACGTCGAGGAGCAGATGTCAGCCATGTCATGTACAGAGAAGGCGGAGACAGATACTGTTCGTCGTGTTACACGGAAAAAAGGGTATTATGCGAAAAGCTCAACAGAGAAACCAAAGGGAAATGGCGATAGGAACGAAAGGAAATGTTACAGATGTGGACACACAGACCACATGGGCAGAGATCCGAAATGCCCAGCATGTGGACAAACATGTCATAAGTGCAAGGGAAAGGATCATTTCTCCAAAGTATGCTGCACAAAGGGTACAAAGAAACACAGTGTGAACAATGTAGAGGAACAAAATGATTTTGCATTTGCTGTTACTGGAAATAATGTGACAGAGAGACTTACCTTTTGTGTGGGGGGAGTAAAGCTGAGAATGTTAATTGATTCGGGTGCAACTAATAATGTGATAGATGAGAATACACGGGAAGGATTAAAGTCAGAACACATTAAGTGTCAGTCACATGTCCCTAAGACAGAGAGAAAGTTATTCTCTTATGCTTCTAGCCGACCACTGTCAGTTAAAGGTGTATTCACATGTGGGATTACAATAGGTAAGAGAACTGAGCAGGCGGAGTTCATTGTGGTTAAAGGCCATGGAGAGCCGTTGCTAGGAAGGGAGACAGCCATGAAACTGGGAGTTTTAAAAATAGGCGCAGATACCTCAGCTGTGGTAGATGTAAGACAGCTACTAAAACAGCGGTATCCAAAGGTGTTCCAGGGAGTAGGAAGGCTGAACTCAAAACAGATCAGTTTGTATATCGACCCACAAGTGAAGCCTGTGGCCCAGCCACTCAGGCATATACCATTCAACTTAAGGGGGGCAGTGGAGGCCAAAATAAAACAATTGAGGGACATGGACATTATCGAACCTGTAACTGGTCCCACCCCATGGGTAAATCCTGTGGTTATTGTACCAAAAGCGGATAAGGATGTAAGGTTATGCCTAGACATGAAACGAGCAAACCAGGCAATAGTGAGGGAACGATATCCAATCCCCACCGTTGATGAGATACTCCAAGGTATGAACGGCTCGACGGTGTTTAGTAAGCTAGACCTGAAATGGGGTTATCACCAGCTAGAACTGACCCCTGAGTCACGAGAAATCACAACGTTTGCAGTACATAACGGAGTATACAGGTACAAGAGGCTGATATTTGGCGTATCTTCAGCTAGTGAGCAATATCAGCACGAGATAGCTAATGCCTTAGCTGGAATAGAGGGTGTTGAAAACATCTCAGACAACATTATCGTGCATGCACACGACCAGGAAACGCACGACAGACGCCTGCACGCTGTCATGACCAGACTAATGGAAAGTGGACTGACGCTAAACTCAGAGAACTGCCAATTCAACATGGACCGATTGATTTTCATGGGAATCCTGTTGTCTGAAAAGGGCATCGGACCAACAGCAGAGAGAGTGCGAGCGGTGGCAGAAGCTCGGGAACCAGAGAATGCTACAGAGGTGAGGAGTTTCTTGGGACTCGTTGGGTACAGTAGCAGATTCATCCTGCAGTTTGCAACACTATCAGAGCCACTGCGACGCCTGATGAGAAAAGACACACCATTTAAATTTGGATCACAACAGAGACAGTCATTCAGTGCACTCAAGGAAGAGCTGGCCAGAGCCGGCACTTTAGCATATTTTGATAAGAACTCACCAACCAAGGTGATAGCAGATGCCAGTCCTGTAGGTTTAGGCGCAGTACTAGTTCAGGACCAACAGGGACAAGAGGTACCAATATGCTATGTAAGTCGTAGTTTAACAGACTGTGAGAGGAAATACTCTCAAACAGAGAGAGAGGCCTTAGCTCTTGTATGGGCTTGCGAGAGGCTGCATCCATATGTGTATGGCCGAAAATTTAACTTGGTAACTGACCATAAGCCATTACAAGTGATATACAGCCCACACTCTAAACCCTGTGCCCTTATAGAGAGATGGGTACTTAGATTACAGCCGTACAATTTTAAAGTGATACACATTCCAGGCAAGCAAAACATTGCAGACCCACTGTCACGATTGCTGGGGGAGACAGCAAAACAGGAGAGACATTCTCATGGCTCAGATGAATACATGAGATTTGTAGCTGTGAGTGCGACACCAAAAGCACTCACTACTAGAGAGGTGGAGGAAGCCTCTGCTACTGACCCAGAGCTGATTGAGGTACGGAAGGCAATCACAAACGGACATTTTGAGAACTGTAAAGCTAATGCAGCAATTGCAAACGAGCTGTGCGTAGTGGGGTACCTAGTTCTTCGGGGAACACGCATCGTGCTACCCACAGTGTTATATGCACGAGCCCTGGTGTTAGCACATGAAGGACACTTGGGAATAGTTGGAACAAAGCAACATCTCAGAACCAAGGTTTGGTGGCCTGGCATGGACAAGGCAGCTGAAAAACACTCTAAAGCGTGCCATGGCTGTCAGATAGTAGCCAGACCTGACCCACCTGAACCATTGAGACCAACACCATTACCGAAGGGCCCCTGGCAGGATGTAGTTATAGACTTACTGGGACCCTTGCCATCCAACCACTCCATTCTTGTGGTAGTTGATTATTATAGTCGCTACTATGAATATGACATAATGACCTCCACAACAACAGAGAAGGTTATTGATAGTTTAGAGTCAATCTTCAGCCATCATGGTTTGCCAATCACCTGCAAATCTGATAATGGTCCCCAATTCAGATCTGAATTATTCAAAGAATACTGTGAAAACAACGGGATCAAACACCTGAAAACGACAGCAAAATGGGCTCAGGCTAACGGAGAAGTCAAGCGCCAGAATGCATCGCTGATGAAGAGAATCAGAATTGCTCAATCAGAAGGACTAGATTGGAAATGTGAACTTAGAAAATATGTGACTGTGTACAGGAGCATTGACCATGCCACGACAGGAAAGAGCCCAGCAGAGCTGCTCTTCAAACGGAAAATGAGAGGAAAGCTGCCAGACATCACAGAGTCGCACGCAGACATGGAAGTACGTGACCGGGACGCAGAACAAAAAGGCAAGTCCAAACTGTACGCAGATGAACAGCGGAGAACACAATACTCAGAGGTGGAAGTTGGCGACACGGTGCTGGTACGGCAGGACAAAGTGGACAAGTTCACCACTCCTTTAAATGCCACACCACACAAAGTTTTGAGTAAAACAGGGAGTCAAGTAGTAGTGGAATCTCCAGAAGGAGCACACTACTCAAGAAACACTACGTTTGTGTGGAAATACAGAACCAATGGACCAAAGGAGACACTCCATGAGCAGGAGGAAACACAAGGGACTGAGGACAGTATAGTAGACCCTGACACACATACCACTGTGACACAGGCAATACCCACTGACACCAACATGTCAGACATACCCAATACAGCCAGACCTCAAAGGGTTAAAAGAAAACCCCAAAGATTGTCTGATTATATCACAACATAAACTGTGCAAGAACTGCATGGGTGATGTTAAATGTTTAAACCTGGGAATTATTTAGTTGTGTGGTAAGACACAAGTTTGTAAAAAGTTTATAAATCAAATAAGTTATGCAATGTTATTGTAAGCAACTGTTTGTAAACTGCAAGTTTGTTTCCAAGGAAAAGGGTGATGTCGTGTATTGATTGCGAGTTTGACACCAGTCAATATGGTAATGTAATGTGCGAGTTTAACACCAGTTAATACGGTAATATAATGTGCATTGCATTATGGGAATTACCTGGGAAAGCTGCAGTCAGCCATTTTACCAATAAAGTAAAGATCACAGTTATAAGCCTGTCTGCCTGATTCTGATTTAATTCGCCGTATCTACATGCTTGATTGAACGCATTAAAGCATAGATACAACAGTTACGACCTCCTTCCCCTCGCCCAACCTCTCCAAATCCTGACCGTCTCCCAGCACTGTGGGAGCGCTTTCACCACATGGACGGTTCAAGAAGAAGGCCCACCACCATCTTCTCAGAGAAACTAGGGATGAGAGAAACTAATACAGGCCTAGCCAGCGGCCCCCACATCCCGAGAATGAATTTAAAGAAGAAACATTGGCCGGAATTTTCCCTCCCGAGTCGGGTCGGGTGCGTGCAGGCCGCGTAGCGGGCCGGTACCATGATGTATTGATCAGCCCGCTCTTCAGAGCGACTTTAGCGTAATGGCCCCTATTAAGGCAGACATGGGTGTTTCCCAGCCCTATTAAATGGTGCGCGTCTGATGACATCATTGATGACTCATTTCTAGCGGGGATATTTAAAGCAGTCTTGGCCACATCGCATTTGAAGGTTCATATAGGAGTGTGGAGGGAGGATTTGAGAGGCGTATCTTGTTGCGGAGAAATAGAAAAATTACTTCACAAAGACAGGGCTGTACCCCGCATCTCTGATGAATCGCTACATATTCTTGTGGAGAGAGTCAGAGCACGCAGGGAGGTCCTCTTCCCTGCTGATGTCTTTATGCATTTCTGTGTCTTTATGCATTTCTCCACTTCACCTGAAGAAGGAGCAGCGCTCCGAAAGCTTGTGATTTCAAATAAAGCTGTTGGACTATAACCTGGTGTTGTGTGACTTCTTACATTTGTCCACCCCAGTCCAACTCCGGCATCTCCACACCACTGCTGATGGGTGGAAGAGACCTCCCCAAGAGACCTCAGCCTCATTGCTTGGTCTCCTCAAGGGCGTCATGAGCCACGTCTTCAGTGGATAGCCCTTGTCTCCAAGCAGCCAGGTGGTAAGTGTGTTCGGCCCTGTGAAGAGCTGAGGGAGGGTGGACTGGCGCAGGACGAAAGAATCATGAAAGCTGCCAGTGAATTTGGCGCACACATGCATGATGATCTTCCTAGGATTGCAGATGAGCTGCACATTGAGGGAGTTTGCATTTCACAAACACTCCTGGGTGATGCGGGGGGGGTACCCTGATGGCCACATGTGTGCAGTCAATGATGCCCTGCACCCATGGGAAGCCCGTCATAGCAGCAAAGCTGAGCACCCGCTCATTAACACTGGCTTCATCAGTGGCAAAGTTGACATAATTGGCTGACTTGTCAAACGTGGCATCGGTCACCTGTGTGACTCATCTGTGGGTGGCCGACTGCGAGATCCTGCAAATGTCTGCTGCAGATCCCTGGAAGGAACCTGAGACGAAGAAGCTGGGGGCGCTGGTGACTTTGACAGCCACTGGTAAGGTGTGTCCACCCGCTCCGCTGGGCTGCAGGTCTTGCTCCAGCAATCTGCAAATGTCTGCGACGACCTGGTGTGATAGGCTGAGCCTCCTTTGGCACTGCTGCTCCGTCATGTTGAGAAAGCTCATCCTCTGCCTGTATACCCTGGGTTGATGGTATCACCTCCGGCATGGTGCAGCCCTGCGCTGATGCCCTCTATCCTGTGGAGCATCAGGTAATTGAGGAGAAGGTTGGTGGTGTTGCTGCTGCTGGTGGTGGGGCTCACCCTGGTCCGATTCTGAGGAGATTTGAAGATGGAAAGAAACTTTTTTTTCTCATTTTTGCCAGCACGGTTGATGATGCCATGCTGCAGCGGGGAGTTGCTGGCATTACCCCTCCCCTTCACCCGCCCAAGACGGGCAACCAGGCCGCACCAGAAACAGCACTTGGGAGCCCACTAAATCCATTCGGCAAATCAACAGGAGTCGGGGGCAGATGCAAGAGGCAGACAGAAGTTCCGTCCAACCAAACGATGCTGTCAGTTTGATCAACAGGAAAATCCATCCCTTGTTATTTGAAGAAAGGAACAAGAATGCATCCAACCAATTTCAACAAAGGGATGTGGCTGCGGTTGTTCAGCAATTTGCTCTGAAATCAGAAAGAATTATTATTAGTTAAATCCAACTTGAAACATGAGTCAAGATAAATGTTTTGTTATTAATTACCACAGCATACAAAAACCATCATTCTGGTAATTTTCTGTTCAACTTAGTGCATCCTATTATTTCGTATATAATATAATAAATTCTAGCCCAAAAAGAGCCAGAGGGGAGAGAGGAGGAGATTTTTGTTTTACGCAGTGAGCCGTTATGATCTGTAATGCACTGCCTAAAAGGGTGGTGGAAGCAGATTGAACAGTAACTTTCAAAAGGGAATTGGATAAGTACTTGAAGGGGAGAAAATTGCAGGGCTATGGGGAAAGAGCAGGGCAGTGGGACTAATTGGATTTTTTTTTTTTATTCGTTCCTGGGGTGTGGGCGTCGCTGGCAAGGCCAGCATTTATTGCCCATCCCTAATTGCCTTTTAGAACCGCTGCAGTCCGTGTACTTCCGTAGTGTTGTTAGGGAGGGAGTTCCAGAATTTTGATCCAGCGATGATGAAAGAACGACGATGTATTTCCAAGTCAGGGTGGTGTGTGACTTGGAGGGAGAACTTGGAGGTGGTGGTGTTCCCATGCGTCTGCTGCCCTTGTCCTTCTAAGTGGTAGAGGTTGCGGGATTGGGAGGTGCTGCCGAAGGAGTCTTGGCGAGTTGCCGCAGTGCATCTTGCAGATGGTACACACTGCAGCCACGGTACGCCGGTGGTGGAGGGAGTGAACGTTGAAGGTGGTGGATGGGGTGCCAATCAAGCGGGCTGCTTTATCTTGGATGGTGTCGAGCAACCTGAGTGTTGCTGGAGCTGCACTCATCCAGGCAAGTGGAGAGTATTTCAAAGAGCTCTTTCAAAGAGTCAGCATGATGGGCCAAATGGCCTCCTTCTGCGCTAAATTCCAGATGTTGCAGCATGTGAATGGTGTAAAGTGTAAAGTTCCTGGGAGAACATGCTCGCAGGTCCCCGCTACAGTCTGCCCACTTCTCAAGTTGCTACTTTCACAGTTGACTGAAATACTGTCTGAGTGGTATACCAGCAGACAGGGCAGATTGTTGAGTAGCGGAGAGTTGTCATCAGCTGTGATTCCTACTGTACAGGGTCAGCCGTCCTCCCTGCATGTGAAATTACACCTGAAATTGCAGACTGACACTGCCAAGCTGGGAAACAGCGAGCTCTCGGAGCAAGTGGTAGGATTTGAAAAGGCCACAATTTACATCATCAGGACAGAAAGCAAACTCAGGAACAAGTAAAGCCAAACCTTGCCCTATTGAATGAACAAGGAGAGTCTGAACTCTTCATCAAGTAATTACAAGCCTCCAAGATGGGAATGCCAATCGAAAGGCCAGACCCAAAGCTATAGCAACATTATAGCTGCAGGCTACATTCACATTGGAAGAAAAGTGCTGACTAGAAAATATCCCTAACAGCCTGAATTATAAATCAAGAAAGTGAGGAGGCAGTCAACATTCAAAGCTGATTTGGAGAAGACAAAGGACAGGATTTCCCGCTTGTTGGCGAGGGAGTGGTGGAACTGGACTTTCTCGGCAGTTTCCATGGAGCCTTGTTGGGGGCACAGCCTCTGCCCATCCCGAACAAGGGCATGGCTGGGGACAAGCACACCTAAGCCTGAAGTTTTCTCACACCCGGCCTAGTGGAGCCTCGGCAGGCCGGTATACCGAGTAAGAGCCAAGGCGTACCAGCTTGGCAAAGGGTGGATATGAGACTCACCTGCTCGTCCAGGCTGCAATCCAGGCCTGGACCACTGAAGAATTTTAAATTATTGGTTGCATCTTTTTGGCCTCTTTATAAAGGGAGCCATTTTGCAGCCTCTGTCATATGGTGGGTACCTGAGATGCATCCCTAGTGGCTTGGCTGCCTGTTTGGTTTATTTAAATTATAGTATCTCCCCAACACCCTGAAGGTCAGGTGGATCCTGTCACATCCAAGATCAATGAATTTTCCGGGCCTTAGTCTTTTTCAAGTGAGTTTTGACAGTCTGGGGCAGAGTTCTCCATTCCTGCACATGGGGGGTCATTAGATTCCCTGGGCGTGCAGGAAAATCAGGTAGCGAGGAGTGCACACCCCTGTCAGTAACAGCCTGATTTACTCTCTGTTCATTTAAGTAGATAGAACATTGTTCAGGCTAATTCGCACCTGATTTTCCTGTAATCGCTGCATTCAGGCAACCCAATGGGCCTAGGTGTAAGGGCAGCAAATTTGGCCCTATAAATACTAAAACAAAATATTATTGAAGAATGCAACTGGAGATACCAGACAAGCTATAAGGAAGCGTGCAATCGATATTGTCATAAATCTGGCCCATTTATAAATTACACCTCATTCAATTCTGCAGCACTGAATTATTTTCAGAATATGAGCAGTTTGACTGCTAAACTCGTCTTGCAAAGCCTGGTGACTTCGGCTATTTTAGCCTCCAATGTGCCTCGTTATTTGTCATTTAATGACTCATTGTCACAAAGAAAATACTCCCAATGTGTTACTAACCATTTAAAAGAAACTCTGATTAATATAATAGGACAAGCCTGTCGCGAGTTAATCACATACTTTTTACACAAATCAAATTAGGAGGGAGAGAATCTTCCACTTAATTTGCAAACAACTCAAATTTTATGTAACAAAAATTATTAGCAAAATGAATTGAATAATAAAGATTTCTTTAAAATTTCATCTCAATTCATAATTACTGTGGTTATTAATTTGCCACTTTCTGCAGCCTCTGATCTTCAAGAAATATATTATACTTCAATTCATTTTTACAGTTATTACATTCATTGGCTGCACACCCCTTTGTTCATCTCTGCCATTGCTTACTGTTTTGCCTTCTCTGTTAGTTATTTAAAAATTCCAAAGGACCTTTCATTTATATGGCACCGGTCACGTCCTCAGGATGTCCCAAGACACTTCACAGTTAATTAATTACTTCTGAGGCATAGGCCTGGATATTTACTGGGGCGGGTTACATAGCCCAGGGGGCAGAGTTTCGGACGGGAAACCCGGAGGTCTGGGTTTCCCCGCAAGTTGTGGCGTTTTAACCCCACAGTGTGCATCTTTTGGCCCTGGCAGGTTGCCTGCCGGAAATCAACCTGATTGACAGGCTTGGCATCCAGTAAGGTAGGGAGGACTCCAGAGCAGGCTGCAGGACCAGCTAGGTCCAATCCCCGACCCCGGGGAGGGTCCGATCCCTGACCCCGGGGGGTCTTTGTATGTGGAGTAGCTAGGGAACATAGCAACATCGGAACTGGAGTAGGCCATTTTTTAATTTTAATCGTTCATGGTATGTGGGCATCACTGGCAAGGCCAGCATTTATTGTCCATCCCTAATTGCCCTTGAGAAGGTGGTGATGAGCCACCTTCTTGAACTGCTGCAGTCCATGTGGTGAAGGTACTCCCACAGCGCTGTTTGGGAGGGAGTTCCAGGATTTTGACCCAGCAACGATGAAGGAACGGCGATATACTTCCAAGTCAGGATGATGTGTGACTTGGAGGGGAACTTGGAGGTGGTGGTGTTCCCAGGCGCCTGCTGCCCTTGTCCTTCTAGGTGGAAGAGGTCGTGGGTTTGGGAGGTGCTGCTGAAAAAGCCTTGGCTATTGAGCCCCTCGAGCCTGTTCCACCATTCATTGAGATCATGGCTGATCTGCAACCTAACTCCATATACATGCCTTTCACCCATATCTCTTAATACTTTTAAAGCGTGACAAATCCCCAGGGCCAGATGGTTTCCATCCCAGGGTTTTAAAGTAAGTAGGTGAGCACATTACAGATGCCCTAACTGTAATCTTCCAAAGTTCTCCCGATTCAGGAAAATTGCACATGTCACTCCGCTATTTAAGAATGGCGAGAGAGGGAAACCAGGGAATTATAGACCAGTTACCCTAACATCTGTTGTCGGGAAATTACTAGAGTTTATAGGGTGACTGAACACCTTAAAAATTTTCAGTTGAACAGAGAGGGGGGCCGGGTGGGGGGGTGCAGCACTCTAGCTCCTCCTGGCCCACAAGCAGTGCTGTAAAGGCACTTACCTTCTCGCCAAAGCTGTCCTAACCTTGCTTCAGCTGCCGGGTTTCCCGAGGCCTGGGAAACCCGGCCGCCCACTGTAAAACCTGCAAAGCAGGTTAAATCTGAGGCTGCCAACCTCATTAACATATTTTAAATGCCAACCCGCCTCCTGGGAGCGGTTGGCTGCCTGCCCCTTGTCCTGCCTCAGTAAAACTTGGAAGTCAGCGGGTTGGAGCCAGCCTTGGGCGCATTCGGAATTTTTCCCCATTTAACCCCACCACCCGCACCCAATCCCATGTGCTCACCCATGTTAAAATTCCCCTTATAGTCGCTGTTGCAGCCAGTGTTGCGCACAGCAAGATCCCACAAACAATAAATGAGATGAAGGGAAAGTTATTCTGTTTTTGATGGTGTTGGCTGAGGGAGGAGTGTTGCCCAGGACACCAGGAGAATGCCATGGTCTGTGAATAGTGGTTGGTTATCTCCACCTGAATGGACAGGCGGCATGGGTTTAACAACAGTTAACTTTTGTCCCTGTATCTGTTCTTCTACTGGCTCAGTGGTACCACTTGCACCTCTGAGTCAGAAGGTTGTGGGTTCAAATCCCACTCCAGGGACTTGAGCACAAAAGTCTAGACTGACACGCCAGTGCAGTATTGAGGGAGTGTTGAACTGTCAGAGGTGCTGTCTTTCAGATAAGACGTTAAGCCAAGGCCCCATCTGCCCACTCAGATGGACGTAAAAGATCCATGACACTATTCGAAGAAGAGCAAGGGGTGTTCTTCATGATGTCCTGGACAACATTTATTCCTCAACCAACATCACTTAAAAACAGAATGGCCCAGAAATTCGGGTCTCCACGGGTGAGTACGCACGGTGTACTCACCCGTAAGCCCAATGGAAGTGCTGGTTTTGTGCATGCACTGCGCATAGAAACATAGAAGATAGGAGCAGGAGTAGGCCATTCGGCCCTTCGAGCCTGCTCCGCCATTCAACGAGATCATGGCTGATCATCCAAACCCTAGCACCCGGTCCCTACACCGACAGCCATCCCACACAAGCCCTATCCCCATAACCCCGTAACCCCACATACTTAATCCCCCCTAACACTAAGGGCCAATTTTTATCATGGCCAATCAACCTAACCCGCACATCTTTGGATGCGCAGGAAACCGGCACGTCTGTTCCCCTGAAAGAAGGGGTTCAGAGGTCAAACGCGTGCGTGGGAGAGGCTGCGCGTGCGCATTGAACTTACCGTTTTTTTGCAGGTTTTCCCGGGAAGGTAAGTCTCCAGAAGTTAGACATTTAAAAAGCAGTCGCAAGGCCTGCTTTTTACAAGGTAAGTGGTGAATTAATTAATATTAAAACATTTTTCCCACAGGTTTACAATTTTTAAATACTTTAAAGAAAGGTAAGTTGATTTTTAGCCCCGTTAGAAAATAAAATTATTTTTTTCAAAAATTTAAATTATTGTTTAAAATAGTTATTTCATGTAATTTATAGTTTATTTAAAAATTGTGATTTAAAAAAAAATTTATTTGAAGATTTAGTGATGTTTTGGGGCTTATAGTATTTATAGGTTTGACAGCCCTTCCTGTCAAACTTATGAATGGGCATTTCCCTGCTACCATTGGCTCTCCATGGCCCACGTGATCCCAGGGGACGCATCGAACTAACTGCGCCCCTGGGATACGCAAGCACTGCGCGCCGGCAGTTGGAGGAGGCCCAGGATCGGAATCCCACGCGGGCCCACAGCACAACGGCCGGCGCGCAAGGTAAGTGCAGGTCAGGGGCTTACACCCGCAGGAAGCCCCCGACCCGAATTTCTGGGCCAATATTATCTGGCTAGTGCTGTTTGTGGGACCTTGCTGTGCACAAACTGGCTGCAGCGTTTCCTACATTAGAACAGTGACTACTCTTCAAAAAGTACTTCATTGGCTGTAAAGTGCTTTGGGATGTCCTGAGGTCATAAAAGGCGCTATATAAATGCAAATTCTTTCTTTCTTTCTTTAGGTTGTTCTTTCCCTGCAACGAACTTCCTTTATGTTTCTGAAATAAAAACAGAAAACGCCGGAAACACTCGGCAGGTCAGGCAGCATCCGTGGAGAGAGAAACAGCATTAACGTTTCAGCTCGATGACCTTTCGTCAGAACTTTTTCTTTATGTTTCTGTTCTCTGTTCCTTCTTTTATGGCTCTGTTACACTCCGGAGAAAAAGGTTTGATGTTGGGTATGTGTTTTACAACAGTGTACGCTGCCCAGGCCTAACTTATAATGGCAGCTCCATATCTCGCTGTTCTCAGGAGAAATGGAGCTCTACGCATGTTAACAGATGTGCAGACCTACACTCAGGGTAACAGTTAAATTTCTAAGTTAGCAAGGAGCCAGCTGTCCTGCTGGCTTTTTACTAACATTCAAACATTAAAGGGCAGACCACGGAACCATGATTTATAGTCGCAGTTATACCTCAGCTGGTGGGAAGGCTAAGCAATGTGAAACTATATCCACAGGGTGCTCTCAAACAACGTGGCAATATTTGTCGCACTGTCAGTTCACAACTTCACTCAATTATAGTGCCATTTGTGTACCTGTGCAACACAAAAACCACATTGAATTGACACAGCAACTGCATTATTATTGGCCTATATCTTTCACTCGGTTTCTGTTCCCAGCCTTCTCTTAGCTTTCCTTTACGCCTGTTCTTTAGTAGATATTGCGGACTTGTCTGTGCAAATACTTCTGGCTGCAATCGGAAGCAAGGAAAGCTAGTGAGTCTTTTCTTCCTCCTGCCCCTCGTCACTCTCTGTCCCTACAATCCTGCGGGGCCTCATGCTATCAGAGCAGAACCATTATTTATCTCATTCTAGCAGGATAGAATTAAAAAGCAGAGAAGTTACGTTAGACTTGTATAGAACCTGGGTTAGACCACACAAAGTACTGTGCACAGTTCTGGTCTCCATATTATAAAAAGGATATAGAGACACTGGAGTAGATGCAAAAAAAAAATGACAAGGATGATTCTAGAACTGAGAGGTTATATCGACCAGGAAAGTATGAACAAGCTGGGGTTCTTTTCTCTAGAAAAGAGAAGGCTGAGGTGTGACCTGACAGAAATCTTTATAATTATGAAGGGATTTGATAGGTTAGACGTAGAGAAGATGTTTCTACTTGTGGGAAAGACCAAAGCTAGGGGCCATAAATATAAGATAGTCACTAATAAATCCAATAGGGAATTCAGGAGAAACTTCGTTACCCAGAGAGTGACGAGAATGTGGAACTTGCGACCACAGGAAGAAGTTGAGGCAAATAGTATAGATGTATTTAAGGGGAAGCTAGATAAACACGTGAGGGAGAAAGGAATAGCTGATAAGGTGAGATAAAGAGGGGTGGGTGGGAGGCTCGTGTGAGGCATAAACACTGGCATAGACCAGTTGGGCCGAATGGCCTGTTTCTGTGCTGTATATGCTACATAATTCCAGTCATACTGACTTCATCTGCCTTCGCCAAATGTTTCCCCTTTTCCCAGGGTTCCTTTGTATGCATGAAAATTCTTTCTACAAAATGAATTTAGGGATACGTTGCTACTAGCGTGCTTCTACAGGAATTCAACCGACACCATTTACTGCAGCATTGTCCTAAAGACTGATGTGAACTGGTTCTCCTGCACACAGTGGCACAGCCCTAGACCCAGTTTCCCTTAAGCCAAACGACAGTAGCAACTTATTACAGATCACAGTGACCTAGATTCCCCCTTTTCGGTGTATTCCAGTTCTGGAATCTCTACAAAGCAGCCACCCACCAAACAAAAATGCATGAATTCAGCAGTCCCTTCCCAGATATGGTACTCTAATCAGCAGAAAGCCTTGCTCTTAATTATCTCCGGAAAATAAAGAACTCGCGCGTTGAAATGTGTACAGAGTTGTTAAAATGCTCAAAAGAACCTTAAGTCCCTTTCTTTCCGTATAACCATGCCAGGTCTCAGCTCCGTATTGATTTTCATTCTGTCTGCTCTTGATTAATGTCCCAGGAAGGCGTCAGGTGCACTTGTGCAGGGCTGAATAGAAATATCACTGCCTTTCCACTGAAGACAAAAACCTGTGTCATTTTACGAGTCTTAAGGATCTTCGGCATGAACAATGCCTCCGAAGAAGAATCACCTGCACATTAGCTTCCAGAACCCTCAACGCATTGCACGGACCCATTAGTGCACACTATCAGACCTCATACCAACTAATAAGCCAATGTGCATTGCAATCAGTTCCAGCTATGTGCAAAATTAATTGCCACTTACATACAGCACAACCATCTCCTCAGGCTAGAAAGATTTTACCTTGGAATACTGAAGAATCATTGAAATAAGTTCAGAAAAATTAATTATATCGCTGTTTAATTTATTGCTGCCTTTTCTCGTTATCTGTTCAAATTTGTCATTGTATCTGCAATTTTATTAAACTACAGCATTGCTAAGACCCCTATCATTTTGCTGATAATAGGCAAATATTGCAAGGACAATTTCCGGTGCTGATGCTGGGTAGATCTAATCCCTCTACAGAACATTTCCGCACAACTGAAGGATTTCTGTACCTGCAGTTATTTATGCTGCTGATGTAGCAAAAGGTGCTTACCTGAAACAAATTGGTGGCAAAGTGCTTCTTAAAGGCATCATGAGAAACAAGGGCTTGAACGTTTACAGTTAGAACAACAGTGAGTTAAAAGTTACGCTTGTCCTGCAGCTATGGTACTACTCTACAGGCCTGAAAGTAGGCTGCTTTAATTATTACACAAAATATTAGATTATGCAAATCCATTTACTGGGCTATGGGAAGTGTAAGAACATAAGAAATAGGAGCAGGAGTCGGCCATTCGGCCCCTCGAGCCTGCTCCGCCATTCAATAAGATCATGGCTGATCTTCTACCTCATCTCCACTTTCCCACCCTATCCCTTGATTCCCTTAGTGTCCAAAATCCAGTCTTGAATATACTCAATGACCGAGCATCCACAGCCCTCTAAAACAGTATGACCGCGCAACTGTGTTTGGAAAGAATTGGTGTGTTTCCAATGAGTGGGTCGGAAGACGAGGCTCTGGTGTGTTTCAGAAGTCCAAATCCAAACTTTAAAACAGAAGTGAGGTTCATGGCTCAGAGATTTTTGAGATCTGGTTTCTTAGCACCACTGTTAGTTCTGTTGGTAGCTTTGGGCCTTATCTATTGCAATGCCTATCATTGCAGACACGTGGAAGGAGCAGAGTGGCTATCTGAGGTCCCAAATGATCTGAATTGTCTAAACTGAGAACATTTCCAGTGCTGTTGATCTGAAGAGGCCCAATTTGGATGAACCCTTTTTTGGAGGTGACTTTACAGCTGATCCCTATAGAACACCACAGTCTACTGCTGCTCAAGGCTTATTGAGTATAATAATCAATGCCAAGTACATAATCCTCTGAGCTAAAAGCAGTCCCGCTCTTCACAAATCTCATACAGTAGCTCTGAGGGTGAGATGGAGTGTAAAAGCACTGGCGAGGTACCACCAATGCTGCCTCCACAAGATCCTGCAAATCCATTGGCAGGATAGGCGCACCAACGTCAGTGTTCTCGCTCAAGCCAACATCCCCAGCATCGAAGCCTTGACCACGCTCGATCAGCTCCGATGGACGGGCCACATCGTCCACATGCCCGATAGGAGACTCCCAAAACAAGCGCTCTACTCGGAGCTCCAACACGGTAAGAGAGCCCCAGGTGGCCAGAGGAAATGCTTCAAGGACACCCTCAAAGCCTCCTTGAAAAAGGGCAACATCCCCACTGACACCTAGGAATCCTTGGCCCAAGAATGCACAAAGTGGAGGAGAAGCATCCGGGAAGGCGGCGAACACCTCGAGTCTCTTCGCTGGGAGCAAGCGGAAGCCAAGCGCAAGGAGCGCACATGAACCCAAGCACCCCGCCCACCCGCCCGCCCGCCCTTTCAACCATCATCTGCCCCACCTGTGAGAGAGACTTTAGGTCCCGCATTGGACTCATCAGTCACTCGAGAACTCATTTTTAATGTGGAAGCAAGACATCCTCGGTTCCGAGGGACTGCCTAAGAAGAAGACAGTAGCTCTGATTAGTTCTATTCTATTTTTTTCACCAAGGGTATGGATTGCTAGAGTACAGAGATCAGACAGTGTGATTTTTTTTTTAGAATTTGGGATGAATAACTTTGATGTCCTATGAAGAATTATTCATCTTGGAATTGAGGCGTAATAGAAAAAATGAGAGAAGCGAGGCAAATTCACAGAGGCCATGGGATAATAATTGTGACAATTTTTACACATAAATCAGTGAGACGAATTAGCACGCCAATAAAAATGGAACATTTTGCTGCAAACCCCCTTACTAGAAAAGGGAATTTGAGTTAGCACAGCTTTTATCCTGGTCAGTCTTCACACGATCAATAGAAACACTAATCGAATGTGAGATCGCAGCAATGATGATATTATCTTCAGTTTCCAAAGTGAAGGCATAGACGGAATATTCCAAAGTGGATATAGGGGTAACTTTATAAGGCTGCAATTTCCTTGTGGAGTTTCACTAGATGGGAATGCAGTTGGAGTTAGGGCTATAACACTACTGGTCCTATACCACAGAAGGCTGTGGAGGCCAAGTCACTGAATATATTTAAGAAGGAGATAGATTTCTAGACACAAAAGGCATCAAGGGGTATGGGGAGAGTGCGGGAATATGGTGTTGAGATAGAGGATCAGCCATGATCATATTGAATGGTGGAGCAGGCTCGAAGGGCCGAATGACCTACTCCTGCTCCTATTTTTCTCTATGTTTCTATACCTCACAAGGTTACTTCTTAGAATATTATACTAGCGACATTAATACATTGCAGAAACCCTTCAAAGGACGCATTTAAGTACCACAGGCAAAATCTATTCTATTTGTTACATGGATTAACTACCTTTGCTTTTCAATGGCCAGAGTTTCATTATGTGACCAGAACCATCTGGCTTCCAGTCTCATGGTGCCGTACCACAATCCAATGGCAGTTACATTAATGCTACAAAGTATATTGACATCCATTGTTGTGGAGACAATTCGGCCACTTACTCCAACTGAAAACCCAAGTGCACTTGAGACCTGGAGCTACAGCTACTGATCTCAGCCATCAAGTAAATAGATAATTTATGCTCAAAGCCATATTTGAAGTTGGTAACTCCTGTTAATGGGACTGTCCACTTTATACTGCGGGGACAGTTTTATTCAACAGAGAGATAAAACCATGGCTGTTGCCAACCCAGCAGCCTTCGCCCTTTTGTCTTTGCCCCAGTTGCCCGATAAGAATAGTTACTTTGAATCGAGCTCCTCTTCATATCACTTAGAAAAGGAACTGAAAAAAAAAAGTTTCGGAAAAACTGCGATAAAAACAGAAAAAAGCAGCATCTGTGGAGAGAGGGACAGAATTAACAGCCGCGATTTTGCCGACTGAGGCGGGTCCGGGGTGGCGGGGGGCCCAGCCCGCTCCCTACTGCAGCCCGCACTCTCCAAGTGATTTTCCATTGATTGGGCTTGTTAAGCCCGCCCTCCGAAGTTCCCAGCCAATTAAAAGGAAGCGGGTCTGATGACGTCATTTGATGACGCGTCATCAGCCGGTTTCCTTAAAGGGGCCATGTCCAAATTTATTTTGACAGTTCTGCTGTCAGTGTTCCACATCATTGAGGTGTTGCAAACACTGACAAGTACTGCACAGATGTGCAGGGCTGCACCCAGGCTCTCCCATGACTCCCCCCATATGTTTATGGAGGGAGTCACAACGCAGGGAGGTCCTCTTCCCTTCCCATGGGCGGAAGAGACCTCCCCAGGAGACCAACGCAGCCTGGTTGCACATTGCACAGGAGGACACAAGCAGGGATGTCATCAGGAGGACCAGGCTGCAGTGGTGCAAGCCTTTTAATGATCCCAGTAGATCACGAAATTTTACTGCCAAGCCACATTCAACCTCATCCTGCTGTGCCGCTCATCATATCCCCATCACTCTGCCTTCCCTACCCTACTCCTGCACATCTTTACTCACACCAACTTAACTTGCACCTCCACCCATCCCTCTCTATCTACATTATCACTTCCCCATCTCACTAGCCACCCCTCACACTCACCCTCATCCTAATGCAATCATACCAACTAACAACGCACAATGGTAGGCACTTGGGTGTTTGAGCCAATGTTCATGTGAAGTTTCTGGTAATGTGCTGTCAAATATTGAAACCATTATTTTCAGCACTTTGCGCTCTTGGACAGATTTGTTTGCACCTTTGGAAGTGGCTTAGTGAGTTGTAGTGAACGGTGAGACATAACGGTCCCCCTCCCCCTGGCCACAATGATGAGTGTGAAAGGAATGGCTCGGGCATTGTAGGGATACTTTATGGTGTTGGTGTGGGGTGGGGCCAACCTGGCGCATCTTTGGAATCCAAGTCAAGTGAAGTAAATCTGACCATGGTGAGGCCATCCCTGGCATCCCGGGCAGCAATGCGGTCGGGTGCTGATGCCCTCTGCCCTGTGCAGCAGCAATTGATTGCGGAGAAGGCTGGGGGTGTTGTTGTTGTTGCTGCTGGTGTGCCTGGTGATGCTGGTGTTGGGGCTGATCATGGTGGGATTCTGAGGACCAAGGTGAGACATTTTCAAGGGCAACGATGCTGATGGAATAGATGGCAGGTGAGGTTGAAATGACAGAAGCGATCTGTCAATGGTGAGAGAGGTTGTTCCAATGAGGTGGCACTGGATAGAGAGTTGGTTCCAAACACTTGCAATCTGCAGAAAGCTCAATGGCCCAGAAATTTGGGTCGGAGGCTTCCTGCGGGTGCAAGCCCCCGACCTGCACTTACCTACCGCGCCGGCTGTTGAGCTTTGGGCCCCCGTGGAATTCCGATCCTGGGCCTGCTCCAACTGCCGGCGCACAGTGCTTGCGTATCCCAGGGGCGCAGTTAGTTCAATGCATCCCCTGGGATCACGTGGGCCATGGAGAGCCAATCGGAGCAGGGAATGCCCATTCATAAGTTTGACAGGAAGAGTTGTCAAAACTTATAAATACTACGGGCCCCAAAACATCACTAAATCTTCAAATAAATTATTTAAAAAATCACATTTTTAGATAAACTATAAATTACATGAAATAACTATTTTAAACAGTACTGTAATTTAGATTTTTGAAAAAAAAAAAATTTTTCTAACGGGGCTAAAAATAAACTTACCTTGCTTTAATGTATTTAAAAATAATAAACCTGTGGGAAAAATGTTTTAATTTTAATTAATTCACCACTTACCTTGTAAAAAGCAGGCCTTACGCCTGCTTTTTAAATGTGTAACTTCTGCAGACTTACCCTCCCGGGAAAACCTGCAAAAAAAACGAAAGTTTGACGCGCACGCGCAGCCTCTCCCGCGCACGCGCTCAAACTCTGAACCCCTTCGTTCAGGGGAACGGAAGTGTCGGTTTCCCGCACATGCGCAGTGCATGCAGGAAACCAGCACTTCCATTGGGCCTACGGGTGAGTACCCCGTGCGTACTCACCCATGGAGACCCGAATTTCTGGGCCATTAATATGTCTTCCAAATGCAGTAACCAACAGTCTCTGAGCTTTGAAAGTGAACAGCTGTAACATGGGATCTTTTATACAACTTTGGCAGCTATCAGGTCATGAGATAATTCTTCTCTTCTTCTTAGGCAGTCCCTCGGAACTGAGGATGGCTTGCTTCCACACTAAAAATGAGTTCCCAGGTGACTGATGAGTCCATTTCGGGACCTACAGTCTCTGTCACAGGTGGGACAGATGGTGGTTGAAGGGACGGGTGGGTGGGGTGCTTGGGTTGACGTGTGCTCCTTCTGCTGTTTGCGCTTGGCTTCCTCTTGCTCCCAGTGAAGAGACTTGAGGTATTCGGCGCCTTCCCGAATGCTTCTCTCCACTTTGTGCGGTCTTGAGAGATTCGCAGGTGTCAGTGGGGATGTTGCACTTTTTCAAGGAGGCTTTGAGGGTGTCCTTGAAGCGTTTCCTCTGCCCACCTGGGGCTCTCTTGCCGTGTCGGAGCTCCGAGTAGAGCGCTTGTTTTGGGAGTCTCGTTTCGGGCATGCAGACGATGTGGCCCATCCATCGGAGCTGTTTGAGCGTGGTCAAAGCTTCAATGCTGGGGATGTTGGCCTGAGCGAGAACACTGACGTTGGTGCGCCTATCCTGCCAATGGATTTGCAGGATCTTGCGGAGGCAGCGTTGGTGGTACCTCTCCAGTGCTTTGAGGTGCCTGCTGTACATGGTCCATGTCTCTGAAGCATACAGGAGGGCGGGTATCACTACTGCTCTGTAGACCACGAGCTTGGTGCCGGGTTTGAGGTCCTGGTCTTCAAAGACTCTCTTCCTCAGGCGACCAAAGGCTGCACTGGCACACTGAAGGCGGTGTTGGACTTCGTCATCGACGTCTGCCCTTGTTGACAATGGGCTCCTGAGGTATTGAAAGTGGTCCATGTTGTCCAGGGCTTCGTCATGGATTTTGATAATCAGGAGCAGTACTGTGTGGCGGGGGCAGGTTGGTAGAGGAATTCTGTCTTACGGATGTTTAGTGTAAGGCCCATGCTCTCGTAGGCTTTGGTGAAGGTGTTGACGATGATTTGGAGTTCGGCCTCAGAGCGTACACAGACGCAAGCATCATCTGCATACTGTAATTCGATGACAGAGGATGGGACAACCTTTGGATCTGGACTGGAGGCGACGGAGGTTGAACAGTTTCACGTTTGTTCTGTAGATTAGCTCCACTCCAGCGGGGAGCTTACAGAGGGCGAGATGGAGCATTGCTGCCAGGAAGATCGAGAAGAGCGTTGGTGCGATGACACAGCCTTGCTTGACCCTGGTCCGTATGTGAATTGGGTCTGTGTTGGATCCGTTGGTCAGGATCACGGCTTGCATGTCGTGAAGCAGGCGGAGGATGGTGACAAACTTTTGAGGGCAGCCGAATTTAAGGAGGACACTCCATAATCCCTCACGGTTGACGGTGTCAAAGGCCTTTGTGAGGTCAATGAAGGCCATGTACAGCGGTTGGTGCTGTCCCCTACATTTCTCTTGTAATTGACGCGCGGCGAAGATCATGCCCATTGTGCCCCTTAGTGGGCAGAATTCGCATTGCGACTCTGGGAGGAGCTATTCAGCCACTGGGAGAAGGCGATTGAGGAGGATTCTTGCGATGACTTTCCCGGTGGCAGACAGCAGGGTGACTCCTCTGTAATTACCGCAATCTTTCTTGAAGATGGTCACGATTACGGCATCTCTGAGATCCCCTGGCATGCTCTCCTCCTTCCAGATAAGAGAAATGAGTTCATGAATTCGCGCCAGTAGTGCTTCTCCGCCATGCTTTAGTGCCTCGGTGGGGATTCCATCTGCTCCTGAGGCCTTGTTGTTCTTCAGTTGTCGGATGGCCTTTTCAACCTCATGCCGGGCTGGGGTTGTGCTGAGATGGTGGCGGGTAGCATGCTGTGAGATGGAGTTGAGGACACTCACGTCAAAGACAGAGTCTCAGTTAAGGAGATCTTTGAAGTGCTCCTTCCAGCAGGCACTGACTGCCTCTCTGTCCTTGATGAGTACCTCTCCATTCTTGGCCCACAGTGGGGTAGGACCTTGGATGCCTGGGCCATAGGCAGTCTTGACTGCACTAAAGAATCCACGCACGTTGTGGTTGTCGGCTAGCTGCTGGATCTCCTGCACTTTCTCCACCCACCATCTGTTCTTTAGGTCGCGAGTTTTTTGTTGGACCTCGGCCTGCAGGCATCTGTAGAGCTGCTTTCTTGCTCTCAAGTTCTGTTGCTGTTTCCAGATCAGGAATGCCTTGCGCTTGCGGCTTATTAGCTCCTGGATCTCCTGGTCATTCTCGTCGCACCAGTCTTGGTGTTTCCTGGTCGAGTGACCGAGCGTCTCTTCACAGGTGCTGATTATGGAGGCCTTGAATGCAGACCAGGCGCTGTGGACACTCGGTGTCTCTGAATCACTGGGAGTCATCAGGTTGGTTGTGAGGCGCAGGCTGAATAGGGCTTTCTTAGCAGGGTCTTTGAGTGCTCCAGCATTGATTTTCCTGCGGCATTGCTTCTGTTGCCACCGCTGTTTTGGGGCTACATTGATGGAGATGACAGAGCGGATTAGGCGGTGGTCTGTCCAGCAGTCGTCATTTCCTGTCATGGCATGGGTGATGCGGACATCCTTGTGGTCCCTCGCTCGGACGATGACGTAGTCCAGCAGATGCCAGTGCTTGGAGCGAGGGTGTTGTCATGAAGCCTTGTACTTGTCTCTCTGATGGAACAAGGTGTTGGTTATGACAAGGCCATATTCTAAGCATTTCGTCAAGAGGAGGGAACCATTGGAGTTGACTTTCCCTACCCCCCCTCTGCTGATCACACCTCCCCAGAGGTCTGTGTCCTTTCCAACTCTGGCATTGAAGTCGCCAAGGAGGATCAGCTTGTCGCCATTGGGACTCGGGACAGGGATTGTTCGAGGCTGGATTAGAATTCCTCTTTGGTCTCGTCCAGTGTTGGGGCGTACGCACTGATGACCGTAGCGCACTGGGTCCGGGCTAGGGTGAGCTGTAATGTCATGAGGCGTTCGTTTATTCCACAAGGGGAGTCTCTGAGATGTCCAATTAGCTAATTTTTTATGGCGAAGCCTACCCCATGGAGGCAGCGTTCTTCTTCAGGTTTGCCTTTCCAGAAGAAGGCGTAACCACCGCCTTGCTCCTTGAGCTAGCCTTCCCCTGCCCGCCGGGTCTCACTTAGGGCGGCGATGTCTATGTCGAAACATCTGAGCTCCTGGGCAATGATAGCAGTACGGCATTCCAGTCTGTCGCTGTTGGGGTTGTCCAGGAGGGTCCTGACGTTCCAGATCCCAAACTTCATTTTAAAGGGTGGAAGATGCCTGTGCGTGAATCCTTTTAACGTGGGGTGCCCGTTGCACACCAGCTACCACACGGGCTTGACAGAGCAAGGTCTTGGTCCAATGGCAAGGGGATCCAAGATGATTGGAGACCAGGCTCTGCTACAACGGCCTAGCACACACACACAAACATACTCCTACTGTCCTCCTCCCTCCTTCCCGCAGGTCCCCTCTGCCTGGGTTTCATAGGCTGCAGTGTGGTCCTCCCGACCCCGCTGCTGGTCCACGCTGCGCCACTCCTGGGCCTCGACCTTGCTGCCGGGCTCGTCCTCGCTCCTGGGCCTCGTCCTTGCCACGGGCCTCGTCCTTTCTCCTGGGCCTCGTCCTCGCTCCTGGGCCTCATCCTTGCCCCTGGGCCTCGTCCTCGCTCTTGGGCCTCGTCCTTGCCCCTGGGCCTCGTCCTCGCTCTTGGGCCTCGTCCTCGCTCCTGGGTCCCAACCTCCATCCTGGGCCTCGACCTCACCCCTGGGCCCCGTCCTCACCCCTGGGCCTCTTCCTCGCCCCTGGGCCTCTTCCTCGCTCCTGGGCCTTGACCTCACCCCTGGGCTCCGTCCTCACCCCTGGGCCTCGACCTCGCTCCTGGGCCTTGACCTCACCCCTGGGCTCCGTCCTCGCCCCTGGGCCTTGACCTCGCCCCTGGGCCTCGTCCTCGCTTCTGGGTCCTGTCCTCGCTCCTGGGCCTCGACCTCGCTCCTGGGTCCCGACCTCGCTCCTGGGTCCCGACCTCCTTGTAGTGTATCTCCTTCCAGTGAGTGTGTCCTGCGGTGTCTCCTTCTAGATAATTCAATGCTGATCCACTCACGACATGCTGAGCTGACATGTATCCCGAGCAGTGGGTAACCCATGGGGAGCACGTAAAATTGAAATGTAGGCTTAAAATAACAGGTAATTGGATGTTAACAACCCATTTAATGATGTGAATTGCCTCCCCCGCTGCTTGTTGTTGGGTCTGTTCAGCGCCGACAGACCCGACACCTGGGAGACTCGCGTGGAGGCGGGTTGACAGCGGGTTCCCTACCTGCTGTCAATCTTTGCTATTTTGACAGCTGACCCGCCTCCGAGCCTCTGAGCCTCAGCAAAATTCAGCCCAACGTTTCAGGTCGGTGACCTTTCGTCAGAACTTCAGGTCATCGACCTGAAACGTTAACTCTGTTTCTCTCTCCATGGATGCTGCCCGACCTGCTGAACATTTCCAGCATTTTCTGTTTTTATTTCAGGTTTCCAGCATCCGCAGTATTTTGCTTTTGGAAAAACTGCACATTGGCATGGCTGCAGGATTTTAAAAAAAACATTTCATGCTTTTTATTTGAGCAGTATATATAGAGAGAGGAGCCAAATTAAAGATAAATTCCATTAGAACTGCTTTAGGGCTGTTCAGATTAGAAGCAAGAGGGAGGCAGGCTGGCTGGTGCCAAGTTAATTCGATGCTAGAACTTCGATCTATACGACGTCAATTTTTTTGCAGAAGAAAATTGAATTATTCTCCAATTTGAATGAAACAACTTTAATAGAACAGCACAGTGGGGCATTTTTTGCTTGAAAAAAAATTGAATTTACAGATAATTTGAATTAAACAACTTTGAATTAACTGTCGACTGTATTGGTGGGAACTCCATATTTAAAGAACTCAGAACAGGTTTCGTTTATTTATACTGCTCTTTATTTATATTGTTTAGTTTGACAATGATTTGGTTCACCGTTTCCACAATAAACAACGTATTAGACTCAACGCATGGAGATAGATTCGATGGTTAATGGGTTAGCACAGATTATGATTAATTCACCTTTGAGTCAGGCAGGGTTATGATCAAAGCCAGTGACTGAATAACACGGGAACTTTAATAGCGTTTTGTGAATCCTGAATATCTGAAATTCTGCCCATTTTTCCATTAAAAACACTATCCTGTGGCCTTTATCTTTAAACACAACTTTCAATCTATTCTGAAGTTGTTGAGGTCGTTAGACTAGGCGATTTCCATCGACTTCACTTCTGACTCTGTCTATCTGTCCACCTGCCTGTCTGTCTGGTCTGTCCATCCCTCTCTCCCCTCCTTGTGTACTTCTGCTTCTGTCCTTTCTGTCTTTCGGATGAGACGTTAAACCAAGGCCCCGTCTGCACTCTCAGGTGGATGTAAAAGATCCCATGGCACTATTTCGAAGAAGAGCAGGGGAGTTATCCCCGGTGTCCTGGCCAATATTAATCCCTCAACCAACATAACAAAAACAGATTATCTGGTCATTATCACATTGCTGTTTGTGCGAACTTGCTTTGCGCAAATTGGCTGCCGCATTTCCCACATTACAACAGTGACTACACTCCAAAAGTACTTCATTGGCTGTAAAGCGCTTTGAGATGTCCGGTGGTCGTGAAAGGCGCTATATAAATGCAAGTCTTTCTTTCTTTTTACTTATCTCTATCTCTTCTTGTGACTTTTATTTTCTCCTTATGTGGCTCAGTGTCAAATTTTGTTTGATAACGCTCCTGTGAAGTGCCTTGGGCCATTATACTGTGTCAAAGGTGCTATGTAGATGTAAGTTGTTGCTGTTGTATTTGAGAGCTGCTTGGTGAACGGTTTAAGCTTGTGAAGCCTGGTAGCTGGGGCGTTGAACATCCCCATATCACAACCGGAGCCTTTCACACGTGTGATTGTATCCAGCCAAGACTGATGGAATGAAAGTTTCTTCTGACTGCTGGCCCATGTGTCCTATGTGATACAAGTTTGGACACAGCAAACCAGTTCCTAGTGTGCACAAGCCTACACTACAGAATTGCTGAGAATTAATTGGTAATTCCACCAAGAGGTGTGGGAAAAATAGATAGCGTGGGAAATGGAAATATCAGAGCAGTGGCGTCTGCTGTTCTGAAGTTGGGGTTAAGGACGATGCAGACAGAGATGGACAACGGTTAGACAAATAACATGTTATCTTCAGAGCTGAGCACATCAAGTTAATAACTCTGTCAAGAAAGATTGACTGTAAATAGTGTTCACCCTCTACCTATAACAGCTGCAAATTCTGTTCATTTACAGGCATTGAGCTCCTTAGCTTCGTAATCAAATATACAACAACTTGAACATATACAGCACCTTCAATGGAATAAAACATCCCAAGGTGCTTCGCGTAGGGAGACTGCCAACATTGAGCAATGAGTTAGGAGAGAAGAGTGGAGGCACTGTCGCGAGGATAGGTTTCAAGGAGGCTTTCAAAGGCAAGATGAGACGCAGCAAGGCAAAGAGGTTTAGGGAGGCAGTTTCCAGAGCGTAGGGTGGCTGAAGGTTCTACCACCGATGGGCAAGGAGTGTGAAGGGGGATGAAGAGGAGGCCAGGGGCCCCGAGTACTGAAGAGTACGGCTGGGACTTGAAGCTAATGGAGCTTGCAGAGTTACAAAAAAAGGTCTAAACATTCCACTCCAAACCTGACCTTCCTCAGCTTGATAAGAAGAACACGTAACAGTCTTCTCTGGGAAAAAAAAGCCTCCCAATGTTATAAAAAAATGCTTCAAAGAAATCTCTGCCCTAGTCACAGATCAGAATATTTTTAAAAAAGCTTTTGCAGTGCGGAGATTGAAAACAATACTAATAATATAATTTTGCGTGGGCATTTTGGTCACTGATGGCCCTGAGGGTTTCATTTCAGTCCCATTGCAAACAAGAGAGCTAATGGCAGCAGTGCCCTCTAAAATTAACTTAATTCTATTTTATTGTCCTTGATAATATGATTCCATTTTTTAACGATTGAATAGAAAGCTGCAGGAAAGCTCTATGTATTAAATATAATATTTTTTTTTCTTACCAATTTGTTTGGTCTGTGACTGTAATTTGCCCCACGCACCAAAATAAATGAGGCCATAGATTGGCCTCCCGGTCACGCATTATTTAATATTGTTAGTACTGATAGGGGGAAAAAAAGCACATTTGTAAAATGATAGCATTAAACCAACGCAGGGAATAATAAAAATGATTCTCATTTTGATCCCGTTACAGTCTGTCAAGGATAAACACGTTGGCCTCAGTTTGGACATTCATCAAATTAAACGGCAGCTGACCCCCAACCTCAAGCAACTTGAAGCCAGTTTGAATCACTTGAAGTTCAAGTCAAAGTTAATAGCACAGGGATTTCAGATCATAACCTCGGCCCCTATTATATTTTTATATTTTTTATCCACTTTTGGTTTGTGACTTTTCCTTTTTTTCTCCCTCCCACATGGCAGCTGTCTCTCACTCTGCCAGCGCATTTCACACTTCATCTAGAGCCATCCTTTGTCTCTTTACCTGTCCTATTACCATCTCGTCTCACCTTGAATATCTCTTAATGTCTCTTCTTTCAACCCCTCCCCCATTTCCCAGCCCCCAAACTGCCTTTTAATCTGTTTCATTTCCTGCCTTTTTTTCTCAGTTTTGTAGAAGGGTTTCGACCCGAAACGTTGACTCTGTTTCTCTCTCCACGGATGTTGCCTGGCCTGCTGAGTTTTTCCAGCGTTTTCTGTTGTTATTTCGGATTTCCAGCATCCGCAGTATTTTGCTATCATCTTAATAGCACAGGGAATCGGTTACAGCTCCAAGTCTTTATTGTGAGTTAGGATTTTATGAGGAGGAGAGGAATATATGCCTTTATATAACAAATCTAAGCCCAACTTCGGTAAATCAACAGAAGCTTAGTTGAATTCTGGCTTGACCAAACCAGCCAAAAAGAGATGACTTCTCATCCTGCTCACAGCATTGAGAACCGTGCTGGTCAAAGTCACAAATAACAAAATAGTGACTGTGCTATATCTCCCTGTCCCACCTAATCCTCCTTGACCTCTCCACTGCCTTTACCACCATCCTCCTTGAACATCTCTCTTCAACAGTCCACCTCTGTGAAACTGCTCTCTCGTGGTTATGTTCCTACTTGTCGTATCGTTGGCATTACATCGTCTCCAGTGGCTTCTCTTGCTGTGTCTGCATGGTTACCTTTGGTGTACACCACAGCGCTATTCATTCCCCCCTCCCTTTCATCATTTATGGTATTCATTAGAAACATCATCCAAAAGCATAGATTCAACTTCCACGACTCTCAACTCTACATCTCCACCCCCTCTATCAGCCCAAATCCTGTCGACACGCTCTCCATCTGCCTGTCTGACATTGACCTGGATAAGCTGAAATTTCCCACTACTGAAAACTGAAGCCTTCCTCTTCCGCTGCGGCAAACATCTGTCCACCACCAACCACAATCCCATCCACCACCACACGTGCCACCTTAGGCAAAGGCCAAAAATGTGGAACATTGGCATGACCACAAGTTTAGTTTCCTTCTCCAAAACCAATTTATTGCCAAAGTTGCTTTATTTCACTTCCATAATATCCCCTACCATTGCTTACTTCTGCTGCGAGATCCTTAATATCGAGGCTTGAATTCAGCAATGTTTTCCTAGCCAACCAACCTGCCTTCACCCTCGACTAACTACAAGTCATCAAAAACATCAGAGTCTGCATGCACGTCCAAAACGAGGCCCACACACCCATCAGTCCTGTCCTCACTAAGCTCCACTGGATCTACATGCCCCAACAACCTGATTTTAAGATCCTTGTCCATATCTTCGACTATGTCCTTGGCCTTGCTCACCCTACCTCAGTGATTTTCACCAACTGAGCATCCCTGCATATACCCTCTGCTTCTTAGACATTGGTCTATAACTTGTTCCCTGCTCCACCACTGATGGAGCCACCATTCTCTCTTCCTCTGCAATGTTCTTTCTACCACCTCCACCTTCTAAAACCTCATTAAGAACCTCCTCTTGACTATGCTACCCACCTCCCATTCCATTTTAGTCTTCTGCTCAAAGTCTGCTCTTTGTCCACTGACCTGCAAAGTGCTTTGAGATAACTCTCTGCAGGTAAAGGGGTGTTCTAGAAATGCAAGGTGTTTTGGAAAGTGCTTACCTTATGTTCTCTTTCCTTAAAGTATACCTGATAAATGTATATGCTAAAGTAAGGATGAGTTCAAATTTGATCAATCCCAAAGGATTTGGAAAAATCTGAATTTTGGTGCAATGGCTCTGATTTTGATGGATCATCTTCTTTGAGAATATAGCACCATATACTTGTTATGGAACTCACTCTGTGTGTACATGGTGTTTTGGATATCTTTACAAAATGTTGCACAACTGTATGTTTAATGAGCTGTTGGCACTGAAGGCTGGGAACGAGTCACTGCCATGGTAATTTTGGTTTTACTTTGGATTTGTGACATGGTTGTGGCAGATCATAGCTTTGTGCCCTTAATTTACCTAAACAGCGAGCTGCCAAACTTGCTCCTGATGCCAGGATAGGTGCTGTTCAATAATCAAACACTTAAAGGGAAAACGAGAGCTCCTGGCTGCTCCTGCATTTCTCATAGTGATAAAATCAAGAGCTGCACGGGCAGAGCCCTGCGAATGGACCCATTCGTTCACGTGCTTAGCCACACCATTGTGTACAGTGGGGAGACTTAAGGGGAGAGTGTAATAAATTCTAAAATAAAGCATTTTGATTTTGAAATGGTCTAAAACATCCAGCTCTGCGTAAGCCCAGTGGCAATGGGTCCATGGCAGCTTATTGTCCTGTCAGTCCAGGGAGTAAATGTGTGCAACATCCAATTTCCCTGGTGGTCTAAGGGACCATCAATTCATTGCATTTTATTTCCCTGACTGTCGAAGTGGCTATCCATCTGTTGTATTTGATTTCCCCTGTGGTTTAGTGAGATATTTGTCCATGGCGTCTGATTTTCCTGATAGCCCCAGCTAAACTCTTTATGTATTGGCAATTTGTTTTTAAAGAGTTTAGGTTTGAATAATATAAATATTAGGAACTGATTCCAAATTCCAAATTCACCCAACTGCTAACACCTGTGCAATGCATAGATCTTTAAAAGTTAACAAATATAATTTTAACTTAGCAAATGATGAACTGCAGAATTTTGCATTCCATTCGGGCAATGCACACTGGCACTAGTGCCTAACCAACTTTAAAAATTCAAATCATACATTGTTCAGTTAAGTGTATCAGTTCACCGCCCATTGAAATTACCCAGTATAAATATCATTCTTTTCACTTCTGCCTTCCTTTCACACTAACTGACAATTTTTTCTTGTCATGTGTTTTCAACGTATACTTCTTTCTGTGTATTATCTCACTCTTTAAAAATTGATTTTGCCGGTAATGCGACTGAAGTTTAAAATGTTACACTTCATTGTGTAATTTTGAATCCAATTCATTGAGGAACGTGCAGTATCATTGTATAATGTTTCTTATAGTCTTACTTGAAGTCCAATCTATGGATGATGAGTGTATAAAACATGACAAAATCAGTGGTAAATGGCAAGCAGTGGACTAGCATTTCTATACCATATACACCTCATTCACTAAACAGGGGCTTCAGTGTGTACAGGCCAATATTAACATGGACAGCTAGTGTCAGTCACTTGCCCACAGTTGATTGTGCCAGTGTACACTACAGTGTTACACACAATTAATAGAATAAGAAGTGATGGGATAGCTGAAAATTGTTTGCTGATTAACATCACAAAGTACAGGGTACGTAAGTACTGACAAGTTAAGTCGCAGCTAAGTTGGGTGTAGGACTAAAATGAAATGAATAAATAAAATGAAGCTGGAGGCACACTTTGCTTCAGTGTTGATGTTCTGGGGTCATGGGCTGTGATCCCAGCAATAACACCATGACCAGGTCCTCCAATGCTGACCCCACCTAATTTTGCAGTCAGTGGGAGGTAACATAATTTGTATGGGTCCGGTGGGCTTGTGCGCTATTATGGGTGCTCACCTGCCCCCTATTTCTGACATCTGGCCACTAAACTACCCTTCAAAGACCCCATAGAGATCTCTGTCCCTTCCCCCTGTGTAATGGGGGAGTGATAGTAATTAAAAAGAAAAATCCTGACCCTTCTTCAGGAGTCCACACTGCTTCCCTTCCCTGATTCTCTCCCCATCCCCCCCACCCCACCCCACTCCTCACAACGGACCCCACTTGTACCATTCTGGGGGCCTTGTATGCCTCACCTCACTAGGCACACTGATCTCCAGTCTTATACCAGGCCTCGGACAGGCCGGGGCTGAGGAGCCTCCTGGCCTCACGAGTTCCCAGCCCTAGCCCCGCCTTTAGAACAGCCCCTTTAGCATCCTTGCCCTTGCAAGGGGCGGATAGAGGTACCTCCCCTCACAAGGCCCAGTGAGAACTCCCAGCGTAGACTGAAACCCGGTTTTGGCCAAATTCCAGGCCCTTCTGCCGCATTCCTGCTGGAGCTGTTCCAGGAATGTTCTAGAAGGGTCAGGCAATTTTGGCCTGCAGGTGTATCACTGATTGCATCACAAGACATTGCTGTGCTGATTAAATATATGTAGAATAAAGGCTATAACTGATACGGCAATGACATAAGTATTACAGTAGTTGATCAATCCATCCAACAAAATTGACCAAATACTTTAATCACTAAATTTATCACTAAGTTTTCCCAGTGATGGTGCTATTGTTGGGATTTCAGGCTTATAAGCAGAGCTACTTTCAGATAGGCTAAACATTTTAAATATGGTACACAGAAGCCTTTCAAATCTCTGATGGATTACACATTTCATTAGCTTGCATGCATTACAAAATATGCTAGGCTAACAAAAGGTTATCAGTCTAATTTTAATTGCATCTAGCATTATGGTTCCTTATTCCTATAATACGACTAACGAACATTAAGTAATTCTCTGAATTCAGCATAAAGCTCTTCAGCTTATTAAACTCTTATAATTCCATAAAGAGATTACAATAATTAACAACAGAAATTATTCATTCAGTGCCTCTCTATTTAATGTCAGCTAGCAACAGATTGTAGACATAATTACCATGAGACATAATAGTAACAGGCATAGGCTTTATATGAAGCTCGGGCCTAGAGCATATGGTAAAGCAAATCTTAAGAGAGAGAATGAATGCAAAATGCAATTGAGCACAATTTTAACACTGTGGTGATACAGGGTTTTTATTGGGAGGTTTTCCGGTATAGATTATCTGGGGGGGGGGGGGGGTTCCTTGCTGGAAACACGTGTACTCCTTTAATGTTGCACCTGTCCATACGCACCAACTCCATCATACAACTGATGTCGAGTGTGTGGCATCTCCCCGAGGGGGCAGCTTGTTAACTCCAGATGTTCCCTCTGGTAGCAGCTCACTAACTCACTAAAACAGCCCAAGGGAGCAACGCTGCGTACTTTCTTTCAGCTGGTTCTTTGAGCACAGCGGGGGGGGTTCCGTAAAAAAAAATGAGTCTTCAATATCCGCCGTTTGAGGAATAGATTTTAAAGCCACGCGGATTACGGTGAAGATTGCCGAGGATTCCGGGACTGATGATTTAATCTGCCGCGTGTACTTTTGCTTCGCTGGCCTGGAGAAAATGAAACTGTGAGCCAGGATTGAAAAGGGAAGAGAAAGTCCTGAGACCCCCCCCCCCCCCAAAAAAAAAGAAACACGATTAACCAAAAGAGGGACAGAGAAGGGAGCAACGAGAAATTAGAAACGGGTCAAAATTCCAATCTGTGATGAAGCATGCTCAGTGAGTGTGTTGGAAGGTGTGACCTAATATGAGAGAGGGCGTTCTGACACATGCACAGCAAGGAGTAATAGAGACAGACTAGGTCTGAAAAGGACACTCTGCCAAAAATAGGGACTGTGTTTGCACGGAGCAAAAGCCATTCCAAGAATTTGACCTCTAGTTGTTTAATTGAGCTTTATTTTCCATTAAAAGCTTGTTGTATTTTTACTTGGAGCAAAGAAATGACTGTGAAGGACGCTTAATGCAGATATAATTTACAATGTTCTAAGTCAAGTGAAAATGTGCGAGTAAAAGACATAAAAGAAATGAACAACTTCATCCACATCTATCACTTAAGCGATCTGTAGCATGAGTGTATCTTTAAACAGCCATTAACAAACCGTTGATTTAAAAGAAAGTATTCTGAGTATCAGTTCCGAACTGCAGCACAAAACAAATGCTTTCATCTCATCTAACTGCAGTCTGCGTTGTAACTCCAGACTTGGAAAAAATAAATGTGGTCTCTTCGATAAGCAATATTACATCCTATGTCTCTATGAATGTTTGTGGAATTCTATCATCGAATGTCATGATTAAAGAGAGATTTCTTACAGTGGCGGTTTCTTACACAAAGGAGCAGCGAATGGGGAAATCGTATAATGTCAGTGCACAATTCCAATTGTTTGGAAGTACAGTAAAACACTGCCCCCTGTGGCTACAAGTGCAGACAACTGATTGCGTTGTAGCCGCAAAGCCATCTTTGAGGGATTAGTGAATGGCCTCACATCTGGTCGTAATGCAGATGTGCAATTTCTTTTCCCTAGTCTGCCGGCACACTTGACGACAGAAATTCTTGTCATTAAAATTGCAGCAAATTATAAACCATGGGAATTTTCATTTTCGAAAGATACAAAAATACAAGATTTTATTTTCAGATGGTGGTAAGTACAATTCAAATATTGCCGGCAAGCAATATATCACAATCACTGGAACAAAACTACAGTCGCGAGAACATATACTTGTAAAAGTGGTTAGGCAATTGATTTGGCTTGTGATGATTTAATTTTCAGTGGGACTAATGCGAATAAATGTGTGCACAGTCTTTGTAAATATAGATTAATATTAATCAAGCAAATGGCTAACTTTAAATCAATATGAAAGCTGCTCTGATATGATAACGCCACTTCATAATATTTGTCACACGACATGAGCCGGCATCTTCCACTGGAATCTAAAATAAAAATAAATAATTTCCACAACTCCAGGGAAGATATGTTCAAATGACAGGCACGAAGGGGTGACTGGACAAACTATTAGTAATTCCGACAGATAACAGTGCAATAGCATTGCCCACATTCTCATTGCCTTAGTCCTCTTAGTAGTACAAAGATGTACTCACAAAAACACGAAATGCATTTATTTTTGAATGAGAAGATGTGAGGGGATCGCAGTGTCAGTGAAACAAGGGGAATATAAAGTAGTCAAGGGAAGGAGTGATATTTATTCAGAATTGTTTTTATAAAGGCACATGATATAAGGATTTTCTCCCTTGGCTGGAACTAAAATAAATATGTAGGAAAGAGAAATATACTTCTGAATGTATCTTTGCAACAGTTGCCAAGGATAGACTATAGAAGCCAATCAATGTTAAGTGCAGTGGAGGTCGTTTCCCATCTGTGATTCAATATTCTGCACTAAACAGTCAGACAGTGGTTATGCCAATTCTATCATCTATTTTTCTATCTTTAGTCACTTTTGGCGATGGTTCATACTTTTAAATTTCTAATGTTGGAGCAATAGGACCACACCTTGATTATTGTGTGCAGTTTTGGTCGCCTTATCTGAGGGAGGATGTTCTTGCCATGGAGGGAGTGCAGCGAAGATTCACCAGACTGATACGTGGGATGGCAGGAATGACGTATGAGGAGAGATTGGGTCGATTGGGCTTATACTCGCTGGAGTTTAGAAAAATGAGAGGGGATCTCATTGAAACTTATAAAATTCTAACAGGACTAGACAGACTAGATGCAGGAAGGATGTTCCCGATGGCGGGGGAGTCCCGAACCAGGGGTCACAGTCTAAGGATAAGGGATAAGCCATTTAGGACAGAGATGAGGAGGAATTTCTTCACCCAGAGAGTGGTGAACCTGTGGAATTCTCTACCACAGAAGGCAGTTGAGGTCAATTCATTAAATATATTCAAGAAGGAGTTAGATATATTTCTTTAGGCTAAAGGGATCAAGAGGTATGGGGAGAAGGCAGGGACAGGGTACTAGGTTTGGATGATCAGTCATGATCTCATTGAATGGCGGAGCCGGCTCGAGGGGCCAAATGGCCTACTCCTGCTCTGATCTTCTATGTTTCTATGTTTCTATGTTAGTCAGGAAGCACATTGCACATTGGTGTCACCCATTCTAATTGTCTTAATATAGATAATGTAATTGATATTAAGCCCCCTCCCTAGACAACAACAACAACAACAACTTGTATTTATATAGCACCTTTAACATAGTAAAACGTCCCAAGGTGCTTCACAGGAGTATTATAAGACAAAATAATTTGACACCGAGCCACATAAGGAGAAATTAGGCAGGTGACCAAAAACTTGGTCAAAGAGGTAGGTTTTAAGGAGCGTCTTAAAGGAGGAAAGAGAGGTAGAGAGGCGGAGAGGTTTAGGGAGGGATTTCCAGAGCTTAGGCCTAACCAACAGAAGGCACGGCAACCAATGGTTGAGCGATTATAATCAGAGATGCTCAAGACGGACGGGAGAGGGTCAGGGGTGGGGGGGGTGTTAAAGGCTTAAATATGGGGAACACGTCCCCAAGACACAACGCACACGCCCACTGTCTGTTTTATGGTTATCGTGGCGTCCGAGTGTCTCGCCATGGAAAGGCGGGACACTTCATTAACATATTTAAATCGGATCCCACAGTGCAATCGGGAGCCTGATTTAAAATTTACCGTAGCTGCACGGGTTTCCTAGGGGTTGGGAAACCCGGCTGTGAAAGGGAGGCTGGAGCTGCCGGCTGCACAAGGCAAATGCCTTTTCCAGCACTCGTTATGGCCCTACCCTCCTCCTTCCAATTGCGGCCTCTCTCTCTCCTCTGTCGTGATGTTTTCTCTCACCCTCCAGCACTGATCTCTCCCCCCTGCCATGATGACCAACCTTCTCCAGCCTCCCACCCCCTCGATCGCTGGGTACCGTCCCCCAAGGGTCTCTAGCTGCGGCCTCCTGCCTCTAGTGTTTCCTCCCGGCCACTATCCACTGGCCAGGCTACCAATCTGGCCAACTACCAGCTGGGAAACGGAACAAGAAAATGATAATGAGGTCCTGCCATTATGTTCGGCTTAGACCTCCGCCTCCCCGGCCTTGCTGGGCTCTTCGGCTGTATTCAGCTTCCCCCGCACCCTCCCTGCCTCCTCGTAAATACCGGGGCCAATGGCTTTGTTGATATTTTTATCTCTCAGCCAGTCAAGCTGGTAGTAAGTTGAACTGACTTTCGTCACAATTCCCAGTTCTTAGCTTATGTTTACAGAAAAAAAGCCACTTGCCTTTTTCGCCAGACTCTGAAGTGGACAAGGTTTTACCACTTGATTCTTTTATTTATCTATATTTCACACATCTAGAACACTGTGGCAGATGCTCATTTCTAACATTTCCTTTTTCTAAGTGGTTCCCTATGTGATCCGTAGGGTTTCATCATTGATACCCCCAAAACATCCATGAAGTATGAAAATCCATCAAATGTGGACAATGCCTTCCCCTCTTACTCTAATTCAACACTTTATGTTGTCTTGGAGATTTGCCTGTCACGTTGGTTTCTCTTGGGTTTTCTAAACTCTTGAGAAGAATTCACCCTTCATCTCCACAAGCTGACTTTCGTATGGAGAAGTCTAAATTTGGACTTGTTTGCAACCTCCTGTAAATATGATTCACGGCATATTGCCTCCACAAGACTTCCTTTGTTTCCAAGCCTACAGGCCACTATAAATAAATTAAAATGTTTCTATTGAATTTTCCAGGTTGTCCAACTATTGTATCAAAGTCCTTTTGAGATCACTGGTAATCCAGAAAATGTCAGGTTTAAAGCAGATGTCTTTCCATCTACTAAAACTGGAGCTGATGTACATCTTGGCTATTTAAGACTGAGATGAGGAGGAATTTCTTCACTCAGAGGGTTGTGAATCTTTAGAATTCTCTACCTCAAAGGGCTGTGGATGCTGAATCGTTGAGTATATTCAAGGCTGAGATAGATAGATTTTTGGTCTCTAGGGGAGTCAAGAGACATGGAGATCAGGCGAGAAAGTGGAGTTGAGGTCAAAGATCAGCCATGATCTTAGTGAATGGCAGAGCAGGCCCGAGGGGCCGTATGGCCTACTCCTGCTCCTAATTATTATGTTCTTACAAAATCAATTATAATTATGTATAGATATATATAAAATGACCTATGTAGAGCTATATATATATACACAAAACAGTAAGAATCTATATTGGTAGCATAGAGGCTCAGAACCATAATTATCCCCAATGTGAGTTGCCAGTCTTAGCCTATTCTCAATGACACATGCTGTTGGCAAGGTTAAGTGCTTTCCAATATGGTAAGAAGAACAATTGAGAGTTCTCTTGGTTTGGTGTTGTGCAGAGCATCAATAGTTGCAGGTTACCTGCTCCCCCTTCCAGCCATGGAATAGATCATAACATGAGGAAACCTAAATGGAGGTAAAGTAGAAAATACAAAATAAACCGACTAAGCTCAGTCATTTTCCATTTTTACTTTTTGGCCTAATACAGGAACATAGGAACAGGAGTATGACATTCAGCTCCTCGAGCCTGTTTGCCATTCAATTAGATCATGGCTGATCTGTATTACATCGGATATACGGCACAGAAACAGGCCATTTGGCCCAACCAGTCTGTTGAATCTGTGAATCTTAAGGTATGTGTTCTTCAATAAATAGACAGAGACTGCAGATCAACAATCAACAGGTGTTTACTGGATGAGGGTAGTCTAAAAACTAACAGTACAGATGCCTGCTCAAGGCTTATATACAGGTGTGGTCACTGCTGGTACTACAGTATACAGGAGCTGTAAAAGTAGTTCTCTCTTAAATGTACATACACTACAATTCCTCCCCTTTTAGATTAACAGTACCATAACATTCAAATAACAGTTAACACTTTAACATGCACATTAACTGAAATAGTCCATTTATAAATTCAGTCTTTGGGGCGGCTTCCTGATCCTTTCTGGATAGCGCCTTTCCTGAGTGTCTTGTTCTTGGTGCGGAGGCGATTCTGGCCCCCTGTCATCGATTAATTCATCAGTTTCCGCTGCTACTGTTTCTGGGGTAGATGATACCGGTATGTCGGGTTCATCCCCAGGTACGCGAGACATGGGGTTGACTCGTTACTGTGACGCTAGGATCTGGTCGACATGGCGTCTCACAATGTTCTCCCCGACATCCACTGTGTACATTAGTGGCCCCTGCCGTGTGCATATCGTTCCGGGTTGCCATTTCTCTGTTCGGTAGTCGCGGGCCAAGACTGGTTGTCCTACAGTGAAGCTCCTTGTCGGCTTCTCATTGATGTGCTGGAATTGATTATTCTCAACATTTCTTCGCACATTTGGTCTGAGCAAATCCAGACGAGATCTCAACCTTCGGTTAAAGAACATCATGGCCGGGGTCTGGTTGGTAACTGCATGTGTCGCATTTCTGTAGGCTAACAAGAAATTGTCCACCTTATGCTGTAGTGGAATGTCGTCATCGCACATGGCCCTTACTGCCTTTTTAAAGGTTTGTACGAACCTCTCAGCCAATCCATTTGTGGCTGGATGATACGGGGCGGATGTGTAATGCCTTATCCCATTCCTTCTCATAAATTTCCGAAACTCTTCGGACACAAACTGTGGTCCGTTATCAGAGCAAATCTGCTCTGGCAAGCCGTTCCTGGCAAATATGGTCCATAGGACTGCAATCGTTTTCTCCGTAGTGGTGGAGGACATTTTGATCACCTCAGGCCATTTCGAGTGCGCATCCACTGCTATTAAGAACATTGAGTCCATGAATGGACCAGCAAAATCAATATGCACCCGTTGCCATGGAGAGGAGGGCCACTCCCATGGGTGTAGAGGGGCATGTGGTGATGCATTTTGGACCTTCTGGCATCCTGAGCAGCTCTTTGTTAGGTCCTCGATTTGTTGATCGATCCCCAGCCACCACACATAAGCCCTAGCAAGGCTTTTCATTTTCACCCCTCCCAGATGGCCTTCGTGAAGCTCATTGAGCACTCTCTCCCTTAACTTGGGTGGAATTACCACTCGGGATCCACACATCACTGTCCCCTGGCATACTGACAGCCGTTCTCTTCTGGATGAGAATACTGGCAATAGTGAGTCGCCATGTGTTGGCCATCCCTTCACCGTCAAATCATATACCCGAGACAGTGTCGGATCATTTCGGGTCTCCTTCTCTATATCCGCATTAGTTACTGGCTAGCGTTTAATTATCGACAAATAAAATATTTCGACAGGGTCCACTGCTGGTGCTTCCTCCGCAGTAGGCAGTGGCAAGCGTGATAGCCCATCAGTGTTTCCATGCTGTTTCGTGCCCTTATACTCTATTTCATATTGGTTCGCCCCTAGAAAAAGGGACCATCTTTGTAGCCGTTGTGCAGTCATCACTGGAACGCCCTTCTTAGGATTAAAGATGGAGACAAGTGGTTGGTGGTCAGTCAGCAAGGTGAACTTCTGCCCATGCAGATAGTGGTTGAATTTTTTCACTCCCCATACTAGGCTGAGGGCCTCCCTGTCATTCTGGGCGTGGATGCGCTCGGCTGAGGTTAGTGACCGAGACGCAAAGGCTACTGGCCTCTCCAACCCGTCTGGGAATTTGTGCGACAGCACCGCTCCAATACCATAGGGTGATGCATCACACGCCAACCGAATTGGTAGTGCTGGGTTGAAATGGGCCAACACCTCTTTTGATGTGATCAATTCCCTGCACCTCTGGAAAGCTCATCCACATTCGTTACTCCACTTCCATGGTACCCCCGTTTGCAGTAGGGTGTTCAGTGGGTGTAATACTGTAGACAAATTTGGTAAGAACTTATGGTAGTAGTTCACCAGCCCGAGGAACGACCTCAGTTGAGACACATTTTCCGGTGCTGGAGCCTTGACTACTGCCTCAATCTTTTCAGGGGACTTATGTAACCCCTCTTCATCAATAACGTGGCCACAAAACGAGATCTGCTTCTGGAAAAACTCGCACTTGTGGCGATTAGCTCGTAGCCCATATTCCTTCAATCTAGTGAGCACCTTCTCCAGGTTGGCGAGGTGATCACTGTCATTTTCGCCCGTGACCAGGATGTCATCCAAATAACACTGGGTCCCTGGAATCCCTTGCAGGACTTGATCCATTGCCCTTTGCCAAATAGCCGGAGCCGATGCTACCCCGAACACCAGCCGGTTGTATTGGTAGAGACCTTTGTGAGTGTTGATCGTGAGGTATTGTTTCGAGGCTTCTTCTACCTCCATTTGCAGGTACGCCTGGGCCAGATCAATCCTAGTGAAGCGTTTTCCTCCAGATAGCGAGGCGAAAATGTCTTCAATCCGCGGAAGTGGATATTGTACCGTGTGAAGGACTGGGTTCACTGTCACCTTAAAGTCCCCACAGATGCGAACCTTCTTTGGTTCCCCAGGTGTATTACTCAACGACCTCTTCATTACAGGAACGATGGGTGTAGCCCACTCGCTCCAGTCCACTTTGGACAGTACTCCTGAACGTTCCAAACCTTCCAGCTCTGCTTCGACGGCTGGGCGGATCGCATAAGGCACCGGCCTGGCCTTAAAAAACTTTGGGCTTGCATTTTCCTCTATTTTAATCGTCGCTGTTATGCCTTTTAGTGTTCCGAGTCCCTCCTGGAACACTTCTTGTGTGCCAGTTAGCATTTTTGACAGTCGGCCAGGTGTGATGTCGTCATCCTTTTTGGCCTCAACCTTCAGTGCCTGTATGGAATGCCAATCTAATTGTATCTTCCGGATCCATTCACATCCTAGTAGTGGTGGTCCTCCATCTGGCAATACATATAGGTCCATTTTTGGTACTTCCTGGCCGTTGTATATCACGTTCACCTTATTTTTCCTTTGGGGTAGACTTTTTGCCCCGTGTACGTCTTCAAGACAATCTCTGTAGCTTTCAAGGGTATATGTGAGAATAGCTGCTTGTAGTCCCTTCGGTTTATGACTGTTAGGGCTGATCCTGTGTCCAATTCCATTTTCACTTGGACTCCATCTATCTTGAGCATGACCCGAATAGTCTGGTGATCCTTCATTTTGATTACATTATGTAGTTTCAGACAACCCAGCTCCTTGCTTCCGGAGTCTGTATCACTTTTCTGTTCGTCTGAACTACTGTCCATCACCTTATGTACCTTTTTGTACTTCTCCTGTGGAGATTTCTTGCTGCTGGTTTTCTTCCCTGACCTGCAGACTCTTGCTATGTGTCCTGCTTTTCCACACTGCCTGCACACTTGGTCCATGAACCAACAATCCTTCTGGTCGTGTGTTGTTCTGCCGCAGCGATAACACTTCACTGCTCCATATGACATTTCATTGGTGCCATATTCTTGCGGCCTCCGTTGTATCTCTGCAGCGCCCCGTGCGGCTGCTTCATGTGATACTGCCATGCTGAAAGCCTTGTCCAGCGTAAGATCCTTTTCTGATAGAAGCCGTTTCTGGGTTCCTTCACTTTGAAGCCCACACACAAACTTGTCCCTTAACGTATCTGCTAGTCCCATTCCAAACTGGCAGTGTTTCGATAGCTTGCACAGTTCCGTTAAATACTCAGCATTACTTTCGTCTTTATGGTGGTTCCTTTTGTGGAACTTAAATCTTTCTGCTATCAGCAGCGGTGTGGGGTTTAAGTGGTCCTGTAGGATTTCCACTATGCTTTCGAAATCCTTATCCACTGGCTTCTCTGGGGTTATTAGGTTTCGCAGTAAGCCATACGTTTTTGCACCCATGGAATTCAACAAAACCAGTGCTTTCCTGGCATCTGGCACTTCATTCGCCTTGCAGTACACCTCAATGCGTTCCACATATGTCGCCCAATCTTCGACTTCATTGTCGAACGCTGTGACACTGCCACTCTTCAGCATCCCCGGGTGTGGTTAGACTGGCTAAAATAGCGTCTCCCGCGCTCTCCCTTCTTCTCCGCTGGCTCAAAATGGCGTCTCCCGCGCTTTCCTTTCTTCCCGCGCTCGCCCTTCTTCTCCGCTGCGGCTTCAAAAATGGCGTCTCCCGTGCTCTCCCTTCTTCTCCACGGCTCAAATGGCGTCTCCCGCGCTTCCTTTCTTTCTCCACGGATGCTGCTCAGCCCTTGAGCCCTGGCTGCGCTCTGTGCGTTCTCCTGTGCGCCTCTCTCGTTGCTGCCGCTCGGTCCTGAACCCCAGCTGTGCTTTACCCTCTCACTCTTTTCGTTTTCCGTCGACGCCGCTCGGTCTTCAACCCCCGGCTGCGCCCTGTGCGCTTTACCCTCTCTCTTACCCCGTCGACGCTGCTCGGCCTTTTCTGTGCCGTCGGTCGGCTCCAGCCGCCGCTGTCCGGGAAGCGTCTGCGCTGTACCTGTTGCCAGCCTGTTGCTGGATCGTCGTGGCTGGAGAACCAAGCCCAGCTCTCAACAGCCTCCCCTGCGATGTTCACTCTCTGCCGGATGACTGGGCGGTTGCTCGTGGTCGACGCCCGTGCTTCTGGCCTCGACTTTCTTCCACTGTCCTCCCGGAGCGAATCCTTGGGAGGAAATGCAGAGTTGCAGGTAGATTCGAATCGACCTCGTCGCCACTGTTGAATCCGTGAATCTTAAGGTATGGTGTTCTTCAATAAATAGACGGAGACTGCAGATCAACAATCAACAGGTGTTTACTGGATGAGGGTAGTCTAAAAACTAACAGTACAGATGCCTGCTCAAGGCTTATATACAGGTGTGGTCACTGCCGGTACTACAGTATACAGGAGCTGTAAAAGTAGTTCTCTCTTAAAGGTACATACATTACACAGTCCATGCTGGTGTTTATGCTCCACTCGAGCCTCCTCCCATCTTTCCTCATCTAAATCTATCAGCGTAACCCTCTATTCCCTTCTCCCGCATATGCTTGTCCAGCCTCCCCTTAAATGCATCTATACTATTCGCTTCAACCACTCCCTATGGTAGCGAGTTCCACATTCTCACCACTCTTTGGGTAAAGAAGTTTCTTCTGAATTCCCTATTAGATTTCTTGGTGACTATCTTATATTGATGGCCTCTAGTTATGCTCTTCCCCACAAGTGGAAACACTCTCTCTGTATCCACTCTATCAAAACCTTTCATAATTTTAAAGACCTCTATTAGGTCACCCCTCAGCCTTCTTTTTTCAAGAGAAAAGAGACCCAGCCTGTTGATCCTTTCCTGATATGTATACCCTCGCATTTCTGGTATCATTCTTGTAAATCTTCTCTGCACCCTCTCCAGTGCCTCTATATCCTTTTTAGAATATGGTGGCCAGAACGGTATGAAGTACTCTAAGTGTGGTCTAACCAAGGTTCGATACAGGTTTAGCATAACTTCCCTACTTTTCAGTTCTGTCCCTCTAGAAATAAACCCTGGTGCTTGGTTTGCTTTTTTAATGGCCTTGCTAACCTATGTCGCAACTTTTAGTGATTTGTGTATTTGTACTCGTAGATCTCTTTGTTCCTCTACCCCACCTAGACTCGCACCCTCCAAGTGTTAAGTGACCTCCCTATTCTTCCTACCAATATGTAATACCTCACATTTATCTGTGTTGAACTTCATTTGCCAATTATATGCCCATTCTGCAAGTTTATTAATGTCCTCCTGCAATTTGTTGCAGTCCTCCTCAATATTGACTATCCCCTCCAATTTGGTATCATCCGCAAATTTAGAAATTGTGGGGGTGATTTTATCAATGGGGACGTGATGAAGGCAGGACTGCTGCTTGTCGGGTTTTAGTCCCGCCTTCATCGACGTCCGGCCAACCCACGCTATTTTCCCTTGTTTGACCTTGTTAAGCCTGCCCAGCGGGCTTAGCAGGCCAATTAAGGGAAAGCCGGTGACAGAGGACGTCAGTGTATGATGTTTCATCTGTCAAGATTTTTTGACAGATGAATTGTCATCGTTTGACAGCTCTGTGAAGCTGTCAAACACTGACAATCTGTCTTCTAAGTTGAGCCCTTTACTCAAGACTCACTTAGAAAGCTTTCCTGAGCAGAAAGCAGAGGCTGCTGCATTTAAGAATGCAGCGGCCATTCTGCTTTCTCTGCCGGTGAGATGAGGCAGCTCCGCAGCCTAAAGGGATGAAGCCTGGAGGAAGAAGCAAAGGTAAGTAATCTGATTAAAACACTTTGAGTCACCTCACACACTTACCTCTCCACACTCGCACTCATCACTCACCTGCACACCGGACATTTCGGCCCCTCCGACCCCCGCAGACCCACAGCTCGCCTCGCTGACCCTGGCGAGGTTCGGCGCCATTGGGAAGCCCACACTTTAGGGCTCAAAATAGGGATTAGCCAAAAAACTGCCTGTTAACTACCTGTTAACAGGCAGTTAATTGGCACTAATCCCCTTCCCGCCTCGAGGAGACGGGACCCGGCACGAGTCAGGTATCCGCCTCCTGGGAAGATGGCACAGAGGCGGGTTGGGGGCGGGATGGGTACCCGCTCCCAGATTCTGCCATTTTCCTGGCAGTCCCGCCTCCATACCCGCCTCCCCAGGGCTGGCAAAATCACCCCCTGTGTTTTTGATTCCAAAGTCTAAATCGTTAATGTAAATTGTGAACAACAGTGGTCCCAGCACTGATCCTTGTGGAACACCGCTACCCATCTTCTACCACTGTGAATAGCTAACCTTTACTCCCACTCTCTGCTTCTATCTTGAAGCCAGCTAGCATTCCATCCTGCTACTTGTCCCCTGACTCCGCATTCTCTGACCTTATTCATTAGTCTATTATGGGGTACCTTATTGAAGGACCTTTGAAAATCTAGATAAATTACATCTACTACATTACCATTGTCTACTCTCTCTGTTACCTCTTCAAAAAATTCAATTAGGTTGGTCAAGCAAGATTTTCCCTTTTGAAATCCATGCTATTTATTATTATACTTTTCATTTCTAGATGTTCTTCTATTTTCTCCTTTAGTAGGGATTCCATTATTTTTCCTACCACTGATGTTAAGCTGACTGGTCTTTAGATCCCTGGGCACATTCTATCCCCCTTCTTAAATATAGGTATTACGTTAGCTATCCACTAGTCCTCTGGCACAACACCTTTTTGTAATGAATTATTAAATATGTGTAGTAATGCTTCTGCTATCTCTTCCCTAGATTCTTTTAAAATGTGGCGATGCAATCCATCTGGACCAGGGGTTTTATCCTCTTTGAGTTTGATTAGTTTATTTAATATATCCCCTTTTAAAAATTTTAAATGCACTTATCTCATTACTCATCTCATCATCCAGTGTCATGTCCACCTGTTCTATCTCCCTGGTAAATACCAAAGTGAAATAATGATTTAATATTTCTGCCATCTCTCTATCGTTACCTGTGGTATTGTCCTGTCTATCCCTTAATGGCTTTATTCCCATCCCAACCTTCCTTTTTTTATTGATGTGCCTGTAAAATATTTTACTATTTTGTTTTATGTTCCTTGATAATTTAATTTCATAGCTCCTCTTTGCCTTCCTAATTGTTTTTCTGACTTCTCTCCTAATCCCTTCGTATTCTCTCTTATCATGCACTCCTCTGGTCTATGTACTTAATGTATGCCTCTTTCCTTACCCTCAATTGTTCCTTTATGTCTTTATTCATCCATGGAGTCTCATTAGTGTTTAGTTTGTTCTTTCCTTTTAGCGGAATATATTTTTCCTGCACTCTGTTGAACACTGTTTTAAATATTTCCCATTGTTGCTCTACATCGTTGTTTGCCAATATGGTTGCCCATTTTATCTTCCCACGTTCTATTCTCAGCTCCTCAAAATCAGCTTCAACTCCACTTACCCACCTAGGTTCCATATCCCTCAGTATTCTTGTCTAACAAAAATCTATCAATCTCAATGTTGAAATTTGCAATTATCCTAGCCTCAACAGGTTTCTGAGGGGAGCGAGTCCCAGATTTCCACTACCCTTTGTGTGAAGAAATGTTTCCTAACATTACCCCTGAATGGCCTAGCTCAAATTTTAAGGTTATGCCCCCACCACAGGAAATAGTTTCTCTCTATCTACACTATCAAATCATTTAATCACTCCTTAATCTTCTACATTTATTGGAATCCAAACCTAGTTGAAACAACCTGTCCTCATGATAATACCAGTCTCACTGGGGTTATTTATGGAAGTTTCACTGTTAATAGTGTGGAATGAGATGTACAAGAGGAAGCATAATGAGAAATAATGGGATACACTTTGATAGATAGGGAGAAACTGTTTCTACTGGCAGGTGGGTCGGTAACCAGAGGACACAGATTTAAGGTAATTGGCTAAAGACCGAGGGGGGAATTGAGGAGAATATTTTTATGCGGCGAGTTGGAATGCACGGCCTGTAAGGGCGGTGGAAGCAGATTCAATAGTAACTTTCAAAAGGGAATTGGATATATACTTGAAAAGGAAAACATTTGCAGGGCTACGAGGAAAGAGCAGGGAAGTGGAATTAAGTGGGTAGCTCTTTCAAAGAGCCGGCACAGACACAGTGGGCCGATTGGCCTCCTTCTGTGCTCTATGATTCCATAAATAGATCATCCACTTTGAGGAATATTTTTATAAATTAGGAAGCACAAATTCACAAGTGATTTCTGAAGCCCTTCTCATGAGTTAAGTCTCACTTTGTAGTTTGGATCATTTTTAATTATATTAAAATGCAGTTAATTCCCATGGAACTATTATATAAATAAGAACATAACATAAGAACATAAGGAATAGGAGCAGGAGTCGGCCATTTGGCCCTTCGAGCCTGCTCCACCATTCAATAAGATCATGGCTGATCTTTTACCTCATCTCCACTTTCCTGCACTATCCCCATATCCCTTGATTCCCTTAATATTCAAAAATCTATCGATCTCTGTCTTGAATATACTCAACGGCTGAGCCTCCACAGCCCCCTGGGGTAGAGAATTCCAAAGATTCACCAGCCTCTGAGTGAAGAAATTTCTCCTCATCTCAGTCCTAAATGGCCGACCCCTTATTCAGAAACTGTGACACCTGGTTCTAAACTCCCCAGTCAGGGGAAACATCCTCTCTGCATCTACCCTGTCAATCCCTGTAAGAATTTTGTATGTTTCAATGAAGTCACCTCTCATTCTTCTAAACTCTAGAGAATATAGGCCTAGTCTACTCAATCTCTCCTCATAGGACAATGCCCCCATTCCAGGAACCAGCCTGGTGAACCTTCGTTGCAATCGCTCTATGGCAAGTATATCCTTCCTTAGGTAAGGAGACCAAAACTGTACACAATACTCCAGGTGTGGTCTCACCAGGGCCCTATATAATTGTAGTAAGACGTCTTTACTCTTGTACTCAAATTTCATACTCTTTGGGCTCGATTTTGCCAGGCCCGAGGACGCGGGATTGGAGGCGTGTGAGGTGTTAAAATCACAAAAAACTGGCGGACAGGCCCAATCCCGCCTCCATCCCGCCTCCGAGCAATTTTCCCACATGCGAGTTTTCTGACCCTGTCTCCATCCCGCCTCCAAGAGGCGGGGTAGGCCCTTAAGACCCTTAACAACCAGTTAAGTGCCTCTATAATCCCATTTTGAGAGGCCTTTCTGATTTTAACAGTTTTCCCACGTGCTGCACGCCTCCTCTGGAACACGTCAGTGAAACCTGGTGGCAGCACAAGTGGATTGCTTACAAACAGCTGCAGCTCCACCATTAAAAAGGAGTTTTCAGCAATCTTCATTTGCAGGTGGCAGAACTTTGTTGTCTCAGGTCTGGGGGAACTTTTAACAGGCCTACTCATTGTTGTGGAAGATTTGAGCCTGACACCCATCTCCAGTGTGACCTCCTGGGAAACCCCTCTCGCCACCTTGACTGAGCGCTTCCTCAACTGAGGTATATACCAGAAGAATGGGAACCATTTATTTCCTTTCCTCCTGGACATCAGATTCAGACGAAGACCAGCCGCGGCAGCAGCAGAACCCTGAACAACAGCAGCACCAACTGCAGGAGCAACAGCAGGAGCTCCAAGCTGCTGCTCACCCACCTGAAGCTGCACAGGCCAGAAGGTGCCAGCGCGTGACCACATTGCTGCCCGGGATGCAAGGGATGCACTCATCTTGGCCAGATTTACTTAGCCTGCACAATCAAACGCTTTTGCCTCACTCATTCTTATCAGACCATCGACAATGGCCAAGAACCTGCGGATTCCTATCAGTCTGACCAACGTACTGACAATTGCAAGTTGCCCTAAGCCCTCAATGTGGAAGTCCCATTTGCGAAATGACACACGCCACAACTGCAACAGTTTGCCATCAGAATTTTTTATGACAATAAGCAAGTGATGGCATTTTAAAAATAAACACATTACACCCAAGTGACTACCCTTGTGACTATTTGTGTATTATCTTCCTCTTACATGTGCTCCTACATAGTGCTTCCCTTGTGGCTTCAGCAGATGTGGAGGCCCCTTGCTCAATTTCCTGCTGCTCCTGTCTCGACACCTTTGGCGGGTGTCCTCTGGGGTTATGAACCTGTGAGGGCTCGGCAACAGTCTGCTGCTCCTGTGGCTGTGCAGGGGCTGAGATGCCGATCTCAGTTGGGTGGGGATTCTGGTGGGGCTCTGACCGAAGGCTCTGCAGTGGCATGGTTGTGTGAGTGCTTGGAGAGGAGCCCCCGCTTCCTTGTTGTATGCCACCAACATCCCTCTCATCGGTCAGCCCCATTTCAGAGCTAGCAAGTGGCTTGACAACACCTTGCTGCACTTCAGGGGGGCCATGAGGACCCGTTTCTGTACTGGAAGTCCTACTCCCGAGGACTTGCATGAATGTCTGGTTTCTATGCTCAATAGCTGACCATCGCTCCTCAAGAGATGTCAGTCTATTGTGAACAATGACCATGTTTTCCATACCCTGGTGACTAAGCGCCTCCATGGCCATAGCCATTCTCTCCTTTATGGTAGCCATCCTTTCCACGGAGGTTGCCATCCTTTCCATGGTGATGTGTTCATGCGCCAACGCCTCCACAAAGGCTCTGCTCATGTTCACAATGGACTCCTCCATTCACTCCACACTTGCAGCGACCCTGGAGACAAAACCTACCAGAGACTCCTGCACCTGTTCTTGGAGTTCAAGCACCGCTCTCCTGGATAGACCCGGAGGCACAGGGTCGACATGCAGCGGAGCCGAGCTGGAGCAGTCCTGCGCCCTCTGACAAGGACTCTCCACTGCTGTCCCTGTCTCCACCATCTGCTGATGCTCACTTGTGAGCTGTGATACACCAGGTGACAACACTACTCTATCTCGCGAAGATCCCACCGAGGTGTGAGTGTCTGCACTGGTGCTGGGTGCTCTGAATTCTGCTGATGCTGCACCCTCAGAGGTTGCAGCTTCCTCTGAGGAATCTGGAGGCTCAGGCTGTTCCTCCTGGACAGTGGGGACGGGGGCTCTCGATGGTCCTATGGGGGAGTAAAGGAAAAAGTCAGAGATGTGAGGCCAAGGTTACATGCACATTGAATATTGCAGACGATCAAAAGTCAATGTGTTAGAGCATCAGAATCATTATCAGTGACTCATGCAATGTTAATGAGAGAGATGATAAACTATTCTGTCACCAGCTTGCTGTGATGCACCCGTCTGTCCGTCCCCCACTTGCGTATCCTCCTCCACTCCCACGATCTCCAGGGCCGCCTCCTCCCAGGGAGTGAGCTGGGCTACTGAGGGTGGCCCTCCTCCTGTCCTCACTCTTTCCCTCTTATTGTGAGCTCTCTTTTCCTGCAATGAGGGAGACAAGTGGAGTTTGAGTGAGAATGAAGGAGTGAGTGTAGAGAATCCATATCATTGATTGTTAAAAGGAGACAAAGGTGGAGTGAGGTGGCAAGACCAAGGGCCCTCCCTGTGTATTGTAAGTTGTTTTCATAGCATCACAGCGATAGGGAGTGTGAGGGCTGCATAGTCGAATAGTTAGGTGAATGTGACCATAGCGAGAGAGGGAATGGGTAAGGGTGCATGGATGTCAGTGTCAAGTGGGATGTGGAGGAAGAGGTTGTCAAAGCTGAGTGCTGGTGAGGAGAGGCAATGGGGATCAGATTGAGGGTGATGGGAAAGTCATACTCACTTTTCTAGTGCGCAGAAGATCATGAAACCTTTTTCTGCACTGTAGCCAGGTTCTGCGGCACATAGACAAAGAGTTGACCTCCTGGGCCACTTGCATCCACACAGCTTTCATCTGCTGGGGAGGCTTCTTCCTCCCTGAGGAAGGGAAGAGCACCTCCTTATTTCCTCTTGCTCCCTCCACCAGAGCTTGCAGGGCGGTGTCATCGAACCTTGGTGCAGACTTTGGCCTACTGCTGGACATATTGGCTAGAGGAATCTATCACACCAAAGGGCATAAGGTTTGCAGTCTGCAGAAGAAGCAAGGCTGCTTGCAGGCCTTAAATCCACCAGCACTGATGACGTCATCGGAGGCGACTTTCAGGATGGAAAGACTAAGTGGGCCAGGGATTCCCACACGCTGGAAATCAATTGCCCAATTAGGTGAAAATCACATATTTTTCCCACATCAAATTGGAGTCGGGTGGCTAACACGAAAAGCGGCTGACACGCCCCCAGCCCGCCCCAATGGCAAAATCAAGCCCATTGTCTGTGCCAGCTTGATTCCGTTGGTAACACTCTCGCCCCTGAGTTAGAAGGTTGTGGTTTCAATCCCCACCCTAGTATGTGAGCACATAATCCAAGCTGACACTACAATACAGTACTGGGGTTGTGCTGCGCTGTCAGAAATCCCACCTTTTGGTTGAGATGTTAAGCCAATTAGTCTGTTTGTTCAGTTGGACACTAAAGATCTTGTGGCTGTATTTGAAGGTGAGAGGAGAGCTCTCCTTGTGTCCTGATCACCATTCATCCCTCAATGAACACCATCAAAGCAAATTGACTACCATTGACCTCATTTGCTGTTTCTGGGGTCTTGCTGTGCACAGTCTGGCTGCAGCTTTCGCCTGCAGTATGCTTCAAAACTAATTTTGGACTGTGAAATGCTTTGGGGTGCGAAAGGCACCATATAAATCAAAGTTCTCTCTGTCTGTAATGTAAAATGTCTTCTCTAGCATGTCATTGTGTGGTACAATTGCAGCTTAGTCAGACAGCTGAAGAAATCAGCAATAAAACAATGAAGTCTCGCTAAAAATAGAAAGAGTTCTAGCTTAATACAAATGCAGTACGTAGCTTTTACAAAGCGGCAGCAGAACCACTGACAAAATATACAAGTGGCAACAGAAATATTTACACTGTTAATAGCAGTTTTGTTTGTTTTTATATAGCGTAGGCTACCAGTATTTTGTACTCGCTTCCTCTCAGTAGGCGACATTGTGCAGATGTAAATTATGATGGAAGAAGCGGTGATGTGATACTGATGGTTTCTAAAGCAGCTGGAGATGGGAGAAGGTGAGGTACGAATGAAAGGAGTTGGGAAAAGGAAATGTGATTGTCACGCCTTTTGTAAGACAAAGCATCGAAAGAAAAATAGTAACACAGCTTGAGCAAGAGCGACTCAGTTAAACAGTTATCCCCCAAATTTGACTCTGTCCAGCTTCTGTGAGGTAAGATTTTAAAAGAAACTTCTAATATTTAATTATTTGAAGTCATATTTAGATTAATATGATTTGGAATCCATTGCCTGAAAGGGTGGTGGAAGCAGATTCAATATAACTTTCAAAGAGGAATTGGATATACACTTGAAAAGGAAAAAATTGCAGTGCTATGGGGAAAGAGTGGGGAAGCAGGACTAATTAGAAAGCTCTTTCAAAGAGCTGGCACGGGCATGATGGGCCAAATGGCCTCCTTCTGTGCTGTATCATTCTATGGTTATTTATTGTCAATTTCCCTCCCTCCTCCTCTTCTGAAGGCTTTGACCCCTGGGTTGCTCCCTTATCTTGCTCTACTAGGGTAATTTTAACCTGATGCACAGTGACAGGAAAACCATTGGATCAGGTGGAACGTCAGCTTTACACCCCACCCAATATCACTCTCCATTGACTTCAATGGGCAGTAAAATCGGGTGGGGTGTAAAAACCAGCATTGCACGCGATCCTGTAGGCTTCCCGACGGGCGGGGTTAGCTTAAAATTGCCCCCTACCACAGAGGGCATCAAACCCAAGCCCTGACCTTGCAATCTCTCTGTACCCGCTCTTTCCAGCAGGGCCATAGGATAGCAATCAGGAGTCAGAAGTAGGGCTTATTTGTCTCTCCCTGGTCCCGGGACAATGCGGTCAACTGTAGCACCTCCCTGTTGCTGCCAGAGCTGAATCTCACCTAACTCAGCACAGACTGCTAATCAAAGGTGAAGTAGTAAAAAAATATATAATGACAGAGGCAGCTGGCATAATCTGACTTCCCTTGCTCAAACTGTGATCATGAAGTGAATGTCATGAATGGGGTATCTATGATTCATGGTGGGTCACCTTCTAACTGAATGAGCTAGTGGGGCAATGTAAAAATGAGGGTGAAATGAATTCATCAAAGAATGTTTCCAGCATGAACAAGGAAGTGACTGATGGTCAAAGATCAGAATGGCTTATTGGTGAGCAGTTACCAGGATTAACCAACAATTCTTCTGGCAATGACCTTTAAATAATAATTAAAGCAAAAGTTTACTTTCTAATAGTATTTTGAAACTTTGATTTTAGATTCCTGACTTAATTGATATTCATCATGCACATCAGGGGTTCTGGCTAATGAAATTGAAAGCCTCGGTGTTAATTACATTCCCATATGCTAATGTTAATTGATATGTATTTAAATAAGGGCAACCATCAAGCAGAATCATTCTCCTTGATGACAAAGAGGACCCTGCCAGCTCTCAGTGAATGAAACGGCAATCAACAGAATTACATCAAATGTGGAATGACCCAATTCAATCTACAGATTAGAGCAAGATGCTCATGACTGCCATAAACCATATCAAACCATAAATGTAGGCTTCACTTTAATCAGAGGAAAGTGAGAATCCGTGCAATAACTGCATTCATACGAATATAAGAAGGTAAGAATTAGGAGCAGGAGTCGGCCATTCGGCCCCTCGAGTTTGCTCCATCATTCAATAAGATCATGGCTGATCTTCAACCTCAACTCCACTTTTCCGCCCGATCTCCAATTCCTTGATTCCCCATGAGTCCAAAAATCTATCTCAGCCTTGAACATGCACAACGATTCAGCATCCACAGCCCTTTGGAGGTAGAGAATTCCAAAGATTCACAACCCTCTGAGTGAAGAAATCTCTCATCTCAGTATTAAATGGCCGACCCCTTATCCTGAGACTATGCCCCCTAGTTCTAGACTCTCCAGCCAGGGGAAACAATCTCTTAGCATCTACCCTGTGAAGCCCCCTCAGAATCTTATATGTTTCAATGAGATCACCTCTCTTCTAAACGCCAGGGAATATTCAAGTTATAGTGTTGGGTATAGAAGTTCCCAGCATAATCGGCAAAGTATTTCTCAGTTAATGTCATCTTGACTCAGTTGGTAGCATTCTTGCCTCTGAGTCAGAAGGCTGTGAGTTTAAGATCCATTCCAGGACAGGAGCACATAATCTAAGCTGACACTTCAGTGCAATATTGAGGAAGTGCTACATTGTTGATGGTGCTGCCTATCAGGTGAGATGTTAAACCAAGGTCCCCTCTATCTAAAATAAAGAACAAACTTGCCTTTATATCGCACCTTTCATGACTTCAGGATGTCCAAAGCATTTCATAGCCAATGGAGCACGTTTTGAAGTGTAGGCATCATCATTGTAATATAGGGAATTGCAGCAGCCAATTTGCACACAGCAATGAGATAATGCCCGGATTATCTGTTTAGTGGTGTTAGCTCAGGGATAACTGTTTACAAATTAGATAAATTTCTTTCAGAAAATAATGTTTTGGGATATAGTATATGAGTCGTTTGAGACATGACATGTGGTAAGTGTAGCAAGCTTGGGAGGAACAGGTGACTTAGGACCTACGGTTCTCAAAACCTTTCACCACTGGGGTTTTCCTCACGCTGTCTGGGTCTGTTGTAGACTAATTGATAGAGATTGATTTTTTTACCTAACCGAACAGGAAAATGGGGCCTTGGTTTAACGTCTCACCCAGAGAGCACCAACAGTGCAGCATTTCTAGATGATGTGCTCCAACCTTTGGAGTGGGGCTTGAACCCCGTGACCTGCTGACTCTGAGGCCAGACTGCTACCACTGCCACAGGTGGATGTAAGATATAAAAAAAAGCCCCGTGGCACTATTCAAAGAAAGAGCAGGGGGAGTCTCCCGTCGTTTGGACTACAATAGGCCCTTAACCAACACCAACAAAAATAAACATGCCAACGAGTGATTGATCTCATTTGCTGTTTGCGGGACCTTGGAAAATTACTCCCAGTGGCTGGGCTTCAAAAGTAATTCATTGGTTGTCGAAGCATCCTGAGAACCAAATAAGGGGTTGTCTGAATGTGTTCTCCTTACATCTATCTGTGAAGCACCTTGGAACTTTCTTTGTGTTAAAGAAGTTATCTAAATGCAAGTTGCTGTTATATAAGTACTAGTTTTTCCGTCTTCCTGAATGAGCAATCATGAAGGTACCCTATTGCTCCCAGTACAAAAATGAACACAATTTGAATGCAGCTGCCCCATAAGATTGAAACTGCGCACATTATTACAATATGAAAATAACAATGATTTGACGGCAATCCCCTAATCTTGGGGTTCGGATAATGAATTGTTTGAGTTTCATTCTCAAGATTTATGATATTGCCTGATTCCTCTGATTAAATGATGCTTTTTTTTAAAAATTGCTTCCGGATAACCACTGAACCTTACTTATAATGGAGTTCAGATCTATTTCCTACTGTTGATTATGAATCACACAGTTTCCGATTTCCTAAAAAAAACGAATGTAACAACAGTGGAATATGGTCCCTCAAAGAAAATCAGAGAATAAATTGTCCATTTCACCAAATAATTATTAGTAAACTGGAGCTCCCAGCACTTCATTACACCAAACCTTTCACTAGAATGCTATTGTCAAAGGCATCCAAAGGGAGTATTATAATGAAGGTGTTCTATATGCCAAAACCCAAGTGAAATCATTAGTGGATTATAATGGCTGCTTCTGAATACAATTTTTCGTTTTTTGATTAAAGCATCGGGAAAGCATTGGGAGTTGCAGTGTGTTCGTGGCCAGGACTTTGGTGTCAGCAAGGAGCGCCCTGCTTTAGGGCGGCGACTGCCATTCGCGTTATCAAAATAGGTTTAATAAGTCTGCTCAGGTACGTGCTTAGGCTTGATACATGTGCACGCAGGTAGGTGTGGCAGCATCCGTTCTCTTGTTATATCGTAACAAACTTGCACATTTGCCACGGGATATTTTCCAAAATGGGACAGCCTATCGAGATGTCCCAAATGACAATCCATATTTGTAAAATATGAATGGTAGCAATCCATGTCCATAGCATATACACAATGGTAAGCCATGTCTGTAATGTATATAGAATGACAATCCATGTCCGTAGCATATACACAATGGTAAGCCATGTCTGTAATGTATATAGAATGACAATCCATGTCCGTAGCATATACACAATGGTAAGCCATGTCTGTAATGTATCTAGAATGACAATCCATGTCCGTAGCATATACACAATGGTAAGCCATGTCTGTAATGTATATAGAATGACAATCCATGTCCGTAGCATATACACAATGGTAAGCCATGTCTGTAATGTATATAGAATGACAATCAATGTCCGTAGCATATACACAATGGTAAGCCATGTCTGTAATGTATATAGAATGACAATCCATGTCCGTAGCATATACACAATGGTAAGCCATGTCTGTAATGTATATAGAATGACAATCCATGTCCGTAGCATATACACAATGGTAAGCCATGTCTGTAATGTATATAGAATGACAATCCATGTCCGTAGCAAATACACAATGGTAAGCCATGCCTGTAATGTATATAGAATGACAATCCATGTCCGTAGCATATACACAATGGTAAGCCATGTCTGTAATGTATATAGAATGACAATCCATGTCCGTAGCATATACACAATGGTAAGCCATGTCTGTAATGTATATAGAATGACAATCCATGTCTGTACATTATGAACAGTGGCAATTCATGGCGGTGGTGTATGCATTGTTGTACACATAGGGGTAAATTTTCTTGTTATGTGCCAATGGTGGGCAACCTTGCGTATCAGAAAATTGCAGCCACCATGACATGAATCTTGTCATTCATGTGGAAATGACTTATGAAATAATACTGGGCAGCCTGCTGGTGGCGCTGTCCAGGGAGAGTATAAATACTCGGGCACAGGCCCAACTTGCTCAGGACATTCTTTAACAGGAACTAGTGAAGGACACAACTAGATCTCCATGTTGAAAAACAGTTGATTAAAGTTTTGTTTAATGCTTAGACCAAGTGCCAAGTAGTTTTCTTACGTCACACCATACCTGTGACTTTTCAAATATCGTGACAGCATGTAAGGTTCCCCACCACCAGTGTCTACTCAGAAAAGATCCCCCTCCGTTTATGTATCTGCAACCAAAACGTGCAGTACTCCATATACAAATGTTATGCTTTGAAACGTTATCGCTCAATTACTCACCAGAAATCACACTTGGAACGGAATCTATTCAGGAGATTTTGCAGCTAGTGATTGGAGAACTGGAATGATGCAGATTGCTTACACATAATTCTGACCTTTCCTTAACACTGCTTCTTCTTCACAAGCACAGAGGCAAGAGCAATGGCACGGAACAAGAGTTTGACTCCACTTGTAAACCAAGGTGTGATTCACCATCTTTGTCTGCACTACAAAGCTTTTCCAAACACATTTGGCTCGATTTTGACTGCCATCGCCTGGCATTAATGATGGGTATAATGGATTCACAATGGAGTCGATCCCCTTACTGCCCCGTTAACACTAGCAATGTGGCTGGCTCCGTTTTGAAAGGGCCTTTCCCCCAGCTGTCCAAAGCACCGCCTGTTTCAGGTCATAGGACACTTTTAATATAGAAATCTTTCCAGTAGCTGGAGTCATACCTGGCACAAAGGAAGATGGTTGTGGTGGTCGGAGGCCAATCATCTCAGCCCCAGGACATCGCTGCAGGAGTTCCTCAGGGCTGTGTCCTAGGCCCAACCATCTTCACGTGCATCATCAATGACCTTCCCTCTATCATAAGGTCAGAAGTGGGGATGCTCGTTGATGATTGCACAGTGTTCAGTTCCATTCACAACTCCTCAGATAATGAAGCAGTCCATGCCCACATGCAACAAGACCTGGACATCATCCAGGTTGGAGCTGAACAGTGGCAAGTAACATCCATGCCACACAAGTCCCAGGCAATGACTAGCTCCAACAAGACAGAGTCTAACCACCTCCCCTTGACATTCAATGGCATTACCATTATTGAATCCCCACCATCAACATCCTGGGGGTCACCATTTACCAGAAACTTAACTGGAGCAGCCACATAAATACTGTGGTTACAAGAGCAGTTCAGAGGCTGGGTATTCTGCGGTGAGCAATTCACATAAGTCTTTCCACCATCTACAAGTCACAAGTCAGGAGTGTGATGGAATACTTACCACTTGCCTGGATGAGTGCAGTTCCAACAACATTCAAGAAGCTCAACATCATCCAGGACAAAGCAGTCACTGCAGCAACTCGCCGAGGCTTCGTCAACAGCACCTTCCAAACCCGTGACCTCTACCACCTAGAAGGACAAGGGCAGCAGGCGCATGGGAACACCACCTCCTCCATGTTCCCCTCCAAGTCACACGCCATCCTAGGTTGGAAATATATCATCGTTCCTTCATCGTCGCTGAGTCAAAATCATGGAACTCCCTCCTTAACAGCACTGTGGGAGTACCTTCACCACACGGACTGCAATGGTTCAAGAAGGCGGCTCATCATCCCGTTCTCAAGAGCAACTAGGGATGGACAATAAATGCTGACCTTACCAGTGACGCCCACATCCCAAGAATGAATACATTTTTAAAAATCAAGAGAGATGTATATAACAGGCGGCTGGTTCGATACTGGTCATTTTACACTACCTCCAAAAGCCAAAATTAGCCCTAGTTTCTTTGGGAGGGTTTGGGTAATGTTGGAGGTTAAAATGTAAAAAATCTCAAACCCGTACCCAACCCGTCTCGAACCTGCCCACTTCTGGTTTTAATGGAGGTGGGTTTGGGGGGGTGGTTGGCGGACAATCAACCTGCTCACAGGAGGCAGGTTGCTGATTTAAATAGTTTAATGAAGCTGCGTTCCTCATATTCTGTCTCTCTTCCAGTTTTAACGTTGGCCGGGTGGGTTTCCCGGGCCTTGGGAAACTCGGCAGCTAAAGGGAGGCGAGGAGTGCTGCATGGTACAGGTAAGCGCTTTCTCAGTACTGCTTGTGGACCAGGAGGAGCATGAGTACTTCCCCACCCAGACCCCCAAGCAAACCTGCTTCCCACTCCATGCAATTGTACCCTCCCCTCCTTGCGATTGGACCCACCCCCCCACCGCGACTGGACTGCCCCTGCGATCACCGAACTCCCGCAATCACCGAAACTCCCCGCGATCACTGACCACCCCAACTCTGCCCCCGATCTCTCTCCAACTCCCCGTGATCAGCCCCTGACCTGCCAAATCACGCTGAACACCTGCCCCCCGCGCAATCTCCAACCCGAGCAGCAGGAAACCTACCTGCTCCTGGGCTGCGGCCTCTCCTGGATCATTCCCCGCTCGACAGGTAGCCAAGCCTGTCATAGAAACATAGAAACATAGAAGATAGGAGCAGGAGTAGGCCATTCGGCCCCTCTAGCCTGCTCCACCATTCGATGCGATCATGGCTGATCATCCAAGTTCAGTACCCGGTCCCTGCTTTCTCCCCATACCCCTTGATTCCTTTAACCTTAAGAAATATATCCAACTCCTTCTTGAATATATTTAATGAATTGGCCTCTACTGCCTTCTGGGGTAGAGAATTCCACAGGTTCGCCACTCTCTGGGTGAAGAAATTCCTCCTCATTTCTGTCCTAAAAGGCCTACCCCTTATCCTTAGACTGTGACTCCTGGTTCTGGATTCCCCGACCATCGGGAACATCCTCCCTGCATCTAGTCTGTCTAGTCCTGCCAGAATTTTATAAGTTTCAATGAGATCCCCTCTCATTCTTCTGAACTCCAGCGAGTACAAGCCCAATCGACCCAATCAGGTTGGCTTCTGGTCAGGGAAACTGCTAAAAAAACACACACACAAACACCCACATTGTGGAATTAAAACTCCACAGCGTTTGGGGAAAGCTGGACTTACGGGTTCCGACAGAACCCCCTCCCCCCCCCCCCGCTTGAAAGTCCCGCCCAGTAAATATCGGAGCCATTGTGTCTCCAGAGAATGGTTATTACTTCGTCCATCACCTTGCACAAGATGAAGCCTCACCAGAGGAAAAACTTCACTGTTGCAATACGGCCGGAATTTCCCCCAGGTAGGCGGGTTGGGGGACAGGGGGCCTCCGAGGCGGACGGGGAGCCCGGGAGGCTGGGTATCCCATAGGCCCTGCCGACACTAACGGCAGGGCCTGGTTTGAATGTGAGGCCTCGGATTCCCGCCCGCAACCGCTGGGGGAAGGAACGGCAATCGGCAATAGTCGGGAGGAGGTTGAGAGCATCGGCAGGGGTCGGGAGGAGGGTGAGAGCATCGGCAAGGGTCGGGGGTTGGGAGAAGGGTGAGAGCATCAGCAGGGGTCGGGGGTCATGAGGAGGGTGAGAGCATCAACAGGGGTCGGGGGTCAGGAGGAGGGTGAGAGCATCGGCAGGGGTCGAGGGTTGGGAGGAGGGTGAGAGCATCGGCACGGGTCAGGGGTCATGAGGAGGGTGAGAGCATCGGCAGGAATTGTGGGTCGGGAGGAGGGTGAGAGCATCAACAGGGGTCGGTGGTTGGGAGAAGGGTGAGAGCATCGGCAGTGGTCGGGGGTCATGATGAGGGTGAGAGCATCGGCAGGAATTGTGGGTCGGGAGGAGGGTGAGAGCATCGACAGGGGTCGGGGGTCATGAGGAGAGTGAGAGCATCGACGGGTCGGGGGTCATGAGGAGGGTGAGAGCATCGACAGGGGTCGAGAGGAGGGTGAGAGCATCGGCAGGGGTCGGGGGTCGGGAGGAGGGTGAGAATATCGGCAGGGGTCGGGGGTTGGGAGAAGGGTGAGAGCATCGGCAGGGGTCGGGGGTCATGAGGAGGGTGAGAGCATCGGCAGGGGTCAGGGGTCGGGAGGAGGGTGAGAGCATCGATGGGGGTCGGGAGGAGGGTGAGAGCATCGGCAGTGGTCGGGGATCGCGAGGGGCTGTCGGCCAGGGATCGGGGGTGGAGTCAGCTGGGGAGTGCAGAGGGGGTGCAGGGTTGGCTAGGGATTGGGGTTGGGGGGGGTGTCGGACAGGGATCGGGGGACGGGGGTCGGCCGGAGATTGGTGGGAAGCAGAGAGGATCGTGATCGGCCTCATTATCATCGTTAGGGTGGGGGGAGGCCTGGGGAGGTGATCGGAGGCCTCGTGGTGTGGTCGGGACCCTGGATCCAGGAGTTTGGTATAAAGCCACTTACCTCCTGGGTGCAGCAGTCCCCGCCTTTGTTTAACTGCCGGGTTTCACGAATTGTGTGAAACCCGTCCACAGGCCATCAAACCACAATGGAGGTGAGAAAAGAGGCTTCCAGCCTCATTACATTATTTAAATTGAGGTAACTCCCCCTGGGAGTGGGTTGGTCGCCTGCCCCCCATCACGCCTCCGGTAAAACCAGAAGTGGGTGTGTTGGAGACGGGATCAGGTCGGGAATCCCATTTTTAACACTTTAACTGCCCCCATGCTCCAAACCCACCCAATCTTTCAGGGGAAATTTCCGGCCCTAAGGTCTGAATGGGCCGTTGTACTGTCAAGCACGTGCTGGCTGCCATCTAGGACCTTCTATAGTTGCTCCACACAAGCTGAAGGGTCGACATGGGAACACATGAGGCATAACTGACAGCTGCTGGCCCAGTAACACACCCGTACCACACTGCAGGAAGCCATTGACAGCCTACAATGCCCTTGCCATTGTGCAGACCAAGATGCGCGCTGACATGACTGTATTGTTTACTGTTATCCAAATTGGCATGATTATAGTTGGCGAAGCAAACTGGCTTTCTCGCCAATCTGTTCACTTCACTGGTGCAAGACCAACATGCCTCCTTCCAACAGCTCCTGTATGCTCCTTTCACAGTTCCATTGAGTCCTCTGTACGCCAGTTGGCTGGGCTTGTGGGCCAGTATCCTGTCCTGTTGTGGCTGACGTGCCACCCATTCCAGAGTGGTCGACCATGCAGGATTAGTTGAGCACCAGCTCCTTCACAAGCTCAGCAGACAGTCCCTCAAGACATTAGTGAGCAGAACACGCGTGTAGTTTAGATGGATATAAGTACAGGTAATGATACGGATACAGATTGCTATGTAGGACTGATTAATGTATATCTTGGACTGCGCCCCAGTTAAAGTCAAACATTCATATCCTGGACTTGAGTAACCAGTGATGTTGGACATCCCAGATGAATGACCGCAAATATGTTTGACATGAATCAGTCATTCATGAAAGAAAAAACTTATGAAATAATACTGAGCGGCCTGCGGGTGGCGCTGTCCAGGGAGAGTATAAATACTTGCGCATGGGCCCAACTTGCGCAGGACATTCTTAACAGGAACTAGTGAAGAACACAACTCGACCTCCATGTTGTAAAACAGTTGATTAAAGCTTTGTTTAATGCTTAGACCAAGTGCCTAGTAGTTTTCTTATGTCAATGTTTATTAATATATATCATAATTTTTTATATCTATAGTTAACACATGTCTTGGGCGGTAGCGCTAAATGGGTGTTATTGCATCGGCTGCACGTTATATGCCACGCCCGATATTCATTTCCATTGATGCGATACCGCCTGCTTGGCACTCGCAGTCAAGACAGATTTCTACCCTGACATTGTTCCCTTTAGCCTGCTTCAAATTGTCCTACATGGACGATCCACCTAAAAATAATGAAGCCTCGATTTTGCCAACACTGTGATTAATACTGCAGCATTGATGGAAACTATTTAACTCTTGCCAGACCTTAGGATATCAGGGCAGTGGAAAACAGAATTAATTCTGCCAGTGCACATATATGCAAAAATAAAAGTTATCCTGCCAAACGGTACAATACTTAGTTTAAGGGGAACAACCCACAGCATTAAGCTGAGTGCAAATCCATTTTTTAAATTCATTCCTGGGATGTGGCATGGCCAGCATTTATTGTCCGTCCCTAACTGCCTTTCAGAAGGTGGTGGTGAGCTGACTTCTTGAAACGCTGCAGTCCGTGAGGTGCAGGTTTTCCTAGTGGTTTGATACAACTGAGTGGCTTGCTAGGCCATTTCAGAGGGTGGTTATGAATCAACCATGTTGCTGTGGGTCTGGAGTCACATATGGGCCAGACCGGGTAAGGGCAGCAGATTTCCTTCTCTAAAGGACATTAGTGAACCAGATGGGTTTTTATGACAATTCGGTAGTTTCATGGTCACCATTACTGATGCTAGCTTTTTATTCCAGATTTATTTAATTAACTGATTTTAAATTCGCCAGCTGCTGTGGTGGGATTTGAACTCACGTCTCTGGATCATTAGCCCAGACCTCTGGATTATTGGTCCATTAATATAACCACTATACTACCGTACCCCATACCCATACAGATGGAGCTCCAGTTTTATGGTACAAGATCGATTTAATTTATGTATTCACACAGCAGATAGCAATTCTATGCTGCCTACTGCAAAACCTCTGATTTATTTCACACTGTAGAATAATATTAGCTCCTTAATCTGGTCAAAATTCGCCTCCACCTGGCAGCAGCATGCGCCTTGCTCTGCAACAAGCTGGTTCCGGCATCAAGGCTACGCCATCAGTGAGTCATTTTTGCATCCTTTGTCATTGCACTCGTTTTCTTTCCTTTTCCTCTGGTTAACACCTTATGACCTGGACTGTTCTTCACTCCCCCACACCAAATTGGCTAAGATAGCACTGGAGACAGCGGGCAAAATCAGACAACAACCACAACTTGCATTTATATAGCGCCTTTAAAGTAGTAAAAACGGTCCAAGGCGCTTCATAGGAGACAAGATTCGACGCCGAGCCACATAAGGAGATAGTAGGGCTGGTGACAAAAAGCTTGGTCAAAGAGGTAGGTTTTAAGGAGCGACTGAGAGGAGGAGAGATGGAGAGCTTTATGGAGCGAATTCCAGAGCTTAGGGCCTAAGCCTAGACAGTGAGGCTTACCACCACCTTGCCCAAACCGACCTTAATTTCTCTCCCTCGCCCCTGTCAGGACTGCCGCTGGCTGGCTGGCTGGCTGGCTGGCTTTTCTTCGTGCACGGCATAGAAAAAGGGTTAGGGAGGGAGGGCCTGGTTCCCAGCCCATTTCCCAGCCCGTTTATCCCTCCCTCTCGTACAGGCAGAAAGGGCAGGAAATTTGAGTGCGTTGCAGTACTCCGACAGCTGAACCTTCGGGCTGCTGATGGGGGTCAACGTCTGGAAGAAAGAGCGAGGCGTAGACCCTGACTTTGTGGTGATAGTGTAATACGGGAGATAACGCGAGATGCCTGAGAACATAATAAAGAACACTCAATAAACCAAGTCACCAGCCTGCCCTGTGACCTCTGCAGACCCTCTGAGGGATCGGCAAGGGTCCAGGGCATGCCATAGCGCCATGTTTAATTGGGCACTTCTGTGCTGGGGCACCTCCCTGCGAGCGTGCTCCCAGGAAAATGAGCCGGGAGGCCAGGAAGCGCAGCTCCCGCCTCATCGGCATATATGCCATGGGCCTGCACCTACTGAGGGCACAGGCCCATCGAGAGGGAAGTCCTGGAAATGCCAGGGGCAGTACCATTAGCCTCAGAGGTCAGGCAGGGTTCTTACTTCTGATCATTATGAAATGATCCCTTGGCTGAACGTGTAGATGTCAGCTGAGGATGGTGTCTGACTGGCTGTGGTGACCCAAGTCAAGTAGTCCACCGCCACCTCCAGGTGGGATCAGCCACATGAGTAATGCCTGCAATTTGAACCTGGCACCTGCCTGTTCTACTGGCTCAGTACCGCATTGACCCACTGAACTATGGAGGGGGCAGACGTGTTTATCTTGCAACAGATTTGTTTGTCGTGATTAACTTTAGCGAGGGAGCAATATTCCAGAATACATTTATGAAACGTTTTTTCCAGCCATAATATTTTCTATGCACCTTACACCTATTCACCAATGTATGAAAATCTAAAGGATAACCCACTTCAGGTAGCTGGTCTACTTTCCCTGTTGCAATGCAATTCACTCAATAATTGAAGTCACCGTGAGCTGCTGTTGTAAGCCCAGAGGCCTGGGGCATTTGGCCAACCTTGTCTCTCTCACCCAAGGAGTGGAGTGGGGGAAGCCTAGTGGAGGAGTGGGGGGGGGGGGGGGTGATAAAATTAAACTGTATTTAAAAAAATTAAAAAAGCCGATCGCAGAAAGGTTGACACTTACAAAAGTGTACTGTCCTCATGATTTACTATGAATACATTTTATGTCTCAGTAAATGATGCTAATCCATGTACCTAGTGGGCTTAGCAGTCAGGTTGTTGCCTCCTGCATATGAATTACAGCTCTCCACTCTGTCATGCTCGGCATAAACAATACGTCCTCACGGACGTCTTTCCAAGTGAATCATGGCAGAGGTTATTTGCTGTGCGCTTTGACATTCAGATCACACTGTGAAAGTTTGAATTTTTTTCCCCCTATTATCCTTCTAATGTGGATTTAATACCAGCTACAATTCACCTCCCAAATCTGTTTCTTTTTACTAAACCAGAAGCCTGCCAGTTTCTATTAGGCCGAATGCAGTGAAATTTTCAGTGGACATGTTATGATTACGCTTCAACAAAGTTCTCAAATATTCCTTCTAATGAACTATGTGAAGCTGTGTGGCCCCAGTCTGAGGTGAAGGAGGATATAGATGCTCGAACATTTTAAACTGATCAGCAATTATATTATTTCCTGTTGAATTATACACGGGATAGGCATAGAAAGTGTACTTGGCGATAATGAAGGGCAGTCTACTCGGTAATTAAATGGCTACTTTACCTGATAGTAATTCAGGTTAGGTTTAAAAGCTGCAGTGCCACAGTCATAAGCGTGTACCTTTTATAAATTTGCACTCCCATCAATGGTGGGGAGGTGGCGGGGTGTGGGAGGGGAAATGGACCCCACAGGATTATTTATCAGGAGTGAAAATCATAAAATTACCACTACCACTTAAAGGGGCCAGGCCGTTAAGATAAAGGGTTAGATTTTCATTGGGCCATGGAGGCGGGATTGGAGGCGTGTGGGGGTTTAAAATCCCGAAATCGGGGGTCCCGACCCCATCCCGTCCCCAACCCGCCTCCATGCCAGTTTCAAAGGAGGCGGGTACCCGACCCGCACTGGGAGCCGCCTCCCCGAAGCGGGAAGGGGATTAGTGCCAATTAACTGCCTGTTAACAGGTAGTTAACAGGCAGTTTTTAGCCCTATTTTCATTGTTGAAATGTGAGATTCCCGACGGCTCCAAACCACGCCAAGTTAGCGAGGCGGGCCGTCGGGATGAAGGGCTTGGAGGGGTCGAGATGTCCGGTGTTCAGGTGAGTGATGGGTGCATGAGTGCAGAGGTAAGTGTGTTTGGTGTGTTTAAAGTGTTTAAAGAAGTTCTACTAACCTTTACTTACCTTTACAGCCTTCCTTCCTTCAGGTCTCAGGAGTCCCTCATCTCACCGGCACAGAAAGCAGAATGGCCGCCAGCTGTCAAAATCTACAGCTTCTGCTTTCCAGGGAGATTTCTAAATCATCCTGAGAGGAAGGAATTAACCTGGAGTACAGATTGTCAGTGTTTGACAGCTTCAAACAGCTGCGAAACGTTGATATTTCATCTGTCAAAAGGTCGTGACAGATGAAATGTCAATCTGTGACGTCACCTGTTGCCAGGTGGCCCTTAATTGGCCTGCTGAGCCTGCTGGGTGGGCTCAACAAGGTCAATCAAGTCAAAATCGCGTGGGTTGGCTAGAACTCAATGGAGGTGGGACTACAACCCCAAAAGTTGTAGTCCCGCCTCATACCTGCCTCTTCAATGAAAATCCAGCCCAAAGGGTCTTGCAATTTAGCCCATTAATAGATATGAATGGCATGAAACCGCTAATTGTTAGTAACATTAAAAAAATTGCTTTTTCTCCCACGGTGGAATTGTAGTATTTGTTTCAAATGGTGAGTTATTTATTCTTCCTTCCACCCTCCTTAAAACTCTCCTTCCTTTTCTCGGTTAGATACATAATAGTGTTTTTTTCTCTCTCACTTTCCAGGTAGGCATTTGGTACAAGCCTGACTCACTGACTTACCCTGGGCACGGTGTCTGAGCTCAGCATCAACGGGCCTCATAAGCATTCTGCTTTGGTCCCCATACAAACATCAGTCTCCATTAGCAACCCGAAAAAGATCACTTATGTCAGTGACACAGAATTTTCATTTCATTAATTAAAAATGAACTCTTTTTATGTGTGATTATTTCTTTCCAATGCTTGCGTCTCACAGTTGCTGTTTGGAAATGTTCTACCTGGTTGCCATGTGACACAGGTTGTCATGGGGGGATACCAGAACTGTGAGGTTATAACTATCAGGAAAGACTGAACAGGCAGTGGCTCTTTTCTCTAGAAAAGAGGAGGTTGAGGGGTGATGTAATGGAGGTCTTTAAAATTATGAAGGGGTTCGATTGGATAGACGTAGAGAAGATATTTCCACTTGTGTGGGAGATCAAAACTAGGGGGGAAAATTGGGGCACTAATTTAGCTGGAGTGCTACTTTTAGCGCCCCGAAAGAGTTAGCACCCCCGCGCTCAAAATTGAATGGTAGCGCCCCAAGCAGGAGGCGGGGCATTACTGGAAGCGCTCCCCCTCCATCTTGGGGGTACTACAGGCCTCCCTCCCCTGATTAAATGGGAGGGGCCTAGCTCAGCACGCACCGGGGCCCTGCTGGACCACCGGGGAGCGGGGTGTTGGCTAAAGAGCCCGGCACTCGAGAGGAGCGCCGGGCTGACCGATCGTGGCCGGCAACCCCGCAGGAGGAGGCGAGAGGGGGCAGGTGCTGGCAGGCGGCCCGAAATAAAATGGCTGCCCGGCACCTGCCCTTTAATTATCGCTGCCCCAGTCGCAAACACGGCACCCTGACCCTGTCAGACGTAGCGTCTGGCGGTAGGTCAGGGGGCGCGAGCCAAGTTTGCGGCCAGGTCTCGAGTGGGGCGCTGCACACGGCCATGACATCATCGCCGGAGGCGCAGCACCGCGGGGCGCTACCGGCTACCGTCATCGCTAACTTCCTGCTGAATTTCACGGGAGGTGTTAGCGGCGCCGCGCCAGCGCGCTAGTTGCTTTGTGGGAGGCGCAAAGCAACTGAATTTTTCCCCTCAGGGGTCTTGCACAGGAATAAGGCTAAGATTTATGCCGGTTTCTGCGCCGAACTTGACAAAGAGAACCTACGCCCAAATTTCCTGGCGGAGCTCATTTGCCTGCGCCGGTACGTAAAAACGGGTGTCAAACAAGATGCATCGTCACCGATAGGGAAAATATAGCGGCTTGCTGTCTTCTGGCATGACGCCTCACTCTCCAAGCCTTTTGACTCTGCTGACCCGGTGACTTTTCTTTGAGCACTGCCAACCTTTTAAGTACCTCCTCTTTATCTATTTTTATCCTATTCAATGTCACTACTGCCTCCTCTATTACTGATACATTGGCAGCATCCTCTTCTCTAGCGAAGACAGATGCAAAGTACTCAGTTAATACCTCAGCCATGCCCTCTGCCTGCACAAGATGATCTCTTTTTTGGTCTTTAATTGGCCCCACCCTTCCTCTGACTACCATTTTACTATTTATTATGTTGTTGTGATACCGCGGCAAACGTGGGAGTCGAGACCAGAGCTAGTAAACAGAACAGCTTTTTATTTCAGCCTCATGGCAAAACAGGAACTGGAAGAGCCCGCGCCTGACTTACATACTCCCCAGACAGGAAGTGCTCCCGGCAGCCTGTCCCTGTGGGAAACAAGTTGCTGGAGGAAAGGGCCCCCGGTTGGGGGCGTCTGCTTAAACTGTCCGTACCGCCGTGAGCGGATTGTGTCCAGTGGTGGCGTGTCGCCACAAAGCTCCCCCCAGAATCCGCTTAGGAGGAGTGGACGAGTCGTGACGGTGGTCTGATGGTTCTGCCGCAGCGGCTCTGCGTGATCGCCAGTCTAGTTGGCGGGGCCTGGCGGTTCACCGCCGGCTGTGCTGGCTTGCTGGCGGGACGGCCTCTAGTTGGAGGCCGGGCCACGGGGACCTGTTCCCCTGGTTCTGTGTGTGCTGGTTTGAGCCGGTCGATGGAGACTGTCTCGACCCTGTCGCCAAGTCGCAGCTTGAAGACCTTGTCCCCGGTTTGTAGTACTTCGTACGGTCCGTCATACGGGGGTTGCAGGGGTCCGCGGTGTGCGTCGTGTCGCACGAAGACGAAGCGCGCCTGCTGTAAATTTGGCGGAACGTGAGGTGCGAGTTCGCCGTGTCGGTTGACCAGAAGTGGGGTGAACTGCTGAGCGGAAGAGAAAAAGTTGAGCCGCTGCTGGTCGGCCGACCAAGGCGTGGTAGCCTCTGGAAGGAATTCGCCTGGGATGCGCAGCGGTTGTCCGTAGACTAACTCCGCTGCCGAGGACTGGAGGTCTTCTTTGACCGCGGTGCATAGGCCTAGTAGTACCCACGGTAGGCGGTCAGTCCAGGTACTGTCCTGCAGGCCGGCGCGGAGTGAGGCCTTGAGTGACCGGTGGAAGCGTTCACAAAGCCCGTTGGCCTGCGGGTGGTACGCCGTGGTTCGGTGGAGCGTCACACCGAGGTTGCGTGCTGTGGCCGTCCAGAGTTCAGAGGTGAACTGGGCGCCTCTGTCGGAGGTTATGTCGGCCGGTACACCGAACCTCGCTACCCAGGTGTTAACGAACGCCCTGGCGATGTCGGCTGTGGTGGTGGAGGTCAGCGGCACTGCCTCAGGCCAGCGTGTGTAGCGGTCGACCATCGTGAGGAGATAAGCCTGGCCTTGCGATGGCGGCAGGGGCCCGACGATGTCGACGTGTACGTGGTCGAAGCGGCGGCTGGGTACCTCGAAGTCTCCCAGGGGTGCTTTTGTATGCCGTTGTACCTTAGCCCGTTGGCAGGCGAGGCAGGAGGTGGCCCAAGTCCGAACATCTCTGCTGAGGCCGCACCAGACGAAATGCTGGGAGAGGAGTTTGACGGACGCGCGGGAACCCGGGTGGGAGAGCCCGTGGAGCGCGTCGAAGACGCGGCGGCGCCAGGTTTCAGGGACGACCAGCCTGGGTTGGCTGAGTGTGATGTCGCAAGTGACTGCCGTGGCTTCGGGCCCGTGCGCGACCTTGGCTAGGCGTAGCCCTGGCAGGCTGGTAGCCGCCGAGAGGAGGTCTGGGTCCGTGAGCTGGGCCGCTGCTAGTTGCGCGTAGTCGACCGCGAGGTGATTCGCGCAGATGGCGGGACGGGAAAGGCAGTCGGCGACAACGTTGTCTCTACCGGAGACGTGCTGGATGTCCGTGGTAAACTCGGACACGGCCGCGAGCTGGCGTTGCTGCCGAGCGGACCAGGGTTCGGTGTGCTTGGCCATCGCGTATGTGAGTGGCTTGTGGTCCACGTACGCGGTGAAGGGGCGGCCTTCCAGGAGGAACCTGAAATGGCGGACCGACAGGTGGAGCGCGAGAAGCTCGCGGTCGAAAGTGGAGTATTTGACCTCCGGGGGGCGCAGTTGGCGGCTGTAGAAGGCAAGTGGCTGCCACGCGCCATTAACCCACTGCTCGAACACGGCCCCAACTGCGTGGTCGGAGGCGTCGGTGGTGAGCGCGACCCGGGCATCGGCCCTCGGGTGCGCGAGCAGAGTGGCGTCGGCGAGTGCGTTTTTGGTGGCATCGAAGGCGGCTGACGTGTCAGTGGTCCAGGCTACGGCCATCTTGCTGGATTTACCTCGGAGGGAGTCGTATAGGGGCTTCATGAGGGCTGCAGCTCTGGGGATGAACCTGTTGTAGAAGTTCACCATCCCGAGGAACTCCTGGAGGCCCTTGATGGTTGTGGGGCGAGGGAACTGCTGGACGGCCTGCACCTTGTTGGGCAGGGGGACGGCCCCAGCAGGGGTGATGTGGTGACCGAGAAAATCGATCTCGGTTAGGCCGAACTGGCACTTCGCCGGGCTGAGGATGAGCCCGTGTTGGGCTAGGCGCCCGAACAGGACGCGAAGGTGTTCGAGGTGTTCCTGTTTGGAGGAGCTGGCCACGAGAATGTCGTCTAGATAGACGAATAGGAAGTTCAGGTCCCGCAGGACCGAGTCCATAAGGCGCTGGAAAGCCTGGGCTGCATTCTTGAGGCCGAAGGGCATCCTCAGGAACTCGAACAGGCCGAATGGGGTGATGACGGCCATTTTGGGGATGTCCGCGGGGTGTACGGGGACTTGGTGGTAACCGCGCACCAGGTCGACTTTGGAAAAGACGGTTCGTCCGGCCAGTCGGGCCGAGAAGTCCTGGATGTGAGGCACCGGGTATCGGTCGGGGGTGGTGGCGTCGTTAAGGCGGCGGTAGTCCCCACAAGGGCGCCAGCCTCCGCCGGGCTTAGGGGCGATGTGGAGGGGCGAGGCCCAGGGGCTGCTGGAGCGGCGGATGATGCCGAGTTGTTCCATGGTGGTGAACTCGGCCCACGCGATTTCCAGCTTGGCCGGGTTGAGCCTGCGGGCGTGGGCAGAAACTGGAGGGCCGGTGGTGGGGATATAGTGCTCCACCCCGTGTTTGGCGGCTTTGGCCGAAAAGGTCGGGTTGGTGAGGGCGGGAAACTCGGCTAGGAGTGCCGAGTAGTCGTCCACGGCCCTGGCGAGGCAGTAGGTCGTCAGGCCGGCCGAACGGTCCGGGGTAAAGGCACCGGGGATGGTGGCCATAGTGTTGGCGTCGACGAGGCGGTGCCTCGGAATGTCGACCAGGAGGCCGTGGGCGCGTAGGAAGTCGGCGCCGATGAGTGGGCAGAGGACCTCGGCGGTGAGGAACTCCCAGCGGTAGCGGTGGCCCGCGAGGTCGAGCGTGACCATGCGGGTGCCATATGTGCGGATGTCCGAGCCATTGGCGGCAGCTAGCGTGATACCTGGTGTGCCGCGTTGGATTTCGAGGGCGGAGGCGGGGGTGATGCTGTGCTGGGCCCCTGTGTCGCACAGAAATCGGCGGTTGGTTCTGTCGTCAGTGACATACAGTAGAGGCCCCTTTTGCCCCACGGCCATCGCGGGGGCCGGTGCGGGGGGGAATTGAAGGTACACGGTGGCGTGCAGCGTTGGGCCTTAGTGCCAAAACGGGTGTGGTAGTAACAGTGGCCCGGAGTGTTAGGGCGGGCGGGCCTGGTGGGCCGGGGAGACCGCGTGGTCGTTGCCGTGAGGTCGGGCGTGACGTCGCGCGTGGACTGTGCAGAGAGCAGCCGGTCGGCCTTTCCTGCTATGTCATTCAGGTCCGTGGAGCCGGACTCCACAATGAGCGGGCGGATGCTGGCGGGAAGCTGCCGAATGAAAAGCGTGCGAAAGAGGGCGCCGGGGGGCTTGTCGTCCGCGAGGGACAGCATGTGGGAAAGCAGGTCTGATGGTGAAGCGTCACCGAGACCGGGGAGGTCAAGGAGTTGGCAGTGGCGCTGGTAAGAGGACGTTTGAAATTTTTTAAGGAGCGCAGCCTTCAGATGTTCGTACTTGCCAGTCTGTGGTGGGTCCTGCAGCGCTGCCCAAACTTTGGGGACGGTAGCGTACGTGAGCGAGGAGACGAGGTAGTCGTACTTCGTGGTGTCGCCTGTGATGCCTTTCAGCCGGAATCTGGACTCGGCTTGAACGAACCAGGCTTCGGCCAAGTTTTCCCAAAAGTCTGGTAATTTAACCGTGACTGCGTTTGTATCCGCCATGCTAGCTTAGGATTCGTCCTGAGCGTCGGGGTCACCAGTGTTGAGATACCGCGGCAAACGTGGGAGTCGAGAGCAGAGCTAGTAAACAGAACAGCTTTTTATTTCAGCCTCCTGGCAAAACAGGAACTGGAAGAGCCCGCGCCTGACTTACATACTCCCCAGACAGGAAGTGCTCCCGGCAGCCTGTCCCTGTGGGAAACAAGTTGCTGGAGGAAAGGGCCCCCGGTTGGGGGCGTCTGCTTAAACTGTCCGTACCGCCGTGAGCGGATTGTGTCCAGTGGTGGCGTGTCGCCACAATGTTTATAAAAGACTTTTGGGTTCCCTTTTATGTTAGCCACTAATCTATTCTCATGCTCTCTCTTTGCCCCTCTTACTCCCTTTTCTAAATCTCCTCTATATTCAACTTGGCTCTGTACCGTATTATTAATCTTACAGGATAAAATAGCTCACCAGCTTAGTTTGAGATGTTTAAGATGATTAAAGAATTCGATAGGGTAGTTAGAGAGGAACTATTTCCTCTGGTGAGGGAGTCCAAAACAAGGGAGCACAGCCTTAACATTAGAACTAGGCCATTCAGGGGTGATGTCAGGAAGCACTTCTTCACACAAAGGGTAGCGGAAATCTGGAATAAAAACAGAAAATGATGGAAATACATAGCAGGTCAGGCAGCAGATTTCCAGCCTCCGCAGTATATTACTTTTGTTTTAGTGGAAATCTGGAACTTTCTTCCTCAATAAGCTGTTGAGGCTGGGGAGTGGGTGGGGGGTGGGGGGGTGTCAATTGAAAACTTCAGAAGTGAGATTGATCGATTTTTGTTAAGTAAGGGTATTAAGGGTTATGGAACCAAAGCGGGTAGATGGAGTTAAGATACAGATCAGCCATGATCTAATTGAATGGTGGAACAGGCTCGAGGGGCTGAATGGCCTCCTCCTGTTCCTATGTTCCTATCTCACCCTGTGTACATGAAAGCTGAAGGGCAGTGGTGCTTTCCCAAAGCACAGAGCTTATTTTATACCCTAAGGCCCTGATTTTATTATTTTCATTCTGCTGGTGTTATGTTAGAGCAGAGTTAACACTTGTGTCACAAATCTTACTTCAGCACAGCTCAAGTGTATAATTCCACTCAACTTGCCGGAGCTTCCGTTCTCATTTTCTCTGACAGGAATACATGATCACATTGAAGACTGACGAGCCAAGAAGACTCGGCCCTACAGAAAAGACGTGCAAGCATTTCTTCCAAAATTCAGATCATTCTGGGATGAGGGTGGAGGGAGAAATGCTATTCAGCAAAATAAGGCTTCAAATTTTGTAGGCCCTAGTGATGATGATTTGGTGTTTAACCCAGTCAGTCGGCTAATTTGGCCTTACTTTGCAATCTTTACAACCCTGAGCATAAGGACAAAGATGAATAACTATGTGATCACAATGAATAATTGAATAATTAGATATCTTGCCATTAAGTGCTTTGAGGATTTCTTGACTACAGAGTTCAGTGAAACAATCCAGTAGGAATAAAAGCGTAGAATAAAAGACATTGAGATAGAGAGAGTCACAACCCCTATGTATCAAATCCCATGTAGACTACATCTTGAAGATGAATATTCTTCTGCAGACAGATTCTTACCGTTTGGAAGAGCATTGCTACTTTTTTTCATTTTGTGCCTCATGGAGATGGAGTTGTAACTTGATTTGTATATGAATCATTTGGAATATTTGCAATCTATCTCCTTAAAGCAGAATTGTGTTACGTTTTGTCTGGCTAATCTTAGTGCAGAGACAACTGTAGATATAGATATAGTAACTGTCATACACTTTCAAAAATCAAAATAAAACTGCACTCCCTCATTCCTCGTGAATTTGGGTTTCCACTCGGTTTAGATTGTAGCTTTCATCGTTCAAAACGTCTCTGTGAACTGTGCGATCGCAGGTAATATCCACATTTCTCATCAAAAACTGCTGAAGGTGGCTTGAGGTAGAAGATTTGATTTAATGCTGAATAGTAGTTAAGTGTTAATATTTAGTCGGCTGAGACTGGGATCTTGGTGGTTTTGCATTGATGATTTATTCGGTGCTGAAGTACCTCTGCATTATGGCGTGGTGTTTAGAGACAGTTTTTCATTTCTTCAAAGAGTGATTGACCTTCCTGTAAACACATGATGAAACAATCAGGTGAGGGTAATATGATAAATCACTTTTTTGTTCTACCTGAACTGAAGTGGAAATTTGTAGGAACTGTACAATATTAAAAAACAACATTAACACTAAACGTCCCTTAAGGGGCTACTTTGATCGAAAACTTTTGGCTTGCAGGATATAAACAGAGCAGTTTATCTGGATTATCAGATCTGTACAGAGAAATATGGATCTATATTATTGCCAACTGTTCAGAGAGTTTCAAAAGGATTCTTTTCATATAACAAGAACAAAGCCTTTAACGTAGTAAAATGTCCCAAGGCGTTTCACAGAAGAGTTAGCAAACAAAATTTGACACCGAGCCACATATGGGGATATTGGGACAGATGACCAAAAGCTTGGTCAAAGAGGTAGGTTTTAAGGAGAGTCTTAAAGGAGGAGAGAGAGGTAGAGGCGGAGAGGTTTAGGGAGGGAATTCCAGAGCTTGGGGCTCAGCCAGTTGAAGGCACGGCCGCCAATGGTGGAGTGATGAAAATCGGAGATGCACAAGAGGCCAGAATGAGAGGAGCACAGATACATTGCAAAATGTCTTCAAAAACATCGCTGTCATGCTTCAGGGTTTTTTTACCATTTTTCCACAGAAATGATTTGAAAATAAGGGTTATGTTTTGTTTATTAAAGCAAAGTGTGTTCCCACAAGTTTGAAAAAGAGGCACTTAGTTGAGAGGTGGTTAATATGCTAAGTTAAAGTTCTTTTCCCCAAAGATGTGATGATAAGCAATTCATTAGCCTGTCTGGGTAATCGTAGAACATCCCATACTCATTGTTTTTTTTTTATGTCTGCGAATGGGGAGATAGATAAAAAGGAACACAGGAAAATGGGTGGGATTTTATATTCGCTTATGGGATGTGGGTGTCGCTGGCAAGGCCAGCATTTATTGCCCATCCCTAATTGCCCTTGAGAAGGTGGTGGTGAGCCGCCTTCTTGAACTGCTGCAGTCCGTGTGGGGAAGGTACTCCCACAGTGCTGTTAGGGAGGGAGTTCCAGGATTTTGACCCAGCAACAATGAAGGAACGGCGATATACTTCCAGGACAGGATGGTGTGTGACTTGGAGGGGAACTTGAAGGTGGTGGTGTTCCCATGCGCCTGCTGCCCTTGTCCTTCTAGGTGGAAGAGGTCGCAGGTTTGGGAGGTGCTGCCGAAGAAGCCTTGGCGAGTTGCTGCAGTGCATCTTGTAGATGATACACACTGCAGCCACAGTACGCCGGTGGTGGAGGGAGTGAATGTTTAAGGTGGTGGCTGGGGTGCCAATTAAGCAGGCTGCTTTGTCTTGGATGGTGTTGAGCTTCTTGAGTGTTATTGGAGCTGCACTCATCCTGACTTGTGCCTTGTAGATGGTGGAAAGGCTTTGGGGAGTCACAGAATACCCAGCCTCTGACCTGCTCTTGTTGCCGCAGTAATTATGTGGCTGGTCCAGTTAAGTTTCTGTTCAATGGTGACCTCCCAGTATATTGAAGGTGGGGGATTCAGCGATGGTAATGCCATTGAATATCAAGGGGCAGTGGTTAGACGCTCGCTTGTTGGAGATGGTCAGTGCCTGGCACTTGTGTGGCGCGAATGTTACCTGCCACTTATCAGCCCAAGCCTGAATGTTGTCCAGGCCTTGCGACATGCGGGCATGGACTGCGTCATTATCTGAGGAAATAGGGTTCTACATTAGTGTAGAACACTATTTCAGAAGATACCCTATTATTAATAATAAATTCGCATATAGGCCAAAAAGGAAAACCACTTTCCTTTTTAGTTTCATAGAAACAATTTATAAGGATAGAATTATTTTATCGGGTTTTGCCCATTGGCTACTTATGACATATACTTGTGTCATTGTAGGTCAACTACCTGAAAGTATTCCCATCTATTTTGCAAAAGTAATATTTTCCTATTTAATAGAAGTGCAAACATATCCTTTGTGATCCTTCTTATTTATCTAAAAAGGTTGCGTGCAAAAGAAGCTAAAAGGTTATTTGCCTCTGACTGACTGAAAGGGTTTAGTGGAAAACCATAGTGAATCGACGGAGGAGACTGAAGAGAGCCCTGAGGCACCCAGATCACCACAGGAGACTGGCAGGGTAGATGGATGTACCTGAATAAATCAGCAAGTGCCCGAAGGCTTTCAAAGTACCAGAGGAGGCAACACCTGCCAGGCCGGCAAGTGAGAAGTACGGAGATGGGATGTATTTTTAAAAAAGGTTAAGCGTGTTCACCTAAATGTGAAAGCTAACTCCTTCTGCACAGAAAGGCACATTGCTTTTGTTAATGGAGAGGTGAGTCTTTATATTGGCTTAACTGATTTGCTGGAAAAAGTTAGAAGCGCACACGCTATTGAGCATGTGAGGTGCAGATAAAATAGTATGGAACAGAATAGAGGAATTTTACCACTCAGATGGACACCATTTGCACATCATGTCTGCACCAGTGCTAACTTTTCAAATCGATCTGTCCACTATAATCCCATTTCTTCAACCTTTCTTAAAGGAAGGATAAAGGAATATAAAAGTATATTCCTTTCCAAATACTTATTCGATTGCCTTTTCATAGGAGCATAGGAATTACTAGATAAAAAAATACCAAGGTCCATCTAATTTGCTTTTTACCATCCTGGTACTCACACAATACAACGATAATGGAGTTGTTGACTAATCATAGTAGTCAATCTCTCTCGATTATTCTACAACAGTCCCAGGCATGAGGTGAGAAAACACCTATTCGTGGAAGCTTTGGGACCACAGGCCCAAAGTCACCTGATTCTCCCAAGCATGCTACACTTACCGTGCTCTAATAAACCACTGGGGAATGAAAGAGAATACTTCTAACCTCCCCCTTCATTTGTCTAGTGATAGTCTTGAAGCTATGTTCCTTTGATGCTGACTTGCCAGCCAATGGAAATGACCTTTCATTCTGTACCCTTCCAAAACCATTCATTATTTTGAAAACCTCTATTGTCCTTCTTAACCTTTTCTGTTCCAATGAAAAAAAACTGATGTTTTGAGCTTTTCTTAATTCCTAGTAAGAGTCTAGTGAATCTTCACTTTGTTTTTCAAGCATCTAATAATCTTCCTATAATGGGGCTCCCAGGACTACATGCAATACACCAACCAATTATACAAATTAACACCACTTCCTTGCTTTGAATTTAATGTCCTTGTGTATAAAACACAGAATCCTTTATAAACATGTATAATAATGAACATATTCATAATTCATGGACGGAAACTAATTTTTTGTTTCCAACTTTTTTGGTTGCCAATTTGTGTATAATTTTGATGGCATAAAAATATCAGCAAAATATTCTGTAGAGCATTCAATTAAAAAGTTGGAGTAGACCAGAGCACCGTGGTTCAGTTGGTAGTACCGTCGCCTCGGAGTCAGAAGGTTGTGGGTTTAAAGTCCCGCTCCAGAGACTTGAGCGCAAAAATCTAGGGTAACACTCCAGCACAGTATCGCGGGAGTGCTGCACTGTCAGAGGTGCTGCCTTTCGGATGAGACATTAAACTGAGGCACCGTTTGCTCTCTCAGATGGACATAGAAGATCCCATGGCACTATTTCGAAGAAGAGCAGGGTAGTTCTCCCTGGTGTCCTGGCCAATATTTAACCCTCAATCAACATCACTAAAACAGATTATCTGGTTATTATCACGTTGCTGTTTGTGGGAGCTTGCTGTGCGCAAATTGGCTGCTGCGTTTTCTACATTACAACAGTGACTGCACTTCAAAAATACTTCATTGGCTGTAAAGTGCTTTGGGACTTCTGGTGGTCGATGTGAAAGGTGCTATATAAATGCAAGTCTTTCTTTCTTTCTTTCTTTCAGAAGACCTTCATGCCCTAAGTCAGGAATTGCTGTTACTTGAGCAAGAGATCTGTGTTCAAGCGAGGAACACTTGAGCCACTGCAGTTGCGTCACATCATTCTGTATCTATCAAAAATATCTGCACACAATACCAGTTGACAAGTCACTTTTATTTTCTATGGAACTCTGTGCCAGGCAGTATCACTATCTGGTACTGTGATCCCTTGAATCAGATGTGAAGTAACTTGTTGAAGACAGTATCACTATCTGGTGCTGTGATCCCTTGAATCAAATATGAAGTAACTTGTTGAACCAGAGTTTTTGGATCATATATTAGATAGCATTAGATATATCATAACAACATCACTAAAACAGATTACCTGGTCATTATCTCACTGCTGCTTGTGGGACTTTGCTGTGTGTAAATTAGCTGCCGCGTTTCCTACATTACAACAGTGACTACCCTTCAAAAGTACTTCATTGGCTGTAAATCGCTTTGGCATGCCGTGAGGTCATGAAAGGCACTATATAAATGCAAGTCTTTTTATTACATGAAAGGGTCTTGGTTGCATCCTATACAAATCCTTCTGCTTTTACTGTGGCGCAGAAGCAACAAACTCAATTCCATGAGGCCACCATCCTTGTCATAGTTGCTTCTAACTGCATTCTATTGCTATGCCACACAATATATATTATATGCAATCTCTGTGGCGAGCGGTTTGCCTTTCTCGACATGCAATTGATTATAGCACAGTGTAATGGGAATTCCCAACGAAGAGCTGCAGTGACGTTAACAAGCTGTCTAAGCAGCCAATCACGTTGAAGAATTCTCACAGACAGCAAACCAGGAAATGAAAAGCAGCTTTTATCTGCATTTTGTTTAAAGTGTTACAGAGAGTGAAATAAAGATTGGGACTTTCACATGGGGATGAGGTAGAAGCTGAAATATCATGAACAAACTTTTAAAAAATTTAAGTTATTTTTAAAAATTGTAATTTTTAGCATGCAAAATTAAGGCACATGGGATTGGGGGCAAGGTATTGACTTGGATAGAGAACTGGTTGGCGGACAGAAAGCAAAGAGTTAGAATAAACGGGTCGTTTTCCGAGTGGCAGGCAGTGACTAGTGGGGTACCGCAAGGATCGGTCCTAGGACCCCAGCTGTTCACAATATATATTAATGATCTGGACGAGGGAATTGGATGTAATATCTCCAAATTTGCAGACGACACAAAGCTGGGTGGGAGGGTATGCTGTGAGGAGGATGTCATGAAACTCCAGTACGATTTGGACAGGTTGGGTGATTGGGCAGAAACATGGCAAATGCACTATAATGTGGATAAATGTGAGGTTATCCACTTTGGTGACAAAAACAGGAAGGCAGATTATTATTTGAATGGCAATAGATTGGGAGAAGGGGAAGTGCAAAGAGACCTGGGTGTTCTTGTGCACCAGTCGCTGAAGGTAAGCATGCAGGTGCAGCAGGTGGTTAAGAAGGCAAATGGTATGTTGGCCTTTGTAGCAAGAGGGTTCGAGTACAAGAACAAGGATGCATTGCTGCAGTTGTACAGGGCCTTGGTGAGACCGCACCTTGAGTATTGTGTGCAGTTTTGGTCACCTTACCTGAGGAAGGAAGTTCTTGCCATGGAGGGAGTGCAGCGAAGATTCACCAGGCTGATACCTGGGATGGCAGGAATGATGTACGAGGAGAGATTGTGTCAATTGGGCTTATACTCACTGGAGTTAAGTAGATTGAGAGGGGATCTCATCGAAACCTATAAAATTCTGTCAGGTCTGGACAGACTAGATGCAGAAAGGATGTTTCTGATGGCCGGGGAGTCCAGAACCAGGGGTCATAGTCTAAGGATAAGGGGTAAGCCATTTAGGACTGAAATGAGGGGGAATATCTTCACCCAGAGAGTGGTGAACCTGTGGAATTCTCTGCCACAGAGGGCGGTGGAGGCCAATTCATTAAATATATTCAAGAAAGAGTTGGATATATTTCTTGAGGCTAAAGGGATCAAGGGATATGGGGGGAAGGCAGGGACAGGGTACTGAATTTGGATGATCAGCCATGATCTCATTGAATGGCGGGGCAGGCTCGAGGGGCCGAATGGCCTACTCCTGCTCCTATCTTCTATGTTTCTATGTTTCTATAATGGAGAAATTTGTCACTCCACAAATTAGTTTTTCAGGGCTAGAACATTTGTTTAGCTGTCAATACGCTGTTAAAACCTCAGTTACACCTATTCCAACAAGGCTTAACATTTAATGGAATATAATAGCAAAATACTGCAGATGCTGGAAATCTGAAATAACAACAGAAAATGCCGGAAATACTCAGCAGGCCAGGCAGCATCCGTGGAGAGAGAAACAGAGTTAACGTTTCAGGTCTGGGACCCTTCATCAGAACTGGAAAAAGCTGGAGATGTAACAGATTAAGCAGGTGCAGAGACGGCGGGGGCGGGGGGTGCGGTTAGGAGGGGATGAAGGATTTGAAAGAACATGCTGTGCTTATGTAAAAGGCAGGAAAGATAAAATGTTGCAAATGGGAATGGCAAAATCATACAGCATGAAAAATGGGGGCCGAGGTTATGATTTGAAATTGTTGAACTCGATGTTGAGTCCGGAAGACTGTAAAGTGCCTAATCGAAAGATGAGGTGCTGTTCCTTGAGCTTACGTTGAGCTTCATTGGAACAATGTAATAGGCCGAGGACAGAGAGATTAGAGTGGGAGTGAAGCGGAGAATTAAAGTGACAGGCGACTGGAAGCTCAGGGTCACCCTTACGGACTGAACGGATGTGTTCCGCAAAGCGGTCGCCCAATCTGCGTTTGGTCTCCCCAATGTGGAGGAGACCGCATCGTGAGCAACGAATACAGTATACTAGGTTGGAAGAAGTACAAGTAAATCGCTGTTTCGCCTGGAAGGGGTGTTTGGGGCCCTGGACCTTTAATGGGGTATTTAACAGCGATATTAGCGTGGAAAAGTCCAAGTTTTCGCCAGTTCAACTGATTTCACTGATTACACTGATTGCCGGCTATGCGGGGGTGGGGGGGTAGGGGCGGTCCACAGCGCAGCCTGTGTCGAAGCAGTGAATGACTGACACCGACTTCAGGAGTTCTGTGTTTAGCAGGCGCTAAATCCTGAGGTTGCGCTCAGTGTCGGAGGCTTAATGACGGTGAACGCCGGCAGTACACCAACAGTACCCACCACAAAATCCGGGCCAATACTACCAGATTCATTTTCTTCAACTAATTCTGGAGTATTGGCATGGAGACTGAGGCTAGCTAATTTTACCAAATTTGTTGGTATAGAATCACACACCACAGAAGGAGGCCATTCGGCCCATCACGCCTGTGCCGGACCTTTGAAAGAGCTAGCCAATTAGACCCACTTCCCCCCCCACCCCCACTGCCCCTCGTCACGCTCTTTTTATATAGCCCTGCAATTTTTTTCCTTTTCAAGTACATATTAAATTCCCTTTCGAATGCCTGCAGCATTTACCATTCTGTTGTCTATTCATGCAGCTTTTGAATTTCATTTCCTGAGGGATGGGTGGGGGGGGGGGGGCGGGGTTGGGGGGGTGGGCTGTGTAAATTGCTTGCAGACTTCAACCTCGTGCTGGGGAAACGGAAAGCCATTCATTTTGGTTACTGCTGTGAGGGACCTCTCCACCTTTGTTTATTGCAGTAACATTGTCGGGACCCCAGCTTTCATAGACTCCATTTATAAGCCTCACGACACGTAGATGCAATTGTCAGATAATAGTTAAATATGCAAACTCCATTAGTTTGCGCCTCGGTACTGGAATTACAAGCATTTAGCAAATGAGAATTAATCAGGTAAAATGTACAGACTGTAGTCAAAAATATATTAGGTTCCCCAGTGGTTTTGGGAAGATTAATATCTTTGCTCAGCTTTAGACTGCATCGAAGTAATAAATAGGGAGATGTCTGTGCAGCTGGTGCTGAATCAGTAGCAACACTGTACAAAGTTTTGTAAGCGTAGCTTTTCCAGGATAGTCCCGGCCAAAAAACTGACTATCTTATTGGGCATTCTAATTGTCGTAGAAAATTAGGATTTGTATGATACTCTGGCTTTTGAAATACATGCAGCCAAAGTGCAAATAGTTGATACTGGAAGCCTGCCTTACCCCCCCACAGCTGGGCAGCGTGTCGTCTTTTATTTAAATGTTACATCCCTTCCCTAATATGCTGAGCTCGCCAGAAGAAGAAGAAGAATCACCACATTTTAACTGCCAAGAGTCTTACCAAAGAAGAACGCTGTGCTATGAAAAGCAGCTGGCCTTAATTTTGATTTGGAATCTTCACCATTGTGCCTTTGGTCCCAAACAACAACCCATAGTATGGAGGGAGTAAACTAATTCAACACATCTTGATGGGTTGTCCACAGGAGACCAAAGCAAATAGGTCACAAACTCCCAAGACTTTCTTTCTTCCAGCTATTGTGGCTTCACATCAGATAATATAAATCTGATCTTTGTTGTGAATTTGTAAGCGGCGTTAATGGTGATATCACTCGCATGTGACAGTATTAGGACTATTAGCAAGGTAATGGCGTGATTATCAGCAAATAAATAAACAGGGTGACACAAAGAAAATAGTCTCATACGGAGAAATTTGTCTAAGCCTGTTTTTTATTGGACCCAGAATCAGCACCGCACAGGCAGTGAGCGTCCCAACCGGGAGGCCCGAGGCTGGCCTGAAATTGGACCTTGGGCCTCAGTTCAATAATTTAGGCGACCTGCCAGTACCTGTCATGCCTCCACAGGCAGCTCACCTGAATTTCTGCCCATGAATTTCAGGCCCTCGAGTAAATTCCAAGGGCGGGCGGAGGGAGGGGCTGGTGGAGGATGACAGCAGGGGTGGGGGCTGATCGCAGCCGGCTGGAGCGCTGTTGAGTTGGGAGGATCACTCCTGCTCTTCGTCGGCTCAACGTGCATTAAAACAATTTTTTTTTTAATGAAAACGTAATTTTTCAGTGACAACCAGTTCCTCAGCTGCATCCACACCAGGATTACCTTAGCGGAGCAGGCTTGGTACCTGCTCCACTCAGGGCAGCCCAATTCCTCAGTGGGGCACCAAAACAAGCGTTAGGCCCGCTCATTAGCATATGCTAGAGGCCTAACGGCTGTTTTCGGCAGCCTCCCCGGACGCCTGAAAATCGTCCGCGGCCAATATGATGTTGGACATTTGTCAGGCATCCTTGGGGCACTGGGTAATTTTTTGCCCCAATTTTCCGTCGTGTTACAAAGTTATGTACAGACATCAGGTTACTTACAGGCTTCACCCATATGTCCTGGGCAGCATTAAGAGAGGATAACCAGCTGCACATCGGGAACCTGATGCACTGCCATCTTGCTTCCACGGTGGATCACCCAAAGGAAACCAAAAAGAAAGAAGAAAGACTTGCATTTCTATGGCGCCTTTCACGATCAAAGTGCTTTACAGCCAATTAAGTACTTTTTGAAGTGCAGTCACTGTTGTAATGTGGGAAACGTGGCAGCCAAATTGCGCACAGCAAGCTCCCACAAACAGCAATGTGCTAATGACCAGATAATCTGTTTTTTTGTTATGTTGGCTGAGGGATAAATATTGGCCAGGACACCGGGGATAACTCCCTGGCTACTAAAAAGCTACTAAAAGCATGAATTGAGAAATGGATGTAAAGCATTAAAAATTGAACAATAAAATGATATCAATTATTTCTTAAAATAACCCCATTCCCTACATAAAGCTTTTTCTTTAGCCGTTACCCATAGCCCGAACCACTGACACCCGCTACATGACAGAAGACACTGTTGTCAAGAATGAGAAGGGTAGGGCATTCAAAGCATATTCAAGGTAAGCCAAGGTTAGGTTCTTGTGTGGAATTGCAAACCGGCCCAGTTCAGTTTGAGTACCATTCTTTTAGGCTCTGAGGGAATTTTATTGCAGAATTAGTCCTCTAAAAACATCAATTTACATGTTTTTCATTGTAAAATCAAAATAATCCAGCATTTAAAGCGATATTGGCTAAATTCTGCAATAAAATGTGTTGACATATTTTGAATTGCATGCTATTTTGAAATACCCAAAGTGAAACATCGTGCAATGGTTCTGTGTAGCAATGGGGTGCAGCTATATCTTGAGTGTCAAATGATGCATTTTGTTGCATAGCAATTCTGTTTACAAAAGGTTGGTTTTACTGCCTATTTTTTCTTCAAATCTTTCATTCCCATGTAAATAAGCAAAAGTGTGGAGTATACATGTTATCACTTTACAAATTATTTAATTTTATTTCACAATAGCTGCTAACTGTACGGGTAAGTTATGATTCTGCAAAAAGAGGCATCCCTCAAGATTCACAGCTGTCCCACCGGTCTCTGTCTGATGCGCATTGATTTTGGAAATTTAAATTTAACTCTTCCATGAAGAAATCAAGAGTGTCAAGCTGACACCACATATACCTGCCAGTGAAGGTGATGATGACTACTGTCACCTTCTATGCTCCTGGCATTTTTAGACCTGCGCCAGAGCAACCATGGGCATCAATCAGTCAGCAATTTTCAAAGTCGCTCCTCAACTCACCTCTGCTTTGCTCAGGAGGACACCTCAGTTTTCCAACATCACATATCAGTGACAGAGAACCCGATAGGCATTCTTTGCCATTTCTGACTTTGTCTATGTATTGGCATTAATCAACTGTACAAATTTATACATTATGTATCTGTAAGCCTAATTTTTTTTAAATTCATTCATGGGATGTGGGCATCGCTGGTAAGGCCCAGCATTTATTGCCCATCCCTAATTGCCCTTTGAGAAGGTGGTGGTGAGCCGCCATCTTGAACCGCTGCAGTCCATGTGGTGAAGGTACTCCCACAGTGCTGTTAGGGAGGGAGTTCCAGGATTTTGACCCCGTGACGATGAAGGAACGGCGATATACTTCCAAGTACGGATGGCATGTGACTTGGAGGGGAACTTGAAGGTGGTGGTGTTCCCATGCGCCTGCTGCCCTTGTCCATCTAGTCGGTAGAGGTCGCAGGTTTGGGAGGTGCTTTCGAAGAAGCCTTGGCGAGTTGCTGCAGTGCATCTTGTAGATGGTACACACGGCAGCCACGGTACGCTGGTGGTGGAGGGAGTGAATGTTTAAGGTGGTGGATAGGGTGCCAATCAAGCGGGCTGCTTTGTCCTGAATGGTGTCGAGCTTCTTGAGTGTTTTTGGAGCTGCACTCATCCAGGCAAGTGGAGAGTATTCCATCCCACTCCTTAATTGTGCCTTGTAGATGGTGGAAAGGCTTTAAGGAGTCAGGAGGTGAGACACTCACTGCAGAATACCCAGCCTCTGACCTGCTCTTCTTACAACAGTATTTATGTGGCTGGTCCAGTTAAGTTTCTGGTCAATGGTGACCCCAGGATGTTGACGGTGGGGGATTCGGCGATGGTAATGCCGTTGAATGTCAAGGGGCGGTGGTTAGGCTCTCCCTTGTTGTTAATGCAATAGGAAATAGAACATGTTTCCATTTGATTAAGGTAGTATATGATGCCAGGTATGCTATAACTAGTCCATATGCTACCTTTCCTAGCTTTTTCCTTCCTTCCGTCCTTCCTTCCTTCCTTCCGTCTTTTCTTTTTGTTTTATTTCTTTCCCCTTGGTGCTAATGGCTGACTGCACAACTTCTCCACCCAGTATTTTGTCAGAGCGATTATTCTTACAAAAGAACAAAAACATTTTTAAAAACAGGAAAAGACCATCAGGCTGAACAAGTGTTACTTTTTCAGGGACCAATCCCACGTCCTCACCACCTCCCTCAACCCCTTTCTCTCCAGACACATTCTATGGCCTCTTGAATCTAGAAAAATGTTTGATATTGACAACCTTATGCTTGAACCTCGGTAATGAATGTTGGCAACCTAGTCCAGTAATGTTCAGCATTATTCCTCAGCTCACCTTTACTTTACTCAATGCTGTTCTCCCCTGCTATGCACACATGCACTTGCCAGCTGGGGCATTGGATAGTGATCAGGATAGTGATCAGGAGCAAAGTGTCTGATGGTATTTTCCCTCTTAGCTCAGAGCCCACTACTGCTGTGCCAGCGTTGGCCAGATAACTTTGCATAGATCTGGGCTGGGATCAAAAGGGCCTTCTTGCTGTGCATGGTTCAGTGCTCTATTTATGATGTATTTGCACATTTTCAGTCCGTTACTTATTCTATTTCACTGAGGCCTGCAAACAATTCAGAATATTACCGTAACTTCACAATTCAACCAAGGTGCAACAAAAAGAAAAGATTAATCACAATCAGACTAGTGACCAGATTTTCCGTCTGACCTAGATGTAGTGCATTTCACTAATGGGTATACTGGCTGCTGGCCAAACACTCCATGGAGACAAAGCCATGACTCTTCATTTTACTAACTTCTGTTCCTCGTTCATTATCTTATAATATTAACATTGATATTACTTCAGGAAGACCTAACACAATGGATTAAAAGCACAATTGACAAACTATCCAAAGTGCCCAAGCCATAAGCATCATCTGAAAATCCCCAATTCCTCCAATACCTCAGATTATGCCCTTTATAAGGCCAGGTCAAAGCTATTGAATATAGCAGTTTTTTCTTAGTGGACTATGAATGATAACAGCCTCAGTTTTATAATAATCACTTTCTGATTTCAGTATTGTCCAGCAAAACACTCGGGGCTAGAAATTCTGTATCGCCCCGTTTGGGGCGCTAACTTTTGAAAAGTAGAAAAAGTAGCGCCAGGCGCTAATGATTCTCTCCTGCTGGGAAATTCAGCTTTAGCTTTCCAAGAGGGAAGTGGAGCGTTAAATCAAGAGCTAACTACTTCTCCTAGCGCGCTAAAGTCGGGGAGTGGGGTGGTAGCAGAAGAGCGCTGAACAATTTGGAGCGCATCACTAATGGCATCAGAGGCTGCTTCCCTCACTTAAAGGGAAGGGCCAGTGATGGTGCACAACCCACTTGTCGGCAGTTCTGCGTTGCTAGGCGACCTGGGCGACTGCCATTACAGCCCCAAACACTCTCACAAAGTGGAGGGCTCGGACATCTCGCAGCAATGAAACATCAAAAACTTTCAGCAGGAACCAGACTGGTGGCAATATTAAAGGTTGGCCGACCTGAAAACCATTGCCTTTAATTAGCGCTCTCCAAGCAGCCCAGCCAAGTTAACAACGCCTCCTCTCCCTACCGTTGTTCACGGCCGGCGATACAGCAGGGGCGGGGGGGGCGGGAGGCACTTTCACATCCGGGGCTGCGCACTTGATGACATCACGATCTACGAGGCACTCGAGGCCTGGGCCGGTAAGAGTTAGCGCCAGCGCTAAACCGGCACTGAAGATCGCGGGCGTCGCTGCATTGGCCGCGCCCGGTCGCTAACCCCTTAGCGCCCCATTAGTGCCAACTCCCCCCAGGCACTAACGGGAGGCACTAACCAAACAAATTTCTCCCCCTTAACCTCAAAAATCGTGTGGTCTAATCAAATTCAGTATAAATTCCTATCTTCAGTCTTTGTACATCTGGACCATCTTATTGAGTGGGTGCGACTGCAACAAGTTTGAAATGTAAGTGTGAAGTTCGTCACCTTATTGGCATTGCTTGCCACATCATATCATGTTACATTTGAGTCGACTCATTCTGTGGGACAGTCACTCATTCGTTCGCACATATTCAAATTTGTTTCTGTCTTCTATTTTATGCAATAGCCTTTCCTTCTAACCATTTCTAAATGAAGATTTCCCCATTTTATTAGCTTTCCAATTTGTTGCAATCACATCTTTGACATCAATAAGGCTGCAATTGCTGACCAGTATTGATATTTTGTACACTTGCATTGAGGAGTACCACGTCAGATAATTACCTGGAGATTATGATAAGCAGGCATCTTCTGTTACAGGCAATGCATCCAACCGCATCCATCCAGAAGATTTGTGTTTCCCTACAGTCCCAGAACATATCAAAACAGGGAAACACAAACCTTTATCTTCAGACGAAGGCTTCATTTAATTCATTCTATGTGGTGTGCCGCAAATTCCATGCATAATGCTGCATTGAATGTGTTGGGGTTACTATTAGGAGTCGTGCTTTGTAAATCCATGTATATTGCACTGCATACTTCTTCCCTTCTGGCTTCCCTAGATCACAAGTTTTCAAAATGGGTTCTGATGTAAAAAAACTACTAGGCACTTGTTCTAAGCGTTAAACAAAGCTTTAATCAACTGTTTTACAACATGGAGGTCTAGTTGTGTCCTTCACTAGTTCCTGTTAAAGAATGTTCCGAGCAAGCTGGGCCCATGCCCGAGTATTTATACTCTCCCTGGACAGCGCCACCAGCAGGCCGCCCAAGTCATTTCCACATGAATGACAAGATTCATGTTAGGTTCCACAAGGGGATTTGAGGAGGTTCCTCACGTAATCAGATTTCTGTCCTATCAGATTTCTGACTATTTTTGTATTTGCTGTCCTCCTAACATTATGTTTCTTTTGCTGTATACCAATAAAAAGTGTCTTCTGCAATAATGGTACTGTTTCCCTTTGCGTAGCCACGATTATTATTCACAAGGTATAACAGGGGTCCTCAGGAGTGTATCAATATTTGCAGTGGTCCCCAGGAGTGTATCAATATTTGCAGGGGTCCCCAGGAGTGTATCAATATTTGCAGGGGTCCCCAGGAGTGTATCAATATTTGCAGGGGTCCACAGGAGAGTATCAATATTTGCAGGGGTCCACAGGAGAGTATCAATATTTGCAGGGGTCCCCAGGAGTGTATCAATATTTGCAGGGGTCCCCAGGAGTGTATCAATATTTGCAGGGGTCCCCAGGAGTGTATTGATATTTGCAGGTGTCCCCAGGAATGTATCAATATTTGCAGGGGTCCTCAGGAGTGTATCAATATTTGCAGGGGTCTTCAGGTGTGTATCAATATTTGCAGGGGTCCTCAGGAGTGTATCAATATTTGCAGGGGTCTCCAGGAGTGTATCAATATTTGCTGGGGTCCCGAGGAGTGTACCAATATTTGCAGGGGTCCCGAGGAGTGTATCAATATTTGCAGGTGTCCCCAGGAATGTATCAATATTTGCAAGGGTCCTCAGGAGTGTATCAATATTTGCAGGGGTCTCCAGGAGTGTATCAATATTTGCTGGGGTCCCGAGGAGTGTAGCAATATTTGCAGGGGTCCCGAGGAGTGTAGCAATATTTGCAGGGGTCCCCAGGAGTGTATTAATATTTGCAGGGGTCCCGAGGAGTGTATCAATATTTGCAGGGGTCTCCAGGTGTGTATCAATATTTGCAGGGGTCCCCAGGAGTGTATCAATATTTGCAGGGGTCTCCAGGAGTGTATCAATATTTGCTGGGGTCCCGAGGAGTGTAGCAATATTTGCAGGGGTCCCGAGGAGTGTATCAATATTTGCAGGGGTCCTGAGGAGTGTATCAATATTTGCAGGGGTCTCCAGGAGTGTATCAATATTTGCAGGGGTCCCCAGGAGTGTATCAATATTTGCAGGGGTCCCCAGGAGTGTATCAATATTTGCAGGGGTCCCGAGGAGTGTAGCAATATTTGCAGGGGTCCCCAGGAGTGTATCAATATTTGCAGGGGTCCCGAGGGGTGTATCAATATTTGCAGGGGTCCCGAGGAGTGTATCAATATTTGCAGGGGTCCCGAGGAGTGTATCAATATTTGCAGGGGTCCCGAGGAGTGTATCAATATTTGCAGGGGTCTCCGGGAGTGTATCAATATTTGCAGGGGTCTCCAGGAGTGTATCAATATTTACAGGGGTCTCCAGGAGTGTATCAATATTTGCAGGGGTCCCGAGGAGTGTATCAATATTTGCAGGGGTCTCCAGGAGTGTATCAATATGTGCAGGGGTGCCCAGGAGTGTATCAATATTTGCAGGGGTCTCCAGGAGTGTATCAATATTTACAGGGGTCTCCAGGAGTGTATCAATATTTGCAGGGGCCCCTGGCATTGTCTCAAGTTTTCAGGAGGTACCCACATAGAAAAGTTTAAAAACCACTGACGTAGGTTGTACGCATTCTCTTAAAATAAACCACAATAACTAGTAGCGCAATGACATGAGTGACATTTTAGCTTTTCCTATTAAAACATTTACTAGAAATGAACCATCTGGATGGAGGTGTTCAGTTTCTTGCAATTTCTTTAGTATATGCTGGAGTTGATTGATATCAAGAGGTCATTGAATCATAGAACATTCAGGGCCAGAGGTCCAGTTGACCGCTTATGACAGTGCCAGTTCTAGCTCCACATCCTACCTATCCACTCTAACCCAATTGTTCTGCTCTGTCCCTGTACCCTTAAATATTTATCATCTTCAAGTGTTGATCTAATTTTTCTTAAATATAAACAACCGTGGCAATACAGTTTATACTCTAATAACCCTGTGACATTGATCCACCACCCAGTCGAAATAATCTATTATCTCAAACCATTTCAACATTTTTACACTTTTATTAGATTCCCCCTTTAGCCTTCTCTACTCCTGTGAATATAGACCAATTTTTAAAAATCTCTTAACATAACTAAATCTCCCCAGACCTGCTATTAACGTAGTAAATCTACATTGAGCCTTTTTTATGGCTGTAATGTGCTTTCCATAGCGGGATGCCCAAAACAAGATATAGTAATCCAACTAGGGTCTAATCAATGTCCTGCATAGATTCAGCGTCACATCCTTGCTTTTGTAGTCATTGCTACAATAGAGAAAATCCAGAATCCAGTTTGTCCTTTTTCCACCTGCAATCCTGCCTTTAAAGGTCTGTGAATCTGCATCCCGAGATCAATCTAGCTCTAGCCGATCCGTTGAAAATTTATGGTATATTCCATTCCCTATCTTTTTCACAAAATGTACAATTTCACCTTTATCTACATTGAACTGCATTTGCCGCATAGCTGCCTACTCCTCTAACCTGCCTAATTACTCCTGCAGTCTCCTATATTTGTTCTTGGAGTTTACCATGCATTTTTATTTGTCTATGGGATGTGGGCGTTGCTGGCAAGGCCAGCATTTATTGCCCACCCCTAATTGCCTTTGAGAAGGTGGTGGTGAGCCGCCATCTTGAACTGCTGCAGTCCGTGTGGTGAAGGTACTCCCACAGTGCTGTTAGGTAGGGAGTTCCAGAATTTTGATCCAGTGACGACGAAGGATCAGCGATATACTTCTAAGTCAGGATGGTGTGTGACTTGGAGGGGAACTTAGAGGTGGTGGTGTTCCCATGCACCTGCTGCCCTTGTCCTTCTTGGTGGAAGAGGTCACGGGTTTGGGAGGTGCTGCCGAAGAAGCCTTGGCAAGTTGCTGCAGTGCATCTTGTAGATGGTACACACTGCAGCCATGGAACACCGGTGGTGGAGGGAGTGAATGTTTAAGGTGGTGGATGGGGTGCCATTCAAGCGGGCTGCATTGTCCTGGATCGTGCCGAGCTTCTTGAGTGTTGTTCGAGCTGCACACATCCAAGCAAGTGAAGAGTATTCCATCACACTCCTTACTTGTGCCTTGTAAATGGGGGAAAGGCTTTGGGGAGACACTCGCCATATAATACCTAGCCTCTGACCCACTCTTGTTGCCACAGTATTTATGTGGCTGGTCCAGTTAAGTTTCTTGTCAATGGCAACCCCCAGATTGTTGATGGTGGGAGATTCGGCGATGGTAATGCTGTTGAATGTCAAGTGGAGGTGGTTAGACTCTCACTTGTTGGAGAAAGTCATTGCCTGGCACTTCTGTGGTGCGGATGTTAGCTGCCACTTATCAGCCCAAGCCTGAACGTCGTCCAGGTCTTGTTGCATGCTTGCATTATTCCCTCTATGCCCATACCAAAATCATTTGTATGTACAGAACAAGAGAAGCCGCAACACAAATCCCTGTTAGATGCTATTAACTATGTTGATATAATGATATGTCTTTTCTTGTCAGTATTAATTCTTTCTCGCCATTCTCTCCTGAAGCGAATGATAATGCGTATACAGTTCAATAGTGTTGACATCCCTACAATACTTTATACAAGTGGCTGTTCCTCACGCATGAGCAATGATAGTATGCATCATCAGGTTCGTTTACCAAGAGGTGCGATAGCCAATTCTGACATCTCTACATTCACACTTTGTAGAGGAATCACTGAATAGCAAAGAGGAACGTGGGCTGATTATTTTCCTTTCCTGATCCAGGGGAGCTGAGCTGAACTTTTACTTTGGCACATACACCCCTGCTGGGATTAGCTGACTCAACACAGACAAGGAATCAAACGTTGGACCTTCCCGAGCGATTGGGTGTGCAGTCCATCAATCATATTGAAATGAGGCCCAAGAGTTAAAAGCACCCGGTCATGCGGGCTTCCCACCTGCTCCGACGTCCCCCCCCCAACCCCTACCTCTGCCCACGTGATTCGCTCCCCGAGTTAAAATTGAGGCGTACCCCTTTTTCTAGATCCTGGGTTGAAGCACGTTTGTCATGAACAAGGCAGGTAATGACTACACCCAAAGATTCTAAGGGTGTTTTCTTTGATTGAAAGGGACTATTTATTTTTCAGAGATCTGGTGTGAAATATTAAATAATGCCATTATGCATTTCCTAATCCTCATCTCTCTCTTCTTAATTTAACAAATTCCAATTGGGCTTTCCTATCAAGCAAGACCAGAAATGCGAGGGTATACATATCAGGAAAGGATGAACAGGATGTGGCTCTTTTCTCTTGAAAAAAGAAGGCTGAGGGGTGACCTAATAGAGGTTTTTAAAGTTATGAAAGGTTTTGATAGAGTGGATACAGAGAGAGTGTTTACACTTGTGGGGAAGAGCATAACTAGAGGCCATCAATATAAGATAGTCACCAAGAAATCCAATAGGGAATTCAGAAGAAACTTCTTTATCCAAAGAGTAAGGGTGAGAATGTGGAACTCGCTACCACAGGGAGTGGTTGAAGCGAATAGTATAGATGCATTTAAGGGGAGGCTAGACAAGCATATGAGGGAGAAGGGAATAGAGGGTTACGCTGATAGATTTAGATGAGGAAAGATGGGAGGAGGCTGGAGTGGAGCATAAACGCCGGTATGGACTGGTTGGGCCGAATGGCCTGTTTCTGTGCTGTATATCCGATGTAATCCTATGTAAGACAGCTGGTACAAGTCTATTGATTTGCATAAAGAATATCTCCTGTATTTCAAGTGGAATCATTTACAGGCTTCTCTTCCTCTCTGTGAAGCACCTTGGGATTTTAGTTTAATGTCAGCAGGGCTATCATATTTTAAGTTGGTGTTATTGTTATATAAATGATTGAGGCCATACTATTCATCATTACTGTTTCTATTCTATTTTATAATGACAAGAGCAGAGTTGCCCATTATTTTAATTTATCCATAATTTTAAAGATTATTGTGTTTATTTTGCGATTTCCTTTTAATTAGGTTTCCAGTATATTTTAGAACTCATTGTGATCATCTAATGAGCTAATTTCTCATATTCTCCTGGGTACCAAACTTTAGATAGAGATATGGCCTCAGATCTTTACAGCATTATAGAATATCGAGAGAGCAATCTGTATTTCCATACAGCCCTCATTAATATAGGTACTGAGACTGTGGCTCATTAATCATAGCAAAAATAGTATCCATGTAAAATGACAGTTTAAATCAGTGTCTAGTCCAATCTCTTTAATATCTTTGTTTTGTTGAATGGCCGTGTGGAATGGTTCGAGGGTTAAGTCGAAAGTAGCTGGGATAACAGGCAACCTTGTCTTATTCCGCCATACAACTCGAAAGGACTTGAAATCGTTCCTCCTGATAGCCCCACTACTTATGGTGATGTGCAAAATGTGTTTATTCATCTAAGTATTGAGGCCTGGAGCAGTCCTTGTATCAAAAAGGAGACAGTTCAACATAACCAAAGACATGCTCAGCACTCAGCAATGACACTTGTTGGTTATTCAAGATCCAAACTGTTACCATATTATGCTTAGTATTCACGCCATGTTATCTGAGGAGTAAATGAAATCTGTTTGTTCCTCATGTAGCCTAGAAGTTAACATTTTGGTTATAATTTTACAACCTATATGGGGTTGAGAAACACATCTCTAGTTCGTGCAAAGCGACAGATTTTTTTGTCACTGCTAAGGAGGATTCTGACAGAAGTAGTTCTTGCAGATTGTGGGAGTTTGTCCACTATAAAATTATTCCACATTTCTATTGATGCTAAAGTTTTCTCTTCTCTCTTAGGCAGTCCCTCGGAACCGAGGATGACTTGCTTCCACACTAAAAATGAGTTCGCAGGTGACTGATGAGTCCAATGCGGGACCTACAGTCTCTGTCACAGGTGGGGCAGACGGTGGTTGAAGGGGCGGGTGGGTGGGGTGCTTGGGTTGATGTGCGCTCCTTCCGCAGCCTGCGCTTGGCTTCCACTTGCTCCTGGCGAAGAGACTCGAGGTGTTCGGCGCCTTCCCGGATGCTTCTCCTCCACTTTGTGCAGTCTTGGCCCAGGGATTCCCAGGTGCCAGTGGGGATGTTACACTTTTCGAGGAGGCTTTGAGGGTGTCCTTGAAGTGTTTCCTCTGCCCACCTGGGGCTCTCTTGCCGTGCTGGAGCTCCGAGTAGAGCACTTGTAAAAGTTCAACATCATGTCACTTTCTTTGTACTTGCATTTCATCACGCATGTGCCTTTTACAATGAGCTGCTCACCCCCATAGCCAGTCAGTCTGCGTGAGGTGGGCTGTAGCTCACACTCATTCTTCAAGCTGTGATACTCACTCAGAGGAATTACATTAACCTGAGATCCAGTGTCTAGTTTAAACTTATGCTCTTTACCCTGTTTTCCTATCTCAATATCAGCATAGGCTTGCTCAGTCCCTGAAATCTGTTTTTTCTGTGACACAGAATCAATAAACAGTTCCTCTGCATTTGGCTCTCTATCTGGCATTTGGCTGTCACTCACTGTGTGTACTGCTTTTCCAAAAACAGTCTTGCAAACTTTAGCAAAGTGGTTCCGTTTACCACATTTAGTACATTGCCTTCCTTTGGCAGGGCAGTACTCCTTTTCTCCATGCCAGTTGTTTCCACAATATCCACAGTTTCTGAAGCATTTTATGTCTGTGTTGCCCATTTTTAGAACTCTCGCTGTTCTTTCTGTTCTGAAACACGCTCTCTGGGCAGTGTTCTTTGGTGTGTGTCTATTAACTGCGTGCACTGTCTGTTCACTTGAGCTGCTCATGGCACCGGTTATGGTTTTCAACTGTGTTTGGGCTATCTCGTGCAATCCAGCTATGCCCATAGCTTTGTCCAGCGTTAGCCCGGACCCAACATTCAAAAGTTTCTCTCTCACTTTAGCTGAATGTATTCCAAACACGATGCGGTCTCTGACCATCTCATCTTTATCTGCATATACACAGTCTTTTACCAGTAGTTTTAACTCAGTCACGAACTGTTCAAACGACTCACTAGCTCCTTGTACTTTCTCCTGAAACTTGTACCTAGCAAATATCGTATTTGTCTTGGGCATCACATATGCTTCAAAACGGTCAAAATAACTTTTCAGTACCTTTGCTTCATCTGCGGTGAGAGCCCATTTGTTAGAAATGTCTCTCCCTTTTTCTCCGATCCACAAGAGTAGGTAGCTACATCTTTCTTCCTCCCCTTTGCTTTTCAGTGGACCCGAGAACATCAATTCCACGTGTTGCTTGAACTTGCAGCATTCTCTATGTAAGTTCAAAGATTCCCAATTCATTCGAGGTAAGGGAGCTCCAACGATGTCCATTTCAAATCCCACTTCTGACACCATGTCTTGTTTTGCACACTTTGTACAAAAATAATAAATTGCAGGACAACGGAGTATTACAGTTTAAACTCTTTTAATGAAGCATCAGGACTGTAAGCTTTCTCAATCCATACAGCACCGTGTGGACAAGATGGAGTCAGGACCCTGGGTCCTCCAAAACAATAGCAGTCCTTACAGATGCCTACAGGCCAATGACAACTCAGCATGTGATCACATGTGAATATAATGGGTATTCCTTACAGATGCCTGCGGGCCAATGATAAATCAATATGCAAATGTTACACATACAAAACAGAAGGAGGCCATTCGACCTATCATGTCTATGTTGGCTCTTTGAAAGAGCTATCCTAGTCGTCCCCCTGACTTGCTCTTTCCCCAGAGTCCCACAATTATTTTCCTTTTCAAATATATATCCAATTCCCTTTTGAAACTTACTACTGAATCTGCTTCAGGCAGTGCATTCCAGATCATAACAACTCGATGCGTATAAGAATTCTCCTCATTTCCGTCCCCCGCCCCCCCCGGTTCTTTTGCCAATTATCTTAAATGTTAGATCATAATATTCTACTATGCAACCAGGTTTCTCTAACTCGTATGTGCTGCCTACTCAGGGAAATGTTGTGATAGTGTGCAACTTGTTGCAAGGTTTGCCTTGTAGAAATCACTTCTTTGCTCTGAGCAAGTTAAAAGCCGGCACACTGCGACATCAAATACATTGAGATGCCTGCCGCCTCAAGGGTACAACTAGAACATACCACACTGAAAGAAAGATTTTACTGCTTGGCTTGCATGCCAACTTAGAAAACTAGCACAAGCTGACCAGCAACTTCAGAAAAGCTGATATCACCGCTAAAAAAAATGGGGTTAGATGAAGAGGGGCGGGAGGAGGTTCGTGTGGGGCAGAAACACCAGCGTGGACCTGTTGGGCCGAGTGGCCTGTTTCTGTGCTGTAAGTAATACTTTGTAAAAAGCTGACAGCTCTGAATATAGATTGATGACATGTGAAGACAGGGGGTTAGACCGAGGGTGCAGCAGGACACATGATTGCCGTAACCTAAGATACAGGTAAAGTCATTCCATCACTTTTATTGCAATATACAGAAAAATACAGTTAGTAGTAGTTGTGAATTCAGAAATTACTGAAGGAGGATGTAAGTGCTGAAGGTGTGCAATTTATTTTGAATGGGACATGCCCCCCCCACCCCCCCACCCCAGAACATTTTGAATTTTGACAAATAACTTACCTTTGTCTTTTCTAAAGCCACTGGTAGGATACCGGATCTGTGTCTCACTGAAATGCCAACCTTTTGTCTTATGTCTGATGCATTGCTGAATTGGAGATGTGACTTTTAATAAAAAGCAAATAAATCATGACAATGGATGCTTGTGATCTGAGTATAGAAGTCCCTCAGTGAAACATCCTCACTTTCTTTGTCTTTATCAATTGTCTGATGGGTGTCACACAAAGAGGCACTGTTCTCCCAGACAGGATCATAATCTAGAACCTTGTTCTCTGGATGAAGGAATTAGGGATATGATTCTCCTTTTGTAGTATCTGGGCATAAAGGATGGAGCGGTTAGAGGAAAATTGGATGGAGAAGATCGCATGCTCACCTGATTGTTCACCTAGTCATTTAAATTTTATTGGAAGCTAGATAAGAACATAAGAACATAAAAAATAGGAGCAGGAGTAGGCCATTCGGCCCTTCAAGCCATTCAATAAGATCATGACTGATCGTCTACCTCCACTCCACCTTCCTGCACTAGCCCCATATCCCTTGAGTCCCTTAATAGCCAAAAATCTATCGATCTCTGTCTTGAATATACTCAACGACTGAGCCTCCAGAGCCCTCTGGGGTAGAGAATTCCAAAGATTCACCACCCTCTGAGTGAAGAAATTTCTCCTCATCTCAGTTCTAAATGGCCGACCCCTTTTTCTGAGACTGTGACCCCTAGTTCTAGACTCCCCAGCCAAGGGAAACAGCATCTCAGCATCTGACTTGTCAATCCCTGTAAGAATTTTGTATGTTTCAATGAGGTCACCTCTCATTCTTCTAAATTCTAGGGAATATAGGCCTAGTCTACTCAATCTCTCCTCATAGGACAATCCCCCAATCCCAGGAATTAGGTAAGGAGACCAAAACTGTACTCAGTACAATGAGTGAGGAAGGAATAGAAGGAAATCCTGCTAGGGGTTAGCTGACGTAGGGTGGGGTGAGGCTGTAAATTCTATGTAATTCTATGTAAAATGGCTGGAAAATCAGGCAGTCTCCATTATGGATGTGCAATCCCCAGCCCTCTCCCATCCCCAATTTTGCTTTGTGCACTGTACCTGAGCGATACCGTATACACAGGAGCTATAACACGAGAAGATATCAGCCAGAGTTAACCATCCCTTGCTGACTCAAGGTTAATGCAGCTAGCACTGGGCTGTAGGAATGTCTGTTGGCACCCCAATGCATATTTTCTCTAAGTATTTTTATATTCTCAGCAATTGCCAAGGTTACCTTAGCGAGACATCTGCCCAGCTGTACCCTATTGTTGTGCCACTTAATATAGAATAATAAGAGTAAGCAATCCTTGGGTGATTGATGATCAGGCATACTCAGAATTGTTGATTGAGTCTCCTTCATTGTTATTGGCCCATCCATTTCCTCAGCATCCTTCTCCATTAGAGACCGTAATTTAATTTTTGAAGTAATTTCCTCCATATTTTTTGTTTGGAAGACTGCCCATTGAAGTGTCTAACTGTTGGTAATAGGCTTCCAAAGCAGCATTAATACATTCATAATCTGTTAGATTTCCATCTACCTTTCCTAATTGCTGTTATTATTGAAGCTGTTGCTTTTTTTCACAGTTGGCATGCCAGTACAGTCTCAGGGTTTATTTTTGCCAAGTTCATGATGTTGTCCTTCAACTTCCACTGTTTTCAGCTCTTAATCAATGAATAAGATTTCATTTTTTAACTGAAGTAGAAATGTTAATAAAATGCTCCATCACTTTAACCTTCTTCTCGGTTCCATTAACACAGGCACGTTTCATGTTCCGAGAAAAGGATTATCTTTTCCCTGACATCAGCTTTCATTGGGTTTTTTTTATATAGTAACCGAGGTAGCACACTGGGGGCTTGATAATTTCCACAGACTCCTTCATTTCCTTGTTAATATGTTTCTTAAACTAGGGGTCTCAGCTGGCATATTATTGAAATGTCACTAAGCTTATATGAGGGACGACTAGATTTTGAAGTCGTGTCATTGGGGAAGATTTTCATCTTGTCGCATGGGCATAAAACTGGTGTTGGGATCAGCCACCCATTATCGCCACCCGTTATAGAAACCACCTGATTTTCATTTTCCCTTCATATCTTTAAAAAAAAAACACTTATTATTTCATCTTCTTTATCTGGCGTGGCCCACTTATTAGCAATAATGTCATTCATTTCAGTGCATCAGGAGGCAGGTTAGACTTGAGCTGACTTGGAAAGTTGGGTTGGGATCAGGTTGACTAAATGAGCTGCGCTGGGTTTATGTTCAGGTTATATACCAGGTTGGCCCCGGGCTGACGGCAAGTCATGTCGGATTCTTAGGGCGAGTAGGGCTCAGGTTGGGAAATGGGTTAACAAGGCATGCGCAACTCTATCTAATTCTTCCCCCTAAGTCTGCCACTGCATTCTGTTAGCGCAATGTTCAAATTTTGGCTCCTTGCCCATCCTGAGTATAACTTACTCATAGGTCTGTCTTCCACCCTAGCATAGACCTTCCCTTTTGTTCTTTCCTCCCCTCCTTCCCCCATCCCCTGCTTTTTCCCTTGCTCTGTACTTACTATAAACTGTTAAATCTCTAACTTCTTCCAGTTTTGATGAAAAGTCACTGATGCTGCCTGAAATGCTGAGAATTTTCTCTTTATATTTCAGATTTCCAGCATCCGCAGTATTTTGCTTTTGTGTCACTCATACGTCTGTTGTGGGTAGATAGCTAATCTTTTCTTAATCCACTTGTCTGAGTTTTGATGCAGATCATCCTTACACAATCTCACTGAAACATACAAGATTCCGAGGGGGATTGACAGGGTAGATGCTGAAAGGTTCTTTCCCCTGGCTGGAGTGTCTAGAACTAGGGGGAATAGTCTCAAGATAAGGGGTCGGCCATTTACATAAGAACATAAAAACATAAGAAATAGGAGCAGGAGTAGGTCATTTGGCCTCTCGAGCCTGCTCCGCCATTCAATAAGATCATGGCTGATCTGATCTTGGCCTCAACACCACTTCCCCGCCCACTCCCCATAACCCTTGACTCCCCTGTAGCTCAAATATCTGTCTATCTCTACCTTGAAATTATTCAATGACTCCGCCTCCACAGCTCTCTGGGGTAGAGAATTCCAAAGATTCACGACCCTCTGAGAGAAGAAATTCCTCCTCATCTCTGTTTTAATTGGGCGACCCCTTATTCTGAAACTATGCCCCCCTAGTTCAAGATTCCCCCACGAGGGGAAACATCCTCCCTGCATCTACCCTGTCGAGCCCCCTCAGAATCTTATATGTTTCAATTAGATCACCTCTCATTCTTTTAAACCCCAGTATGTATAGGCCCAACCTGCTCAACCTTTCTTCATAAGACAACTCCTGAAGACTGAGATGAGGAGGAATTTCTTCACTCAGAGGGTTGTGAATCTTTGGAATTCTCTACCCCAGAGGGCTTTGAATGCTGAGTCATTGAGTATATTCAAGACAAATACCGATAGATTTTTGGACTCTGGGGGAATGGAATATAATGTTGGAAAGTGTGAGGTTATGCACTTTGGCAGAAAAAATCAAAGAGCAAGTTATTATCTAAATGGAAAGAAACTGCAAAGTGCTACAGTACAAAGGGATCTGGGGGTCCTGGTGCATGAAACACAGAAGGTTAGTATGCAGGTGCAGCAGGTGATCAGGAAGGCCAATAGAATCTTGGCTTTTATTGCAAGGGGGATGGAGTATAAAAGCAGGGAAGTCTTGCTGCAGTTATACAGGGTACTGGTGAGGCCACACCTGGAATACTGCGTACAGTTTTGGTTTCCATATTTAAGAAAAGATATACTTGCTTTCGAGGCAGTTCAGAGAAGGTTCACTTGGTTGATTTCGGAGATGAGGGGGTTGACTTATGAGGAAAGGTTGAGTAGGTTGGGCCTCTACTCATTGGAATTCAGAAGAATGAGAGGCGATCTTATCGAAACATATAAGATTGTGAGGGGGCTTGATCGGGTGGATGCGGTGAGGATGTTTCCACTGATGGGTGAGACTAGAACTAGGGGGCATAATCTTAGAATAAGGGGCTGCCGTTTCCAAACTGAGATGAGGAGAAACTTCTTCACTCAGTGGGTAGTAAATCTATGGAATTTGCTACCTCAGAGAGCTGTGGAAGCTGTGACATTAAATAAATTTAAAACGGAGATAGACAGTTTCCTAGCTGATAAGAGGATAAGGGGTTACGGGGAACGGGCAGGGAAGTGGACGTGAGTCTAGGTTCGGATCAGCCATGATCCTATTGAATGGCGGAGCAGGCCCGAGGGGCCGTATGGCCTACTCCTGCTCCTACTTCTTATGTTTTTATGTTTATCAAGGGATATGGAAATCGGGCAGGAAAGTGGAGTTGAGGTCGATGATCAGCCATGATCTTATTGAATGGTGGAGCAGGCTGAAGGGGCCATAGGGTCTACTCCTGCTCCTATTTCTAAAGTTCTTATGTAAACCCTTAAGAAGGCAAGAGCTCTGAATTCCCTTGCTGTCAGCTATGCCGTTGTTATGCCATTGTTGCACTGGAAAGTTACTTTGTTCACCAGCAGAGGAAGTTGCACACAAGTTTCCTGGGGTTAGTTAATTAATGCAGCTCTGGTGTAACTTCAGTGTAGTGTGTAAGTTGCTGACAGACGCCCCCTCCCCAGGACACTTCCAAGCAACAATGACATAACTCTTTCAAAGCACCCTACAGACACCCAGCAGCAGCAGCAGAACACTGTCCGGCAGTAAGGTAAGCAGGTGACAAGTGGTTCCGCTGGCAATGTTCACCCAACCATTTGATGGTATCTCTCACCGACAGCCTCAGTCTAGTTTGGTACCATCATGTCCACTTAGGTGCTAGCTGTGCCCACTGGGCACCACGCCAGGGGGAGAAGGCAGAAGAAGCATAAACTGGCTTTTCCGATGAAAACCTTCAGGCCCACCTCCAAGATGAAGTTGGCAGAAATGCCCAGTGGCATCCTTGGAGAGGCACTGCCCTCTGACGCACAGCTCCTTGGAGCAGCCCTCGCAGGAGAGGGCCATAACTGGTGGGCTTCGGTCCTCTGTCATGCTGCTTGATTCTCCTGGCCTGGACAGGCTGTTCCTCTTCCATTATGATGGCATAGAGTGGTATGCCCATGGGGAATTACCATCCCTTGTCCAAAGTCAACCTGAGCGTGGGCTTTTGGGGGGTGGGAGAAATCGGCAGGTGGGGGCGGGGGGGGGCGGTGGGTGAAGAGAGGAAAGCACTAGAGTAAAATGAAGTGCAGGTGTTAGTGATTAAAAAATACAAAGGAAGGGGTTTAAAAAATAAAGTTCTTTGTAAGCCCATAATGAGTAAGTGAAGTTGGTGAGCCGCTTCAGCTCACCAGCTCCTCACTTACACTTGTCTGACCTGCTAGCTGCAGCTGTTAGACTGGGTTTTTTCCAGATGTAAAAATGTCACCGATGCAGGAACAGCGTGAACCCAGTAAACTTCTCTGTACTTGACCAATGCAGCTATGCCAACGAGCCCTGGTGGACGGTGAAGGGCCTAAGACTGGCACTGTTGAAAAGACCATGGAAATTTGCATTCAGCGCAATAACAGTGCATAAGCAGCATAATGCGCTAAAATGCAAGTTTCCTCGATCTTCTTTGGAGCAATAGCAACCTAACAATGGCATAAGCGCTGAAGAAAATTAGGAAATTCAGGACCAAGGTGGTAGTTTTGCCTATTTTCCGGTACATTTTAAACATGGGAGGAAAGCTGTGTACATTGCTAATAACAGAAGACTGTTAGCGCCAACTGAAAATTTTCCTCATCGGTTACTCGTAGAACAGATATTTCCACCCGGCAGCATTGGTCTGTGCAGGGCGATTATTTTAATATTATAAGGTGTGCAAATGATATGTAAATGAGGTGCTGTGTGATTCCCCAATGCTGTCATGAAGAATGTGCTGAACACTCAGCTTGCCCAAATGATGAAGTGAACCCATGTTCTAGGCTTTCAGGAAATGAGTAATTAAAGCTGCATTGTTGGATTATTTTATTGCTGTGACCCAAATTCTTCAAATAGGTACTGGACTGAGTACTTCTCAATTGGAAGAAAAGGATGAAAAGAAGGGGCAAGGCACAGAAACTATTTCCTGTGGTGAGGGCAATCAAGAACGAGGGGACATAATCTTAAAATTAGAGCCAGGCCATTTTAAGAGGGAAATCAAGAAGCACTTTTTCGCACAAAGCGTAGCCGAAATCTGGAACTCCCCCAAGACAATGCACATCCCTTTGTATTGCACGGGCTTCTAAGTGAATGTTCATGCTTGGATTTAATTGGACCCAACTCCTGCAGTCAGCCCAAGGACAACTGAACTCTCAGTTTCAACCTGACCATGACCTCAGTGCAACTCAGTGTAGCCCGCTCCCAACCGAATTCTCCACCTCAGCTCAAATTCAAACCTCCCGCAAGAATGGCGATCATCTGATATTCTGCTGAAGGGTCGCACCTCAAACATGAACCGATCTCTCTCCTTCACACGCTGATCAACCTGCTGAACATTTTCTGTTCTCATTCTAGCATTTGTAGTTCATTTTACCTCTGTGACAGATTGCACAGTGTTCAGTTCCATTGGCAACTCCTCAGATAATGAAGCAGTCCATGCCCGCATGCAGCAAGACCTGTACGACATTCAGGCTTGGGCTGATAAGTGGCAGTTATCATTCGCACCACACAAGTGCCAGGCAATGACTATCTCCAACAAGCGAGCATCCAACCACTGTCCCTTGACATTCAACGGCATTAATATCGCTGAATCCCCCACCATCCTGGGGGTAACCATTGACCGGAATCTTAACTGGACCAGCCACATAAATACTGTGGCAACAAGAGCAGGCCAAAGGCTGGGTATTCTGCAGCAAGTGTCTCACCTCCTGGCTCCCCAAAGCCTTTCCACCATCTACAAGGCACAAGTCAGGAGTGTGATGGAATTCTCTCCATTTGCCTGGATGAGTGCAGCTCCAACAACACTCAAGAAGCTCGACACCATACAGGACAAAGCAACCCGCTTGATTGGCATCTCATCCACCACCTCAGGCATTCACTCCCTCCACCACCGGCGTACCGTGGCTGCAGTGTGTACTATCTACAAGATGCACTGCAGCAACTCACCAAGGCTTCTTTGGCAGCATGTCCCAAACCTGCGACCTCTACCGTGGAAAAGGACAAGGACAGCAGGCGCACGGGAACACCACCACCTCCAGATTCCCCTCCAATTTACACACTATCCTGACTTGGAAATATATCGCCGTTCCTTCATCGTCGCTGGGTCAAAATCCTGGAACTCCCTCCCTAATAGCACTGTGGGAGTACCTTCACCACATGGACTGCAGTGATTCAAGAAGGTGGCTCACCACCACCTTCTCAAGGGCAATTAGGGATGGGCAATAAATGTTGGCCTTGCCAACGACGCCACATTCCGTGAACAAATAAGAAAAAACAGTGTATAATATCTGGATGGGTATTTGTTACCTTCAGTAACACTGAGTGTAATGGAGTCCAGCCTGGAGAACAGTGTGCATCATGTATGACCTTAAGAATGCTTATTGTTCAGCAAAGTGAAGAAAGCATCATTGTCATTTGTCACGTTAATGAGTTTGCAAAAAGACTCAGAGGCTTATACTAATCTCCCGTGTTAATACGATATGTCTGCATTTGTATATTTATCCTAGTAATCCTGCAACTTTCTTCATCAGTAAGGTAAGGCTCAGGGTGACCCACTAAGTGTTTATACATCGTTCTTCTAAATTTCAATTTTCAGAAATTGATGCCAAAAACGACATGCAGCCCGTTGCAAAAATATCGTTCTGTTAAATTTCTGTTGCGTGAAGTTATAATTAATATATCTCTGCTCATATTCAATGCAGACTAGATCATTTTTGTGCTGCACAGTAATCACCACTGACTCCATTATACGTTAAGAAAAATTGCAGTTCTGGCATTAGCTCCTGCAGTGCAGACAGCAATGATGTATGGCGACCTTTCCTGGTCAGGTTTGGCTTACTTAAAGTGACTGTTCCATAGGGAGTATGAGTGACCTGCATGGTGTCAATGCAAAACGGGCTACATGGTTTGAAACTGGATAAAGATACGGTAGCTGATCTCCTGTATTGGAATTGGATAAGATGTGTGCATTCTTAAGTTCTAATATCATACTAAAGTGAGAATCTACAATTTTAAAGGTGAGGGTGCATGTGCATATAAATGTAATGTGTAGGGTACAGTACAAAATGCTACAAAAAGTGACTGGAATTGAACATAGTCAGTGATTTATTCCCCAGTATGTGGGGTACCAATGGACCTAAAGAAAACAGGGAAGTGGTGTGAGCAGACATTTCAGTTTTAATATGGGAGAGAAAATTGCCCTTCACGTAGGATATCACAGCTTAAAATCAGCACCGGGAGCCAGACGAAAGTCAGGAGCAGCATGGGGTACAAAATTATACTTCAAAGGTGTGGAGCAGAGTCATAGCTGATAAAGATTCTGCTTTGTTGCTCCAGCGTTGATATGACTTTTACAAAATCTACAAAATGAGTTACTCAAGATGGCAAAAGCCTGCCCTTAAACCCCATACCAAAAGGAAGTGCTATTTTTGCCAATAGGAACTGTACTGTGTACAGTTTTTGTCTCCTTACCTAAGGAAGGATATACTTGCCATAGAGGGAGTGCAACGAAGGTTCACCAGACTGGTTCCTGGGATGGGGGGATTGTCCTATGAGGACAGATTGAGTAGACTAGGCCTATATTCTCTAGCGTTTAGAAGAATGAGAGGTGATCTCATTGAAACATATACAATTCTTACAGGGCTTGACAGGGTAGATGCAGGGAGGATGTTTTCCCTGGCTGGGGAGTCTAGAACCAGGGGTCACAGTCTCAGAATAAGGGGTCAGCCATTTAGGACTGAGATGAGGAGAAATTTCTTCACTCGTAGGGTGGTGAATCTTTGGAATTCTCTACCCCAGAGAGCTGCGATGCTCAGTCGTTGAGTATATTCAAGACAGAGATCAATAGATTTTTGAATATTAAGGGAATCAAGGGATATGGGGATAGTGCAGGAAAGTGGAGATGAGGTAGAAGATCAGCCATGATCTTATTGAATGGCGGAGCAGGCTCGAATGGCCAAATGGCTGACTCCTGCTCCTATTTATTATGTTCTTCTGCTCTAACTGCTCTTTTTAAAGCTATCTCTTCCTGTTCAGATTACTGATCCCTGTGAACTGCCAGCATTCAGATTATGGGTGTTCTGCTGTACCTGTTCAATATGCCGGGTGCTACATGTGTATCTTTAACCTCTAAGTACACAAATCTTCCTCCCTGTGAATTCCACTATGTCCCGCTGATGTGTTCCAAAGGGCTCCATGGTGTATCGTCCATCATCTCTTTCCCTCCTTGCCATCCTGTTCAGTGCAGGAGAGCAATGTGAATTAATAAGAGTTCGATTTGCCAGTTGGCACTACATTCATTGATTTAATTCATTAATCTTTTCGTAAAAGAATTGCCACTTATAATTTCATCTGCCATGTGGACCCTTCCTATCCATATGAAGTTGTCAATTTGAGTCAGTCATTTGAGTGTGAGAGTATTTTGATTATTTTACTCATACGTCTTAAAACAAAATTTCCACTAATAACTGTACCTTAATACATGTTCATCTTCTGCAATATTAAGAAGGGACTGGTTTTACTTAAATAACCTTGGTTGTCTTTTTTAGAACATAAGGTTGCCCTTCCATGTCCTCGGAATTGTGGACCCCAGGTTTTTTCTGGGTCGAGATTTTCTGCCACCCTCTGTAACCAGTGGATATTTGGTGGTGATTTTGCCAGCCCTGGGGAGGCGGGACTGCCGGGAAAATGGCAGAATCTGGGGGCGGGTGCCCAACCCGCCTCCGTACCATCTTCCCGGGAGGCAGGAACCCGACCCGGGCCGGGTCCCGTCTCCTGGAGGCGGGAAGGGGATTACAGCCACTTAACAGCCTGTTAACAGGTAGTTAACAGGCAGTTAAGAGGATTATCCCCATTTTTCCAGGAGAGGCGCAGGCTTCCCGACGTCAGGAAACCCCGCCAGGGTCACCGAGACGAGCAGTGGGCCTGCGGGGGTCGGAGGGGTGCAAAAGTGCGCTGTGGAGGTAAGTGATGGGTGCAAGTTTGGAGAGGTAAGTATGTGAGGTGAGTGAAAAGTGATAGAAAATGTTTACTTACCTTTGTTTCTTCCTGCAGGCTTCAACAGTTGGGGATGCGGAGCGTCTCGCACCTCACCGGCAGAGATGACAGATGGCTGCTGCATTCTCCGATGCAACAGCCATCTAATTTCTGCTAACAAAGAGGTTTGATGAGCCTTGAATACATGGACTCATTAAACTACAGAGAATGTCAGTGTTTGACAGCTTCTCAAAGCTGTCAAATGATGACAATTCATCTGTCAAAAATTTTTGACAGATGAAACGTCATACGCTGACGTTCTCTGTAACCGGCTTCCCCTTAATTGGCCTGCTAAGCCCACTGGGCAGACTTAACAAGGTCAATCAAGGGAAAATAGTGTGGGTTGGCCAGAAGTCGATGGAGGCGGGACTAAAACCCGACAAGCAGCAGTCCCGCCTCCAACGCGCCCCCATTGTCAAAATCGCACCCGTTGTTTTCAGTTCTCTTATGTGAGATCATAAAACCCTTCTGTATTAATTCATCAACTGAAAATGGCTTGGCCTAGAAATTCTGTAGATCCTTTAGAGGTGGGCAGAAGTGCGTTGGGTGGGATTTTGGTCCGCAGCTTTGACCTCATCCCAACTCTACCCCAGATCACTAGAATAATGAAGGCAGGCAACCTGCACCTATAGAGGCAACTGCCCTGGTGTGTTGCCAGAATGTTAAAACAGCACCCAGCCACTCCAAAGAGGGGAAGCTCAAGGCCCTTAGAAGGCCAAAGAAAAAGATGGTACAAATTAATTGGCTCCCCTTCTAACAGTAGTAAATATTTCTGGGATTGATTGCCATTTGCCTTCATTCCATCAGCCCCAGTGTAGGCCCAAAATGGTAGTCATTCCTGCTGTCAGTAGGAAATTCCAGGCTAGACAGGGGTGTAAAAGGATAGGAAGCCAAGGCAGGTGGATGGAGTTAAGATACAGATCAGCCAGATCTCACTGAATGCTGGAATAGGCCTGAGGAGCTGAATGGCCTACTCCTGTTCCTATGAATGTCCCCAGCCACAGCCCCAAAATGCTGCCGTGATGTAGGGCGGGTGGGCAGAAGGTGCTTCTCCTAGTTGGAATTTGAATCATTATTTAAATGGGATAGACGCTTGGCAGATCCAGGGTCTGCATCCAAATTCCAACCTCTCTCCACTACCACTCCACCAGAATTCTGTTCCCCGGAATGGAATTTCTAGGCTCTTCTCTATTCAGTATTACTTCTAATGGCTAATTTTCTGGCCTTGTCCTCTATCGGCACATAATTTTCAGCTATTTAAATTAATATACGATCTCAATAGAAAGAGAGAAACTGTTCCCATTGGCGGAAGGGTTGAGAACCAGAGTGATGTGCCTCAATTATTCCGAGACTCGAAGTTAGCAGAACAAAAGTAAGGCTTTTATTAACTCAGAACATAACACGTAAAATAGAGAGATGCCTACCTTCAGGAGGCTGATGCCCGACTGAAGTTAGATTACAAAGGAGCCAGGTATGGGCGGAGCCCTGCACACAACCAGTTCCAGCACATTCCAATACATAATACATGAGGACTGGGGGAAGGGAAAAGACACAGAAAGCAGGCAGTTACAAGACACAGAAAACAGGCAGTGATGAATGGAATATATTTCATCACATTCACCCCTTCTATAGATTTAGTCTGTTCGGGGGTTTGATAGTCCTCTGCGACCGACGTGGCTGTTGTGGTGCCGCGGGTGTCGGCTGGGTGTCCCCGGTAGCCTCCTGGGTCTCTGCCGGGGGTGCCGCCGGGGTTGTTGAAGGGGTAGTTGGTGGGGGTGCCGTTGGTCGATGTTCTTCCGGGGGTGATGAAAGAATAGTGGGTGGGTAAGGGTTGCTGTGATCGTCGTCGCTGCTATTGCCGTGGTTGTTGTCGATGCCGGCTGGGGCGACGTCTTTTATGGACACGGTGTCCTCCCTTCCGTCGGCGTGCCGGACATATGCGTATTGGGGGTTGGCGTGGAGTAGGTGTACTGGCTCCACGAGAGGGTCCGTCTTGTGGCCCCTCACATGCCTTCGCACGAGTACCGGACCTGGGGTGGAGAGCCATGACGGCATGGATACGCCTGAGGTGGATTTCCGAGGAAAGACAAACATTCGTTCATGAGGCGTGGCATTAGTGGCCGTACACAATAGCGACCGTATCGAATGGAGCACATCCGAGAGGACTTCTTGCCAGCGGGAGGTAGGGAGGCCCTTGGTCCTTAGAGCTAGAGTGACTGCTTTCCACACTGTCCCGTTCTCTCGCTCCACCTGGCCGTTACCCCGGGGGTTGTAGCTGGTGGTACGGCTCATGGCGATCCCCTTGGACAGCATGTACTGGCGTAGCTCTTCACTCATGAAGGACGCCCCCCTATCCGTGTGGATATAGCTCGGCATACCGAACAGGCAGAACAGGCTGTTGAGGCATTTAATGACCGTGGCGCTGGTCATGTCTGGGCAGGGGAAGGCGAATGGGAAACGGGAGTATTCGTCCACAATGTTCAGGAAGTAAACATTGCGGTCGACGGACGGGAGGGGGCCCTTGAAATCTAAGCTGAGCCGCTCGAAGGGCCGTGTAGCTTTGATTAAGTGGGCTCTATCTGGGCGGTAGAACCAAGGCTTGCACTCAGCGCAAGTGCGGCAGTTCCTGGTCAGAGACCGAACTTCCTCAATCGAGTAGGGTAAGTTACGGGACTTTATGAAGTGGAACAGCCGCGTGACCCCTGGGTGGCAGAGGTCGTTGTGGAGGGTCTGTAGCCGATCCTCGGTGGCGCTGGCACACATCCCTCGTGAGAGGGCGTCAGGGGATTCGTTAAGGGCCCCTGGCCGGTAAATGATGTCGTACTCGAAAGTGGAGAGCTCGATCCGCCACCTAAGAATCTTATCATTTTTAATCTTCCCCCTCTGTTTATTGTTGAACATAAACGCTACCGATCGCTGGTCGGTAAGTAGGGTGAAGCGTTTGCCGGCTAGGTAGTGGCGCCAGTGGCGCACTGCCTCCACGATGGCTTGGGCCTCCTTTTCCACGGAGGAGTGTCTGATCTCGGGGCCTTGGAGGGTCCTCGAGAAGAAAGCTACGGGCCGCCCCGCCTGGTTGAGGGTGGCCGCCAAGGCGAAGTCGGACGCATCACTTTCCACTTGAAATGGAGTGTTCTCATCCACTGCCTGTAGCGTGGCCCGCTCAATATCCTGCTTAATGCTTTTGAAGGCGGCGTGGGCCTCAGCAGAGAGCGGAAAAGAGGATGCTTTCAAGAGGGGGCGGGCTTTGTCGGAGTAGTTGGGGACCCATTGGGAATAGTAAGAAAATAACTCCAGGCACCTTTTCAGGGCTTTGGGAGTGTTGGGCAGGGGCAGCTCCCGTAGGGGGCGCAATCGGTCGGGGTCTGGTCCGATTTCCCCATTCTCCACCACGCTGCCCAGTATGCAGAGGCGCATGGTGTTGAAAACGCACTTGTCCTCGTTATAGGTGAGGTTGAGTTTTTGTGCGGTTTTCAGGAACCTCTCGAGGTTCGAGTCGTGATCCTGCTGGTTGTGACCGCAGATGGTGACGTTGTCGAGGTAGGGGAAGGTTGCCTGCAAGTGGTGGTCATCGACCATGCGATCCATCTCCCTCTGAAAGACCGAGACCCCGTTCGTCACCCCAAAGGGGACTCTGAGGAATTGGTAGAGGCGTCCGTTCGCCTCGAAGGCGGTGTACGGGCGGTCCTCTGGTCTGATAGGGAGCTGGTGGTACGCTGACTTGAGGTCGATGGTGGAGAACACCCGGTATTGGGCGATTTGGTTCACCATTTCTGATATGCGGGGTAGCGGGTAGGCGTCTAGTAGGGTGTACCTGTTGATCATTTGACTATAGTCGATCACCATCCGTTTCTTCTCGCTACCCCTTACCACTACCACTTGGGCGTGCCACGGGCTGTTGCTGTGTTCAATAATGCGCTCTTTCAGGAGCCTGTCTACCTCGGTCGCGATAAACCGCCTGTCCTCCCAGCTGTACCTCCTGCTTTTGGTCGCTATTGGCCGGCAGTTAGGGGTAAGGTTCGCGAATAGCGAAGGCGGCTTTACCTTCAGGGTAGCCAGACCGCACACTGTGAGGGGCGGCTGGGACCCACCGTACTTGAGCGTGATGCTTTGGTGGTTGCACTGGAAATCCAAACCCAAGATCACACTCGCACATAGATTCTTCATGATTAATACTTTAAAATTATCATACACAGTTCCGTTAACACACAATTGTACCGTGCAGTAACCCAGAATGGTCGATGTCTGGGTTTTATCGGCCATAGAGATGGTACCCTGAGCAGGGACCACCTTTAGGGAGAGTTGTTGTGCCAGTTCAGGGTGGATAAAACTCTCCGTGCTTCCACTGTCAATTAAGCATTTAACCCGGCACCCGTTTACCTCGATGTCCACCATTGATTTGGATAGCGGATGCGGCCTGGTCTGGTCCACTGTGACCGATGCCACTGTAGGGCCCTGATCGAGACAAGATGGCGTCCACGCTGTCTGCTCATAAGATGGCGGACCCCACGAGGTCGGGCAAGATGGCGTCCAAGATGGCCGCTCCCATGGCGCACACGCGGCGGTGGCGGGTTTTCCGGCGGTTGGTTTTCCGGCGGGGTTCCCTCTGCACACCTTCCCGAAGTGCCCCTTCTTACCGCACTTAAAGCAGGTGGTGCCTTTCGCCGGGCACAGGTTTCTGGTGTGCTTTGGCTGCCCGCAGAAGTAGCAGTTGGGTCCTTGACGCGTCGCGGCTGTCGTAGGGCTTCTGGGGGGAGAGCTGGGCCCCGCCGGTGTCGGGCTGCCGGGCGGGGAAGATGCCTTCCAAGATGGCGGCGCCCTCGGCGCACACGTGGCGGCGTGGGCGGCGCGGGCTGAAGAGTAGGCGTCCGAGTTTCTCTGGGCCATCTCCAGGGACCGCGCGGTGTCCGCAGCCTGTTTCAGGTCCAACTCCGTTTTTTCCAGCAGTCTTTGCCGGATGTGAGTGGAGCTGAGGCCTGTGATAAAGGCATCGCGAACAAGCTCGTCGGTGTACACTGCGGCTTTTACATCTCGGCACTTACAGTCCTTGCCAAGCTTTTTCAGGATGCTTAGGAACTCCTCCACCGATTCCCCAGGTCGCTGTGCGCGAGTAGCGAGTAGATGCCTAGCATACACCTCATTCGTAGGCTGCTGGTAATGCGCCTTTAAGGTGTTGCAGGCGGCCAGGTACGTATCGGCGTCTTGGATGAGGGGGTAAACCCGGTGGCTTACCCAATTCCGTAGCATTCCGAGTCTCATCTTCGCAGTGTCCGTAGCGTCTTTGACGGCTGCGGAATTGTCCAGGAAGAATTCCATACAGTCAAACCAGTGTCCGAAGCATGCTGATGCGTCCGGAGCATGTTGATCCAAATCCAAACGTTCGGGTTTCAGGAGTTGATCCATAGTGTTGAAAATTGAGTTAATAAAATTGATGTGCCTCAATTATTCCGAGACTCGAAGTTAGCAGAACAAAAGTAAGGCTTTTATTAACTCAGAACATAACACTTAAATAGAGAGATGCCTACCTTCAGGAGGCTGATGCCCGACTGAAGTTAGATTACAAAGGAGCCAGGTATGGGCGGAGCCCTGCACACAACCAGTTCCAGCACATTCCAATACATAATACATGAGGACTGGGGGAAGGGAAAAGACACAGAAAGCAGGCAGTTACAAGACACAGAAAACAGGCAGTGATGAATGGAATATATTTCATCACACAGAGGACACAGATTTAAGGTGATTGGCAAAAGAACCAAAGGCGACATGAGGAAAACCTTATTTCTACAGCGAGTGGTTAGGATCTGGAACACACTGCCTGAAAGGGTGGTAGAGGCAGACTCAATCGTGGCTTTCAAAAGGGGAATTGGATAAGTACCTAAAGGAAAACATTGTGCAGGGCTGCGGAGAAAGGGCGGGGGAGTGAGACTAGCTGAAGTGCTCTTGCAGTGAGCCAGCACGGGCTCAACAGGCCGAATGGCCTCCTTCCGTGCTGTAACCATTCTATGATTCTATCATTCTACAAGGCTCCATGCGAGGAACGTGAAGTCAGAGAATTACCCGTTTAGCCGCATTTCCCTGAGTCTCTTGATTGGTATAATAAAACTAGAACCTGGAGCTTGCTTGTTTGTGCCAAATCGGAGGAAAATGTCACGTTGCAAGTAGTTTCTGTGGTGCACTCACATGGGCCATTTGCTCATGATATTCAGGAGTTGCATGGTTTTTATTGTGAATGATCACTGTTTCATATGAGTGCCCATCTGCATAGCAGGCTGCCTAATGGAACGTCCGCATGAGATCAACGGGTGAGAGTGATTGAAAGGGCTCCTGCAGCCACTTAGCCGGATACATACGTGCACTGCACATCCTATGTGCGTGTGCAGGAAACTTTCAGGTTGCTCCCTGGAGGAAGTATTCGTTCGGAAATTTGAATTGCTAATGAAGGCGTTGCACACGCTGCGCGAGAATGTGCAATGCTGGCAGGGAAATAGCAGAGCGATTGTCTCACTGGATGGCAAGTGAGCAAATTCCGGAACTTGCAAATCTCCAGCACCCACATGCACAACTCTCTACTGGCCTAAGCACTTACGCAGATAGGAATCTCCAGGCTTAACATAGCCAGACAATTCAGTTGTCTGTGATTAATAACTAAATCAGTTTTGCTAAAGGACACGTCTTTCTCGGCTCATAGGTAATGGCAGCAGTGTTTGGTGAAGGAGTCACTCGAAATGTTGCCTTGACGATGTCTTCGAGCACTACTTGTCTGCTCGAGTTTGAGGTAAGTGCAGGTAGTAGCTGTTGCATGAATAGACTGCCTTCTGGGTCAAGCTAATAAATTACACTCTGCTATGCTGTCAGCCTGCCAATCAATGAAACAATCTTGGTTTGGACATTTACTATAAAAAACAGTCTTGGTCCCACAGGACATTATTGTTGGAATTATAGTCTGATGGTCCTAATCTTATTATTGTAACTAAGTGGCCAACTGACATTCATCTGCTGGAATCTAATGTTTCATCTTGGATTTGTATGAAGAGTTTCTGGATAATAATGGATGATAGAATTATAGAATGACACAGCACAGAAGGAGGCCATTCAGCCCATTGTGTCTGTCCCAGCTCTTTGAAAGAGCTTTACAATTAGTCCCACTCCCCTGCTCTGTCCCCATAGCCCTGTAAAATTTTCCCTTCAAGTATTTTAAATGAATTCCTTGACCGGGAATTGAACCGGGGCCATGGCAGTGAGAATGCCGAATCCTGACTGTTAGACTGAGGTCCTGTAAGCAGTAAGTAGTAAGCAGATCAATTTTAAAATATCCTCTACTTCTCAACCTCTACCACAAGCAGTGCTACCAAACAACAGGGAGGTTAATAGCACACTCTTGTCCATTCCTCTTATGTGCACAGGAGGTAGCTTCCTGCACCTGGACACAAGGGAAGGGCAAATGCCTGGCCTTATCTTCAATACTGCATCTCTTGAAATGCAAAGAAGGTTCACAAAAAAAAAGCAGCAAAAATGCATTTTTGAGCTGCATTTGCATTTTTATTCCACTGCTGGTGAACTGACATGAAAACAATCAGAGTTTGGTTATATAAGATGGTAGACATCACACCTTACCTTCTTCTACGAGCAATCATTCCCATTTTCTACAAGCCCTACAACGCTCCGAGATCTCTGCGCTCCTCCAATTCTGGACCCTTGCCCATCCCCGATTTTAATCGCTCCACCATCGGCGACCGTGCCTTCAGCTGCCGAGGGCATAAGCTCTGGAATTCCCTCCCTAAACCTCTCTGCCTTTCTACCTCTCTCTCGTCCTTTAAGATGCTCCTTAAAACCTACCTCTTTGACCAAGCTTTTGGTCATCTGCCCTAATATCTCCTTATGTGGCTCGGTGTCAAATTTTGTTTGATAATCGCTCCTGAGCCTTGGGACGTTTTACTGGGTGCTATATAAATGCACGTTGTTGTTGTTGTTGTTCATTGTTGTTGTTCATTCAAAGTTAACTTATTTTACTGGTGATTGAGTCCCCCCAACCTTTCCACACACTAATGCAGCTAGTAAAATGACTTCCCCACTTAAACTTTTCCTTCCTGCAGGAAGTATTTTCCTCCACAGCTGGGAGAGAAAAGCGGTTGCTGTGCAAATCTACTTTTATTGTTTCTGTTCGTAGATAAGAATTTTTAGCCAGAAATTGCTAGTGATACTAGTTCTTTTAGTAGTAGTGATACTAGTTCTAGTTCTTTTAGTAGTGCTTTATCTCATATATGTAGAATGGTGTCTCTTCTTTCTTCTTCTTCTTAGGCAGTCCCTCCGAACCGAGGATGACTTGCTTCCACACTAAAAATGAGTTTGCAGGTGACTGATGAGTCCAATGCAGGACCTACAGTCTCTGTCACAGGTGGGGCAGACGGTGGTTGAAGGGGTGGGTGGGTGGGGTGCTTGGGTTGACGTGCGCTCCTTCCGCTGCCTGCGCCTGGCTTCCGCTTGCTCCCGGCGAAGAGACACGAGGTGTTCGGCGCCTTCCCGGATGCTTCTCCTCCACTTTGTGCGGTCTTGGGCCAGGGATTCCCAGGTGTTGGTGGGGATGTTACACTTTTTCAAGGAGGCTTTGAGGGTGTCCTTGAAGCGTTTCCTCTGCCCACCTGGGGCTCTCTTGCCGTGCCGGAGCTCCGAGTAGAGCGCTTGTTTTTGGGAGCCTCGTATCGGGCATGCGGACGATGTGACCCGTCCATCGGAGCTGATCGAGCGTGGTCAGAGCTTCGATGCTGGGGATGTTGGCCTGAGCAAGAACACTGACATCGGTGCGCCTATCCTGCCAGTGGATTTGCAGGATCTTACGGAGGCAGTGTTGGTGGTACCTCTCCAGTGCTTTGAGGTGCCTGCTGTACATGGTCCATGTCTCTGTGAAAGGGTTAAAAAGGGCTAAGATGAGGGGATTAAGGAACGGAGCATATCTCCAACCATATAAGGAAAGGTTATGAACAAATGGGAAGTCTGGCGTAACGTGGCCAAAGTGCACAAACCATGAATCACTAACTGAGGAATGTATTGAGAGATAACGTATGGGATCACAAGACCAATGCACACAGGTCACAAGAGTTTGCACCCGAAGCCAACTGTATGATGAAAGAAATGTATACGTGTAATGCACCTAATTGCTAACAGTAGCCATGACTCAGAACAAAACCTGTATATAAGGCAGGAGATTTTCAGTGATGGGGGAGCATTTGTCCCAGGATGAGTGACTCCCCTGCCGACTTGTATAAAGTTACTTTACTGAACGAACCTCCGGACTCCGAGTGATTGATTGGGAATAAGGCGGACGTCGACCCTTTATATCAGAGGGTCCGTCTCGGGGAGAAGAAGCTCTCCCGGTTTACCCTTACACTGAGGCATACAGCAGGGCGGGTATCACTGCTGCTCTGTAGACCGCAGTAATATTAGACACTGGTGTCACTGTAATATTGGACAGCGCATCTCCGACAGAGAGAGAGAAAGTTACAGCACTTAAGATTGTGTGGCTATACCAGCCAGATACAGGCAGGTGTAAGTGTGACACTTTGATGCACAGGTTTCCCTGAGATCAAGGTAGGTGAGATTTAAGCCAACTCGTCCAGATACAGTTAACAGTGTGGAAGATGAGTTTCCCCAGGAGCAGAGGATCCAGGAGGAACAGAGAGCACCTCAACTGATGGAGCTTCATCTGCCTGCTGTCTCGGAAAGCTAACACCATCCTCGCAGAGGAACGAGAGGCAACCAATTCATCCACACCAGCTCACAAGGAGGAGATTGGATGAGTTCTGGAAACATTGCCAACTACAAGCCTGTAGACTTTAATCTATTGAATAGACTGACTACCTAATGCTGTTGACTTGTCAGCTACCTAAGGAGTCTATTCCTAAATGAATCTCAGCAATTTATGTCAGTCTTAAACACTGATCTTAACTGCAAATTTATAATCAGCAAACAGTTGCAGCTGAGTTACATTGAGTCTACAACACAGAAATAGGCCATTCAGCCCAACTGGTCTATAGCAGTATTTATACACCACACGAGCCTCCTCCACCCCATTTCATCTAACCCTATCAGCATACCCTTGTATTCCTTTCCTCCCACATGTGCTTATCTAGCTTCCCCTGAAATGCATCTATGCTATTCGCCTCAACCACTCCTTGTGGTAGGGCGTTCCACGTTCTAACCACTCTTTGGGTAAAGAAGTTTCTCCCGAATTCCCTATTGGATTTATTAGTGACTATCTTAAATTTATGGCCCCTAGTTTTGGTCTCCTCCACAAGTCGAAACATTTTACTGTGACATAACTGAACTGCCTTTGTTACCTTTATCAATCAACCCTATCGACTAATGATCGGTCTACTCACATTTTAAGTGCTGCTCACTGTGTTTCTAAGGTTAACAAACAATTGTTAGTTTATGGCTTTGTTGTCTGACTTTGATAATTGGCAAGAAAGGGTTAATTAATTCCCTCAGTAGTTTGTGTGGATCCTGATGGGAGGTTGCTAATGTGAATGCTAATATAATCCAAACTGGTTGATATAAGACAGCTCAACAAGCTTAATTTGGGCAGCATTCACTCATAAGCATAAACTGGGTGGTAAACGCAGACATTTCCTTGACAAGGAGTTAAGATGAAAGATTAAGGATTCGTCTGGTGCTCTTGATAAATAATCTTGTCAAGTTAGCGATTCCACTCTTCTTATAGCACCCAATGCATATCTGCACTACCAGTGCCAACCATTTCATTATCAGTGTTAGAAATTAGGGGTGCCTAAAAATGCATATGGTTATGCGAATGAAACTGTGACATGAATAATACTGTGTTTAAAATTTGTATTAGTGCTCGAGACAAGTAAGTGGTTAATGTATAAGTTGTGTCTTACTGGAACTGTGTAAGTTTTGTTTTCCTGGAAAATGAGTATGAGAGACTCTAGCCTTGGGAGCACAGGGCCGGATGAGATAAGAGGGATCCAGATGGATTGGCCTTCAAAATGTATAAACAAGAAAGCATGTGTAATGGTTGTGAAGACCCCTTGAGGGAGGATCTTCATCTGTAAGTTTAGACAAAGAACTCGACATGCCATAGGGCACCTTGTTTTAAGGGGAACCTCTATAGGTTAAATGGTCCTGTCCATGTTCTACCCCAGGCTCACCCCTAAAAAGAGAATAAAAGGAAGACCTAAAGAACCTTTAGCACAGACAGTGAAGTAAGGATTCCTGAGGGTGGATTGGTGCTGACCTCGGTCTAACACTCTTGGGTAGCTCAGGAAGACAGAGGAAGAAGGAGAGCTGTTTGCGTACGCCAGCCGTCTGTCTGATCGGGTCCAGTACCATCTACTTGTCACGGTCGTATGTTTTCACTGTATAACTAGTGTGTTATATTCATCCTAGACTCTGATTAAACACAATATACCCACCTGATCCTGATTATTCGAAAGGCCAGAGATAAGTTAATCTCAACACAGCTCCAGTGCCTCTCTATGTTTGATTCTAAGGTTTCTGTTGCCCCTGCCCTAACCTTTAGAACAGAAGAATGCTTCAAACCTTTTGAGTGTGCTTGACTATCTGCTTAAACATGACAACATAGTGCAGTGTGAAGACCAGTCCCTAGTGCCATCCTTCAGATGGGATGTTGAACTAAGGTCATGCCTGTCTGTCCTGCTGTATGATATGCAGGGGTAAATTTTTAACTGTCAACCCGGGCATTAAACTGGCATCATGGATTGGCTGCCTGTTGTGGAGACCTCCTGAAAATAAAAGTCAGGTGGTTTCTATAATGGGTGGTAAATTGAACATCTATCTCCTAGTCCATATCCATAAGGAGATGACATGATATCCATTTTGATTTTCATTTAAAAACAGCAGGATTGCAGCAGTTGAAGTAGATAATTCACACAAGAGGTAAACCAATTCCAAAATATACTTTAATTGAAAACAGCAACCAGATGTGCCGTTGATAAAAGTTGCGGTCTTGATGAATGAGATTCCTGGCCGATTGCCACAGTTTCTTGGTCCACAATTGCCATCTGTGCATAATTCTGAAGAAAGACCATATGGTCCCGCCAATCTAAAAAGCTTACAAAGGATATCTCACTTTTCTGACACCAGTGATATGGTTGCGTGATGACAAACAAAAATCTCATTATAATATGTGACCTTCATCCTTCATTGAGTGCTGCTGCAAATACTGGCTAATAGGCAAAGTATGTGATCACGAAAATGAGAAGGACATATGTTCCTTTAAGAGTTCCTTGACAAGAAGTACAAGATGTTGTATTATTCTGTTTGTAAGACTTGTCACCATGTTGTGTCACCTTCAGTTCTTTTTCACCAAGCATCCATATCCAAGCAATGTGAGTTGTTCCATTGTCTGAAAGAAAGAAATATTCTAGACACCGTGCACTGTTACTTCGCAATGACGGGCTAGATTTTCGTGTTTCTTTTTACAAAATACGTAATTCTAGCATCTGCAAATTCCTGAGAATGCTGCTATGTAACGTACAATTCTTGAAAATGTCATAATGCTGGCGGTTCTAAATAATAGCTCACAGTCACAATGCACCTCAATAATCATCCTTCGATGCTTTTCAAATGACTAACAAGCCGGTTAACCAGAATAAATGCTGCAAGAAACTCATTAATTCAGCTGGGAAGTGCCCAACATTTGTACATAATTGGCAGGATTTTCATTGGGCCGTGGAGGCAGAATTGGAGGCATGTGGGGGGTTAAAATCCCGAAATCAGGGGTCCCGAACCCATCCCACTCCCAACCCGCCTCCATGCCAGTTTGAAAGGAGGCGGGTACCCGCCCCGCACTGGGACCCGCCTCCCCGAGGTGGGAAGGGGATTAGTGCCAATTAACTGCCTGTTAACTGGCAGTTAACAGGCAGCTTTTCACCTAATCCCTATTTTTAATGTTGAAGTGTGGGATTCCCGACAGCTCCAAACCACGCCAAGTTAGAGGAGGCGGACCATCGGGATGAAGGGCTTGGAGGGGTCGAGATGTCCGGTGTTCAGGTGAGTGATGGGTGCATGAGTGCAAAGGTAAGTGTGTTTGGTGTGTCTAAAGTGTTTAAAGAAGTTTTACTTACCTTTACTTACCTTTACAGCCTTCCTTCCTTCAGGTCTCAGGAGTCCCTCATCTCACCGGCACAGAAAGCAGAATGGCTGCGAGCTGTCAAAAGTTGCAGCATTCAGCTTTCTGTTCTGGGGAGATCTCTAAATCATCCTGAGAGGAAGGAATTAACTTAGAATACAGATTGTCAGTGTTTGACAGCTTCCAACAGCTGTGAAACGCTGATATTTCATCTGTCAAAAGGTCTTGACAGATGAAATATCAATCTGTGACATCACCTGTTGCCGGGTGGCCCCTAATTGGCCTGCTGAGCCCGCTGGGCGGGCTCAACAAGGTCAATCAAGTCAAAATCGTGTGGATTGGCTAGAACTCGATGGAGGCGGGACTACAACCCCAAAAGTTGTAGTCCCACCTCCTACCTGACTCCTCAATGAAAATCCAGCCCAATGGCTCCATAAAAATTGAGAAATGTTCATTTTAGAGACCAGGCCTTCAGGTACTGGTAATAGTACTGGACCACCTCAATCAGATTTTTGATTTGGGCGAGGCAGGGGAGGGGGTGGTTGGGGGGTTGGAGGGAGGGAAGTGAGCATCTCTGAAATATTCTAAAGGAGGTAAGTGTGGCAATTGGTCATTTAAGCTGCAGTAGTAAACTCTCAGGAGCTAGCAGGATGTGTGGAAGAAGTTGCATGACTGATAGAGTAGGGACTGTGATAATGGCTGATAGCTGAGATTGCCCAGTCCCATGCAAAATGTGCATACGCAGCTGAAGGGCATGAAAAATGCAATACAACCTTTAAAAATAGAGTTCAGCCTACACACTTCAGCAGCAGATTGGGAGACAACCTGGTTCAGAAGGAACCTGCTTGGGATCTCTCTCTTGACTCTCAGATAACTTCACTGCACGTTTCATCAATCCTAGTGCAAAGCCTATCCCTGGGATTTTATGACCACCCTATGCCAGTTGCACACTTATGCACTTGTGCAACTGACCATGCCATCATAAAATTTGCCCTTAACTCCTTTGACTGAGGCCATGGGCACCAATCAAACTTCAACATCTGAAGTCACTGGGCTGCATGCCAGCAACTACCCGTGCTCTGGCACCTCATCAATATTCTGAGGGACCTAATCTTTCGATTAGGCACTCTACAGCCCTCTGGACTCAACATAGAGTTCAACAATTTCAGATCATAACCTCGGCCCCTATCACATATATATATTTGATATAATTAATTTTTTTTTTATCCACACTTTCGTCTGGCCTTTTTTCTTCCCTCCCACATGGCAGCTGTCCTTCATTCTGCCGGCGCCATTCACACTTCATCTAGAGCCATCCTTTGTTCCTTTACCTGTCCCATCACCACCTCCTCCAGCATTCAATGTCTCTCAATGTCTCTTTATCTCTCCTGCTTTCTATCCAATCACTGACCTTCCCTTTTGTTCTTTCATCCCCGCCCCCTTTTTCCAGCCCCCAACTTGCTTTAAAATCTGTTCCCTTTCCTGCTTTTTTCCCAGTTCTGACGAAAGGTCATCGACCTGAAACATTGACTCTGTTTCTCTCTCCACGGATGCTGCCCTGGCCTGCTGAGTTTTTCCCGCATTTTCTGTTGTTATTTCTGAGGGACCTGTCTGAATGGAAGGATGTAAGAACACCCACAGCAGAAGCCACCTCATCAGATTCTTCTCTTCCAATACCCCCTCATTTTAGAAACAACTTATAGGAAGAGAAAGGCTATTTATAAAAAGTAACAGGAGAGGTAAGACCATCAAATATGTTGTGCATCATGTGCCTGCCTTGCAGTGAGGATCAAGAAAGTGAGTCAATGTAGCAAGGAGAACAACAAATGGAGGGTACTTGCAGGGTGGTGGCACCTTCACCAATCACCGCATCAAAAAGGTGAAGGGCATCTTCTCATACTGGGTGAGCTGCTGCAGTATGGCTGGGTCATCGCCTGTCTTATTAGCCTCTTGGTGGTTGTGCAGTGGCATGGCGTGTTTACCTGTCCTATTACTATCTTGTCTCACCTTGAATAGCTCTTAATGTCTCTTCTTTCATCCCCTCCCCCATTTCCCAGCCCCCAAACTGCCTTTTAATCTGTTTCATTTCCTGCCTTTTTTTCTCAGTTCTGACGAAAGGTTCTCGACCCGAAATGTTGACTCTGTTTCTCTCTCCACGGATGCTACCCTGGCCTGCTGAGTTTTTCCAGCATTTTCTGTTGTTATTTTGGATTGCCAGCATCCGCAGTATTTTGCTATCTTAACATTTAGGAAGATGTTAGCAACTACCTGAGCACCCATGTGCTCAGATTACCTCCTTGCCGCGGGGGCCAGAACTTTGCAAATTAGCCCGCATGGCGTTTCTGGTGGCAGTATTTTTCGCAAGCTCAACTTTGAAATGCTACGTGTAAGGCTCACTGGCTCACACTGAAACTTGCCTTAAAGTTTCTGCTGTATGAAGGAGTGCTGTGACAAGGGATCAATCTCCTCTGAATGCTTTCATGCTATCTCCCCGAGAACACAGAGGATGAATATTGACATTAGGTCCACACCTTCTGAAGAATAAGCGGGTTGTGGCGTACCGATCACAGAAAGGACACAATCCGCTTTCCGGTCTGTAGCCTATAAATCAGGCGTCATGCCTTTAAGAAGGATCACACCTTTAAGAAACTCGATCTGCAAGATAGTTAAGCCCAGAGCAGGGAATAAGCAGTCGAAGCTGTGCACTGATGAAAGGCAGTCGTACTTTGTGTAGTCTCTGACTCCATTTTGTGTTCAGCATGCAGCCTCAACAATTAAACCTTTTCTGTTGAACCTCTCCGAGTTCAGTATTTTTTGCTAGGAGTACGTAGACTCCTACATTGGTGACCCCGACCTGGCCTCCGCAGCATCGGCGCGCGCTCCACCCTCTATCGCGCGGCCACACAGCTTGGCCACAAGTCCCCCCAGGCCCCCACATCCCCCAAGCCCTCCGACCCAGGGCTACTGCTACTTCCATACCCGGTTCGGCGCACGGGCACGCCGCTGCAGCCATCCCTGCACGTTTCCAACTGCCCCCACACCGGCCGACACGATGGCCGTGGGGCAAGCAGGCGCGCTGCTGTACGTTACGGACAGCGCCTCTGGATGCCATTTCCTATGCGACACGGGCGCGCAGCGCAGCATCATCCCTGCGTCTGCCCTCGAGATCCAGCGAGGCGGCCGTGGCCCTGCGCTGGCTGCCGCCAACGGCACCGACATCCGGATGTACGGCACCCGCACCGTCACCATCGACCTCGCAGGCCGCCGCTACCACTGGGAGTTTATCACCACCAAGGTGCTCTCCCCGCTCCTCGGTGCGGATTTCCTGTGCGCCCACGGCCTGTTGGTCGACATGCCTCGGCGCCGCCTCGTGGACATGAACACCATGTCACCTATTCCGGGCGCCATGGCACCCCCCCAACCCGCCGAAATGGCGTGGCAGTGCCGCGCCCGCTCAACGGACGACTACTCAGCACTCCTGGCTGAGTTCCCAGCCCTCACCAACCTGACCTTCTCTGCGAAGGTTGCTAAGCACGGGGTAGAACACTTCATCCCCACCACAGGCCCACCGGTGTATGCCCACGCCCGCAGGCTGGACCCGGCCAAGCTGGAGATCGCGCGGGCCGAGTTCGCCACAATGGAACAGCTCGGCATCATCCACCGCTCCAACAGCCCCTGGGCCTCCCCACTCCACATCGTCACCAAACCCGATGGGGGATGGCGCCCCTGCGGGGACTACCGGCGCCTAAACGACGCCACCACGCCGGATCGGTACCCCATACCGCACATTCAAGACTTCTCGGCTAGACTGGCCGGCCGCTCAGTCTTCTCCAAAGTCGACCTGGTGCGCGGTTACCATCAGGTGCCAGTCCACCCCACGGACATTCCCAAGACGGCCATAATCACCCCTTTTGGGCTATTCGAGTTCCTCCGAATGCCCTTCGGCCTCAAAAACGCGGCCCAGGCCTTCTAGCGGCTCATGGACTCGGTCCTCCGGGACCTGAAGTTCCTCTTTGTCTACCTGGATGACATCCTGGTAGCTAGTTCCTCCAAGCAGGAACACATCGAGCACCTCCGCATCCTGTTCCAGCGGCTCAGTGAGCTCGGGCTCATCATCAGCCCAGCCAAGTGCCAATTCGGCCTCAGCAGGATCGAATTCCTTGGCCACCACATCACGCAGGATGGAGCCATTCCCCTGCCCGCCAAGGTGCAAGCCGTCCAGCAGTTCCCCCGGCCTACCACCATCAAAGGCCTCCAGGAGTTCTTGGGGATGATCAACTTTTACAACCGCTTCATTCCCGGAGCGGCCTCCCTCATGCGGCCCCTATACGAAGCCCTCCGGGGTAAGAAAGACAGAATGGCGATCGAGTGGTCGGCGGACATGTTGACCGCTTTCGACTCGAACAAAAAGGCGATCGCCGACGCCACCATGCTCGCTCACCCACAGCCCAACGCCAGGGTGGCCCTCACCACGGACGCCTCTGACCACGCGGTCGGCGCCGTGTACGAACAGTGGGTCGACGGGGCCTGGCAACCGCTGGCCTTTTTCAGCCGCCAACTGCGCCCCCCGGAGGCCAAATACAGCGCCTTTGACTGCGAGCTCCTCGCACTGTACCTGGCAGTCCGCCATTTTAGATTTCTTCTGGAGGGCCGCCCCTTCACCGCGTTTGTCGACCACAGACCCCTGACATTCGCGATGGCGAAATCTGCGGACCCGTGGTCAGCCAGGCAACAACACCAGCTCGCCGCGGTGTCCGAATTCACCACGGACATCCGGCACATCTCCGGTCGAGACAACGTGGTGGCCGACTGCCTATCCCGCCCCGCCGTCCACGGCGCCCACCTGGCAGTGGACTATGCTCAACTGGCAGCGGAGCAACGCACCGACCCCGATCTGCTCTCCGCGCCCACAACCCTCCCAGGGCTGCGACTGACCGACGTCGCCTGCGGCCCGTCCGCCATCACAGTCAAATGCGACACCTCCTTGGCGCAACCCTGCCCCGTAGTCCCGGCGTCCTGGCGAAAAAGGGTGTTCGACATCGTCCACGGCCTCTCACACCCCGGCACCCATGCGTCCATTAGACTGGTGGCCAACCGATTTGTCTGGCGCGGCCTGCGCAAAGATGTGCGTGTCTGGTCCAGATCCTGCATAGCTTGCCAGCGTGCCAAAATCCACCAGCACGTCAAAGCCCCACTCGAGGAGTTCACCGTGCCAGAAAGAAGGTTCGACCACGTCCACACCGACCTCGTCAGCCCCCTGCCGCCATCACAGGGTCACACGCACCTGCTGACAATCGTGGACCGTACCACCCGCTGGCCCGAGGCCATTCCACTGACGTCCACCACCACCGCCGACATCACAAGGGCGTTCATCGGTACCTGGGTCGCTCGGTTCGGCGTCCCCTCCGACATGGCGTCGGATAGAGGCCCGCAGTTCACCTCTGATCTGTGGGCCGCCATCTCCAGAAACCTCGAGGTGGCCGTTCACCGCACCACGGCTTACCACCCCCAAGCCAACGGACTGTGCGAGTGATTCCACAGGTCCATGAAGGCGTCCCTCCACACCAGCCTCGAGGACGAGGCTTGGATCGACCACCTCCCGTGGGTGCTACTCGGCCTACGCTCCGCGGTCAAGGAAGACCTGCAAGCCTCGGCGTCGGAACTCGTGTACGGCCAGCCGCTGCACGTACCCGGAGAGTTCCTGCCGACCGGCACGACCCCCTGATCGGCTGACCAGCAACGCCGCGCTTTCACCAACCGAGCACAACAGTTCGCTCCAGTACCCACCGGCCGGCACGGCGAACCAGCAACCCGTGTACCACCTAGCCTGCACATGGCCAAATTTGTTTTCGTGCACCATGACGCCAACCGAGGACCTCTACGGCCCCCATACGACGGACCCTACAAGGTACTCCAGACGGGGAACAAGTTCTTCCTCCTCGAAGTGGGCGGCAGAACTGACAAGGTGTCGGTCGACCGGCTCAAGCTGGCGCACCTAGAGCCCGACGAATCCGTTCAAGTGGGCCAACCTCCACCGTGGGGCAGACCGCCTAAGAGCCCGACGCATCCGACCGCCCCGCTCCCGACACCAACCGCCAAGAGCTGTTCCGATCTGGTCCTGTGTAACGAGACGGGATTAATTATAAATGTCCTAGTAAAGGATCCCCTTGGAATGAGTGACCATAACATGGTTGAATTCCATATTCAATTAGAGGGTGAGCAGGTTGGAACTCAAACAAGCGTGCTAAGCTTGAATAAAGGAGACTTTGAAGGTATGAGAGCGGAATTGAGTAGAGTGGACTGGGAAAATAGATTAAAGGGTAAGATGATACATGATCAGTGGTGTACATTTAAGGAGTTATTTTACAACTTCCAAAAAATATATATTCCACTGAGAAGAAAAGGGTGTAAAAGAAAAGACAGCCATCCGTGGCTAAGTAAAGAAATTAAGGATAGTATTCGACTAAAAACAAGGGCATATAAGGTAGCCAAATCTAGTGGGAGGATAGAGGATTGGGAAAACTTTAAAAGACAGCAAAAAATAACAAAAAGATTGATTAAGAAAGGGAAGATAGATTATGAAAGTAAATTAGCCAAAAATATAAAAACAGATAGTAAGAGTTTTTATAGTTATATAAAAAGAAAAAGGGTGGCTAAAGTAAATGTTGGTCCCTTAGAGGATGAGACCGGGAAATTAATGGTGGGAAATATGGAGATGGCAAAAACACTGAATGAATATTTTACATCAGTCTTTACAGTAGAAGACACTAAGAATATCCCAACACTGGACAAACAGGGGGCTAAAGGGGGGGAGGAGCTAAACACGATCAAAATCACTAAGGAAGTGGTACTTGGTAAAATAATGGGACTCAAGGTGGATAAATCACCTGGACCTGATGGCTTACATCCTAGGGTCTTGAGGGAAGTGGCGGTAGGGATTGTGGATGCATTGGTAATAATTTTCCAAAACTCCCTGGACTCGGCAAAGGTCCCGGCAGACTGGAAAACTGCTAATGTAACACCCTTATATAAAAAGGGCAGTAGACAGAAGGCTGGAAACTATAGACCGGTTAGCCTAACATCTGTGGTAGGTAAAATTTTGGAGTCCATTATTAAGGAGACAGTAACAGGACATTTGGATAATCATAATTTAATAGGACAAAGTCAGCATGGTTTTATGAAGGGGAAGTCATGTTTGACAAATTTGCTGGAGTTCTTTGAGGAAGTAACGTATAGGGTGGATAAAGGGGAACCAGTGGACGTAGTGTATTTAGACTTCCAAAAGGCATTTGACAAGGTGCCACACAAAAGGTTATTGCTTAAGATAAAAAATCATGGGATTGGGGGTAATATTCTGGCATGGATAGAGGATTGGCTATCTAACAGAAGGCAGAGAGTTGGGATAAATGGTTCATTCTCAGACTGGCAATCAGTAACTAGTGGTGTTCCGCAGGGTTCACTGCTGGGTCCCCAACTCTTTACAATCTATATTAACGATTTGGAGGAGGGGACCGAGTGTAACATATCAAAGTTTGCAGATGATACTAAGATGGGAGGGAAAGTAGTGAGTGAGGAGGACATAAAAAACCTGCAAGGGGACATCGACAGGCTAAGTAAGTGGGCAGAGATTTGGCAGATGGAATACAATACTGGAAAGTGTGAGGTTATGCACTTTGGCAGGAAAAATCGTAGAGCAAGTTATTATCTTAATGGCAAGAAACTGGAAAGTACTGAAGTACAAAGGGATCTGGGGGTCCTGGTGCACGAAACTCAAAAGGTTAGTATGCAGGTGCAGCAAGTGATTGAGAAGGCCAATGGAATGTTGGCTTTCATTGCTAGGGGGATAGAATATAAAAATAGGGAGGTATTGCTTCAGTTGTACAAGATATTCGTGAGACCGCACCTGGAATACTGCGTACAGTTTTGGTGTCCATACTTAAGAAAGGACATACTTGCTCTCGAGTCAGTACAAAGAAGGTTCACTCGGTTAATCCCGGGGATGAGGGGATGGACATATGAGGAGAGGTTGAGTAGATTGGGACTCTACTCATTGGAGTTCAGAAGAATGAGAGGCGATCTTATTGAAACATATAAGATTGTGAAGGGGTTGGATTGGGTGGATGCGGGGAAGATGTTCCCGATGATGGGTGAAACTAGAATTAGGGGGCATAGTCTTAGAATAAGGGGCTGCTCTTTCAAAACTGAGATGAGGAGGAACTACTTCACTCAGAGGGTGGTAGGTCCATGGAATATGCTGCCCCAAAAAGCTGTAGAAGCTACATCATTACATAAATTTCAAACAGAAATAGACAGTTTCCTAGAAGTAAAGGGAATTAAGGGTTATGGAGAGCGGGCAGGAATTTGGACATGAGTCTAGGTTCGGATCGGTCATGGCCCCGTGGGTAGCGGAGCGGGCCCAGGGGCCGTGTAGCCTGATCCTGCTCCTATTTCGTGTGTCTAATTCTGTTAGATTCAGGAGATGGTTCTGTGATAGTGGATTGGTGGTTAGGATCAGATCAGCCATGATCTTATTGAATGGTGGAGCAGGCTCGAGGGGCCGATTGGCCTACTCCTGCTCTTATTTCTTATGTTCTTATGTGCCATCAAGCCGCCACGCCGGTTCGTACACTCCCTACTAGCGCATTCTGGGGGGAGCTGTGTGGCGTACCGATCACAGAAAGGACACAATCCGCTTTCCGGTCCGTAGACTATAAATCAGGCGTCATGCCTTTAAGAAGGATCACACCTTTAAGAAACTCGATCTGCAAGATAGTTAAGCCCAGAGCGGGGGAGGAGCAGTCGAGGCTGTGCACTGATGAAAGGCAGTCGTACTTTGTGTAGTCTCTGACTCCATTTTGTGTTCAGCATGCAGCCTCAACAATTAAACCTTTTCTGTTGAACTTCTCCGAGTTCAGTATTTTTTGCAAGGAGTACGTAGACTCCTACAGGGTATGCAAAGTTGGGAACACTTACCTCAGCACTTGGTCAGCTTGCACCTTTGCTTAATAGAGCAATGGCCCTCCAAGCCAAAGAATGTTGTAGTGTATGTACCTTTAAGAGAAGAACTACTTTACAGCTCCTGTATACTGTAGTACCGGCAGTGACCACACCTGTATATAAACCCTGAGTAGGGATCTGTACTGTTAGTTTTTAGAATACCCTCATCCAGTAAACACCTGTTGATTGTTCATCTGCAGTCTCCGTCTATTCATTGAAGAACACCATACCTTAAGATTCACGGATTTAACAGTGGCAACGAGGCCGATTCGAACCTACCTGCAACTTTGCATTTCCTCCCAGGGATTCGCTCCTGGAGGACAGTGGAAGAAAGTCGAGGCCAAAAGCAGGGGCGTCGACCACGAGAAACCGCCCAGTCATCCGGCAGAGAGTGAGCATCGCAGGGGAGGCTGTTGAGAGCTGGGCTTGGTTCTCCAGCCACGATGATCCAGCAACAGGCTGGCAACAGGTACGGCGCAGACCCTTCCCGGACAGCGGCGGCTGGAGCCGACCGACGGCACAGAAAAGGCCGAGCAGCGTCGACGGGGTAAGAGAGAGGGTAAAGCGCACAGGGCGCAGCCGGGGGTTGAAGACCGAGCGGCGTTGACGGAAAACAAAAAGAGAGAGAGGGTAAAGCACAGCCGGGGTTCAGGACCGAGCGGCGGCAACGAGAGAGGCACGCAGGAAAACGCACAGAGCGCAGCCAGTGCTCAAGGGCTGAGCAGCGTCCGCGGGGGAAGAAAGGAAGCGCGGGAGACACCATTTGAGCCGTGGAGAAGAAGGGAGAGCGCGGGAGACACCATTTTTGAAGCCGCAGCGGAGAAGAAGGGTGAGCGCGGGAAGAAAGGGAAGCGCAGGAGACGCCATTTTGAGCCAGCGGAGAATAAGGGAGAGCGCGGGAGACGCCATTTTAGCCAGTCTAACCACACCCAGGGATGCCGAAGAGTGGCAGTATCACAGCGTTCGACAATGAAGTCGAAGATTGGGCGACTTATGTGCAACGCATTGAAGTGTACTGCAAGGCGAATGAAGTGCCAGATGCCAGGAAAGCACTGGTATTGTTGAATTCCATGGGTGCAAAAACGTATGGCTTACTGCGAAACCTAGTAACCCCAAAGAAGCCAATAGATAAGGATTTCGAAAGCATAGTGGCAATCCTACAGGACCACTTAAACTCCACACCGCTGCTGATAGCAGAAAGATTTAAGTTCCACAAAAGGAACCAGCATAAAGGCGAAAGTAATGCTGAGTATTTAACGGAACTGCGCAAGCTATCGAAACACTGCCAGTTTGGAATGGGACTAGCAGATACGTTAAGGGACAAGTTTGTGTGTGGGCTTCAAAGTGAAGGAACCCAGAAACGGCTTCTATCAGAAAAGGATCTTACGCTGGACAAGGCTTTCAGCATGGCAGTATCACACGAAGCAGCCGCACGGGGCGCTGCAGAGATACAACGGAGACCGCAAGAATATGGCACCAATGAAATGTCATATGGAGCAGTGAAGTGCTTTCGCTGCGGCAGAACAACACACGACCAGAAGGATTGTTGGTTCAAGGACCAAGTGTGCAGACAGTGTGGAAAAGCAGGACACATAGCAAAAGTCTGCAGGTCGGGAAAGAAAACCAGCAGCATGAAATCTCCACAGGAGAAGTACAAAAAAGTACATAAGGTGACGGAGAGTAGTTCAGACGAACAGTAAAGTGATACAGACTCCGGAAGCAAGGAGCTGGGTTGTCTGAAACTACATAATGTAATCAAAATGGAGGATCACCAAACTATCTGGGTCACGCTCAAGATAGACGGAGTCCAAGTGAAAATGGAATTGGACACAGGATCAGCCCTAACAGTCATAAACCGAAGGGACTACAAGCGGCTATTCTCACATATACCCTTGAGAGATACAGAGATTGTCTTGAAGACGTACACGGGGCAAAAAGTCTACCCCAAAGGAAAAATAAGGGTGAACGTGATATACAACAGCAAGGAAACACCAAAAATGGATCTATATGTATTGCCAGATGGAGGACCACAACTACTAGGACGTGAATGGATCCGGAAGATACAGTTAGATTGGCATTTCATACAGGCACTGACGGTAGAGGCCAAAAAGGATGACGATGTCACACCTGGACGACTGTCAAAAATGCTAACTGATGCACAAGAAGTGTTCCAGGAGCACTCGGAACACTAAAAGGCATAACAGCGACGATCAAAATAGAGGAAAATGCAAGCCCAAAGTTTTTTAAGGCCAGACCAGTGCCTTATGCGATCCGCCCAGCCGTCGAAGCAGAGCTGGAAGGTTTGGAACGTTTAGGAGTACTGTCCAAAGTGGACTGGAGCGAGTGGGCTACACCCATCGTTCCTGTAATGAAGAGGTTGTTGACTAATACGCCTGGGGAACCAAAGAAGGTTCGCATCTGTGGGGACTTTAAGGTGACAGTGAACCCAGTCCTTCACACGGTACAATATCCGCTTCCGCGGATTGAAGATATTTTCGCCTCGCTATCTGGAGGGAAATGCTTCACTAAGATTGATCTGGCCCAGGCGTACCTGCAAATGGAGGTAGAAGAAGCCTCAAAACAATACCTAATGATCAACACTCACAAAGGTCTCTACCAATACAACCGGCTGGTGTTCGGGGTAGCATCAGCTCAGGCTATTTGGCAAAGGGCAATGGATCAAGTCCTGCAAGGGATTCCAGGGACCCAGTGTTATTTGGACGACATCCTGGTCACGGGCAAAAATGACAGTGATCACCTCGCCAACCTGGAGCAGGTGCTCACTAGATTGAAGGAATATGGGCTATGAGCTAATCGCCACAAATGCGAGTTTTTCCAGAAGCAGATCTCGTATTGTGGCCACGTTATTGATGAAGAGGGGTTACATAAGTCCCCTGAAAAGATTGAGGCAGTAGTCAAGGCTCCAGCACCGGAAAATGTGTCTCAACTGAGGTCGTTCCTCGGGCTGGTGAACTACTACCATAAGTTCTTACCAAATTTGTCTACAGTATTACACCCACTGAACACCCTACTGCAAACGGGGGTACCATGGAAGTGGAATGACGAATGTAAACGAGCCTTCCAGAAGTGTAAAGAATTGATCACATCAAAAGAGGTGTTGGCTCATTTCAACCCAGCACTACCAATTCGGTTGGCATGTGATGCATCACCCTATGGTATTGGAGCAGTGCTGTCGCACAAATTCCCAGACGGGTTGGAGAGGCCAGTAGCCTTTGCGTCTCGGTCACTAACCTCAGCCGAGCGCAACTACGCCCAGATTGACAGGGAGGCCCTCAGCCTAGTATGGGGAGTGAAAAAGTTCAACCACTATCTGCACGGGCAGAAGTTCACCTTGCTGACTGACCACCAACCACTTGTCTCCATCTTTAATCCAAAGAAGGGCGTTCCGGTGATGACTGCGCAACGGCTACAAAGATGGTCCCTTTTTCTAGGGGCGGACCAATATGAAATAGAGTATAAGGGCATGAAACATCATGGAAACGCTGATGGCTATCACGCTTGCCACTACCTACTGCGGAGGAAGTATCAGCAGTGGACCCTGTCGAAATATTTTATTCAAGTATAATTGAACGATTGCCAGTAACTAACGCGGATATAGAGAAGGAGACCCAAAATGATCCGACACTGTCTCGGTTATATGATTTGACGGTGAAGGGATGGCCAACACATGGCGACTCACTGTTGCCAGCATTCTCATCCAGAAGAGAACAGCTTTCAGTATGCCAGGGGACATTGATGTGTGGATCCCGAGTGGTAATTCCACCCAAGTTAAGGGAGAGATTGCTCAATGAGCTTCACGAAGGCCATCTGGGAGGGGTGAAAATGAAAAGCCTTGCTAGGGCTTATGTGTGGTGGCCGGGGATCGATCAACAAATCGAGGACCTAACAAAGAGCTGCTCAGGATGCCAGAAGGTCCAAAATGCACCACCACATGCCCCTCTACACCCATGGGAGTGGCCCTCCTCTCCATGGCAACGGGTGCATATTGATTTTGCTGGTCCATTCATGGACTCAATGTTCTTAATAGCAGTGGATGTGCACTCAAAATGGCCTGAGGTGATCAAAATGTCCTCCACCACTACAGAGAAAACGATTACAGTCCTACGGACCATATTTACCAGGAACGGCTTGCCAGAACAGACTTGCTCTGATAACGGACCACAGTTTATGTCTGAAGAGTTTTGGAAATTTATGAGAAGGAATGGGGTAAGGCATTACACATCCGCCCCATATCATCCAGCCACAAATGGATTGGCTGAGAGGTTCGTACAAACCTTTAAAAAGGCAGTAAGGGCCATGTGCGATGACGACATTCCACTGCAGCATAAGGTGGACAATTTCCTGTTAGCCTACAGAAATGCGACACATGCAGTTACCAACCAGACCCCGGCCATGATGTTCTTTAACCGAAGGTTGAGATCTTGTCTGGATTTGCTCAGACCAAATGTACGAAGAAATGTTGAGAATAAGCAATTCCAGCACATTAATGAGAAGCCGACAAGGAGCTTCAATGTAGGACAACCAGTCTTGGCCCGCGACTACCGAACAGAGAAATGGCAACCAGGAACGATATGCACACGGCAGGGGCCATTAATGTACACAGTGGATGTTGGGGAGTACATTGTGAGATGCCATGTCGACCAGATCCTAGAGTCACAAGAGCGAGTCAACCTCATGTCTCGTGTACCTGGTGATGAACCCAACATACCGGTAGCATCTACCCCAGAAACAGTAGCATCGGAAGCTGATGAACTAACCGACGACAGGGGGCCAGAATCGCCTCCGCACCAAGAGCAAGACACTCAGGAAAGGCGCTATCCAGAAAGGATCAGGAAGCCGCCCCAAAGACTGAATCTATAAATGGACTATTTCAGTTAATGTGCATGTTAAAAGTGTTAACTGTTAATTGAATGTTATGGTACTGTTAATCTAAAAGGGGAGGAATTGTAGTGTATGTACCTTTAAGAGAAGAACTACTTTTACAGCTCCTGTATACTGTAGTACCGGCAGTGACCACACCTGTATATAAACCCTGAGTAGGGATCTGTACTGTTAGTTTTTAGAATACCCTCATCCAGTAAACACCTGTTGATTCTTCATCTGCAGTCTCCATCTATTTATTGAAGAACACCATACCTTAAGATTCATGGATTTAACAAATGTCACCCTCCTTCATTGTATTTCCTGTCCCCAAGATCTCCAAGGAGTCATTATTAAATGAAAAAAGTCTTAAGTACAGCCCTCACTACACGTATCTCTTCAAGAATGTACTTGCACGTCTCCCTTCATTGTAAGGCAGAAAAATAGTCAACTCCCCTTTAATGAAAAGTTGCAGCTTTTTACGAACTGCTTGTTCAATCCAATTTCCCAGCCGACCAAAAGGGCAGGCTGCACTCCCTGTGCATGTTTGCCTTGCGTAGGGAACATAGGAAAATAAAGGGGAGCATCCGACAAAATTTGGCAGGCACAAATGTGTCCCCATTGTGGGCAAACATAGCCCTGATTTTGCCAGTGTCCCAAAATCTGGGCCAATATGTCTGAACCTCAGAAGAATTCATTTCTTTACACAGGCAGCTGGTGGAGCATGGAATGTTTTGCCATCGTGAGTGGTTGAGGCAGAGACCATTGCATCTTTAAGGGAGAACTGGATAAATATTTGAAGCAAAGGAAGATGCAGGGAAATGGGCAGAGTGCAGGCCAGCCTGGTAATTTGGGATCGCTCTAGTAAAGAGCTGACATTGATGTGATGGGTTGAATGGCCTCCTTTCATCCTGCAATCTTCTGTGGGTTTTAAGAACAGCCCCTCCTGCACCTACGCGATATTTTGTACATTTTTCACACTGGTCATCATTTTTGCCTCCCTGAAAAAGATTGTCATTTTAGTATCATTTAATGTTGAATTTAGGGCAGTTTTGAGCTGGGGGCCATGTCCTTCAAGAATTGGATTGAGATTGTCCATCTCATCTCACCTCAGGCTTTTACAGCCAGCAAATAAAGGAGACTTTCATCCTATATTGATGAACTGGATTTGAACTTAATTCCCAGAGGTGAAATATGAGTGCAGTTTAATGGCACTATTTTCTTTCTAAAGGCAAACCACTAAAAGCAAAGAAAAACTTTTAGTTTAGTTTAGGATACCAACGTCAAGTGTTAAATTCAATAGCTTAGGTCAATGCATTTAATGTAGATTCTTTCATTTGCATTTTCAACTCAATACATCCCTAGGACATCATTGCAGTTGAACTGGTCGTAACCAGCTGTATACTTTTGCATGACCTACTTCTGCATATAACCTACTAACAAAGGGATGAGCAGTATTGATTGCCAGATCCAACACTGTTTTAAATTCACAGTCGATTTAAAACCAACACGCAGTATCTGTGCTAACGGCTGCAAGAATGAAGAGAACGTGCTTCGAAACTAGAAATCTGCATCGTAAATTAATCTTAAACCAAAAAAACCTTTGCGCCAACCAGTGTAAATGTTTTGTAATACAGTACAACCTGATTAGTTAATGTGATCCACTAAATAAACTAAAGAAGATCAAAGATCTTAACAGCTCCACACACATCTAAAACTTTGGTGACACAAATGCCAGATATGAACTCTGAATAGAGATTTGTGTGTTTTCCAGCATTTTCTGTTTTTATTAAAGATTTGTATTTGGCTGATTCATATAAAGCCAGCAATATCCGGTCGCCTGTCACTTTAATTCTCTGCTCCACTCCCACTCTGACCTCTCTGTCCTCGGCCTCTTACACTGTTCCAATGAAGCTCAACGTAAGCTCGAGGAACAGCACCTCATCTTTCGATTAGGCACTTTACAGCCTTCTGGACTCAACATCGAGTTCAACAATTTCAGACCCTATTTCTGATCCTATTTCTTTTTCACATGGCAGCTGTTGATGATTCTGCCATTCCCATTTACACCTCATCTAGACTCATCTTTTGTTTCTTATCTTTATTAACTCCCATTACCATCTCCTTTTGCCTTGCACCATCATCCCTTTTGCCTCTTAATCTCTCCTGCCTTCCACCCTATCACAGACCTTCCCTTTGTTCTTTCCTCCCCTCCTCCCCCCTCTCCCTGCCCCTACACTTGCTTAAAAACCTTTTACATCTCCAACTTTTTCCAGTTCTGACGAAGGGTCATCGACCTGAAACGTTAACTCTGTTTCTCTCTCTACAAATGCTGCCTGACCTGCTGAGTATTTCCAGCATTTTCTGTTTTTATTTCAGATTTCCAGCATCCGCAGTATTTTGCTTTGATATCTGATAGGGGCTGGGTAGGGTTTGCTCATTTTAATTTGATCTCTGTTCAGATGGCTTGTTCTTCACAGGAGGACTACACATGCACGGCACGCCTTTTCCCCATTCTTGCCTGTTCTCATTGCTTTACCATCTGTTTTGGACATGTATGCAAAAAACCTCAAGGCATTATCAATTCTCAGTGCGTTTTCATGTGCAAGTAGCTGGAAGGGACCAAAGTCCAGAGAGTTTAGGCACAGGATAGCAAGAACCAGGGTCTAGATTTTTTATTATTAATTCCTGGGATGTGGGCGTCGCTGGCAAGGCCAGCATTTATTGCCCATCTCTAATTGCCCTTGAGAAGGTGGTGGTGAACCAACTTCTTGAACCGCTGCAGTCCGTGTGGTGAAGGTGCTCCCACAGTGCTGTTAGGGAGGGAGTTCCAGGATTTTGACCCAGCGACGATGAAGGAACGGTGATATATTTACAAGTCAGGATTGTGTGTGACTTGGAGGGGAACTTGGAGGTGGTGGTGTTCCCATGCGCCTGCTGCCCTTGTCCGTCTAGGTGGTAGAGGTTGTGGGTTTGTGAGGTGCTGTTGAAGAAGGTATCTTCAAGTGTGCTCAATATAATCACCGCTAGAGTTTAGGCAGCTATTACCTCACAGCTTTCCAGCACAAAGCACTGCCAAGCTTGCTTGTCAACTATAGGACAGATATTTGCTTTCATAGAATCACAGGCCTAGAAATTCGTCTCGGGTGCTGGTGTAAAATGGGCGATATCGGATCGACCGCCCGTTATACGCAGCGACTGATATTTTCCTTCAACTATTTATCCAATTCCCTTTTGAAGGCTACTATTGAATCTGTATCCACCGCCCTATCAGGCAGCGCATTCCAAATCCTAACCACTCATTGCGTAAAAATGTTTTTCCTTCTGTCACCTCTGGTTCTTTTGGCAATCACTTTAAATCTGTGCCCTCTCATTATAGAAACATAGAAAATAGGAGCAGGAGTAGGCCATTCGGCCCCTCGAGCCTGCTCCGCCATTCAATGAGATCATGGCTGATCATCCAAACTCAGTACCCTGTCCCTGCCTTCTCCCCATATCCCTTGATCCCTTTAGCCTTAAGAAATATATCCAAATCCTTCTTGAATATATTTAATGAACTGGCCTCCACCGCCCTCTGTGGCAGAGAATTCCACAGGTTCACCACTCTCTGGGTGAAGAAATTCCTCCTCATTTCAGTCCTAAATGGCTTACCCCTTATCCTTAGACTATGACACCTGGTTCTGGACTCCCCGGCCATCAGAAACATCCTTCCTGCATCTAGTCTGTCCAGGCCTGACAGAATTTTATAGGTTTCGATGAGATCTCCTCTCAATCTTCTAAACTCCAGTGAGTATAAGCCCAATCGACACAATCTCTCCTCATATGTCATTCCTGCCATCCCAGGTATCAGTCTGGTGAATCTTCGCTGCACTCCTTCCATGGCAAGAACGTCCTTCCTCAGATAAGGTGACCAAAACTGCATACAATACTCAAGGTGCGGTCTCACCAAGGCCCTGTACAACTGCAGCAAGACATCCTTGTTCCTGTACTCGAACCCTCTTGCTACGAAGGCCAACATACCATTTGCCTTCTTAACTGCCTGCTGCACCTGCATGCTTACCTTCAGCGACTGGCGCACAAAAACACCCAGGTCTCTTTGCACTTCCCCTTCTCCCAATCTATTGCCATTCAAGTAATAGTCTGCCTTCCCGTTTTTGCCACCAAAGTGGATAACCTCGCATTTATCCACATTATAGTGCATTTGCCATGTTTCTGCCCAATCACCCAACCAGTCCAAATCGTACTGGAGTTTCACGACATCCTCCTCACAGCATACCCTCCCACCCAGCTTTGTGTCGTCTGCAAATTTGGAGATATTACACCCAATTCCCTCGTCCAGATCATTAATATATATTGTGAACAGCTGGGGTCCTAGGACCGATCCTTGCAGTACCCCACTAGTCACTGCCCGCCACTCGGAAAACGACCCGTTTATTCCAACTCTTTGCTTTCTATCCGCCAACCAGTTCTCTATCCAAGTCAATACCTTGCCCCCAATCCCATGTGCCTTAATTTTGCATGCTAATCTCTTATGCGGGACCTTATCGACCCTTGAGCCATTGGAAACATTTTCTCTTTATTTATTCTATGTAAATCCTTCATGATTTTAAACACCTCTCTCAAATCTCCTCTTAGCCTTCTCTGCTCTAAGGAGAACAACCCCAGCTTCCCTAGTCTATCCACGTAACTGTAATCCTTCATCCCTGGTACCATTCTAGTAAATCTCTTCTTTACCCTCTCGAAAGCCTTCACATCCTTCCTAAAGTGTGGTTCAATGTGGTGGAAGCACAGCTTGCAATGTGCCAGCCACCTTTTTGAGTTTTGAATGAAGACAACCTACTGATCTCATTTCATCTCCTGTCTTAGCCTCACAATGTGTTTATTCATAATGTACCTTCTTAGCAGCTCTTGATTGTTCTGAAGAGGTTTCAAGTACCAATTTAAAGGCCATTCGCTTTCACCTGACACCTTTATTTTCCTTCACTGTTACTTGGTTAGTGGATGGGTGGCTAGCAGGCTCTAAGTTCAGTTTGTTCATGAGTCCAGCTGCAGAAGCAAGAACACCATTGGCCATTTCATCTGCCACTGAATCCACCCTATCTGCAGTCACACTGGCCCGGTTCCAGGCTTTGCAGTCAGCTATATTCTTATCGTGGCTGAGTGTCTTGGCATTGTCACTCATAGCACAAAGCCCACCAGCCATTCCAACCTGGTGGTTAGCCCTTGCCACAAGGCTAGCCTGTTGCCCATGCTAGTTAAGGGCTTCCCTCTTGGCAAGGGAGAACTTGAGTTTCAGTTTATGCAATTCAGATTTTAAAAGTACAAATTTTAACCAATCCGAATGTGAAAAATAAAATGGAACACTAATTCCAATATTGTTAAAGGATAGATCAATATATATATGTATATACTGTATATAGATATTAATCAATCAATCAATATTTATATATAAGATATACAACAGTGAAGAGCAGCATAATAATCATTTAGGGCTTCCTTATGATCGAAATCATTTGCATTTAATTGCCTTACATAAAATGCCTGTCACCTCACCCAGACATGACTGGTCACCAGCTAAAAAAAATACATTAGCGGAGGTTGAAGAACTGCATTTATGGGCTGTTGGAAATCTCAAAATTGCTGGCAATACACAGCAGGTCTGAAAAGAGAAAAGACAGTTGCATGCTTCAGGTGGCAACCCTCCATCAGTCTTGTATGTTTCTGGTATTTCCCCTTTCTGCGTTTCTGGCTGTTTTCAGACTACTTCAAATGCTTCACTCCTCAGCATGGCCGCGCCTCAAAAAGACAACATTTCACAACATCATTTAATGAACATCGACCAGAATAATGATGTGAGTTCAAAAAAATGAACATTTTTACACAACAAAAGTTTTTTTTTAAAGTTTTAAAAAAAGACCTCTTGCGCATCCCCTATTTTAATTGTTCCCCCATTGGTGGCCATGCTTTCAGCTGCCAAGCCCCTAAACTTTGGAAATAACAACAGAAAATGCTGGAAAAACTCAGCAGGCCAGGCAACATCCCTCGAGAGAAAGTAAAGTCAACGTTTTGGGTGAAAACCCTTTGCCAAGACTAAAGAGGCACAGGAAATGAAATACATTAAGAGGCCAGGCTGGGAGAGAACAAAAGAGAAGCGACATTAAGAGGTATTCAAAACGAGACGAGATGGTGATAGTGGAGACAAAAGACGGCTCTAGATTAGGTGTGAAATGCGCTGGCAGAATGGGAGACAGCTGCCATGTGGGAGAGAGAAAAAAAAAGAAAGGGGGGGCGGGGGGAAAGGCCAAAACAAAGGTGTGGATAAAAAATACAAGTAAAAATGTAATAGGGGCCGACACACCTAAACGTTGGAATTGTTTCCCTAAACCTCTCCGCCTCTCTACCTTTCTCTCCACCTTCAAGATGCTCCTGAAAACCTACCTCTTTGACCAAGCTTTTGGTCATCTGTTCTAATATCTCATTATGTGGCTCAGTGTCAAATTTTGTTTGATCATCTCTCCTGGATGGAACACTAATCTCTCTTGTTTGATAATCTCTTGGGATGTTTTACTACGGTAAAGGCGTGATATGAATGCAAGTTGTTGTTGTTGTTTTTGAGGCCTGCTCCGGCCCCAGCAACTCTTCCCGCCAGGTTGGCCTGGTGAGAAAGCCACAACAGCTTCCCCGCTCAGGCTCATGGTTAAAATAGCAATCGGGCCCCAGTGAGGACATCGGAGACCAAGTGACACATTTAACGAAGGACCTTGCCAGTTTTTGGCGAGTTAAAATCGTAGCCCTACAATTCAATTTTTTTATTTGTCATATATGCAGCACAATGAAATGTTGATTTTTACGAGTCCTCCCAACATTGGAATAAATATGGCATAACAATGATAAAATACTAATAGAAATACAGTAATAAATAAAACAACAGTAATAAATAATAATAAATTATACATTCATGGGTCTTATGGCCTGGGGGTAGAAGCTGTTTCGAAACCTGCTGGTACGAGACCGTATTCTTCGGTATCTCTTACCGGACGGGAGCAGGGCGAAGAGGTTGTGGCTAGGGTGGCTCGCGTCTTTAATGATTCTCAGGGCCTTCGGGATTGGCGGAGGACGTCGGCGGGTCACTCTCGCGGGCGATTTGAACTGCCCGCTTGCCCAGTTACTGCTGAGCCGGGCAGGGTAAGAAATGACCCCTCATCTGTCTGGTGACTAAAACCTTCATATTTTTCTGTCCTTGCGTCGGTGATGTGGTTTTTAATGTTGAAGATTGCTCTCAGTGGCTCGCCAAGTTATTCTAGGCAACAATTTGAATTTGTAAGTAGCTTGCAGGGAGACTTGGCCTCCTTTATAGCACAGCAATCATTTCAAATGATTTCTATATCTATGCCCCAGTGCTCTGATAGTTGGTTTATTTCTGTCAGTACATCCAAACACCCCCAATGACACATTTTCTTTGCCAATAGTGCAATTTACCTACACAGATAAATCCCCTTTATTAAGTAAACCAGCCAAGGTTTGAATCTTTGCTATTTCCCTATATTCAACTAAAAAGAAACTCACTGAAAAGAAAGACTTGCATTTATATAGCGCCTTTCACGACCACCAGATATCTCAACGTGCTTTACAGCCAATTAAGCACTTTTGAGGTGTAGTCACTATTGGAAACACGGCAGCCAATTTGCACACAGCAAGCTCCCACAAACAACAATGTGGACATGACCAGATAGTCGGTTCATGTTATGTTGCTTGAGGGGGAAATATTGGTCAGGACATCGGGGATATCTACCCAGCTCAATCAAATCAAATCAAATCAACTTTTATTGTCATTGTTAGTGCACAAGTGCAGTACAACGAAATGTAGGCTTGCGGCTCCCGAGAGTGTACATTTAGATTAAGACATTTAAACATTCAACATACATTTGGCTTGTAATACATTAACATAAACATAATAAAGTGCATTGGCAGATGTGCAGGCTTTAGAGTTTATTTGTGGAGTTCAGTAGGATGACAGCCCTGGGAAAGAAGCTGTTCCTAAATCTGTTCGTACGGGTGCGAATGCATCTGTAGCGTCTCCCAGATGGCAGGAGGGCGAACAGACTGTGGCTGGGGTGGGTAGGGTCTTTGATGATGGACCGTGACCTCCGTAAACAGCGTTTCTGGTATATGTGCTCTATGGTCGGTAGCCGGGTGCCGGTAATGCGTTGGGCAGTTTTGACTACCCGCTGCAGGGCTTTCCGGTCATAGTAGCTACAGCTGCCATACCATGCCGTGATACAGTTTGTCAGGATGCTTCTTTGAAATAGTGCCATGGGAACTTTTACATCCACCTGAGAGAGCAGACAAGTCCTCGGTTTAACATCTCATCCGAAAGACGACACCTCCAACAGTGCAGCACTCAATTCACAATTCACAATTCAAATCGCTTTATTGGCATGATAAGTTACATCTTATGTTGCCAAAGCATCAAAATACATTTATGGTTGAGCACATAAACGCAGTTCTATTCATACAGTGTATAAACAGGTATATCCCTGAGTGTATAAATATACATTCGCATTGTTTATATATATTCATTTCTTAGTTTACTGGTTGTCCCTCTGTTCATGGCAAGCTGTAACATAGTGTGCCGCCAGTGTTACACAGCTTCTCTCCTCTCCCAGTAGGAATGGGAGTTTTTGGTTGTCATTCAGATTTCTGAATTCAGGGCATATTTGTGAGAATTTTTGGTAGAAATTCTCCCTGATGTCCTGATATTTTCCACAGGCTGTGAGGAAGTGCATCTCTGTCTCCACTACTCCCTGATTGCAGTGAGAGCATATCCTGTCTTCTCTTGGCAGCCTGGTCTGCCTGTGTCTGCCTTTTTCGATCGCTAGGCTATGTTCGCTAAGTCTGTACCTTGTCAAGGTTCTTCTCAGTTTGTTATCCTTTACCATGGTCAGGTAATCAGCTATGTTGTATTGTCTGTTTAGGGCCAAGTAGCAATTGAGTTTGCTTTGGGTTTTTGTTGTTTCTGCCCAATATGTCAGATATTTTTCCTTTTGCTTAGCGACGATTGTGTTGGGTCGAATTCTTTGTGTTACCCTCAGCACTGCTCTGGAGTGTCAGCCTAGCTTTGTCTGCTCAAGTCCCTGGAGTGGGATTTGAATCCACAACCTCAGAGGCAAGTGTGTTTCCCACTGAGCCACAGCTGACACTGTGCATATATATAAGAATCAGACAGCTGTGTGTTTTATTTGATGATCTTTTTGTCGGATTTTCTTCAATGAATCAATAGTATTAAGATCACATAATGCTTGGCAGTGCAAGATACCTCATTCGCAAAACAGCGTTGTCAGTTGTGGGAATCAGAACTCAATGTGTATCCTGCTGGCAAATATTCAAATTCTGATCAAAACTGCCAGATTCAGATGGCGTGAATTGACCAGTATGCATCACAGCTCAAATTCTATCAATAATGTTAGAAAGAAAAGAAAGACTTGTATTTATATAGCACCTTTCGCGACCTCAGGACGTCCCAGAGTGCTTTACAGCCAATGAAGTACTTTTTGAAGTGTAGTCACTGTTGGAATATAGGGAACAGCCAATCTGCGCACAGCAAGCTCCCACAAGCAGCAATGTGATGTTGCCAACAGTATTGCACTGCGTCATTCAGTGCTGTCTGTCTATCGGTCCGGTAATATTCCTGAGTACATAAGACCAGCGCCCATAAATAAACAGTAAAATACTGCCGATGCTGCAACTCCGAAACAAAACCCTTCGGCGAAGTGAGGATTGGCTCCCGAAACATTAACTTGTCTCTTCTCTTCACAGATGCTGACTGGCCTGTTGCGTGTTTCCAGCGTGTGCTGTTTTTCTTTCATTTTCCACCTTGCTGTGCGCAATTTGGTTGCTGTGTTTCCCTGCATTCCAACAGTGACTGCATGTCAAAAGTACTTCATTGGCTGGAAAGCACTTTGGGATGTTCTGAGGTTGTGAAAGGCGCTATATAAATACATGTTTCTTTCTTTCTTTCTTTCTTTCTTTCTTTCTTTCTTTCTTTCTCTGTTTCTTTCTTTCTTTCATTCTTTCTTTCTTACTTTTGTTCTTTCTTTCCTTGCTTGCTTTCTTTCTTTCTTGCTTTCTTCCTTTCCTTCTCCCCAGGTGATGTCATCTTCAAAGATGTTCTACTCTACAGAGCCTTCCATGTTTCACTTTTCCATTTGGCTGTCATTTCAGTGCTTAACACACTAGCCTGGGGTCTTTGAATCTGAGTGCAGCATCCAACCAACTGGGGAACCTTTGCTTTGCAATTTGGCTTGCTGGCAATTGCCTTGTTCGTTCTCCAGCTATCTCGTTCATCACTTTATCATTTTAACAAATGTCCTTGAAACTGATTGTTCGTAGTAGTGGCCAACCCCACTGACATGAATCAGTCATTCATGAAAGAAAGACTTATGAAATAATATTGAGTGGCCTATGGGTGGCGCTGTCCAGGGAGAGTATAAATGCTCGGGCACAGGCCCAGCTTGCGCAGGACATTCCTAACAGGAACGAGTGAAGGACATAACTAGACCTCCATGTTGTAAAACAGTTGATTAAAGCTTTGTTTAATGCTTAGACCAAGTGCCTAGTAGTTTTCTTACGTCACCCACTACAGTTTAAATTAGGTTTCATCCAGATTCAGGTTCATTCCTCTGTCACGGGAGTGGCTATACTGGTGTGAAAACGGACAAGGGCCTTTGCTATTCAGGGTTGTCTAGCTTGAAAAGCAAATAGTTTAGGATCACTTTCTAAATTCGCAAATACAGTGGCGCATATACTGCTGTACACAGCAGCATCACTTCTGCAAAGCAAGTAAAATAATGAAGTTTATCCTAGTTGGAGTAGAAATTGGTACTTGGGCATTGGGCCCGTTTTGTGGATGTAAAACAGGTGCAGGGTATATCAATTTAGCAGTGGGATGGCCTGCGCCCATTCTGTGCAAGTGTTGGTCCAACTGCTTAATTTGTGGGGGTGAATTTTTAGGCATCCTGGGCAAACGCCTAAAGCAGGCTTTAGGCCCCTTAAATATGCTAATGAGGGGCCTAACGATTGTTGAAGGACCGCTCTTGTAGTGTATGTAACTGTTCCACCTTTAAGAGAACTATTTTAAGGGTTGCACTACTTTATCTTGGCTGCTGTATACTGTAATACCGGTGGTGACCACACCGGTATATAAGTGCTGTGTAATGATTTATTGGGCAGTTCCACCCTGACCTTCGACTAGTAAAGACCTGTTAAAGTTTACTCTTGTGGTCTGTGTAGTAATTCTCAATATAACACACAGACTTAACAGTGGCGACGAGTACGATCTTACCCTGCGGCAGAGATACATCCAAGGCAGTTTGACGGACATTGAGAGGAGGCATCCGCCCTCATCATCCTGCTGAGAAAAAACTCGGGTCTGCAGAGCAAAGGAAGAATTCTGACACGAAGCCTTCCATCAGCAACAGGCAGTGATCATCCCTTCTATCACGGTGGTGGGTAAGCCGATCAGCGACGAGCAGCAAGTCGGCCACGTTGGCGTGAAATAGGGGAGGGAAAAACGGAGGCTATAAGGGCGGAGAACTCGACCACGGCTGGGGAAAAGAGCCGGACAGAAGTCGGGGCCAGAGGCGCTGAGACTGGGGCAGCGTAAGGCACGGGAGCCGCGGTGAATGCAAACGCAGCCGATGTAAAAGACCGGGCTGCAAGCGGGCTGGGAGACGCAACAGCGTCGAGAGAGAGCTCGACCGCGACCGGTGAAAAAGGCCGGGCAGCTACCGAGGCCGCGAGGCGCAGCGACCGGGTCAGCGTAAGGTGCGGGAGAAAAAAAATTTTAAACCGCGGAGAACTCAGCCACAGCCGGGGGAAAGGACCGGACTGCAAGAGGGGCTGGGAGGCACGATTTGAAAACCGCTGGGGGAGGGCGAACGCAGCAATACGGCAATCGCCATTACAGCCAGCGGGGGAGAAAGGCAAATGCGGGAAGCCGCCATTTTCGGAGGCGGGGGAAGAAGACAAGCGCGGGAAACCGCCATTTTGAAAAAAAATAAAAGAAAAATTTCTTTTTTGTTTCTCAAGAAGATTGCGAGGATGCCTAAGCGTGGTAACATCAACAATTTCGATCCTGATGTTGAAGATTGGGCCACGTATGTAGAACGCATAGAGATATATTGTAAGGCAAATAAAATATCAGATGAAGATAAAGCACTAACCTTATTAAACTCAATGGGTGCGAAGACATACGGGCTATTGAAGCACCTTCTATCACCAGCTAAACCGGCGGATCAGACTTTCGCTAATATTGTTGCTGTCCTGAAGAATCATTTGAACCCCACACCGCTGATGTTAGCGGAACGATTTAAATTTTATGCGAGAACGTAACTGAAAGAGGAAAGCAACGCGGAGTATTTAATTGAACTGCGTAAGCTAGCGAAATACTGTCAGTTTGGGGAAAGCCTGACAGAGGCACTGAGAGACAAATTCGTGTGTGGATTTTCGAAAGAAGGAACACAAAAGCGGCTACTTGAAGAGAATGATCTTACATTTGATAAGGCTGTCACTATTGCAGCATCGCACGAAGCCGCAGCGAGAGGCACTGCGGAAATGCAGCTGAAGGCAGCAGTACTCAGCGTAGAGCAAATGGCTTTGGGTACAACGAAATGTTATCGTTGTGGAAAGACAACACACGATCAGAACCAATGCTGGTTTAAAAACCAGGAATGTAGAAAATGTGGCAAGCTTGGTCACATAGCTAAAGTATGCAGGTCAGGAAAGAAGACCAGCAACAAAAAGTCACCACAGGAAAAGTGCAGAAAGGTACATAAGGTGGCTGAGAAGTGTTCGGATGAACAGAATTCGGATTCAGACTCCAACAGCGAGGAACTGGGTAGTCTGAGAATTCACAATGTGAGTAAGGAAGCTGACCGACAAACTATCTGGGTCACACTGCAGATAGCAAGAGTCCAAGTGAAGATGGAATTGGACACCGGATCGGCGTTGACGGTCATGAATAAGCAAGATTACAAAAGGTTATTCACACATATTCCCCTACGGGATACGGAGATAGTATTGCAGACATACACGGGGCAAAGAGTATACCCCATCGGAAAGATAAAAGTCAAGGTGATACACAAGGGCAAAGAACACCAAGGAATGGACATATATGTACTACCTGAGGGAGGTCCACCACTTCTGGGACGGGAGTGGATCAGGAAAATAAATATGGACTGGCACTCCCTAAAAGCAATGACGGTAGATTCCGGAAAAAGAAATGTCAAACCTGAACGATTGTCCAGAATATTGGATGAGGCTAAAGAGGTGTTCCAACAGGGACTGGGAACACTAAGAGGAATTAAGGCAAAAATCAAGATTGCAGAACATGCAAACCCAAAAATTTTTAAAGCCAGACCGGTACCTTATGCGATACGACCTGCTGTGGAAGCTGAGCTGGAAGGGCTAGAACATTCAGGAGTACTGTCTAAGGTGGACTGGAGTGAGTGGGCCACGCCCATTGTTCCCGTCATGAAGCGTTCATCGAGTAACAAGCCAGGGGAACCGGGGAAGGTCCGCATCTGTGGAGACTTCAAGATCACAGTTAATCCGGTGCTTCACACGGTGCAATATCCGCTTCTGCGGATTGAGGATATCTTTGCTTCATTGTCTGGCGGGAAACACTTCACCAAGATAGACCTGGTGCAAGCATACTTACAGATGGAAGTTGAGGAAGAGTCGCGCCAGTATCTCACAATCAACATGCACAGAGGCTTGTATCGATATAATAGACTGGTTTTTGGTGTGGCTTCGGCTCCAGCAATTTGGCAAAGGGCCATGGAGCAGGTATTACAGGGAATTCCAAACACTCAATGTTACTTGGACGATATCCTGATTACGGGAGAGGACGATGAGGAACACCTTGCAAACTTGAAACTGGTGCTCACCAGGTTGAAGGAATATGGCCTTCGAGTTAATCGCCAGAAATGTGAGTTCTTTCAGAAACGGATCTCGTACTGTGGTCATGTCATTGACCAGGAGGGGCTGCACAAGTCACCTGACAAGATCGAAGCTGTTGTGAAGGCTCCCGCTCCGGAAAATGTATCCCAGTTGAGGTCGTTCCTAGGGTTGATTAACTATTACCATAAGTTTCTGCCAAATCTATCCACGGTGCTGCACCCGCTGAATGCTCTTTTGCAGAAAGAAGTACCATGGAAGTGGAGCGAGGACTGTAAGAAGGCCTTTCGCAAAAGCAAGGCATTGATCACCTCGGAGGAAGTGTTGGCTCACTTCAACCCAACGCTACCTATTCGTTTAGCTTGTGATGCTTCTCCTTATGGTATTGGAGCAGTACTCTCACACAAGTTGCCGAATGGCTCGGAAAGGCCAGTCGCATTTGCATCCAGATCATTGACCTCCGCTGCGCGCAACTATGCTCAGATAGATAGGGAGGCTCTCAGCCTTGTGTGGGGAGTAAAGAAGTTCAATCATTACCTGCAGGGCAAGAAGTTTACACTGCTGACAGACCACCAGCCGTTGGTATCCATATTCAACCCTAAAAAGGGCGTTTCCATTATGACAGCGCAAAGGCTACAGAGGTGGTCCCTTTTCCTAGGGGCACACCAATATGACATAGAATACAAAGGATCAAAACAGCATGGGAATGCTGACGGTTTATCGCGCCTACCGTTGCCAACGGTAGAAGAGGCGCCTACAGTGGACCCAGTGGAGATGTTCCACTCAACCATAGTGGAATGTCTACCAGTAACAAATTCTACCATTGAAAAGGAAACGAGAAATGACCCGACTCTCTCACGAGTCTACGATTTAACGGTGAAGGGATGGCCAGCACATGGCGAACCACTGTTGCCAGCATTCTCGCAAAGAAGAGAACAGCTGTCAGTGTGCCGAGGAACCCTGATGTGTGGATCCAGAGTGGTGATTCCACCCAAACTCCAGAGTAAAGTGCTAAAGGAGCTTCACGAGGGGCATCTGGGTGGAGTGAAAATGAAGAATCTAGCCAGAGCGTTTGTGTGGTGGCCAGGTATCGATGGAGACATCGAAGAAATGACCAAGAGCTGTCTAGGATGCCAGAAGGTCCAAAACGCCCCACCACAAGCCCCTCTACATCCATGGGAGTGGCCCTCATCTCCATGGCAAAGGGTACATATCGACTTTGCTGGTCCATTTATGGACTCAATGTTCTTAATCGCGGTGGATGCACACTCCAAATGGCCGGAGGTAATAAAGATGTCCTCCACCACCACGGAAAAAACCATCACAGTATTAAGGACCATATTTGCCAGGAATGGGCTGCCGGAACAGATCTGTTCTGATAATGGACCGCAATTTGTGTCCGAAGAATTCAGGAAGTTCTTAAAAAACAATGGGGTTAAGCACTACACGTCCGCCCCATACCATCCCGCCACCAATGGATTAGCTGAAAGGTTTGTCCAGACCTTCAAGAAGGCCATAAAGGCCATGGGTAATGAAGACATAAATCTACAACATAAGGTAGATAGTTTCTTGTTGGCGTACAGGAATGCAACACATGCGGTCACAAACCAAACTCCCGCCATGATGTTTTTCAATAGAAGATTAAGATGCCGGCTGGATTTGATCAAGCCAAACATCAGAAGGGACGTAGAGAACCGGCAATTTCAAGGCATGAATGAAAGGCCAACTAGAACCTTCCAGATAGGTCAACAAGTTTTGGCCCGGGACTACCGTACCGAGAAATGGCAGCCTGGAACTATTTGCACACGACTAGGACCGCTGATGTATACCGTGGACATTGGTGAAAGCATAATAAGGCACCATGCTGACCAGATCATAGCGTCATCCGAAAAGGGACAACCTACACCACCACTCTATACGCCTAATGATGAAGCAGAGATACCCATAGTATCTACCTCCGATCCGGTGATACTGGAACCAGATGAACCCGACACTGGCATTCAAGCCGAATCGACCTTGCCAAAAGAACCTACTACACCACCGGAAACTACTACACCACCGAGGCGGTATCCGGACCGAGTCAGGAAGCCTCCAGAGAGACTGAATCTGTGAACTGTTTTTACAGGAAGTTGTGTATATATGTTATGATGTTATGTTTAATGGGGAATATATACTGTTAAGCTAAAAAGGGAGGATTGTAGTGTATGTAACCGTTCCACCTTTAAGAGAACTATTTTAAGGGTTGCACTACTTTATCTTGGCTGCTGTATACTGTAATACACCGGTATATAAGTGCTGTGTAATGATTTATTGGGCAGTTCCGCCCTGACCTTCGACTAGTAAAGACCTGTTAAAGTTTACTCTTGTGGTCTGTGTAGTAATTCTCAATATAACACACAGACTTAACAGCTCTAAAGAATTTATTCCCGATGAAGATGATTCGTCAGTAATCACCGTGTCCACCAAACTAAAAGTAAGCCGAACTTCCTCTGTATCCGAGAGGAGCAGGAGTGTTTCCCCCAACTCCGCATTCCGCGCTCCCATTGCCCGATCCAACCCATCTCCCCAAATTTACCCGAGGGCGATGTTCCCTTCGCGGCCGCGCAGTGCTCCAAGGATCCCGCGCAGCCAGTGAGCCTGCTTTTAAATTGAAAAAAACGCGCATGGGTGGAATTTTGAATGGGCCGCACAGCCCCCCAAAAATGATGGGGAACATTGCCCGAGGGCGGCTAGAAATTCATTTTTCTCATGGGAGTCAGCAGCCTGCGGAGGCCGGAGGCCCAATTTCGGGGCAGCCTCAGGGCTCTCTGAACTGGATTTTAAGGAGTAGGCCGGGTTCGGGGTGGAGGGGGGGAGCTGCAAGGCGGTTGGGAATCCCGGGAGGCCGGTTTTCCCACAGGCCCTGCTGACTTTAATGGCAGGACCTGATTTCCATGGAAGGCCTCAGTTTCCCGCCCGCAGCCAGGCAGATTGTGACGCTGGCTGGCTGCGGGCAGGTGGGCCTGCGGCGCTAGGCTGCACAGAGGAGGGAGGGAGGGAGGGAAGGATCGGGCCAAGCTGTTAAAGGATGGAGGGGGTGTCGTCCAGAGATCGGGGTTCGAGCTGTGCCGTTAAAAGGATCAGGGGGGTTGGGCAGATGATCGGGATGGGGAGGGAGGACTGTATGATCGGGGTGGTGAAGGAAAGATCAGGGCCAGCCACCAGAGGCTCATGGCCGGCCTCAGCAACATCAGTGTTGGGGGGGTGGTGGCGGCCTTGGAGGGGCGATCAGAGGCCTCGTGAGGGGGGTCACCGATCATGGTAGAGGATGGATTAGGCAGGGACCCTGGATCTAGGAGGTAGGTATAAAGACACTTACCTCCTGGATCCAGATGTCCCCACCTTGCTCTAACTGCCAGGATTTACGAATTGTGTGAAACCCATCCACATGCAGTTAAAAACAAAATGGAGGTGAAAAAAGAGGTATCCAGCCTCATTATATTTAAATTGCTGTTCCGACTCCTGGGAGCAGGTTGGCTGCCCGCCCCCATTCCACCTCTATTAAAATCGGAAGTGGGCGGGTTGGAGGCAGGTTCAGGTCGTGAATCTGAGGACCAGGCTGCAGTGGCACAAATCTTTCAGTGATCTCAGTAGATCACAAAATGTTACTGCAAAGCCACACTCAACCTCATCCTGCTGTGCCTCTCATCACATCCCCATCACTCTGCCTTCCCTACCCTACTCCTGCACATCCTCACTCACACCAACTTACCTTGCACCTCCACCCATCCCCCTCTATCTACATTATCACTTCCCCATCTCACTAGCCACCTCTCACACTCACCCTTATCCTAGTGCAATGATACCAACTAACACACAAGGGTAGGCACTTGTGTGTTTTAGCCAATGTTCATGTGAAGTTTCTGTTAATGTGCTGTCAAACATTGAAATCTTTATTTTCAACACTTCCTGTTCTTGGACAGATTAGTGTGCATCTTTGGAAGTGGCTTAGTGAGTTGCAGTGAATGGTGAGACATAATGGTACCCCCTGCAATGGTGATGAGTGTGAAAGGAATGGCTTGGACTTTGTAGGGATGCTTTATGGTGTTGGTGTGGGGTGGTGCCAACCTGGCACATCATGTGGCAGCCAGGGTGTACAGCGTCAAGTGAAGTAAATCTGGCCATGGTGAGGCCATCCCTGGTGTCCCGGGCAGCAATGTGGTCGGGTGCTGATGCCCTGTGTCCTGTGCAGCATCAGGTGTTGTTGTTGGTGCTGCTGGTGTACCTGGTGATGCTGGTGTTGGGGCTGATCGTGGTCAGATTCTGAGGACCAAGGTGAGAGAATATAAAGGGCACCCATGCTGATGGAATGGATGGCAGGTGAAGTAGAGATGGCAGAAGCGATCTGTCAATGGTGGGAGAGGTAATGAGGTCAGACTGCATGGAGATTTGTGTAAAGACGTTGCAGCGTCTTGAATCTGTAGTGGAAATGCAGTTTAGAGATGCTAGTGCTTAAGAAAGACTTGCATTTATATACCATTAAGGGAAGATATGTGAATCAAATGGAAGGTTTGAGTTGACATTTGAAGCTGTCAACTCATCAGCTGATTCAATGGCCGCTGACCTCCTGCCTCAGCTTCACTGACGAGGCCTAGGCACAGCGGGAAACCCGTGGGAGACCTGTGAAAGTTAAAAAGCTGGGTACAAAGCATTGCTAAGTGGCTGTAAACAAGCCACTAATGAATTGAATTGGGTTCCCAACCCACTGCCTGTCGGGTCTGCTCAGCGCTGACAGACCAAACATCGGGAAATGTAGGTGTGCGCGTTTTGACAGCGGGTTCCCACTGTCAATCATTTTAAATTTCACAGCTGACCCACCAGCAATCAGGTCTGCTGAGCGCTGGCAAAATCGCAGCCTAAGTTATGGTTCTCACAAGTAGGAAAATCACTTAAGTAGGAAAATCAATGACACATCTGTCCTGATGGCTCCCATAGTAGGCGTCACCTTGGCTTAGTTGATAGCACTCTTGCCTCAGAGTCAGAAGGTTGCAAGTTTAATCCCCATGCCAAGACGAGCATCTAATCTAGGCTAATACTTCAGTACTGAGGGTGTGCGACATTGTCAGAGGTGCCATCTTTTGTGTGAGATGTTAAACTGAGGCCCTGTCTGCATGGTCAAGTGAACGTAAAAGAACCCACGGCACTATTCAAAGACAAGTAGGGGGGTTGGCCTCGATAGCATTGTCATTCATTTAATTTATTGTTTGTGGGATCTTGCTGAGCGCAAATTGGCTGCCATGTTTGCCTACATAAATGCAAGTTTTTCCTTTCTTAAACAGGTTGCACTGAAACTGCTGGAAATTAACTAGAAAATGGAGCAATAACATTAAATCCTTGAGAGAAGCCTGGTTTCTTTGGATTTTGTTTTATTTCATTGCTTAGGATTGGGTTCTAAAATAACTAAACTGGATAGGGCAAATGTTCTTGAAATCACACTTGGGCATAGGGCAAGAACTGGGCAGCGAGGACCATATGCCAGTAGAGGAGGTCTATTTAAACAGATGGAAAATTAGGCAGGCTCCCTCATCAACGTGCATTCCTTCTTGCCCGATTTTTCTGAGGAAGGATGTTCTTGCCATGGAGGGAGTGTAGCGAAGATTCGCCAGACTGATACCAGGGATGGCAGGAATGATGTATGAGGAGAGATTGGGTCAATTGGGCTTATATTCGCTGGAGTTTAGAAGAATGAGAGGGGACCTCATTGAAACTTATAAAATTCTAACAGGAGTAGACAGACTAGATGCAGGAAGGATGTTCCAGATGGCGGGGGAGTCCAGAACCAGGGGTCACAGTCTAGGCATAAGGGGTAAGCCATTTAGGACTGAGATGAGGAGGAATTTCTTCACCCAGAGAGTGGTGAACCTGTGGAATTCTCTACCACAGAAGGCAGTTGAGGCCAACTTATTAAATATATTCAAGAAGGAGTTAGATATATTTCTTAAGGCTAAAGGGATCAAGGGATATGGGGAGAAAGCAGGGACAGGGTACTGAATTTGGATGATCAGCCATGATCTCATTATGTGGAGATGCCGGTGTTGGACTGGGGTGGACAATTGTAAGAAGTCACACAACACCAGGTTATAGTCCAACAGCTTTATTTGAAATCACAAGCTTTCGGAGCGCTGCTCCTTCGTCAAGTGAAGTGAAGAGTTGCATATAAGCACAGCATATATAGTCAGAGAGTACTGCCAGATGATTACAGGTAATCTTTCTAACTGCCCTTTATCACACCTCGGCAGAGAGATAATCACAGCAATCACAGGTGTGAATGGTGTCCAAACAGGTTAGTCAGGAAAACATTACATCAAAGAACAATGGGGTGGGGTCACAAGGGGTCAAATGTTGCAGATGCTGGGGTCTTTATGAAAGCCAAAAAACAAGCAAAAAACTATTTTTTGCTGGAAATCACAGCCGGTCCGGCTGCATCTGTGTAGAGAGAACAAGCCAATGATGACTCTACGTCAGGTGGGGTTCCATGTAGCATGACATGACCCAAGATCCAGGTTGAGGCCATCCTCATGAGTGCGGAACTTGGCTATCAGTTTCTGCTCGACTATTTTGCGTTGTCGTGTGTCTCGAAGGCCGTCTTGGAGAATGCTTACCCGAAGATCGGAGGCTGAATGTACTTGACTGCTGAAGTGTTCCCCGACTGGGAGGGAACACTCCTGCCTGGCGATTGTTGTGCGGTGTCCGTTCATCCGTTGTCGCAGTGTCTGCATGGTTTCGCCGATGTACCATGCTTCGGGGCATCCTTTCCTGCAACCTATGAGGTAGACAACGTTGGCCGAGTCACATGAGTATGTACCATGTACCTGGTGGGTGGTGTCCTCACGTGTGATGATGTTATCTGTGTTGATGGTCTGGCATATCTTGCAGAGGTTGCCGTGGCAGGGTTGTGTGGTGTCGTGGTCGCTGTTCTCCTGAAAGCTGGGTAATTTGCTGCGAACGATGGTCTGTTTGAGGTTAGGCGGCTGTTTGAAGGTGAGTAGTGGAGGCATGGGGATGGCCTTAGCGAGGTGTTCGTCGTCATCAATGACATGTTGAAGGCTGCGAAGAACATGGCGTAGTTTCTCCGCTCCAGGGAAGTACTGGACGACGAAGGGTACTCTGTTGGTTGTGTCCCGTGTTTGTCTTCTGAGGAGGTCTATGCGATTTTTCGCTGTAGCCCATCGGAACTGTCGATCGACGAGTTGAGCGTCATATCCCGTTCTTATGAGGGCGTCTTTCAGCGTCTGTAGGTGTCCATCGCATTCCTCCTCGTCTGAGCAGATCCTGTGTATTCGCAGGGCTTGTCCATAGGGGATGGCTTCTTTAACATGGTTAGGGTGGAAGCTGGAGAAGTGGAGCATCGTGAGGTTGTCCGTGGGCTTGCGGTAGAGTGAAGTGCTGATGTGTCCGTCTTTGATGGAGATTCGTGTGTCCAAGAATGAAACCGATTCTGAGGAGTAGTCCATGGTGAGTTTGATGGTGGGATGGAACTTGTTGATGTTATCGTGTAGTCTTTTCAGTGATTCTTTGCCGTGGGTCCATAGGAAGAAAATGTTGTCGATGTATCTGGTGTATAGCATTGGTTGGAGGTCCTGTGCAGTGAAGAAGTCTTGCTTGAACTTGTGCATGAAGATGTTGGCGTATTGGGGTGCGAATTTGGTCCCCATGGCTGTTCCGTGTGTTTGGGTAAAGAACTGGTTGTCGAAGGTGAAGACATTGTGGTCAAGGATGAAGCGGATGAGTTGTAGGATGGCGTCTGGAGATTGGCTGTTGTTGGTGTTGAGTACTGAGGCTGTCGCAGTGATGCCGTCATCGTGGGGGATACTGGTGTAGAGTGCCGAGACGTCCATCGTGGCGAGGAGTGTTCCTGGTTCAACTGGTCCGTGGGTCTTTGATGTAATGTTTTCCTGACTGACCTGTTTGGACACCATTCACACCTGTGATTGCTGTGATTATCTCTCTGCCGAGGTGTGATAAAGGGCAGTTAGAAAGATTACCTGTAATCATCTGGCAGTACTCTCTGACTATATATGCTGTGCTTATATGCAACTCTTCACTTCACCTGACGAAGGTGCAGCGCTACGAAAGCTTGTGATTTCAAATAAAGCTGTTGGACTATAACCTGGTGTTGTGTGACTTCTTACATGATCTCATTAAATGGCAGAACAGGCTCGAGGGGCCGAATGGCCTACTCCTGCTCCTATCTTCTATGTTTCTATGTTTCTCTATGTATTGCACCCAGGCAATCCAATGCACCCAAACGCAATACAATTGTCGAAGTCATAGCTGTGGCTCAGTGGGTAGTACCCTCGCCTGTGGGTTCAAAGTCCCACTCCAGAGACTTGAGCACAAAAATCTAGGCTGACACATCAGTTCAGTACTGAGGGAAGCGCCACACTGTCGGGGGGTGCTGTCTTTCGGATGAGATGTTAAACCGAGGCCGGTCATTATCACATTGCTGTTTGTGGGAGCTTGCTGTGTGCAAATTGGCTGCTGCGTTTCCTCCATTACAACAGTGACTACACTTCAAAAAGTGCTTCATTGGTTTTGGGACATCCAGTGGTCGTGAAAGGCGCTATATAAATGCAAGTCTTACAGCACAAAACGGAGGCCATTCGGCCCATCGTGCCTCTTTGAAGGAGCGATCCAATCTCTTTTGTTCCGCAGATGAAAGCAACTCAAGACTAGACTGAGAAACCAGAACAAACACCACTTAGACATGAATGAACTTTACACGGTCAGCTTAAAAGAGGCTTGAGGGGGAGCTTGCTCACCAGCAATTAAAAAATCTATTACGCCCATTATTCCATTAGGATTCAATTCAACAAAGCTGCGAACTGAGTAAAGGATCAAAGGGATTGTTGCTCTGCAGGTAGCCATGCTCAGCAACCATCTTTCCTTCAGTGAAAGATTAATCAGCCTCTTGTAACTTGAGCAGAAATCTCACGCGAGAAGGCGCGGATCAAAATATTAAAGGAAAACCTAACAACCAGATCAGCTGTATGTTCGATATTGATATCAAGCAGCATTCAGAACTTACCTTTTCATTTAAGAGGTAAGTTCCCCACTACCCACTGTTCTTGACTGCTGTTCCTTCCCCCAATGATGTGAGGATATGATAATGATCTGACTTTAACGTGCACATTTAAAGCTACAATATATTCCAGGTACAGCCTGCTGATCTAAAGAATATCAGTGGAGGAAGGCCAACACTGTAATTCCACAACCTGTAATGCAGCATATGCACATAGGAGCTTTCGATAAGAAACCAAAGTGCTGAGATAGGAATGTGTCCCAATCCCAATTAGGAATTAAAATTGGTCTGAACTAATTGAGATAATTCTAGAATTTCCCTGCACCAGGTACGGAAATGCTTTCTATTAACACGGCGATCATTTAATTAGCCATATAGTGCAATATTTAAAAATTATTTGCAAGTACAAAATAAAATGCTCACTCACATTTAGGTTCTCCCACTCCTTCACAAATGATGCTGAACTTTAGGGCTTCAATTGGAATTTCCTGAATGTGGATCTAAATCTAAGTCTGAATGGGAATAATTTCAATCAACTGTACTGTGAATCTAGCAAAGGCTAACGGCTCCAAGAAAAAAGGACAGGTTTGCATCAGCTCAAGAGTTGTAACATTCCATGTAACATTCAATCATCGCAATCTGTACCTATACTCAGGATCATCAGTCCTGTCCGTAACCAGATATTCATCCAACCCTTTTCAAAGGTGTTAATCAACGGAACATTAAGGGCCTTGGCTGTCAAATCTGCTCTACATATCCCGGCTAAAGTATATATTGATACAGGAGTTCAACCATTCACCAGGGGGGGTGGGGTGGGGTGGGAAATCAATCTTCGGCACTAGCGCACAACGGGCAATGGCGAATCGGCAGCCCCTTTCACACCCTGCTCGATTTATTATGTCCGTGTGTAATTGAGACACGGACTGCAGGAGTTGGTTACAACAGGTGTTTACTGAGTGGAGACAAAACTGGAACTACTATGCAAAGTTACTACACAGGCTTATATACAGGGGTGGTCACTACTGGTACTGCAGTATACAGGGGCTGCAGAAAATAGTTCCTTCTGCAAAGTACATACACTACAATTCCTCCCCTTTTAGCTAAACAGTACATAACATTCGATTAATAATTAAATAACATATTTACAATTACAGTTGCTATATACATTAGGTGAAGTTAAGTAATTATAAGTTCAGTCTTTGAGGAGGCTTCCTGATTCTGTCTGGATAACGCCTCTTTGGGGTATCAGGTTTTTCTGGCAAAGTTGATTCGGGATCAACGTCGTTGTTTGGTTCGTCTGCTTCCAATATCACCGATTCTGAGGTAGATGCAATTGGTACTTCGGTTTCAACACCAGGTGTATCGGATCGTGGTGTGGATTTGATGTTTTCCAGTGACTCTAGAATCTGGTCAGCATGGCGTCTTACAATGCTCTCTCCAACGTCCACGGTATACATTAGAGGTCCTTGCCATGTGCAGATCGTTCCTGGCTGCCATTCCTCTGTGTGGTAGTCCCGGGCCAAATCTGGTTGACCTATCTTAAAACTCCTGGTCGGCCTTTCATTCATATTCTGAAACTGCCTGTTCTCCACATCTCTTCTGATGTTTGGCTTAACCAAATCCAAGCGGCATCGTAGTCTTCGATTGAAGAACATCATGGCTGGAGTTTGGTTGGTAACCGCATGTGTCGCATTCCGGTAGGCAAACAAGAAGTTATCCACCTTGTGTTGTAGGGGTATGTCTTCATTACACATTGCCTTGATAGCCGCCTTGAATGTTTGAACGAACCTCTCAGCCAATCCATTGGTGGCTGGATGATATGGGGCGGATGTGTAATGCTTAACACCATTGTTCTTTAAGAACCTCCGGAACTCTTCAGACACAAACTGTGGTCCATTGTCGGAGCAAATCTGTTCAGGCAGCCCATTTCTGGCGAATATGGTTTGTAAGACTGTGATAGTTCTTTCTGTGGTGGTTGAGGACAATTTTATTACCTCTGGCCACTTTGAATGTGCATCCACTGCAATTAAAAACATCGAGTCCATAAATGGACCAGCAAAATCAATGTGCACCCTTTGCCATGGAGATGAGGGCCACTCCCATGGATGTAGAGGGGCTTGTGGTGGGGCATTTTGGACCTTCTGGCATCCTGTACAGCTCTTGGTCATCTCTTCGATTTCCCTATCGATTCCCGGCCACCACACAAATGCTCTGGCTAAGTTCTTCATTTTTACCCCACCCAGATGACCCTCATGAAGCTCATTGAGCACTCTATCCTTCAATTTGGGTGGAATTACTACTCTGGATCCACACATCAAGGTTCCTCTGCACACTGATAGCTGTTCTCGTCTCGGCGAGAATGCTGGCAACAGTGGTTCGCCATGTGCTGGCCATCCCTTCACCGTTAAATCATAGACCCTGGAGAGTGTCGGGTCATTTCGTGTTTCCTTTTCTATGTTTGCATTCGTCACAGGTAGACATTTGACTATGGTCGAGTGGAATATCTCCACAGGATCCACTGCAGGTGCTTCTTCTACCATCGGCAACGGTAGGCGCGACAATCCATCAGCATTCCCATGCTGTTTAGTTCCTTTGTACTCGATGTCATATTGGTGTGCCCCTAGGAAAAGGGACCACCTCTGTAGCCGTTGTGCTGTCATTATCGGGACGCCCTTCTGAGGGTTGAAAATGGAGACAGGAGGTTGATGATCAGTTAGTAGAGTAAATTTCTGACCGTGCAGGTAGTGATTGAACTTCTTCACCCCCCCACACCAGGCTGAGGGCCTCTCTGTCAATCTGGGCGTAGTTACGCTCGGCTGAAGTTAACGAGCGTGACGCAAAAGCTATCGGCCTCTCTGAACCATCAAGAAATTTATGTGACAGTACCGCTCCAATGCCGTAGGGAGACGCATCACATGCCAGTCTTATCGGCAGTGATGGGTTGTAGTGAGCCAATACTTCTCTGGAAGCGATTAGGTCTTTACTCTTCTGAAAGGCCCGCTTACATTCATCGCTCCATTTCCATGCTACTCCAGTTTGTAGTAGGGCGTTCAGTGGGTGCAGAATTGTGGACAAATTCGGCAAAAACTTATGGTAGTAATTCATCAATCCGAGGAATGACCTCAGTTGCGACACATTTTCAGGCGCTGGAGCCTTAACTACCGCTTCAATTTTGTCGGGGGACTTATGTAACCCCTCTTCTTCAATCACGTGGCCACAATACGATATCAGTTTCTTAAAAAACTCGCACTTGGGGCGATTGGCTCGTAGCCCGTGTTCTCTTAGCCTAGTGAGCACCTGCTCTAGGTTGGCAAGGTGTTCACTGTCATTTTCACCTGTCACTAGGATGTCATCCAAGTAACACTGAGTCCCCGGAATCCCTTGCAGGACTTGTTCCATCGCTCTTTGCCATATCGCCGGAGCTGATGCTACTCCGAATACCAGTCAATTATACTGGTAAAGACCTTTGTGAGTGTTTATCGTGAGATACTTCCTAGAGGATTCTTCAACCTCCATCTGCAAATATGCTTGTGCTAGGTCAATTTTTGTAAAACGCTTCCCTCCAGATAGTGAGGCGAAAATATCTTCTATCCTCGGAAGAGGATACTGTACTGTGTGAAGGACTGGGTTCACCGTCACCTTGAAGTCCCCACAGATGCGAACCTTCCTTGGCTCCTCAGACTTATTGTTTAATGTTTTTTTCATGACAGGAACGATGGGTGTCGCCCACTCGCTCCAGTCTACCTTAGATAACACGCCTGCATTCTCCAGATTCTCCAGCTCTGCCTCGACGGCTGGGCGAATTGCATACGGTACCGGTCTTGCTTTGAAAAACTTGGGAATTGCATTCTCTTCTATTTTTATCGAGGCGGTTACGCCTTTAAGAGTTCCCACTTCTTGTTGAAATACCTCTTTAGCGTTAGCTAAGATTTCCGACAATCATCCAGGTGTGACGTCGTCATCCTTTTTACCAGCCACAGTCAGTGCCTGAATGGAGTGCCAGTCTAAACTTATCTTTCTGATCCATTCACGTCCCAATAACGGTGGTCCACCATCTTGCAGTATGTACAGATACAATTTCTGTATTTCTTTGCCGTTGTATTCGACAGGCACCCTTATTTTCCCTCTGGGGTATACTTTCTGCCCCGTATACGTCTTCAAGACAATGGATGTCTCTTTCAAGGGTATGTGTGAGAATAGCCGCTCATAGTCTCGTCGATTCATGACGGTCAGGGCTGATCCTGTATCCAATTCCATTTTGACTTGGGACCCTGCTATTGTGAGGGTGACCCAAATGGTTCGGTGATCCTCTTTTGCGATTACGTTGTGAAGTTTGAGACAGCTTAGTCTCTTGTTCCCGGATTCACTATCACTCTTCTGGTCTTCGGAACTACTGTCCGTCATCTTTTGTACTTTCCTGTACTGTTCCTTAGTAGCCTTTTTGTTGTCGTTAGTCTTCTTTCCAGACCTGCAAACTTGTGCAATGTGTCACATCTTTCCGCATTGCCTGCATATTTTGTCCTTGGACCAGCAGTCCTTCTGGTCATGGGTTGTTCTGCCGCAGCAATAACATTTTTCAAATCCCCGTGTCATTTCATGGGTGCCGTATTCCTGTGGCTTTTGCTGTATTTCCGCAGCTCCCCTTGCTGCTGCTTCGTACGATACTGCCACGCTGAAAGCCTTATCTAGCATCAGCTCTTTCTCTGAGAGTAACCTCTTCTGGGTTCCTTCACTCAGGAGTCCACAGACAAATTTGTCCCGTAGAGTATCTGTCAGTCCTGCTCCGAACTGGCAGTGCTTTGATAGCTTGCGTAGTTCCGTAAGGTAATCAGCATTGCTCTCATCTTTATGCTGATTTCTCTTGTGGAATTTAAATCTTTCTGCTATCAGCAGCGGTGTAGGATTTAGGTGTTCCTGTAGGATATCAACAATTTCGTTAAAACTGTTCGCCATCGGTTTCGCTGGAGTGATCAGGTTCCGCAATAGGCCATACGTTCTTGCGCCCATTAAGTTTAGTAGTACCGATGCCTTTTTCTCATCGGCTACTTCGTTTGCCTTGCAATATGCTTCGACTCTTTCCACATATGTGGTCCAGTCTTCTATTGCATTATCGAAGGCAGTGTTATTGCCAGTCTTCGGCATCTTGGAAATCTAAGATGGCGCCTCCCCGCGCTTTGCCTTCTTCCCCGATTGAACAAAATGGCGCCTCTCGCGCTTTGCCTTCTTCCCCGCTGGATTAAGATGGCGCCTCCCGTGCTTTCTGTCTTCTCCGCTGCTGCTAGCGCTGTTGCTGGCGTTTTTATGCCTTGATGGCGACGCCCTATGGTCTTCGCGCACTTCCCCCCTGCGCTGCTGCTAATGTCGCTCTCCGCGGTCCCCGTGGCAAACTGCAGCTCCTCGCGGCTTTCTGCGCTTCTAATTTCTTTTATTTTCCCGTCGTCAGAGAAAACCCTATGGGACACTTTCCTCCCTCTTCTCGGGTCTGTACGCTGCCCGGCTTCGTAGCACCGGCCACGCCCTGTGTGCTCCACCCTCTCTCTCTCCTCTTCCCGACAACGCTGCTCGGCCTCGTTGAAAAGCCACCCGATCGAGCTCTAGCCCGCCGCAACCCAGGAAGGATCAGTGTACTACCTGCCACCAGCCCGATTAGCTGGAACACCATAGACAGGATAACCAAGCCCCGCTCTCGACAGCCTCTCCTGCAAATCTTCAAATCCGATGAATCAGAGGCGGTTGCCCACGGTCGACGCCCGTTTCTTCTGTTTGTTTTTTTTTCTTCTTCCTTCTGGCCTCGACCTCTAACAACTTCGCTTCAGGGATGGATCCCCATGAGGTGGTGCAGAACTGTAGGTAAGTTCGGATCTGCTCGTCACCAGTATTATGTCCGTGTGTAATTGAGACACGGACTGCAGGAGTTGGTTACAACAGGTGTTTACTGAGTGGAAACAAAACTGGAACTACTATGCAAAGTTACTACACAGGCTTATATACAGGGGTGGTCACTACTGGTACTGCAGTATACAGGGGCTGCAGAATGTAGTTCCTTCTGCAAAGTACATACACTACACGATTTGATTTCCCATCAAAGTCATGGAACAGAAAATCGGGCGGGGTGCAAAACGAGCTGCCGATTTGTCATTGCCCGCTCTGCGCTACCGCCAAATACCAATTTTGCCCCCACCTAGTAGCTTCCTTCATCTCCTGCCCTCAGTACATAAGAACATATGAAATAGGAGCTAGAGTTGGGCCATTTGGCCCTTCGAGCCTGCGCCACCATTCAACCAGATCACGGCTGATCTTCTACCTCAACTCCACCTTCCCGCACCATCTCCATATCCCTTAATTCCCTTAGTTCCCAAAAATTTATCGACCACTGTCTTGAATATACATTAGGTTGTTGCTACTGCAGCCAGACTGCACAGAGAATTGATTTAAAGCACCTTAGGAATGGAACCAATATTGGACTGTTACAAACAGCATGGGCACCTGCAAATGCAGAGGGGGACTTGCCTCTGCTACAAAATGAATGTTGGTGACTGACATGAATCAGTCATTCATGGAAGAAAGACCTATGAAATAATACTGAGCGGCCTATGGATGGCGCTGTCCAGGGAGAGTATAAGTGCTCGGGCACGGGTCCAGCTTGCGCAGGACATTCTTAACAGGAACTAGTGAAGGACACAACTAGACCTCCATGTTATAAAACAGTTGATTAAAGCTTTGTTTAACGCTTAGACCAAGTGCCTAGTAGTTTTCTTACGTCAGTGACTTTATTAGAAGCTGAGATCTAAAAACATCGAGGCATTCTGTGCTCACTGTACTCTCTGAGTAAACTAAAAGTTGAGATAAAAATCGTAATATACTTTTGTTAGCCAATTTCTCCTATTGCCCTCAATAGAATGCAATCCAGTACCGGAGTGAAATAACTCTATCCCCACCTACAGATAAGATCTATACGTTACATTCAGTTTTGCAGAATTCCAATTACTGCAGCACAATAACAAAATGCAAGCATTAAACAAGGGCCCTAAGTGCTCGGTATCACTTAACATGGCCTAAATTAGTTTTTACTTTATCTTTGTCTTATCAATAAAATATCAGTCGTATTAGTTTGTATGAAACCATTATGCATGTGAGGATTTGAATTGTGAGCCAATTAGCATTTCAGCTCTGTTTCCAAAGGAACACGGGATGAAGCGCTGGAAGCACCACTTCCTCTAGTTCGGTTTATTTTATCAAGTCCAATCCACCCAGGATGCTCACTCAATATGTTGCACTTACTGAACCAGCAATGACCAGTTTAAATAAGGTGCATATAACTGGGTTATGGACTGTGCTGCTGAGCTGACTTGTACACATAAATCTACTTTTTGTAAATATCATTTTAGTGTGTTGTGGGGTGGGGGGGTGGGTGGGGGTTACTTGCTAAGCTGAATCAATACTCAGGCACAATCCAACAATGTGTTCCCATGTGTGTCATTGCTACAACAAGCTGCTAAGATTCAAATGACCTGTGAGGAGCTTATCATATCCCGAAGCGCTCTACTGCTATTAATTTGTATGAGAGAGAACGAATCCCTTTTTATCAGCCTCTATAGATGCAAATCAAATATCCACTCTAGGTATCCTGTTTGCTTATATCTGCATTGCTATTCAGTTGAAAGTGCTTGGAATGTATTTGATGGAAAACAGACATCCTTCGACTGGTAGGTTTATCTGTGTTTACATAGAAATGCCTTTCTTTTCTCGTTGAGCTGTGCTGTTTTCTGAAGAGCTTCAGAAATACACAATGTATTAGAATGTCAGCTTTCTCAGGTGAGCGTATAAGATCCCACGGCGCTGTTTGAAGAGCAAGGGAGATCTCCTGGTGTCCTGGCCAACATTTACCTCTCAGACAAAACAACTGAAATAAATTATCTGGTCACTAATCTCATTGCTCTTTGTGGGAGCTTGCTGAGCGCAGATTGGCTGCCACGTTTGCTTACGTTACAACAGTGACTACGCTTCAAAAATACTCCATTGACTGTCAAGCGCTTTGAGATGTCCTAAGGACATGAAAGGCGCCTATATAAATGCAAGTTCTTACCTCCTTTATGGAACCTTACCTGTCTAGAGTAACCTCCATCTTGCAGCCTTGTCACTTTTGTGGAGCGATTTTAACCCTACGCGCTGAGCAGAAACCTGGCGGGTGGTCAGTTTAAAATCGCCCTGGGCTCTTACCTGTCTGAAAGCCGCCATGATTGCAACACCTGCAATTTAACCTGCTCTCCTGAGCAGGCAACAAGGACACGCGCCCGGAGCCAACAGGGTCCTTCTTTACATATGCATGTTGCAGCTCGATGACATCGTTGAGACTTGACTGTAATTTTAACTCAGGCCTGAGCAGAGAAACCACCTGGAGTTAGGTTTTGAAATGTCACATGCTGGGTGCCACACTCGAGGTGTCACACTGTCACTCATGCTAATTTCTAGCAAAATACTGCAGATGCTAGAAATCCGAAATAACAACAGAATATGCTGGAAAAACTCTGCAGGCCAGGCAACATCCATGGAGAGAAATTAGAGTCGACGTTTCGGGTCTAACCCTTTTTCAAAACTGGAAAGGAAATGAAATAGATTGAAAGGCAGGGCTGCGAGAGAACAAAAGAAGTGAAGAGACATTAAGAGGTATTCAAAACGAGACGAGATGGTGATAGGACTAGTGGAGACAAAAGACAGCTCAGATTAGGTGTGAAATGTTCTGGCAGAATGAGAGACAGCTGCCATGTGGGAGAGAGGAAAAAAAAGGAAAGTGGGGGGGGGGGGGGAGGGAAAAACCAAAAGAAAGGGGTGGATAATTTCCAATTTCTAAGTTGCACCTAAAAAGGTTTTGCAAACAGAGTAAGAAAGCCAGTTATTCCCAATGAATGGAGAAACCGCCTGACAAACAGAAAATATCTTTTTTTATTGACTTCAGGAGTCACACCTAAATTAATGTGTATTAATAAATAACTAATATGACCTTCAATTGACCCAAGGATCTGCCCGAGAACATTCCGCCTATTATTGTCCCAGGAAGAAACAGCAGGATAGATGTTCCTCTTTCCAGGTGAGGGGTGACTTAGTTCAAGTCTTGCATCATCAGGCATTTCATGTTGGAGCACCTCAATCCCCAAAAAACCTTCCTTACTTACCCCCAAGGAGGAACTTTACTACTTGGTCAGTAAGCAAATAACAAGCATGGGTCTTGAGTCAGCAACAACAACCACAACAACTTGTATTTATATAGCGCCTTTAATGTAGTAAAACGTCCCAAGGCGCCGCACAGGAGTATTTTAAGACAAAAAATTTGACGCCGATCTACATAAGGATAAATTAGGGCAGGTGACAAAAAGCTTGGTCAAAGAGGTAAGTTTTAAGGAGCGTCTTAAAAGGAGGAAAGAGAGGTAGCGAGGCGGAGAGGGTTAGGGAGGGAATTCCAGAATTTAGGGCCTAGGCCACTAAAGAGTCCTCACCAGGCAGACAGCAGATACCAGGAACTCTTCACTAATGGCCTAGTAAACAGCCCAACTCACCTTAAAATGTGTGAGTGATGCCTGCGTAATCCATTGACAGTTCTAATTTTAAAATGTAATTTTTTTTCACATTCACATTAGGCAAGTAAAATTGCATTCCCTTTGCAAACAGACATAAAGTATACCTCATCACCTTGACAATTAAATATCTTTAAAGAAGTACTCAATTATCCTCTCATTTGGCTTAAAGGATAATTGACCCCTATTATTTTTTAAATAATAAATTCATAACTTTACGCATCAGCACAATCTTTTGCTGCAGTGTTAACCAGTCTACCCGAGAAAAGGGAACTAGGTTAAAGGGTGACCTCATCAGAGTGTATCCAATGGGGGAGCAGGGGATGGAAAACCTCATGAAACGACAGCTTTTACAGGGTTACAGCTTAAGTTTAAAGGTGTCTGGCCACATGAAGGTAAGGGGCTGCCCATTGGGGAAGAACCTTTATGCAGTCCCCAAAGCCCTTCCACCATCTACAAGGCACATGTAAGGAGTGTGATGGAATACTCTCCACTTGCCTGGATGAGTGCAGCTCCAACATGTAAGGGGTGGTGTGTGTGGTCAGCTTTGCCTCTGACTCCGAGCGGTTCGAATCGCTCCCACTCCCTTGGTTCTAGACTTTGGACTTATTTGGGGGTTGTAATGAAAGTGCAACAGACACCCGAGTTGGTCAAAAGAATTGAGATTTTTATTTTGAGACGGGAAATTATACAATACAATAAATCTTATCACTCTAAAAGGGGGAACACGTCAGAATATGCGAGGGAGAATGACAATAGACAAAAATACCTTACCCTCCCAATCCCTCGACACTAACTAGGTTGAAATCCAGAGGACCAGGAAATGCTCACCAAACGGCTTTCTTGACAGATTGTAGAGGTTCGCGATTTCGGGGTTCTCTTTAGTTGTGGTGGTTGGGGCCTGCCGTACCCCGGACATGGTGGAAGACTGCACCTGCGTTGGGTTTTCAGTCTTCGCCTGTCTGCTGATGCGGTTGGATGCGTAGTTGGATTTATTGGGTAAGTACCCAATTTTCCTTTGGTTAGGTATAGTTTTTAGAGTCTTTTGTGTCAAATCTTACCCAGGGGTAAGTCAGGCTAGCTTGTAGAGTGGAAACAAACTTGCGAATTTTCAATTTCTTGTTGGTTGGTTTCTTGTTGGTCGCGGTGGCCCAATATTACCTAGTTGCTGGTAATAATGTTAGTTGTTGATCTCTTGAGGCCTTTGGTTGCTGCGATTTCCTTTTCCTTCCATTTCGTTCTTCTTTCCTCAAGTCTCCGATTCTCCGACTAAGTACGGTGATAATGATAATGAGTAGTACTCTTTCTGAACTGTACTTTCTCTCTCCTGTACTGAACTTGAACTTTCTCTTGAGCTGTGTCCTCAACTGACTCTCTCAACTCGAACTGTACTGTCAACTGTCTAGTACTGAACAAGCAGGCCACAATTATACTGTGTTGAGGCCTGGCTTATCTGACCGCCAAATCTCTTCTGGCCCATTGTTAATTTTGGCGGGCTCGTTAATTTTAATAGGTTTAAATTCTCATTGAGTTTTGGGGCTGGTCCCATCTATTTTTAATTGGCTTTTGACTAGTTTCGGGATTGCTTCAAAATCAGTTTAATTGTGCAAAGTGGTTTTGGAAATCTTTCTGAGTGGTTAACCTGTTGTTTGATTGTCTTCTCCTGCTGAGGCCAGGGTCTCTTTTGTTGGTTGTTGGCATGTGTTGTATTATTCATGTACTTGATGGCCCTGTGGGTTTTCGGCAGGAACTGTCCTCCCGTGGGCCTATTGTCTTTATGTAGAATGACTGGGACAGTCCAGAATATTCTCAATCTGGCCTCTTCCAATACTCAAACTGTCTGTCCCACAGTGTCCAACCCATTCCCATTGTTGCAGCTTTCCCACAGGCCTGAACATGCCTTTTAAACGAGCAGAAATCCTGGGGTTTGATTTTAAGTCCCTTTTGGCCCAATATTCTGTAATACAGTCCAAAATCTCTTCTTTTCTTACTTTGGGGGTATCTGTAGAATTTTGCATGCCTTACAAACAACACTCAAGAAGCTCAACACCATCTAGGACAAAGGTGCACCGTGGCTGCAGTGTGTACATGTTCCTGTAAAGGTCAAGGGTGGGACCAACAAGCAAAGGGAACGTTGGATGACAAGGGATATACAAAAATGCATTAGATATAAAAGGGGGGCTTTTGGCAGTTACAAAAGACTAAAGACGGAAGAAGCCCTAGAGGAGTATAAAAAGTGCAGGGGCATACTTAAAAAAGAAATTAGGAGGGCGAGGCGGGGCCATGAAATAACACTGGCGAGCAAAATAAAGGAAAATCCTAAGATGTTTTATAAGTATATTAAGGGCAAGAGGATAACCAGGGAAAGGGTAGGGCCCATTAGGGACCAAAGTGGCAATCTGTGTGTAGAGCCAGATGATGTAGGCGGGGTTTTAAATGAATTTTTTGCATCTGTGTTCACTATGGAGAAAGACGATGCAGACATAGAAATCGGGCAAGGGGACTGTGACATACTTGAACATATTAGCATCGAGAGGGAGGAGGTGCTAGCGGTTTTAGCAGGCCAAAAAGTGGATAAATCCCCAGGCCCGGACGAGATGTATCCCAGGCTGCTGTGGGAGGCAAAGGAGGAGATTGCAGGGGCTCTGACACAAATTTTCAGAACCTCTCTGGCCACAGGGGGTGTACCAGAGGACTGGAGAACAGCTAATGTAGTACCATTATACAAGAAGGGTAGCAGGGATAAACCAGGGAATTACAGGCCAGTGAGCCTAACATCTGTGGTAGGGAAATTATTGGAAAAAATTCTGAGGGACAAAATTAGTCTCCACTTGGAGAGGCAAGGATTAATCGGGGATAGTCAGCATGGCTTTGTCAAGGGTAAATCATGTCTGACAAATCTGATTGAATTTTTCGAGGGGGTGACTAGGGGGGTGGATGAGGGAAATGCTGTGGATGTGGTTTACATGGACTTCAGTAAAGCTTTTGACAAAGTCCCGCATAGGAGACTGGTCAAGAAGGTAAGAGCCCATGGGATCCAGGGTGCCTTGGCGCGTTGGATCCTAAACTGGCTGAGTGGCAGGAGGCAGAGGGTGATGGTCGAAGGTTGCTTTTGTGACTGGAAGCCTGTGTCCAGCGGGGTACCTCAGGGATCGGTGCTGGGTCCCTTGTTGTTTGTGATCTACATAAATGATTTGGATGAGAATGTAAAAGGTATGATCAGTAAGTTCGCAGATGACACGAAAATTGGTGGGGTGGTAAATTGCGAGGAGGAAAGCCTCAGGCTACAGGACGATATAAACGGGTTGGTCAGATGGGCGGAAAAGTGGCAAATGGAATTTAACCCTGAAAAGTGCGAGGTGATGCATTTTGGACGGACAAATAAGGCAAGGGAATACACAATGAGTGGTAGGACCCTAGGAAGTACAGAGGGTCAGAGGGACCTTGGTGTACATGTACATAGATCCCTGAAGGCAGCGGAACAGGTAGATAAGGTGGTTAAAAAGGCATATGGGATACTTGCCTTCATTAGCCAAGGCATAGAATATAAGAGCAGGGAGGTTATGATGGAGCTGTACAAAACGCTGGTGAGGCCACAGCTGGAGTACTGTGTGCAGTTCTGGTCACCTCACTATAGGAAGGATGTGATTGCTTTGGAGAGGGTGCAGAGAAGATTCACCAGGATGTTACCTGGGATGGAGCGCCTCAGCTATGAAGAAAGACTAAACAGGCTGGGGTTGTTTTCCTTGGAGCAAAGAAGGCTGAGGGGGGACCTGATTGAGGTGTACAAAATGATGAGGGGCATAGATAGGGTAGACAAAGAGGAACTTTTCCCCTTAGTAGGAGGGTCAATAACAAGGGGGCATAGATTCAGGGTAAGGGGCAGGAGATTTAGAGGGGATTTGAGGAGGAACTTTTTCACCCAGAGGGTGGTCGGAATGTGGAACTCAATGCCTAAAAGGGTGGTAGAGGCAGGAACCCTCACAACATTCAAGAAGCATTTGGATGAGCACTTGAAATGCCATTGCATACAAGGCTATGGACCAAATGCTGGAAAATGGGATTAGACTGGACAGGGATGGATGGGCGGCACGGACGCGATGGGCCGAAGGGCCTCTTTCTGTGCTGTAAAACTCTATGACTCTATGTACCATCTACAAGCTGCAATGCAGCAACTCACCAAGGCTTCTTCAGCAGCACCTCCCAAACCCATGACCTCTTCCACCTAGAAGGACAAGGGCAGCAGGCACATGGGAACACCACCACCTCCATGTTCCCCTCCAAGTCACACACCACCCTGACTTAGAAGTATATCGCCGATCCTTCATCGTCGCTGGGTCAAAATCCTGGAACTCCCTCCCTAACAGCACTGTGGGAGTACCTTCACCACACGGACTGCAGCGGTTCAAGAAGGCAGCTCACCACCACCTTCTCAAGGGCAACTAGGGATGGGCAATAAATGCTGGCAATGCCAGTGATGCCCAGATCTCATAAACGAATAAAAAAAAAAGATGTATTTTAAGCAGTTAGCAGGCTATTCAATGACTGGATTGTGGAGTGAAAGAAAAGACTTGCATTTCTATAGCGCCTTTCTCGACCTCAGGACGTCCCAAAGTGCTTTACAGCCAATGAAGTACTTTTGAAGTGTAGTCACTGTTGTATTGTAGAAAACGCGGCAGCCAATTTACGCACAGCAAGCTCCCACAAATATGATAATGACCAGATAATTTTTTTTTTGTTATGTTGAGTGAGGGATAAATATTGGCCAGGACACCAGGGATACCTCCCCTGCTCTTTTTCGAAATAGCGCCATGGGATCTTTTTCATCCACTCGAGAAAGCAGACGGGGCCTCGGTTTAATGTCTCACCTGACTGGCGGAACCTCCGAGAGTGCAGCGCTCCCTCAGCACCACACATGGAGTGTCAGCCTAGATTTTTGTGCTTAATCCTCTGGAGTGGGGACTTGAACCCACAACCTTCTGACTCAGAGGCAAGATTGCTACCCACCCAGGCACAGCTGACACTGTCCATAAAGTGAAGCAACTGCCCATAAAAAGTTATAAAAATGCTGGGTATTTTTATCCTGCCATTTTCATTAACGTATGCTGTCTTCTTCTGCATCTATTCTTTGTCAGCTGTGACTCAGTGGGTAGCACTCACGCCTCTGAGTCAGAAGGTTGTGGGTTCGAAATCCCACCCTGGAGACTTGAGCACAAAATCTAGGCTGACTCTCAAGTGCAGTACTAAGGGAGCGCTGCACTGCCGGAGGTGCCGTCTTTTGGATGAGACGTTAAACCGAGACCCCGTCTGCTCTCTCAGGCAGATAATCCCACGGCACTATTTCGAGGAAGAACAGGGGAAGTCCTCCCCGGCGTCCTGGCCAATATTTATCCATCAGCCAACATCACTAAAAAAAAACAGATTATCTGGTCATTATCACATTGCTGTTTGTGGGAGCTTGCTGTGCGCAAATTTGCTGCTGCATTTCCTGCATTACAACAGTGACTACATTTCATTGTAAAGTGGTTTATGATGTTCGGAAGTTGTGAAGGGCACGGAGCCTGCCTGCCACCTTCTGCCAGGCATTGCCATCTTGAAGGAAGGCTACCCTGGAGTACTAAACAGGGCAAATTCTCCTGACACCCACCTCATGCAGCGGGGCCTCCATTCCATTTGCTTTCAAACAGGGAGCTGGAGATGCAGGACTTTGCTGATTGCCCCCATACTCTATTTCGCATCTCTACACTTGATTTACCTTCCCTTGCTTTGGGAGTGATTTTCATTCAGCAGTCGGGAAGGAGGCGGGACTACAACTTTCAGGGTTGTAGTCCCGCCTCCATCGAGATGCGGCCAATCCACACGATTTTAACTTGATTGACCTTGTTGAGCCTGCCCAGCGGGCTCAGCAGGCTTAAGGGCCACCCGGCAACAGGTGACGTCACAGACTGAAATCTCATCTGTCAAGACGTTTTGACAGATGAAATATCAGTGTTTTACAGCTGTTTGAAGCTGTCAAACACTGACAGTCCTACTTCTAGCATGAGTCCTTCTCCACAGACTCAGTTAGAAATCTCTCCTGCACAGAAAGCTGCAGGCTGTCACTTTTGACAGTTCGCAGCCATTCTGCTTTCTGTGCCAGTGAGATGAGGGACTCCCCGAACCTAAAGGAAGGAAGGCTGAAAAGGTAAGAAAATGTATGTAAAACTTATTTAATCACTTTAGACACACCAAACACACTTACCTTTGCACTCATGCACACATCACTCACCTGAACACCGACATCTCGACCCCTCCAAGCCCTTCAACGCGATGGCCCGACTCCTCCAACTTGGCATGGGTGGTTTGGAGCCATCGGGATTCCCACAGTTCAAGCTTAAAAATAGGGATTAGGCTAAAAACTGCCTGTTAACTACCGGTTAACAGGCAGTTAATTGACACTAATCCCTTCCCGCCTCAGGTAGGCGGGTCCCAGTGCGGGGCGGGCACCCGCCTCCTTTGAAATTGGCATGGAGGCGGGTTGGGGGCGGGATGGGGTCGGGACCCCCGATTTCGGGAATTTAACCCCCCGCACGCCTCCAAACCCGACTCCACGGCTCAATGAAAATCGAGGCCATTGTGTCTGATATTTCTTCTCCCCCTCCTCCCCCACAGCCTTCACAATATCTATATAGTAAGTCAATTTTTAGCCTTTTTAAAGGCTAGAAAAGCATTGCCCACTGCTGCCCCCTCCCCCTTATGCAGCCACTTACCTTTTAATGGCCACATCCCTTTAAATTTTTCTAGTAACTCTTAAGGTTGGGCCAGATATCCTGCTACCCTGAGTGAGATCATGGATGGTGCACGAGGAACAGTGCTCCGTAAAAAGTGATTCCAAAAATACATATTTTGAATAAATATTTTAGAGACACTGAAAATAGTCTCTCAGAAATACAGCACCTGAGTGTACAATAGGCAGTTTGAAAATAATTAATTCTTGGGAAATGGACGTGGCTGGCATTTATTGCCTATCTTAGTTACCCTTGAGAAGATGGTGGTGGGCCTTCTACTTAAACCGCTGCAGTCCACATGTGTTCCCATAATGCTGTTAGGTAAGGGAGTTCCAGGATTTTGACCCAGCGACAGTGATCAGAATCAACCGAGCAAAACGTGGACAAAAGGGAGAACAGGGAATGGAGCATTTGGAAAAAACCCAAGAGGGAAAAGTCCATTAAAAGAAATTTCATTCGGGATGTTTCTGTTAACTTTATTTTTATTTCGAATTATTATAATTTCCCCCTATTCAAAAATAATAATTGGAGCTTTTAATTTGGAAATAAAGTTCTGTCGAACCTCATATGTAAATCTAAGGGCTCTGTGTGCGTTCTAAGTTCATGTTGTCTTCTTTCATGAGTGTGAGATCAGTAATTAGCACATAGCAAAGGCTTCTTTAATCACTTGTGGTTTGTGAAGCCTAATTAAAAAACGTTCTTCTGTTGAGGCTTTTAGTGTCAACATGGCAATCAGTATGACATCATCTGGTGATAATAGGCTGCTAATTATCTGGTCAAAACAGTTAAAGGCTGGTGTTATGCTGCAGATATTGATTTTAGCCTGGTATCTGTGGAGCGCCATGTCCATCCAGCTGATCCAAGTTATACTGCTGGCTGTGCCTCACGCTGAGCTCAGTGACATTGAAGCTCTGCACATGTATGTTTGGATTCATGTGCAGAGCTGCACCAACTTGTGGCTAGTTTTTTTGTGACAGTGCAAGTTAGAGTGCTAATTATTTAGATGGACCACCTGCGCACTTTTGAAATGTGGCTTTGTCCCGGGTTGGAGACATAATGCACCCAGCAAGATGGTCGAGTGGAGTGAGACTGCCTACTGGAGGTGGTCTAAAATCTCTCGCCATCCATGCGTTTAAAAGTCAGATGATTCAGTTCCTAAGTTATTGGCACGAAAGGAGCTGTGCAGCAACATTGACAGGGATATTCTAACCCTTTCAGGGAGATGTCCATTTCTAAATTTCGGCTTCGTAACACTCACCTTGAAAGAGCTAACAGCTGCCGCAAAACTTTGGTGATGCTTTTTTGCAGACCCATCTTAATTTATCTTAATTTCTTTTTTTAAATATACCTTTTATTCTGTTCTATGGACAATGAATGATGCTATCGTGTCACAGATGGCGTTATTCACGTTGCGTACATACAATCATCATTGAGAGGTTAACAGGGTCCTCAATGGAAATAATTATGTTTTTTATTTGTTTATTGGATGTGGGCATCACTGGCAAGGCCAGCATTTATTGCCCATCCCTAATTGCCCTTGAGAAGGTGGTGGTGAGCCGCCTTCTTGAACTGCTACAGTCCGTGTGGTGAAGGTGCTCCCACGATGCTGTTAGGGAGGGAGTTCCAGGGTTTTGACCCAGCGACAATGAAGGATCGGCGATATACTTCTAAGTCACGATAGTGTGGAGCTTGGAGGGGAACTTGGAGGTGGTGGTGTTCCCATGCGCCTGCTGCCCTTGTCCTTCTAGGTGGACGAGGTCACGGGTTTGGGAGGTGCTGCCGAAGAAGCCTTGGCGAGTTGCTGCAGTGCATCTTGTAGATGACACACACTGCAGCCACGGTACACCGGTGGTGGAGGGAGTGAATGTTTAAGGTGGTGGATGGGGTGCCAATCAAGCGGGCTGCTTTGTCCTGGATGGTGTCGATCTTCTTGAGTGTTGTTGGAGCTGCACTCATCCAGCAGGCTTAGCAGGCCAATTAAGGGAAAGTCGGTTACAGGTGACATCAGCATGTGACGTTTCATCTGTTAAGAGCTTTTGACAGATGAAATGTCAGCGTTTGACGGCTCTGTGAAGCTGTCAAACACTGACAATCTGTCCTCTAAGTTGAGTCCTTCCACTCAGGCTCAGTTAGAGATCTCTCCTGAGCAGAAAGCAGAAGGCTGCAGCTTTTGACAGTTCAGCGGCCATTCTGCTTTCTGTGCCGGTGAGCTGAGGGACTCCCGAGACCCGAAGTGATGAAGCCTGTAGGAAGAAGTAAAGGTAAATAAAACTTATTAAAACACTTTACACACACCTCACATACTTACCTCTCCACACTTGCACTCATCACTCACCTGCACACCGGACATCTTGACCCCTCCGACCCCTGCAGATCAACGGCCCGCCTCGCTGACCTTGGCAAAGTTCGGAGCTGTCGGGAAGCCCAGACTTCAGGGCTGAAAATAGAAATTCTCCAAAAAACTGCTTGCTGATTGGTACTAATCCCCTTCCCGCCTCGGGGAGGCGACTCCCAGCGCGGGTAGGGTACCCGCCCCCATTCCCTCCTGGGAAGATGGTACGGAGGCGGGTTAGGGGTGGAATGGGTACCCGCCCCCATTTTCCTGACAGTCCCGCCTCCTTACCCACCTCCCCAGGGCTGTCAAAATCCCCCCAAGTCTCTGGATTATTAGGATCCAGGCCTACTGGATTACCAATCCAGTAACATTACCACTGTGCTATTATTCCCTTATTGGGGAAGTAAGGAGAAGTTCTGGATAAAAAGTCTTGAACTTTAGACAACCTATGGGCAATCTGGTGAGACGCCAGACCCAGTACAGAGTTTGAGTATGAAAATCTGGGCTGTAATCTTATTTTATCTCTGCGACCTCACTTGGTGCCGGCAAAGCTCCATTCCGGGACCACTGCCTCTCAAAATGGCTCCTGTTATGTTTATTTCCTTCAAGAAAGGAGGAAAGAAAAGTAGAAAACTGGAGGAAGTCTGTTGGTAAAATGCTGCCTAAAATATGATTATATTTATTGCTGCTCCTTTATGGAGCACCAGACATGCTCTCTCATCAATGTGTTAATGTCAAAATGACATGATTAAAATCTCTGTCGTATTTTCCATGCAGGATTCTGGTGGAACTGAGAGACAAACCCCAGGCTTGCTATCTACTCAAATCACTCTCATTGAAAGAAAGGCATATTTTATTTGAAAAAAAAATTAGTTTCATGAAGATCTCTAGTGGCCAATTGCTTGTCCATTCTGCGTCTACTCTATTGAAGCCTTGCTCCTTGTAGGAAATGGCAGCTGGAAGATTATAGCAACCCTCAGTGTAGCAAACTACAGAAATCCGCTCTGCTGATAGGGGTGAGATAATTGCTGAAGGTCTAGAAGAGAGACAACACCGTGGTTCAAATAGCAAGCACAAGTCTTCAGGGAAGCAGAAGAAAAATCGACAGGCAGTGAGGTTCGACTGCACCAACCTATGAAAGTAAGATTCTGTTGCAGTTTGGAGCTTTGATAGGATGACAGTAAGAAGACAAGAAACAGAATAGCAACGTCTGAACTAACTTTCAGCTGAGTGCGATGTGGGGATAGGCATTTATGGTCTTTGACTTCAGAAACGCAATGGCCCAGAAATTCGGGTCGGAGGCTTCCCGCGGGTGTAAGCCCCTGACCTGCACTTACCTAGCGCGCTGGCTGTTGTGCTGTGGGCCCCCATGGAATTCTGATCCTGGGCCTCCTCCAACTGCCGGCGCGCAGTGCTTGCATATCCCAGGGGCGCAGTTAGTTCAATGCGTCCCCTGGGATCACGTGGGCCATGGGGAGCCAATTGGAGCAGGGAATGCTTCATTCATAAGTTTGACAGAAAGAGCTGTTAAAACTTATAAATACTACGGGCCCCAAAACATCACTAAATCTTCAAATAATTTTTTTTTTTAATCACATTTTTTAAATAAACTATAAATTACATGAAATAACTATTTTAAACAATAATTTAAATTTTTGAAAAAATAATTTTATTTTCTAAAGGGGCTAAAAATAAACTTACCTTGCTTTAAAGTATTGAAAAATAATAAACCTGTGGAAAAAATGTTTTAATTTTAATTAATTCACCACTTACCTTGTAAAAAGCAGGCCTTACAACAGCTTTTTAAATGTGTAACTCCTGGAGACTTATCCTCCCGGGGAAACCTGCAAAAAAAACGTAAGTTCGATGCGCACGCACAGCCTCTCCGGCACATGCGTTTGAACTCTGAACCCCTTCGTTCAGGGGAACAGAAGTGCCGGTTTCCTGCGCATGCGCAGTGCATGCAGGAAACCGGCACTTCCATTGGGCCTATGGGTGAGTACCCCGTGCGTACTCACCCATGGAGACCCGAATTTCTGGGCCATTATATGTTGAGCATTCTTAAAGCTAAGGTTATGCCACAAAGGATTGGATATTTATTGCAGACTCCATTACACCACAAGGCGATCAGCATAGGGGTGCTGGATTTGTAGTAAGCAGAGTGATGGCCATGTTTGGTATGGGTATTCTTGTTTTAGCATCTCCACTTCCCCTTATTCTGTTACCCATTGCTGCAGTTTTGGCAGCAACTGCTAAAAGAGTGGAGGAAATTTTATATGTGAGTAGATCTGTGTATATGCAGGGAAGTAAAGTAGCCAACATAAATTCAACCTACAAGTGTGTAAAAAAAGAATCCAAATTCAGCAAAAACACTTTGCATCCCTAACATCTTGAAAATATGACTTCACATTACACGAAATCCGAGCTGTCGTATCACGTCCTCCATTAAAATATTGCTTCTTCACAGATGGGATCAGAGTGAAGTCCTTCAGGTGCCTTGCACATGCCCAAGCTATAATACCTGAGTTTTACAATCCCCCCGTGTTCCTTTCTTCACCGCAAATGACTGCCCTGGGCGTTGGTTACACTCTGATAAGTACCTGAAATATACCTAAAACTGATGCAGTTCAAGTCACTTCTGGGTATAAATTTGAATGCCTATCCCTAAGTACACCAAGCCAGTAAATCAAATTGCAGTCCTTAGCTAATGAGGCAATTGGCTCAGAGGGCATGACAGATATTGATGACTGTGGTAACAAACAAGCCTGTACAAAGGGACTAGAGCAGCAAGGTATTGATGTTGTACTTCATTTAGATCCTGAATATTAGGGGGGAGAAATTTGGTATCACCCCGTTTGGGGGCGGTAACTTTTGAAAGCTGGGAAACTTAGCGTCAGGCACTAATGAGTCCCAGCTTTTTCTAAATTGGGTTTTAGTGCTCCAGGAAGGAAGTGGAGTGCTAAATCAAACACTCCACTTCCTGCCTGGTGCGCTAAAGGACGCAGGCGGGATGGTAGTGGTGCAGCACTGCCACGATCCAAGGCTCCTTCCCTCCCTTAAAGGGAAGGGCCATCGCTGCAGGTTCTGCATTGGGACCAGTTAGCTGGTCCCCGACGGCAGCCACGATCCGGCTCGATCAGCCCCATTCACTCCAGCAGAGTGCCGGGCCGATCGATCGCGGCCCAGGAGAAGCAAAAACATTTTTTTTAAAAAGCATTCCAGAAATGTTCCTACTTATCTCGGCAACCTCCCCTTTAACTTCCACCCCCGAAGTGCCCGGCCTCCCGATGAACGCCTCCTGCAGCTGGTGGTGTCATCGCCCGGCGATGCTGCAGGGGGCGGAACCAAAGTTCGGGTCCGGGGTGCTACCGGGGCAATGCGCACGGTGAAGGAGATCATGGCGCAAAGTCTTACCACCGCCGCAAACCTCCCGGTCAAGTTAGCGGGAGTCGTTCATCTCGTCGCGCCCGGGCGGTAAGTCATTAGCGCCCCATTATCGCTCCCCGGAGACGATAACGGGAGGCGCTAAGGAGGCCAATTTCTAGCCCTAGATTTCTAGGTAATCCTGGAAACCATCTCTAAAAGTTTATGATGTGGGATGATGGCAGCTAATTCATTTTTGCCAAATTAGTCCTTAAAAAAACTGTTGATTAGAAATAAACATATTTTTGACATTTATTATAATTCTAACAAGCTCTTAAATCCAATTTTTACTACACATATACTTCAAATTACAATAAACTCACGTTCCAAAGCAGCCATTTATCATGTATTAAGAATAATGCTAATTTACAAATACAAATATAAAAAAGTGTTTAGAACTGGTTTCCAAAATATTTCTGGATGCCAGTAAAAATAGTAAGGCAGTAAATAGTGGAGAACATGAAAGTAATCTCCCTGTCAAACCAAGCCCATTCATGGAGATTGTGCAGCTAATTTTTTTAAAATTCGTTTATGGGATCAGGGCGTCGCTGGCAAGGCCAGCATTTATTGCCCATCCCTCGTTGCCCTTGAGAAGGTGGTGGTGAGCCGCCGCTTTGAACTGCTGCAGTCAGTGTGGTGAAGGTACTCCCACAGTGCTGTTAGGGAGGGAGTGCCAGGATTTTGACCCAGCGACGATGAAGGAACGGCAGTATACTTCTAAGTCAGGATGGTGTGTGACTTGGAGGGGAACTTGGAGGTGGTGGTGTTCCCATGCACCTGCTGCCCTTGTCCTGCTAGGTGGAAGAGGACGTGGGTTTGGGAGGTGCTGCCGAAGAAGCCTTGGCGAGTTGCTGCAGTGCATCTTGTAGATGGTACACACTGCAGCCACGGTACACCGGTAGTGGAGGGAGTGAATGTTTAAGGTGGTGGATGGGGTGCCAATCAAGCAGGCTGCTTTGTCCTGGATGGTGTCGAGCTTGTTGAGTGTTGTTGGAGCTGCACTCATCCAAGCAAGTGGAGAGTATTCCATCACACTCCTTACTTGTGCCTTGTAGATGGTGGAAAGGCTTTGGGGAGTCAGGAGGTGAGACACTCGCCGCAGAATACCTAGCCTCTGACCTGCTCTTGTTGCCACGGTATTTATATGGCTGGTCCAGTTAAGTTTCTGGTTAATGGTGACCCCTAGGATGTTGATAGTGGGGGATTCGGCAATGGTAATGCCATTGAATGTCAAGGGGAGGTGGTTAGACTCTCGCTTGTTGGAGATAGTCATTGCCTGGCACTTCTGTGGCGCAAATGCTACCTGCCACTTATCAGCCCAAGCCTGAATGTCATCGCTAATATAAAGAGAACAAGTGCAGAGGTATGTGGTTTCAATAGTCCAAACAGAAAATCATGGATAGACTGTTAGATCATTTTACACAGGAGCGCTCATACAGGACATGGACCATCAGCAGAACATTCAAAACTGGACATGCCTAGGAGGAAGGCACTGTCCAATCTAGAGCACTGTAGGGTGGATTCTCTGAATTCTCTGTGTTGTACGCTCAGTTAATGGAAAATCAAGTACGAGAAAGATTAAGGGCTAGAAATTAGGCTCCTTTGCGCCACCCTAAGTTCTATTGCCTCAACTTCAATTGACATACTTTTATACTAGATCTGCTGCGTAAAGTCAACAAATGGTCCTGTCAGATGTCGGCCTTGGCTCAATGCTACCACTCTGTTCTCTAAGTCAGAAGGTTGTGGATAGAGACTTGATCACCAAATCTAGGCTGACACTCCAGTACAGTACTGAGAGAGCGCTGCACTGTTGGAGTTGCTGTCTTTCAGATGAGACATTAAACCGAGACCCTGTTTGCCTGCTCAAATTCGCGCATGAGACCCTACGGCACTATTTGGAGAAAGGAAGAGGAGATCTCCCAATTACTGTCCTGGAATAGCATTGACCTCTCACACCACTAAAGTGGGTTATCTGGCCATCCATCCCATTGTTGTTTGTGGGATCTTGTTGTGTGAAAACTGGCTACTCATTTGTCTACATTACAACAATGACTAAACTTCAAAAGTGCTCCATTGGTTGTGAAGCACTTTGGGACACCCTGAGGATGTGAACGGCACTATATAAATGCAAATTATGTTCTTAGCTATTGCACTGGAAAAGCTGAAACTAACTGCCTTGGTTTTATTGTGAACAGGCATGAAGCATCACTCAATATTGAAAACAGATTTTGAAACTGCATGAGAATGTTTTGTTATCATTTGACATTTTAACATTTGAAAGTGTTCTGAAGTAGTTATAGTGGATTCCACTTGTATGCAACTCCTCCATTTTGTGCAAGTTCTCCCTATATCTAATTCATTACAATAGTGTATAGCCAGCCTCTGCAAATATTTCTAGTTATTACAGGGAAACTTGTCTCCTAGCCTGACAATACATAGTATGTACAGCACAGAAACAGGTCATTAGGCACAATAGATCTAGGCCGGTGTTTATGCTCCACACGAGCCTCCTTCCATCTTACCTACAGTATAAAAGGCCACACTGTAGCTGGGTGAAATTAAAATGTAACGCACTGTGTTACTTTAATTTCTTGCAGTGTTACGAAGATTTATACACAGTTTTATCGATGAATTATACATTCCATTGAAATCTTTGCAACATGGGAGAATAAGATGCTGTTGATGGTTTGCGCTTGATTGACAGAATAGAGAAACACTGTGGTAATGATTAAAACAGCTTATTGATGAAGATAATGCATTCAAGGTTTTAGAAAAATTATAGGGGTCTTAATAACATAAATAAAGACTGGATAACTTAATAACATTAATAACAGACTGGATGCAGGGAGGATGTTTCACCTGGCTAGGGGGTCTAGAACGAGGGGTCACAGTCTCAGGATATGGGGTAGGACATTTAGGACTGAGATGAGGAGAAATTTCTTTACTTAGAGGGTGGTGAACCTGTGGAATTCTCTACCACAGAAGGCTGTGGAGGCCAAGTCACTGAATATATTTAAGAAGGAGATAGATAGATTTATAGACACCAAAAGGCATCAAGGGGTATGGGGAGAGAGTGGGAATGTGGTATTGAGATAGAGGATCAGCCATGATCATATTGAATGGCGGAGCAGGCTCGAAGGGCCGAATGGCCTACTCCTGCTCCTATTTTTCTATGTTTCTATATTATGTTTCTATATCCCTATTCCCGAATTTTTGCCCCATCTAACAAAGATTGTGAGGGTGGTGGAAGGGGATGTACTTGACAAGTAGATAAGCTGTCATATTCTCATCATATTTTTTTGCCTCAATTTAATATTTGTATTTAAATGGGTTCCACCCTGGGATTTACCTCATTCTCTCCAGCTATATGTTTAACACCCCTCACAAAAAAACATACGACTTAGGTGTCAGATTTGAATGATTTATCTTTCAGGTTAATGGGAATCTAAATACCACTTTGCCTTGTTAAGGCTTAAAGATTTTTCCAATCAAAATTCTAATTGTCTCCGACACAACCAACAGCTTAATTGTAGCTCAATTAATTTAAAAAAGAACTTTTGAGTTTTATTCAAGAGTTCGCCATTATACTGGCACCGTATAACAAGTAGTACAAAAACACACTTAATCAGCGATAGTGTCAATCAATTTTCACTTCACTTCTGGTAAAAAAAAAACAAAGAACAACCATTCTGAAAAGTATGCATATCACTGAACCAGTGAGATTAATATCCTGGAATAATACACCTTAAGCAGGAATTAAAACTAATGGGCTGGATATTCCGATCCCTATGGGTATGTACGCGCTGTGTACACACCCGTAGGGACATCGGAAATGCCGGTTTCAGGCATGCGCCGAAAATGCTCTTGACAGATCCTCCGCCTGCCCTGGAGAAGGGCCTCTGCGGGGGGAGAGTTCCACTTTCTGGAGACCCTCTGCCCACAGAAAACCCTTAGAAATCTTACGCCTGGTAAAAGCAAGTGTAAGGCCTGCTTTTACCAGCAGAAGATTTGGAAAAAGTAAAAAAAAAATTTTCCTCTTCATTTATCATTTAAAAATACTTTTAAAAAAGGGAAGTTTATTTTTAGCCCCGTAAAAAGCTTTAATTATTTTTTTCAAAAATTAAAATTTGGTTTAAAGTATTTAATTTATTGTAATTTCAACTAATTTTAAAAATGTGATTTTTTTTTTCTTAATTTTATTTAATGTTTTAAAGTGTTTTTGGGGTGAACTCCATTCATATATTTGACAGGTCTATCTGTCAAGTGTATGAAGGGAGATTCCCTTCTTTGATTGGCTCCCCATGGCCCACATGATCCCAGGAATGCTTGCCAATCACCTGCGCCTCTGGGATACCTGGGCCCTGCGCACTTGGAGTTGAAGAGGCCCAGGAGCGGAAGTGTCCGGACCTCGTGAGCCCTCAGGCAAGTGCGTAGATTTTTTCCAGATCGGAAAATACAGCCCAATAACTTTTGTCATGCAGTTACAAAGAGCAATGGCAATGTCCAACAGGGTGGTGATGTGTGTTACTGTTTACAGTGGTTTTATTAATGCAATTCGTGAAACACTGGAACATCCATGTGAAGAACGAAAGACTTGCATTTCTGTAGCGCCTTTCACGACCACCGGACGTCCCAAAGCGCTTTACAGCCAATGAAGCACCTTTTGAAGTGTAGTCGCTGTTGTGATGTAGGAAACGCGGCAAACAATTTGCGCACAACAAGCGCCCACAAACAGCAATATGATAATGACCAGTTTTTAGTGATGTTGATTGAGGGATACATATTGGTCAGGACACTGGGGATAACTCCCCTGCTCTTCTTCGAAATAATGCCATGAGATCTTTTACGTCCACCTGAGAGAGCAGACGGGGCCTCAGTTTAACGTCTCATCCAAAAGACGGCACCTTCGACAGTGCAGCACTCCCTCAGTACTGCACAAAAGTGTCAGCTTAGATTTTTGTGGTCAGGTTTCTGGAACACCATGAAAGGGCACCAATAGGGTTACTAAAAAGATGGCATTAGAATCAGACTCCTCTGGATAGTCATAATGGCCCAGAAATTCGGGTCGGAGGCTTCCCGCGGGTGCAAGCCTCCGACCTGCACTTACCTAGCGCGCCGGCTGTTGAGCTGTGGGCCCGCGTGGGATTCCAATCCTGGGCCTCCTCCAACTGCCGGCGCGCAGTGCTTGCATATCCCAGGGGCGCAGTTAGTTCGATGCATCCCCTGGGATCACGTGGGCCATGGGGAGCCAATCGGAGCAAGGAATGCTTTATTCATAAGTTTGACAGGAAGACCTGTCAAACCTATAAATACTATAAGCCCCAAAACATCACTAAATCTTCAAATAAATTTTTAAAAAACATCCCATTTTTAAAATAAACTATAAATTACATGAAATAACTATTTTACACAATAGTTTAAATTTTTGAAAATATTAATTACATTTTCTAACGGGGCTAAAAATAAACTTACTGTAGTGTCCGAGGATCAATAATACTCAGACTGCAGGAGAACAATAAAACAGGTATTTACTGAACAGGGAGTCATTCAAGACTGAAATACAGAAGCCTGCTATGGCTTTATATACAGGGGTGGTCACTGCCGGTACTGCAGTATAGAATCAGTTCTTCTCTTAAAGGCGCATACACAACAATTCCTCCCCTTTTAGATAAACAGTACATAACATTCATTTAACAACTAAATAATAACTCATTACAATTACAATTTTCTCTGTACTATATACATCAACTGAAATAATCATTTATAAGTTCAGTCTTTGAGGAGGCTTCCTGATCCTGACTGGATAGCGCCTTTCTCGAGTATCCTGTTCTTGCGGCGGAGTTGATTCTGGCTCATTGTCATTGGTTGGTTCATCAGCTTCCAATACCACTGCTTCTGAGGTAGACGCAATCTGTACTTCGGGTTGATTAGCAGGTGCACCTGCTCGTGGTATGGGTTTGGCTTGTTCCTGTGACTCTAGAATCTGGTCAGCATGGCGTCTCACGATGCTCTCTCCAACGTCCACTGTGTACATTAGTGGTCCCTGCTGTGTGCATATCGTTCCTGGCTGCCATTTTTCTGTTCGGTAGTCGCGGGCCAAGACTGGTTGCCCTATCTTGAAGCTCCTGGTTGGCTTCACATTTATGTGCTGGAATTGCTTATCCTCAACATCTCATCTTATGTTTGGTTTGAGCAAATCCAGGTGACATCTTAGCCTTCGGTTGAAGAACATTATGGCTGGAGCTTGGTTGCTGACTGCATGTGTCGCATTCCGGTAAGCAAACAAGAAATTATCCACCTTGTGTTGTAGTGGTATGTCGTCATTATGCATTGCCTTTATGGCCTTTTTAAAGGTCTGAACAAACCTCTCAGCCAATCCATTTGTGGCTGGATGATATGGGGCAGATGTGTAATGCTTCACCCCATTATTCCTCAGAAACCTCCGGAAATCCTCTGACACAAACTGTGGCCCATTGTCGGAGCAAATCTGTTCTGGCAAGCCATTCCTGGCGCAGATGGTCCGTAGGACTGCAATAGTTTTCTCCGTGGTGGTGGAGGACATTTTGATGACCTCTGGCCATTTCGAATGGGCGTCCACAGCGATTAGGAACATTGAGTCCATAAATGGACCAGCAAAATCAATGTGTACCCGTTGCCATGGAGATGAGGGCCACTCCCATGGATGTAGCGGGGCCTGTGGTGGAGCGTTTTGGACCTTCTGGCATACTGTGCATCTCTTGGTCATATCCTCGATTTCTTTATCGCGTCCCGGCCACCACACAAACGCCCTGGCTAGGCTCTTCATTTTTACCCCTCCCAGATGACCCTCATGAAGCTCATTGAGCACTCTATCTCTCAACTTGGGTGGAATTACCACTCGGGATCCACACATCAAAGTCCCCCGGCACACTGACAGCTGTTCTCTCCTTGGCGAGAATGCTGGCAACAGGGAGTCGCCATGTGCTGGCCATCCCTTCACCGTCAAATCATAGGCCCGAGAGAGTTTCGGGTCATTTTGGGTTTCCTTCTCTATACTTGAGTTTGTAACAGGTAGACATTCGACTATGGTCACATGGAATATCTCAACAGGGTCCACTGCAGGTGCTTCCTCTACCGTAGGCAACGGTAGGCGCGACAGCCCATCAGCGTTTCCATGCTGTTTCGTACCCTTGTACTCTATGTCGTACTGATGTGCCCCTAGAAAAAGTGACCATCTTTGCAGCCGTTGCGCCGTCATCACCGGAACGCCCTTCTTTCGGTTAAAAATGGAGACCAGGGGCTGATGATCAGTCAGTAGGGTGAATTTCTGCCCGTGCAGATAGTGATTGAACTTCTTCACCCCCCACACCAGGCTGATGGCCTCCCTGTCAATCTGGGCATAGTTACGCTCGGCTGAGGTTAATGAGCGCGACGCAAGGGCTATTGGCCTCTCTGAACCGTCAGGGAATTTGTGTGACAGCACTGCTCTGATGCCGTAGGGAGACGCATCACATGCTAACCGAATCGGTAGTGTTGGATTGTAGTGGGCCAATACTTCTTTTGAAGTGATTAGGCATTTACATTTCTGAAAGGCACGCTTACACTCATCACTCCATTTCCATGTTACTCCAGTTTGCAGTAGGGCGTTCAGTGGGTGCAGAATTGTAGATAAATTCGGCAAGAACTTATGGTAGTAGTTCACCAACCCGAGGAACAACCTCAGTTGCGACACATTTTCCGGTGCTGGAGCCTTGACTACAGCCTCAATCTTGTCCGGCGACTTATGCAACCCTTCCTCATCAATCATGTGGCCACAATACGAGATTTGTCTCCTGAAGAGCTCGCATTTGGGGCGGTTGGCTCGTAGCCCATATTCCTGTAATCTCGTGAGCACCTGCTCCAGGTTGGCAAGGTGTTCACTGTCATTTTCGCCCGTAACCAGGATGTCGTCCAAATAACACTGTGTCTCCGGGATCCCTTGCAGGACTTGTTCCATCACCCTCTGCCAAATAGCCGGGGCTGATGCTACCCCGAATACCAGTCGATTGTACTGGTAAAGGCCTTTGTGAGTGTTTATCATGAGGTATTTCCTAGACGTTTTTTCCACCTCCATTTGTAGATACGCTTGGGCCAGATCAATCTTTGTAAAGCATTTCCCTCCAGATAGTGAGGCGAAAATATCTTCTGTCCGTGGAAGTGGATATTGTACTGTGTGCAGGACTGGGTTCACAGTACCTTGAAGTCCCCACAGATGCGAACCTCCTTCGGTTCCCCAGGCGTGCTGCTCAATGATTTCTTCATTACAGGAACAATGGGTGTGGCCCACTCGCTCCAGTCCACCTTGGACAGCACACCCGAACACTCCAGACTCTCCGGCTCTGCTTCAACGGCTGGGCGGATCGCGTAAGGTACCGGCCTGGCCTTAAAAAATTTGGGGTTTGCGTTATCTTCGATTTTTATCATTGCCGTTACTCCTTTTAGAGTCCCAAGTCCTTGTTAGAACACCTCTTTCGCGTCAGTTAGAATTTTTGACAGTCATCCAGGTGTGACGTCATCATCCTTTTTATCAGTCACAGTTAGCACCTGAATGAAATGCCAATCCAATTGTATTTTTCGGATCCATTCACATCCCAATAATGGTGGTCCTCCATCTGGTAGTATATATAGATACAGTTTCTGTGTTTTCTTGCCGTTGTATTCAACTGGCACCCTTATTTTTCCTCTGGGGTAGACTTTTTGCCCTGTGTATGTCTTCAATACAATGGACGTGTCCTTTAAGGGTATGTGTGAGAATAGCCGCTCATAGTCTCATCGATTCATGACAGTTAGGGCTGATCCTGTGTCCAATTCCATCTTTACTGGGGACCCTGCTATCATGAGGGTGACCCAAATGGTTCGGTGATCCTCCTTTGCGATCACGTTGTGTAACTTTAGACAACTTAGATTCCTGCTCCTGGGGTCCTTATCACTCTCCTGATCTTCCGAACTACTGTCTGTCAATTTCTTTACTTTCTTGTACTTTTCCTTAGTAGTTCTTGTAGTGTTGGTTTTCTTTCCCGACCTGCAGACTCTTGCTATGTGTCCCATTTTCCCACATTGCCTGCATACTTTGTCCTTAAACCAGCAGTCCTTCTGATCATGGGTTGTTCTGCCACAGCGATAGCACTTTTCTGCTCCATACGCCATTTCATTAGCGCTGTATTCCTGTGGTTTCTGTTGTATTTCCGCAGCTCCCCGTGCTGCTGCTTCGTAGGATACTGCCACGCTGAAAGCCTGTTCTAGCGTCAGGTCCTTTTCCGAAAGTAGTTGTTTCTGGGTTCCTTCACTCTGGAGCCCGCAGATAAACTTATCCCGCAAGGTGTCTGCCAGTCCTGCTCCGAACTGGCAGTTCTTCGATAACTTGCGTAGTTCCGTAAGATAGTCAGCATTGCTCTCATCTTTGTGCTGGTTTCTTTTATGGAACTTGAATCTTTCTGCTATCAGCAGCGGTGTAGGGTTTAGGTGTTCCTGTAAGATATTAACAATCTCCTCAAAACTTTTCTCCATTGGTTTAGCTGGGGTAATTAAATTCCGCAATAGGCCGTACGTTCTCACGCCCATCAAATTTAACAATACCGACGCCTTCTTTCCATCGGCCACCTCATTTGCCTCTCAGTACACTTCAATTCTTTCCACATACGTGGTCCAGTCTCCTACCTCGTTGTCAAAAGCAGTGATACTGCCACTTTTTGGCATCTTGGGTGATTTAAAATGGCGCCTCCCGCGCTTTTTCTTCTTCACCAATGGATTAAAATGGCGTCTCCCGCGCTTTTCCTTCTTCCCCAGTGGAATAAAATGGCGCATCCCGCGCTTTTCCTTCTTCCCCTTGCTGCCACACTGCTCCTAGCATTCTACAGGGTAATGGCGGCGACCCGCGGCTTCGGCGCGTCTCACTTTTCCTTCCCCACATTCTATCCTCTCCACGCTGCCCTGTTCTTGAGCACCGACCGCGCCCTGTGCGCTCCACCCTCTCTCTCTCTCTCTCTTTTCCTCCCAACGACGCTGCACGGCCCCTTTGCAGAGCCGCTCGATCGAGCCCGAGCCCGCCGCAGTCTGGAAGGGTCAGCGCACTACCTGCTACCAGCACGACTTGCTGGAACACCTCTACTGGGGAGCCAGGCCCAGCTCTCCACAGCCTCCCCTGCAACTCTCTGATGGATCCCTGGGCGGTTGCCCGCGGTCGACGCCCGCCGTTCTGACTTCGACCTCCAAGAAACTTCTCTTCAGGGAAAAGATCCCCGTGAGGTGATGCAGTACTGCAGGTGAGTTCAAACCTGCCCGTCGCCAGTGTAGTGTCCGAGGATCAATAATACTCAGACTGCAGGAGAACAATAAAACAGGGCCTAGAAATTCAGTGCCCTTAGCACCGATTTTGCGGCGCTAGAGGGCCTAGTGCTGCAATTGGCGCCTGTTCCTAAATTGCCTGGCGCCCTTCCGCGGCGGTAGACCGGTAGCGCTGCGCCGGCACCGATGACGTCATCGGTGTGCGCAGCGTCCCGGTTGCCATGGTAACCCGGCCCCAAGCCAAAATTCAGTTGCGGCCGCCTCGCCAGTGGCAGCCGCAACTAAGACTCCGGCAAACGAGTGTTGCCGGAGTCTGCGCCGGCGCTTTAAGGAGGCGCGGCGGCCGGCCGCTTTCCCGCCGGCCGCCTGCCCGCAGCTCCCTCCCCGGACTTCTCCCCCCCCCCGGAACAGATGCAAGCCCGGCACTTGTCCGAGGTGCCGGGCTCATTTTTGATGAGATTTGCGCGGGCCGCGGCCGGGTGCAGGCAGCTCCTCCTTAACGGAAGGAGGAGGCCTGCACTTCCCGAGCCTGCCGCACCGCAGCGGGCGCCGCAGCGCCGGAATAGCGCCGCAATGCGGCGCGTTGCGCCAGTTTTCAGGCGCTAAAACCCTTCAGTAGCGCCGGCAGCCGTTTGGGCGCGGCGCTACTGAATTTCTGGCGCGCGCAAAGGGCTTTAGCGCCGGCGCTAACTTCCGGCGCTAAAGCCCTGGCGCAGCGCAAACTCAATTTCTAGGCCCAGGTATTTACTGAACAGGGAGTAATTCAAGACTGAAATACAGAAGCCTGCTATGGCTTTATATACAGGGGTGGTCACTGCCGGTACTGCAGTATAGAATCAGTTCTTCTCTTAAAGGCACATACACAACACCTACCTTTCTTTAAAGTATTTAAAAACAATAAACCTGTAGATAAAATGTTTTAATTTTAATTAATTCACCACTTACCTTGTAAAAAGCAGGCCATGCGACTGCTTTTTACATGTCTAACTTCTGGAGACTTACCTTCCCAGGAAAACCTGCAAAAAAAACATAAGTTCAATGTGCACGCGCTGCCTCTCCTGCGCACGCGTTTGACTTCTGAACCCCTTCTTTCAGGGGAACGGAAGTGCCGGTTTCCCACGCATGCGCAGTGCATGCACAAAACCAGCACTTCCATTGGGCTTACGGGTGAGTACCCCATGCGTACTCACCCGTGGAGAGCCGAATTTCTGGGCCATGATTTTTTTGCTTGCAAGCTAGAAATCTGACAGTACTGTCCCTTTTAAATGTTTACTTTCCCCATTCCTAAATTCTTTTAAATGTTAACCCCGAACCTTCTACTTGCCAGTTTTTGCTGTTAACCTAAGATTAGTAAATATCATCCATGTATGAGAGATAATAGATGCTCACATATACCAAAGATGAGGCACTGTGGTTCCTCACAGGCCTCAGTAAAGAGAACAGCAACTACATAGATCTACATAGAATGTACATCACAGAAACAGGCCATTCAGCCCAGCTGGTCCATGCCAGTGTTTATTGTAGTGTATGTAACTGTTCTACCTTTAAGAGAACTATTGTATGTAACCGTCCACCTTTAAGAGAACTATTTTAGGTGTGGCACTACTTTATCCTGGCTGCTGTATACTGTAATACCGACGGTGACCACACCGGTATATAAGTGCTGTGGCAGAATTTATTGGGCAGATTCGCCCTGACCTTCGAATAGTAAAGTCCTGTTTAAGTTACTCTTGTAGTCTGTGTATTACTTCGCTATACAACCCACAGACTTTACAGTGGCGACGAGTTCGATCTTACCCTGCGGCAACAATACTTCTGAAGAAGTAAACGAGCGTCGAAAAGAGGCACCTGCCCTCGTCGTTTTGCTGAGAGAAAACTCGAGTCTGCAGACCGAGAAAGGAGGAAGATTCAAACACGAAGTCTTCCATCAGCAACAGGCACGGATTGTCCCTTCTGCCACGGTGGTGAGTGAGCCGATCAACACGAGAAGCAAGTCGGCCACGGTGACTGTGAGTAAAGGGAAAATAGAAACAAATAAACGGCGGATAAGGGCGGTGCACTCGACCACGGTCGAGGGGGAAAGGAGCCGGACAGAAGTCGGGCCCAGAGGCGCTGAGACTGGGGCAGCGTGGAGCAGAAGCCGCGGTACAAGCGGGCTGGGGAGCGTCGTGAGACGACTAGACCGCGACGGCGAAAAAGGCCGGACAAATACCGCGACCACAAGGCGCTGCGACCGGGATCGTAAGGCACGGGAAGATATAAACATAAATAAGCCACGGAGAACTCAGCCACAGCCGGGGAGGAAAGCACCGGACTGCGAGAAGCTGGGAGGCGCGATTGGGGTGAAAAAGGCCAGACAGTGACTGAGGCCACGAAGCGCTGCGACCGGATCGTAAGGCGCGGGAAGAGATAAAAATAAATAAACCGCGGAGAACGCAGCCGCAGCCGGGGAGGAAGCACCGGACTGCGAGAGGCTGGGAGGAGCGATTGGGTGAAAAAGGTCGGACAGTGACCGAGGCCACGAAGCGCTGCGACCGGGATCGTAAGGCGCGGGAAGAGATAAAATAAATAAATCACGGAGAACTCAGCCGCAGCCGGGGAGGGAAGCACCGGACTGCGAGAGGGCTGGGAGGCGCGATTGAGAGCCGCGCGAGCGGGAGAGACAGAGCCCGAGCGAGAGCCGCGCGAACGGGAGAGACAGAGCCCGAGAGAGAGCGAGCGAGAGCGGGAGAGACAGAGCCCGAGGAAGACTGAGCGAGATCCAGCCCAGCGGCTGAAACTGTTCGCCGTCAACGGGTTGTACCCAGCACCGGAGAGACAGAGCCCGAGCGAGGGAGACTGAGTGAGATCCAGCCAGCGGCTGAGACCGTTCGCCGTCAACGGGTTGTACCCAGAGCCGGTTGCCCGGCCGAGAGAAGGGAACGCGCTGAAGCCGAAGCGCAGGCTGCGAACCCCGAAAGCCAGCGGCCGTCGCCCGAGGGAAAAGCTTACCCCTCCTGCCAGGGGAAGAAAAGCGGGAACCGCCATCTTGAAAGTGGGCGGGGAAAGAAGATAAGCGCGGGAAACCGCGGGAAGCCGCCAGTAGGCGGAGAAAAAGACAGAAGCGGGAACCGCCATTTTGAAAGGGGCGGGGAAAGAAGATAAGCGTGGGGAAACCGCCATCTTGGAAAAAATAAATAAATAAATAAATTTAAAAAAAGTTAAAGAAATATTTCGTTGTTGTTTATCAGGGAGGTGAAGATGCCTAAGCGTGGTAACATCAATGATTTCGATTCCGAGGTAGAAGATTGGGCCACGTATGTAGAACGCATTGAGATATATTGTGAGGCCAATAAAATAGAGGATGATGATAAAGCTATAACCTTGCTAAACTCGATGGGGGCGAAGACATACGGGCTATTGAAGCATCTTCTAGCACCAGTTAAACCGGCGGATCAAACCTTCGATAATATTGTTGCTGTTCTGAAGGATCACTTGAACCCCACACCGCTGATGTTGGCGGAACGATTCAAATTTTATGCGAGAACGCAACGGAAAGAGGAAAGCAACGCGGAATACTTGGTCGAACTGCGTAGGCTAGCGAAATACTGCCAGTTTGGAGGAAATCTGACAGAGGCATTGCGAGACAAGTTCGTGTGCGGGTTGTCGAAGGAAGGAACGCAAAAGCGACTGCTCGAAGAGAACGACCTTACACTGGATAGGGCTGTCCTTATTGCAGCATCACACGAAGCCGCAGCGAAAGGAACTGCGGAAATGCAGCTGAAGGCAGCGGTCCTCAGTGTGGATCAAATTACTTCGGGTGCAATGAAATGTTATCGTTGTGGGAAGACAACACACGACCAGAACCAATGCTGGTTTAAAAACCAGGACTGTAGGAAATGTGGCAAACTGGGTCACATAGCCAAAGTATGCCGGTCAGGGAAGAAGACCAACAACCAAAAAAAAAAAGCCATCACAGGAAAAGTACAACAAAGTACACAAGGTGGTTGAGAAGAGTTCAGATGAACAGAATTCGGATTCAGACCCAAGCGGCCAGGAACTGGGTAGTCTGAGAATTCATAATGTGAGTAAGGAAGCTGACCTACAAACTATCTGGGTCATGCTAAAAATAGCCGGAGTCCAAGTGAGAATGGAATTGGACACTGGATCAGCCCTATCAGTCATAAATCGAAGGGATTACAACCGGCTATTCTCACATATACCCTTGAGAGATACCAAGTTCGTATTGCAGACATACACGGGGCATAAAGTATACCCCATGGGAAAGATAAGAGTCAAGGTGAGAGACAGGGGCAAAGAACACCCCGGAATGGACTTATACGTACTACCTGAGGGAGGACCACCACTCCTAGGACGGGAATGGATCAAGAAAATAGACATGGAATGGCACTACCTCAAAGCAATAACGAGTGAGGACTCGGGACAGACAATCAGCTCAGACTCTGAAACGGATGATGATAAGACCAGCCCAAGCATGAAAGACAAGTCTAAAATGAATTTGCTGACTAAGGTTGGTAGAACGAATGTGGGCATAAAGGCTTATGCTCCAGAGGAGAACAAAGCTTCAGAACAGAATTCCTCTGAACAACAACAACATAGCTTGACAGAGAATTCTGAGTCTGTTCAAGTTACAGACATATATATTACTGAGGAACATCAAGCTCGAACGCAAACTTATTTCAGATTACGACAGCAATTAGAACAACTGAATTGCCGTCTCGAGCAAGAGATGAAAGCAATGAAAAAGTTCTATGATACCGAATGGGAGAATCTGGAAAGACAACAGAAGCAGCTGGAGAAGAAAAGGGAGCAGGAGCACACAAAACCGTCTGCACGAGGAGGCCAAACGAATCAAAGCTGATTCGGCTTCTGAAGGGGCGTGCTCCAATCCGGTGGAACAAGATGTGCCGCAACTGAAGGCGCTGGTTAGCAGGTTGCAGGCAGAAAAAGCTGAGTTGGTCGACATGACTTCCGAGCTCCTACTGAAGTTGGGTGCAGCATCACCGGACGATTCATTTGTGGAAATTCGAATGATGGGGGCTGCGGATGATGGCGAAGTAGAAGCAGCAAAGGAGCCCCAGGACAAGGTTCTAAACAGCCCTGCAGCTAATGGAAAAGGGATGAGGACAGAAGAGTTAACAGTCAGCCAACTCATTCATATGCTGAGGGATAAAACTCTAAAATGGGAAAAACTTAAATACGAGCCTCAATCTTCAAAGGGAAGGGAGCTCTCAAAAGTCATTGGAAGAGCTGAGGTGGCAACCCAGACTGAGAAGTCTGCAGCAGAACAGCCCTTGGATGCCGAAAGTACGCTGACGCACGGCAATGTAGAACAACAGAATACTGAAACAGCTACTTCAGTAGAGGGATTGAATAGTCCGATCAATCAATCTCCGAATGAAGTTGAAGTATTGAAATCACAAATGAGGTCATTAGTAAAAGACTTGCAGGAAGCCCAGAAAAAGCGGGATGAATCTGAACGCATGATGAAGTCTCTTCAGGACAGATGTCGGGATTTGGAACAAAAGTCGGCTAACGTCCAGCTGGGTAAGGAGGAAATAGAAGACCCTCTCGCTGGCCTAGCTCAGGACGACACCGAATATTACCATGATCTGTTGAGTGACACTGAATATTACGAGGACCTGGTCTGCCCAGCTTGTGCCGAGAACTCCCAAAGTGCCGAAATCAGGATGAATCACTTAAAGTCTAAGGAACATAGGGAGATGGTGGCGTTACAGCTGGCAGCTGACAATGGAGCCCCGAGAGTCTCCAAGAAGCAAAAAAGGAAAAGACGAAGCAGAAGATGATAACCATCTGAACCATTATTATCTCTACCCGATCACACACGTGGTCCCCCGAACGGAGCCAAATCAGTTGGAAAGTAGGAAAATTTCCCAAGGCAATCCAACTGTTTTTTGTTTGTTTTAAAGAAGTCAGCAATGCTGGTTCAGAAGTGATGGAAGTAAAGCTGTTAAGTCTAGGGAAGGACTATGGGATGAGTCCCTCTAGCAAGGTGACCCGACTACACCACGGAGGCGTGGTCCGGACCGAGTCAAGAAGATCAGAGACTGAATCTGTGAACTGTTTCCCGCAGAGACTGAATCTGTGAACTGTTTCCGCAGAGACTACCTCTGTGAACTGTTGTAACATGAAGTTGGATATGTTATGATGTTATGTTAATGGGGAATAAGTATGTTGTAAGCTAAAAAGGGAGGATTGTAGTGTATGTAACTGTTCTACCTTTAAGAGGACTATTGTATGTAACCGTCCACCTTTAAGAGAACTATTTTAGGTGTGGCACTACTTTATCCTGGCTGCTGTATACTGTAATACCGACGGTGACCACACCGGTATATAAGTGCTGTGGCAGAATTTATTGGGCAGATTCGCCCTGACCTTCGAATAGTAAAGTCCTGTTTAAGTTACTCTTGTAGTCTGTGTATTACTTCGCTATACAACCCACAGACTTTACATTTATGCTCCACATGAGCCTCTTCCCAACCCTCTTCATCTAACCCTATCAGCATATCCTTCTATTTCTTTCTCCCTCATGTACTTATCTAGCTTCCCCTTGAATGCCTCTATCCTATTCACCTCAACTACTCCCTTTGGTAGCGAGTTCCAAATTCTGACCACTCTCTGGGTAAAGAACTTTCTCCTGAATTCCCTACTGGATTTATTTAGTGACTGTCTTTTCTTTAAGGCCCCTAGTTTTGGTGTCCCCCACAAGTGGAAACATTTTCTCTACGCCTACCCGAATATACCCCTTCATAATCTTAAAGACTTCTACCAGGTCACCCCTCAGCTTTCCCTTTTCTTGAGAAAAGAGCTCCATTAAATAAATAATGTCACTTAAGCAATCCACAGCAAATTATAGTCCACGTAATGCAATAAAATCAGCAGAAATGGATTTTAAAACTCACAAACTGTATTATAACGCATGTATTGCAAATAAGTTTCCTTAACAGAAACGCATTTTGTATCACGCTCAGTGCTTACCAAGCATTTCTACTGTGAACCTTGCACTGTGCTGTTTCAATTTAATCTGTGGAACTATGATAATGAACTGCACGCACGGCAAAAGAGCTGATACTTGTCTTTCTCCTTGGAGGATTTGGTACGGTTTAGAATTGGTTGCTGTGCTACGCAGAGATATTTAATTATTGTTTTAGTTCTTTAAATGTTGCAGAAGCAAGTAATGAATCCACACGTACCAAAATAAAGGCTGGCCCTGACCCATGGTTGCTGATGCGATGAGGTTCTGAGTCCGTACATGACTGGGCTCATAAATTGCACTGTACCAGGGCACTGACTGTGTGGTACATCTGCAATGAAAGAATGGAAAAGCAGCCAGTTTTATTCGTAGTAATGTTACAGATTTTAGTGTCGGGGCTTGCTTCCTGTAAGGTGGTGCATGAGCCAACACAGTCCTGTGATATGTTGTGTCCCACTTCTCACATTCTCAACACTCTCTGGGTAAAGAAGTTTCTCCTGAATTCCCTACTGGATTTATTTAGTGACTGTCTTATATTGATGGCCCCTAGTTTTGGTCTCCCCCCATCTTCTCTACGTTTAGCCTTCCAAACCTTTTCGTAGTCTTAAAGATCTCTATCATAAGAACATAATAACATAAGAAATAGGAGCAGGAGTAGGCCATTCGGCCCTTCGAGCCTGCTCCGCCATTCAATGAGATCATGGCTGATCTTCTGCCTCAACTCCATTCACCGGCCCTATCGCCATATCCCTTGATGGCCTTACTAGTCAAAAATCTATCGACTTCTGTTTTGAATATACCCAATGACTGAGCCTCCACAGCCCTCTGGGGTAGAGAATTCCAAAGATTCACCACCCTCTGTGTGAAGAAATTTCTTCTCCTCTCAGTCCTGAATGGCCTACCCTTTATCTTGAGGCTGTAGCCCCTGGTGCTAGACTCCCCAGCTAAGGGAAACATTCTCCCAGCATCCATCCTCGCAAGCCCTGTAATAATTTTGTATGCTTCAATGAGATCCCCTCTCATTCTTCTGAATTCAAGAGAATACAGGCCTAGTTTACTCAATCTCTTCTCATACGACAGTTCTTATATCTGGTCACCCCTCACCTTTGTCTTTCCTTCTGTTGCCTAGGCCCTAAGCTCTGGAATTCCCTGCCTACACTCTCCGCCTCGCTAACCCTCTTTCCTCCTTTAAGACGCTCCTTAAAACCTACCTCTTTGACCAAGCTTTTGGTCACCTGCCCTAATTTATCCTTATGTGGATCGGTGTCAATTTTTTTGCCTTAAAATACTCCTGTGCAGCGCCTTGGGACATTTTACTACGTTAAAGGTGCTATTTAAATACAAGTTGTTGTTGTTGTTGAGGAAAGAGCTCCATTAAATAAATAATATCACTAAAACAATCCACACGGCAGCAAGATGTTTTGAAATGAGAATGGGGGGAGATGTAGAACGTGCGACTGAATCGCAATCGGCCGTTTTACACTATGGCCCAAAGTCCAAATTACCCCCAGTCGGTGGAGTAGGAAGAGGTACAAGAGAACCGAGACAGACGTAATAGAAACATAGAAACATAGAAGATAGGAGCAGGAGTAGGCCATTCGGCCCCTTGAGCCTGCTCTGCCATTTAATGAGATCATGGCTGATCATCCAAATTCAGTACCCTGTCCCTGCTTTCTCCCCATATCCCTTGATCCCTTTAGCCTTAAGAAATATATCCAACTCCTTCTTGAATATATTTACTGAATTGGCCTCAACAGCCTTCTGTGATAGAGAATTCCACAGGTTCACCACTCTCTGGGTGAAGAAATTCCTCCTCATTTCTGTCCTAAATGGCTTACCCCTTATCCTTAGACTGTGACCCCTGGTTCTGGACTCCCCCACCATCGGGAAATCCTTCCTGCATCTAGTCTGTCTAGTCCTGTTAAAATTTTATAAGTTTCAATGAGATCCCCTCTCATTCTTCTAAACTCCAGTGAGTATAAGCCCAATCGACCCAATCTCTCCTCATACGTCATTCCTGCCATCCCAGGTATCAGCCTGGTGAATCTTCGCTGCACTCCCTCCATGGCAAGAACATCCTTCCTCAGATAAGGGATTGGACAGAGAAGCTAGCACACTGATTTTTTTTTGTCACAAACTTTGCTTCTCAGCTTCGCCACGTCTCTGCTAAGCGAGTACGAGATTCCAGCCTGAGCTCAGGTTATTGAATATGTTACAGGAAACTTTGTGCTATCCGGCACCAACGGGACCGAGCTGTTGCCGTTCCCTCAAAACTGCCGGATAAACCAGCGTATCTGGCAACAAACACTGTTGCTTAGCAACAGCTTCTAAACTGTCGGCCGTACCTTGGAAGCGTCTTTGTCGCTTAGCAACAGCTTCAGAGAGACTTTGCAGAGCCTGACTGTTGAAAAAAAAGCCACGAGAAGAAAAAAAACCTAACAAAACGGCTCCTGATTTTTGCCGGTGGCTCGAGCTTGCCGGACATTTAGCCTCCGGATAACACAAAGTTTCCTGTATATGGTTATATAAGTTATCTGGAGTTACTGGCAACATCATCTCTGTGAAATTCAAGAGTTCACTTAATCCTTTATCCATTCTGACTTCAGGTTGTTAATTTAATTTGCTGCTACGATGGATTAAAGTGCACAGAGCATTCATAAAACGTGATTCCCAACTTGCTATTTGAGATCTAGTTGTGACCTCTTTGAAGAGGTGACTTATCTAAAGAAAAATGGTTACACGGTTATATAAAATGAAACAGGCCTACACACGGATCTGACATCTGCATTGCCGTTAATGGTATTTTATGTCGGAGCATTCATGAGCAACCCAGTGGAATGCAACAGTTTTACCAGCATTTAACTATGAGCCCCTACTTGCTTTAAAATCTATTCCCTTTCCTGCTTTTTGCTAGTTCTGACGAAGGGTCATCGACCTGGAACGTTAACTCTGTTTCTCTCTCCATGGATGCTGCCCTGGCCTGCTGAGTGTTTCCAGCGTTTTCTGTTGTTATTTCAACTATGGGCCATTGTTTGTAGATTCATTCAATAAAAGGGAGCTAACAGAACTTTATGGTAAGATGGGTATATGGACAAACAAAATCTGTCTGTAACTGTAAATAACTCACCTTTCAGCACTCAAGCAAAACCCCTATAAATCTCAGAATATAAAAGGTAGTGTCTGAATATTCTTCTCGTTTTACATTAGCTCAGTAAAAAGTGGCAACCTTCCGATGATTTGTTTTATCGATGTTTAAAACAAAACGTATTCGTTCGTGGGTTTCTGACGCGCAACATTTCACTTATGCTAATGCGGGCTAGGCTAGTGCTGAGCAAGATAAAGCTGTGAGAATTAAGAACACATCTCATACTTTACAACCAATGCAATGCAGCAGCTTTACTTAAAAGACTGAATTAAAAATTAATAATGAAATAATCTCTCGCAGTTATATAACATCTTTCACCACCTCAGGGTGTCCCAAAGTGCTATCTTTTTGTACAGCCAATGAAGTAGATTAAAGGCTGAATTTTCTTTGCATTTCAATGAACGCTTCAGCAGAGAAAGCCCATTCTGAGAAGCTCGCATACACTCGTGCTACATACCTGTATTACACAGTGGTTAACCCGTGTACTTTAACTTCTGTGTAACAATAGTGCACGGGAAGTGTTTTTTTTATTCTTTCATGGGATAAATGCTGGCAAGGCCCAGCATTTATTGCCCATCCCTAGTTGCCCTTGAGAAGGTGGTGGTGAGCCGCCTTCTTGAACCGCTGCAGTCCGTGTGGTGAAGGTACTTCCACAGTGCTGTTAGGGAGGGAGTTCCAGGATTTTGACCCAGCGACCATGAAGGAATGGCGATATACTTCTAAGTCAGGATGGTGTGTGACTGGACATGAACTTGGAGGTGGTGGTGTTCCCATGCACCTGCTGCCCTTGTCCTTCTAGGTGGAAGAGGTCGCGGGTTTGGGAGGTGCTGCCGAAGAAGCCTTGGCGAGTTGCTACAGTGCATCTTGTAGATGGTACACACTGCAGACATGGTGCGCCGGTGGTGGAGGGAGTGAATGGTTAAGGTGGTGGATAGGGTGCCAATCAAGCGGGCTGCTTTGTCCTGGATGGTGTCGAGCTTCTTGAGTGTTGTTGGCGCTGCACTCATCCAGGCAAGTGGAGAGTATTCCATCACATTGCATGTGAAGTTTGGCTAACAAACGTTCCATCATCACTTTTGTCATGTCATCTCGCCTCCCTTCCACCCTATCATAACAACAACAACAACTTGTATTTATATAGCGCCTTTAACGTAGTAAAACATCCCAAGGTGCTTCACAGGAGTATTATAAGGCAAAAAATCTGACACCGAGCCACATATGGAGAAATTAAGGCAGGTGACCAAAAGCTTGGTCAAAGAGGTAGGTTTTCAGGAGCATCTTAAAGGAAGAAAGAGAGGTAGTGAGGCGGAGAGGTTTAGGCAGGGAATTCCAGAGCTTAGGGCCCAGGCAACAGAAGGCACGGCCACCAATGGTTGAGCGATTATAATCAGGGATGCTCAAGAGGGCAGAATTAGAGGAGCGCAGATATCTTGGGGGTGTTATGGGGCTGGAGGAGATTACAGAGATAGAGAGGGGCGAGGCCATGGAGGGATTTGAAAACAAGGATGAGAATTTTGAAATCGAGGCATTGCTTAACCGGGTGCCAATGTCGATCAGCGAGCACAGGGGTGATGGGCGAACGAGACTTGGTGCGAGTTATGACACGGGCAGCCGAGTTTTGGATGACCTCAAGTTTACGTAGGGTAGAATGTGGGAGGCCAGCCTGGAGTGTGTTGGAATAGTCAAGTCTAGTGGAAACAAAGGCATGGATGAGGGTTTCAGCAGTGGATGAGCTGAGGCAGGGGCGGAGACCAGCGGTGTTACGGAGGTGGAAATAGGCAATCTTAGTTATACTGCGGATATGTGGTCGAACAGGCCTTCACTTTTATTCTTTCCTTCCCTCCCCACTTTCCCTGCCTCTGTACTTGCTTAAAAACTGTTACAGGAAACACTTTTTTATCCGGCACCGATGGGACTGGCGTGGTGCCGGTTTATCAAAAAGTCCAGATTACAGAGAGGTATAGTTAAAAGGTACGAGAGCGCCGTACACAGCAACAAATCCAGGCTTCCCTGTTGCTTAGCAACATGTGCAGGAACCCCAGCCACAGACCAAGCATCCCTGTTGCTTAGCAACATGTGCAGGAACCCCGATTGCACAGCCACAGATCGCGGAACGGCCACTAATATGAAGTAAAACTTACCTGAACCTACTCCTGAATTTTGCCGGTTAACCGAGATTTCCGGTTATTTAGGTGCCGGTTAATCGAGAGTTTCCTGTACATCTCTAACTTTTTCCAGTTCTGATGAAAGGCCATCAACCTGAAACGTTGGGCTGGATTTTCATTGAGGAGTCGGGCAGGAGGCGGGACTACAACATTCAGGGTTGCAGTCCCGCCTCCATCGAGATCTAGCCAACCCCCACGATTTTGACTTGATTGACCTTGTTGAGCCCACCCAGCGGGCTCAGCAGGCCATTTAAGGGCCACCCGGCAACAGGTGATGTCACAGATTGATATTTCATCTGTCAAGACCTTTTGACAGATGAAATATCAGTGTTTCACTGCTGTTTGAAGCTGTCAAACACTGACAATCTGTATTCTAAGTTAATTCCTTCCTCTCAGGATGATTTAGAGATCTCCCCGGAACAGAAAGCTGAATGCTGCAATTTTTGACAGCTCGCAGCCATTCTGCTTTCTGTGCCGGTGAGATGAGGGACTCCCGAGAACTGAAGGAAGGAAGGCTGTAAAGGTAAGTAAAGGTATGTAAAACTTCTTTAAACACTTTACACACACCAAACACACTTACCTTTGCACTCATGCACCCATCACTCACCTGAACACCGGACATCTCGACCCCTCCAAGCCCTTCATCCTGACGGTCCGCCTCCTCTAACTTGGCGTGGTTTGGAGCCATCGGGAATCCCACACTTCAACATTAAAAATAGGGATTAGGCTAAAAACTGCCTGTTAACTACCTGTTAACAGACAGTTAATTGGCACTAATCCCCTTCCCGCCTCGGGGAGGCGGGTCCCAGTGCGGGGCGGGTACCCACCTCCTTTGAAACTGGCATGGAGGCGGGTTGTGGGCGGGATGGGTTCGTGCCCCCCGATTTTGGGATTTTAACCCCCCACACGCCTCCAATCCCGCCTCCACGGCCCAATGAAAATCCTGCCCGTTAACTCTGTTTCAAACTCCACAGATGCTGCCTGACCTGCTGAGTATTTCTAGCATTTTCTGTTTTTATTTCAGATCTCCAGCATCCGCAGTATTTTGCTTTTGTAAAAGCTCTGCCCTTTAGTTTGCTAACATTTTCCATCTACAAAAATGAGAATTTGTTACCTACACATGATTGAAGATATTATTCGTGGCAGCAGAGCCTGACTGTAACCAGAAATGAATTTGTGTGTAAAAATGAGAGTAAGTCAAAGAAAAACCTGCATTTATATATCTCCATTCACGACCACAGTACGTCCCAAAACGCTTTACAGCTAATGAGATCGTTTTGAAGTGCAGTCACTGTTGTAAGGTAGGAAACAAATAAGATAACAAGAAATAAAATAACAAATAAAATACATGAATGTTAAGTATATATAGGTGCACAACTCGACCAAGCAAAAGGCTGACTATTTCATTCGTGGAATACTGATAGATGAGCAAGTGATGCATTTTATTCAGGAGGTGAGTAGAAGCAGCACATGGTGACCTATGTTCCCGTTAATTTTCTTTTGTGCGCGGCCCCTTTAACTTTTCTGCACGGCCGCGCATGCGCGGTATCTCCTCCAGTGGCAACAGCTTGTGAGCGGCCTGCGCGGGACCTCCGGGTTAATGCGCGGCCGCACGCCTTAGAGGGAACGATGGTGGTGACTCCTTGGGTACTTAAATGTTTGTGGAGAGAACCTAGGTTCCACTTAATGACACAGTTGATAATAAAAACTCACTGCAAATAATTGTAATTTATAGGTTTATATTGGGGGAGGTGTGCAAATTTAAATCTTAATGGCCCACATATCCCGACACCTACGGGTGTGTACACAGCTCGTACACACCCGTAGGGACATCGGAAATGCCGGTTTCAGGCATGCAAAGTGCATGCGCTAAAAACCGGCATTTCCAATCTATCAAGAATGCTCTTTACAGATCGGACACCTGCCCTGGAGAAGGGCCTCTGCGGGCGGAGAGTTCCGCTTTCTGGAGAACCTCCGCCCGCTGAAAACCCTTAGAAATCTTATGCCTGGTAAAAGCAGGGGGCGTAAGGCCTGCTTTTACCAGCATAAGAGTTTTAAAAAGTTAAAAAAAAATGTTTTCACTCATTTATAATTTAAAAATACTTTTAAAAAAGGTAAGTTTAAATTTAGCCCTGTAAAAAACCCCGTAAAAAGTATTTTTTTCAAAAAATGTTACTTTTGTTTAAAATATTTAATTTAATGTAATTTTAACTCATTTTAAAAACGTGATGTTTTTTAAAATTTATTTAATGTTTTGATGTGTTTTTGGGGTGATCTCCATTCATATATTTGACAGGTCTATCTGTCAAAAGTATGAAGGGGGATTCCCTTCTCCTATTGGCTGGCCTGGCCCGGCCCACGTGATCCCAGGGATGCTTGCGAACGCCTGCGCCCCTGGGGATACGTGGGCCCTGCGCATTTCGACTGTGGAGAGGCCTAGCATCGGAAGTGCCCGGACCTCGGGAGCCCTCAGGTAAGGGCGTAGATTTTTTTCCGATAGGAGGCCTCCGCACGCAGGAAGCCTCCTATCGGAAATTACGGGAATATTCCATAGCACGCTGCGGTTCTGTCTGGTTAGCTTTGTGGTCCTGTCCCCATGTGCTTTATTTCTCTTCAAACGTTGGGGTTGATCGTGACTGTTTACCGTGGAACCAATCAGCCAGTACAGGGTACATGGCGGGTTAGATTGAACCTACAGGCTATACAGGGCTCACCACCGCCACCGAGGATTGTGATATAGCTCACAAGGTTCTTATAGCTCACTGTGTACCATTGGTAGCATGTGTTAGTGTGGCCTTTACCCTCCCCGCACATTTTACTTACATATAGGGGGGAAAAATACATACTCATCCAATGTTGCCTCGAATTATTTTTTCCGTGTGTGATCCCTTTAAATTTGTTGCGCGGTGTCTTGTCCGGTGGCAGCAGCTGGTGAGCGGCCTGAGCGGGACCTCCCGATTGTTGCGCGGCCACTGGGATCATTGTACTCAACTATTAATTATATCTATGTGCTGACATTTGACAATTACATATCACTGATTTGTAATTATACCATTTGAAAAATTTGCATTCTTTGAAAACTAAAATTCATTTCCATAAGTAGCTCAGTCAGTACAGTAAATTCGAATCATTTATCACATTGTAGTCCAAGTTCCGAACATTCCTGTCTTTGCTAATTTTAACAAAACAGTTAGCGTCAGTATAAAATATAGTGTAGCACCGGTGGGGAAAAAAAGTCCAGCAGATTATTCATTGGTGTTTTTGCTGCTCTGCGGACTATATGGTGCCTAAAAGGACTTAGAATCATCAGACAGCAGAGACGGAGGCCTTTCAGCCCATTGTGCCTGTGCCGGCTCTTTGAAAGAGCCATCGAATTCAGCCCACTCCCCATAGCCCTGTAGTTCAAAACTACTGAAGTGAAATGTGAGAAACAAGTACAATTTTTGCATGGTAAGCCCTTGAGAGATAATTAATTCTGAATTTATGCAATATTCTGCAGGTGTTCCTGTAAAGGCATTTTTTAGTGCTGATCTCGAGGTGTCCTGAGGGCATTAAGAGTCACATGTAGGCTCATCCACTATGGATGGTAGGTTTCCTTTCCTGAAGGACACAAGTGAACCATTGGGTGGTGTGCGCATGTGTGTGTTTTTTAAGAACAATCTGGCAGCTAGTGGCTATTATTTCCAGTGCTAGCATACGTGGATAGAATAGCTCAGTGGTTAAGGCACTGGACTAGTACCAACCGATAATTCTGCAGTATTCTGCAGTGAGTGCCTCACCTCCTGATTCCCCAAAGCCTTTCCACCATCTACAAGGCACAAGTAAGGAGTGTGATGGAATACTCTCCACTTGCCTGGATGAATGCAGCTCCAGCAACACTCAAGAAGCTCGGCAGCCCACTTGATTGGCAACCCATCCACCACCTTAAACATTCATTCCCTCCACCACCATGGCTGCAGTGTGTACCATTTACAAGATGCACTGCAGCAACTTGCCAAGGCTTCTTCGGCAGCACCTCCCAAACCCGCGACCTCTACCACCTAGAAGGACAAGGGCAGCAGGCGCATGGGAACACCACCACCTCCAAGCTCCCCTCCAAGTCACACACCATCCTGACTTAGAAGTACATCGCCGATCCTGGGTCAAAATCCTGGAACTCCCTCCCTAACAGCACTGTGGGAGTAACTTCACCACACGGACTGCAGTGGTTCAAGAAGGCGGCTAATCACCACCTTCTCAAGGGCAATTAGGGATGGGCAATAAATGCTGGCCTTGCCAGTGACACCCACATCCCATAAACAAATTTTTAAAAACCAGAGTAAAGAGTTCATATTTCACCATAGGTAGTTGGGAAACTGAATTCAATAAATCCTGTCATCTGTCGGCTGGCGTCAGAAAATGACCGTGAAATTTGCTGGATTGTTGCAATAACCCAACTGGTTCACTCATGTCCTTCAGAGACGGGAACCTGCCACCACTGTCTGGTCTGGCCTGCATGTAATTCAAGCCCTACACTATATGGTTGACTCTTAATCTCCTCGGGACACCTAGAGATGTCTAGAACAAAGTCAGTGAGATTAAAGAAGGAAAGGTTTGTGAAGCATCCTCATAAGCCTCGCTGGCAGTGGCCCTCAGGTCCGTTCCGGGGGCTGAGGGGGTTGGATCGGTCTACGGTAGGGGCCCAATCGTGACTCCTGTGGAGTCAGAGGAGACCACCCGCTCCTCCTGGCTTCACAGGATGGGAGTTTTTTTTTACAAAAAAGTTTTTGGCCGTCATTTTCCTTACCTAGACTGGTTGGGTGCATGGTGTTCTTATCATCCCGATCCTCAGATCAACTTTCAGTTAAAAGCGCCTGTTAAGTCAGGCCTGCGTGTTTCCTGGCCGTATTAAATGGTGTGGGTCTGATGACGTCATCGATGACTTGTTTCCTGCGGGGATATTTAAAGCAGCCTTGGCAACATCGAATTTGATGGTTCATGTAGGAGTATGGAGGGAGGATATATCACCATCTGGTTATTGCTCAGACTTACACAGATGGCTTCACAGAGACAGAGGGCTGCACCCAGGTTCTCCGATAACTCCCTACATATTCTTGTAGAGCAAGTCAGAGCAGGCAGTGAGGTCCTCTTCCCTGCTGATGGGTGGAAGAGATCTCCCCAGGAGATAATTTGGGCTGGATTTTGTCAGTGTGGGCGGGCTGGGGCGTGTCAGGTGGAAATCGTGTCAGGACCCCGACTCCTAAGTGAAGTGTTGAAAAAGTGGGATTTTCCCCTAATTGGGCAATTGATTTCCAGTGTGTGGAAACCCCTGGCCCATTGACTCTTTTCATACAGAAAGTTGCCTCCGATGAAGTCATCAATGCTGCTGGATTTAAGGAATGCAAGCAGCCTTGCTTCTTCTGGAGACTGCAAATGCTTTGCAAATTGTATGAAGGAGTTGATTTCCCGACAATGTCCACGATCAAGCAAAAGTGTGCACCTCAGTTTGATGAGCCCTCCCTCCAAGTTCTGCTGCACGGAGCCAGATGTAAGTGCTGTTCCCTTCCTCAGGGAGAAAAAAGCCTCCCCAGCAGACAAAAGCTGTGTGGCTGCAAGTGGCCGAGGAGGTCAACTCCATTTCAATGAGCCGCAGAACCTGGCTGGAATGCAGGAAGAGGTTTCATGACCTTCTCCGCACAGGAAAGGTGAGTATGACTTCCCCATCACCCTCAATCTGATCCCCATCGCCTCTCCTCACCAGCACTCTGCTTTGCCAACCTCTTCCTCCACATCCCACTTGACACTTACATCCCTGCACCCTTACCCATTCCCTCTCTCTCTATGGTCACATTCACTTAACTATTCGACCATGCAGCCCTCACACTCCGTATCACTGTGATGCAGTGACAGCAACAACTTACAACACATAGGGAGGGCCCTTTGTATCCTTCTAATCATCTATGCTATAGATTCTCTACACTCACTCCCTCATTCTCACTCAAACTCCACATGTGGCCCCCATTGCAGGAAAAGAGAGCCCACAATAAGAGGGAAAAAGCCGTGGCAGTAGGAGGGCCACCCTCAGTAACCCAGCTCACCCCCTGGGAGGAGGCAGCCCTGGAAATCGCTGGGATCGAGGACGATACCCAAGTGGGGGATAGACAGACGGGCACATCACAGCAAGCTGATGACAGAATAGTTTGACATCTCTCTCATTGACACTGCATGAGTCACTGATAATGAATCTGATGCTCTAACAGATTGACTTATGATCATCTGCAATATTCAATGTGCATGTAAGCTTGACCTCACATCTCTAACTCTTTCCTTTACTCGCACACAGGACCATCGAAAGCCCCCGTCCCCACTGTCCAGGAGGAAGAGCCTGAGCTTCCAGACTCCTCAGAGGAATCTGCAACCTCTGAGGGCGCAGCGTCAGCAGAATTCAGCGCACCCAGCACCAGCGCAGACACTCACACCTCGGTGGGACCTTCGTGAGATAGAGTAGTGTTGGCACCTGGTGCATCACAGCTCACAAGTGAGCATCAGCAGATTGTGGAGACAGGGTCAGCAGTGGAGTTTCCTCGTCGGAGGGTGCAGCACTCTGCCAGCTCGGCTCAGCTGCATGTCGACCCTCTGCCTCCGGGTCCATCCAGAAGGAGAGCAGTGCTGGAATTTCAGGAACAGGTGCAGGAGTCTCTGGCAGGTTTTGTCTTCAGGGTCGCTGCAAGTGTGGAGTGAATGGAGGAGTCCATCGCGAACATGAGCAGAGCCTTTGTGGAGGCATTGGTGCATGAACGCATCACTGCGGAAAGGATGGCAGACTCCGTGGAAAGGATGGCTAACTCTGTGGTAAGGCTGGCTATCGTAGAGGAGAGGAAGACTATGGCCATGGAGGAGCTCAGTTGCCATGGGGTATGAAAACATGGTAATTGTTCAGACTAGAATGATATCTCTTGAGGAGTGATGATCAACTATTGAGCATAGAAACCAGACCTTCATGGAAGTCCTCTGCAGTAGGACTTCCAGTGCAGAAATGGGTCCTCATGGCCTCCCTGAAGTGCAGCAAGGTGCTTTCAAGCCACTTGCTAGCTCTGAAGTGGGGCTGACCCATGAGAGGGGTGTTGGTGGCAGAGAACAAGGAAATGGGGGCTCTCTTCATGCACTCACATGACCATGCCACTGTAGGGATTTCGCAATAATTTCGAGATTTTCCTACAGTTCTGAAGATTGAATTTTGACTAAAGAATACCTGGGTAATATACCTTTAAAAATCCAGGGATCAAAATGGCTGCCAGACCGCATGGCAGAAGACAAGGACTTGAAAAGGCAGCCTGCTGTGTCTGTGAAAAAAAGGTTCAATGGAGCAGTCAAACTGCCAATCAAGGCAGTTCAGGGAGTTCCCCTCCCTGCAGCAGACAATCGATGTGTTTACAGAAACTGCTACACAAAGGATTACTACGGTTTCAGTCTGACCACAAGGACAATGACTTTTATTTACTCAAGCAATCAAGGAAATAGACATGCTTCTTTTTCAAACCATGGCAGCTTTATTCAAAAGCCCATCACAGACAATGAGGACACATTTAAACTGAAAAAAAAAGTTTAAACGAATGGGTAATTCATCCAAACCCATTCCAGACAATGGGGACAGTTTGGATCCCTTTTGTTTAGCCCAGATACATCCGGATTTGGGTGGGCCCCAAATGGGGTATAAAAGATAGCTTCTCAGAAGCCTCGCTCTCTGTGGCCTCGCCTCCATGCTCTCTACAACGTGGGAGCCTGCCTAAAGGAGTGGAACACCAGCAGTTTACTTTTAAAATACTGGGGTGTTTTTACTTCGGGGCAGTGAAGATCAAAGATCGCAGGGCACGGAGCAGGCGGTTTTCATTGGTGAGCATATATTTTTCTGGCCCATTACAAGGCAACTTAGAATAGGTATAGGGGTGGGAATTAAGTGGGAATTTTGTTAGAACTGTGATTTTCGTCGATTTTCCCTCGTTGTGTCCGTTCTCTCCTCCCCTATTTAAGTAACAGTGTTGCACTAGCAGACAAGGCTGTAGTGAACACTGAGAGTAGTTGTATTAAAGTGTTGTTTTTTTAAGTAAAAGCCACTAAGCAAAGGTGCTGTAGTGAGCAAGGTGTTTCTATATTGAAAGTGCTATTAAAAGGGTGTTGCACTAAGCAGAGAAGTGCTTCAGTGGACACTAAGGGTTCTGTATTAAAGTGCTGTTTTTAAGTAAAAGCCACGAAGCAAAGGTGCTGTAGTGAGCAAGGTGTTTCTATATTAAAAGTGCTATTAAAAGGGGTGTTGCACTAAGCAGAGAAGTGCTTCAGTGGACACTAAGGGTTCTGTATTAAAGTGCTGTTTTTAAGGAAAAGCCACTAAGCAAAGGTGCTGTAGTGAGGAAGGTGTTTCTATATTTAAAAGTGCTGTAGTTAAATAAAGGAGTGTTGCACTGAGCAAAGAGCGCTCTAGTGGACACTAAGTGTACTGCGTTAAGCAAGAGTGCTGTACCAGGCACAGGTTGTGCTGTATCGATTATTTTAAGTTGTTTCTTTCTTTTTGTTTCAATAAATGCTGGTCTGTTTTGCACCCAAACCACGAGTCTCAGTGTTTTTCTGTTCACATCACTACCGAATAAGTCCGGCGGTCAGAACCAGGAATAGGGGAGCGCTTCAAAACCGCATGGGGGTCCTTGGAGCAGCTCAGAGGCTTCTGACTGGCCAGAGACAATAACCCCAACCCCGCTAGTGTTAATTCCTACACCACTGCAGAGCCCTCAGTCAGAGCCCCACCAGAGTCCTCACCCAACTGAGCCCCTGCACAGCCACAGGAGCAGCAGACTGTTGGTGAGCCCGCACAGGTTTGCCACCCCAGAGGACGGCCGCCAAAGGCGTCGAGACAGGAGCAGCAAGAAAGTGAGCAAGGGGCCTCCACAACTGCTGAAGCCACAGGGGAAGCACCACGTAGGAGCACACGAAAGAGGAAGATAAAGCACAAGTGGTCATAAGGGTAGTCACTTGGGTGCTGTGATGTTTTGTATTTGGACCAGCCATCATTGTCATTGTATTATAAACAGATTTGATGGCAAACTGTTGAAGTTGTGGCCTGTGTCATTTCGCAAATGGGACTCTCACATTGAGGGCTTAGGGCGCCTTGCAATTGTTAGTATGGTGGTCAGAGTGATAGGAATCCGTAGGTTCTTGTCCATTGTGGATGCTCTGGTAAGAAGGTGCGAGACAAAAGTGTTTGATTGTGCAGCCTCACCAAATCTGGCCAACATGAGTGCGTCCCTTGCATCCCGGGCAACAATGTGGTCGCACGCTGGCGCCTTCTGGCCTGTGCAGCTTCAGGTGGGTGAGCAGCAGCTTGGCGCTCCTGTTGATGCTCCTGCTGTTGGTACTGCTGTTGTTCATGGTTCTGCTGCTGCTGGTCTTCGTCTGAATCTGATGTCCAGGAGGAAAGGAATTAAATGGTCGCCATGCTTCTGGTATATGCCTCAGTTGAGGAAGTGCTCAGTCAAGGTGGGGAGAGGGGTTTCCCAGGAGGTCACACTGGAGATGGGTGTCAGGCTCCAAACTTCCACAACAATGAGTAGGCCTGCTAAAAGTTCACCCAGACCTGAGACAACAAAGTTCTGCCACCTGCAAATGATCATTGGTGAAAACTCTTTTGTAATGGTGTAACTGCAGCTGTTAGTAAGCAATCCAATTATGAGGCCACTAGGATTACCTGGCGTGTTTCCAGAGGAGACATGTAGGATGGGGCAAATGTCTAAAAATCGGAAAGGCCTCTCAAAATGGGGTAATAGTGGCAATTAAGGGGCTGTTAAGTGCCTTAAGGGCCTATCCTGCCTCTTGGAGGCGGGATGGAAAGGGGGTCAGAAAACACACTTTTGGGAAAATTGCTCGAAGGTGGGATGGAGGCGAGATCAGGCCCGCCAACCATTTTTTGCGATTTTATCACCTCGCACACCTCCAAACCCGCCTCCTCGTGCTTGGCAAAATTGAGTCCAAAAAGTGCCTGGCTCCAAATTGCAGAGGAGGTGAACAGCATGGATGTGGTGAGGAGGACCTGGATGCAGTGCTGGAAATGTTTCAATGATCTCATGAGATCAGGAAAGGTGAGCGCAAAGTCACACTCACCTTCATCCTGCTGTGCCTCTCATCGCATCTCCCTCACTCTGCCTTCCCAAGCCTGCTCCTGCACATCCTTACTCACACCAACATACCTTGCATGTCCACTCGTCCCTCTCTCTATGTACATACTTACATCCCCCTCTGACTAGCCACCCCTCACACTCACCCTCATCCTACTACAATCATACCAACTAACACCACACAAGGAGGCCATTTGGCATTGCCACCCCACTCCCTCAGTCACCCTTTACAGATGTAACACATCCATTCCTTACGCTCATTCCATCACTCCCACTGAAACTTCTCTTCTTTCCCTCCTTGCAGGAAAAACGAGCCTCAACAACAGGGAGAGGGAGAGATCCAGAGGCGGCCCTCCATCCTTCGCCACTTTGACAGAAGCAGAGGAGGTCGCCCTGGCGGTGTCAGGAGTTGCGGAGCTCCTGGAGGTGAGAGACAGAGAAAGGGGAACCTCTCAGCAACCTGGTGACAGAATTACTTCTCATACAGCCACATGGCATGCAGCAGTCACTCATATGGGGACTGATGTCAGCAGCCATTGAATGGTCACCATGTTCGTAATGGTATTGTTTCCCATTCTTTCTATAACAATTCTAAATCATCTCTTTACTCTCCCACAGGTCCATCAAGAGTCCCCCCCACTGTCCAGCCGGAGAAGGAAGACGACTCCTCAGAGCAGCCTCCAGCCTCTGAGGGCGCAGCATCACCAGGCCTAAGCGCACCCAACACCAGCGCAGAGACGCACACCTCGGTGGGTCCCATGTGAGATAGAGTAGTGTTGTCACCTGGTGTCGCATAAGCCACAAGTGAGCAAGTGGAGATGGTGGAGACAGGGACAGCTGTGGAGACTCCTCGCCGGAGGGTGCAGGACGTTCCCAGCTCTGATCAGCTGCAGGCAGGCACTGAGCCTCAGGGGTCATCGAGATAGAGGGCAATCCTGGAGGTGCAGGAAGAAGTGCAGGAGGCTCTGACAGGTTTTGTGGCTGCGATGTCTGCAAATGTGCAGAGAATGGAGGAGTCCATCTCCAACATGAGCACTACCATGTCGCAGGCAATGGGGACGGTGTGCTCTTCCATGGAAAGGATGGCCACCTGCATGGAGCAGCAAATGCATCAGTCACATGAGCACTTGCTAGCCGTGGACAACAGATGGCAGTGTTCATAGACCTCCTGCCTAGGAGAGATGTAAACATAGATTTGGGTCCTCATCGCCCCAATGCTGTGCAGCTATGTGCTCGCCAGCTCCTTGCTAGCAGGTAAGTGCGGGTGGCCTATGAGAGGGATGATGGTGAGAGGGGACATTGAATTGAGGACGCCCTCTCAAAGCGTTCACACTACTCCCCCATTGCCCTCCACCCCCTCAGTCAGAGCCCCAGATGCCTCCTTGGATCGCGATGGTCGCATCTGCCCCTACACAGTCGCATGAGCAGCACATTTTGACGGGGTCATCACAGGCTCCAAAAGCAAGAGGACATCTGCCAAAAATGTCAAAGCAGTCGCAGCAGGGAAGTGAGCAGCCTGCCTCTACCTCTGCTGAAGCCACAGTGACTGCACCTCGTAGAAGCACACATAAATGAAAAATGACACAAAAGTAGACGCACAAGGGTAAGCACATGGGTGTTTAAAGAAGTGTTGTTGTAAAGTTTCTGTTATGACACATATAAAAGTTTTTATTTTCACCACTTTCGGGTCATGCCCATTTTTGTCTGCTCCTTTAGAAGTGGCTTAGTGAGTTAGAGTGAATGGTGAGACACAACGGGCTGGATTTTATCAATGGAGGCGTGTAGGAGGCGGGACTCCCACTTTTGAGGTTGTAGTCTCGCCTGGAGTTGTGGCCAACCCACTCGATTTTCCCCTGATTGACCTTGTTGAGTCCGCCCAGCGGGCTCAGCAGGCCAATTAAGGGCCACCCGGCAACAGGTGACGTCACAGATTGACATTTCATCTGTCAAGAGCTTTTGACAGATGAAATATCAGCGTTTGACAGCTCTTTGAAACACTGACAATCTGTACTCTAAGTTAATTCCTTCCTCTCAGGCTGATTTAGAGATCTCTCCAGAACAGAAAGCAGAGGCTGCAGATTTTGACAGCTCGCGGCCATTCTGCTTTCTGTGCCAGTGAGATGAGGGACTCCCGAGACCTGAAGGAAGGAAGGCTGCGTTATTAAGTAAAGGTAAGTAAAACTTATTTAAACACTTTACACACACCAAACAGACTTACCTCTGCACTCATGCACCCATTACTCACCTGAACACCGGACATCTCAAACCCTCCAAGCTCTTCAGCCCGACGGTCCGCCTCGCTAACTTGGCGTGGTTTGGGGCCGTCGGGAAGCCCACACTTCAGGGATAAAAATAGGGATTAGGCTAAAAACTGCCTGTTAGCTACCTGTTAACAGGCAGTTCATTGGCACTAACCCCCTTCCCGCCTCGAGGAGGTGGCTCCCAGCACAGGTCGGATACCCTACTCCTGTGAAATGGGCATGGGGGCGGGATGGGTTCATGCCCCCCGATTTCACGATTTTAACCCCCCCACACGCCTCCAATCCCGCCTCAACGGCCAGATGAAATTCAAGCCCAACGTTACCTTCAGCAATAGGGGTCAGTATGAAAGGAATGGGTTGGTCATTGTAGGGATGCTTTATGGTGTTGTTGCGCGGGCGGGGGAACCTGGCACAGCATGTGTCAGCTGTATGGGTGTAATGCAGGAAGTTAAGTAAATCTGGCCATGATGAGCCCATCCCTGGCCTCTCGGACGGCAATGTGCTCCGGTGCTGGTGCCATCTGGACCTCAGGTTCCTCCTGCTCCTCCTGCTCATCTTCCAGCAGATGCCCCTCCTCCTCTGGAGAGGCTGTGCGGTCTGCACCTTGCTCCTTATGCAGCTCTAATCCTCATTGCTGCGCTATGTTGATCAGCGCACAGCAGGCGACGCTGATTCTGGACATCTGGGGATCTGGCTGGTGCCTACTGAAGGGCTCCTCCTGATCTCTCAAGGCATCTGAAGTGCATCTTGAGCATGCCTATTGTTTACTCAGTGACACATCTGGTGGGTATGTGGCTTTCATTATAATGCTCCTCAGTCTAATTTCTTGGCCTCCTCAAGGGTGCCATGAGCCACGTCTTCAGTGGATAGCCCTTGTCTCCAAGCAGCCAGATGGTAAGTGTGTTTGGCGGTGCAAAGAGCTGAGGGAGGGTGGACTGGCGCAGGATGAATGATTCATGACTGCTGCCAGTGAATCTGGCACACACATGCATGATGATCTTACTATGGTTGCAGACGAGCTGCACATTGAGGGAGTGGAAGCCCTTGTGGTTCACAAAGACTCCTGGGTTATGATGGGGTGCCCTGATGACCATATGTGTGCAGTCGATGACGCCCTGCACCTGTGGGAAGCCAGCCAGAACAGCAAAGCCGAGCGTACGCTCACCAATACTGACTTCATCAGTGACAAAGTTGACATAATTGGCTGACTTGTGAAACATGGCATCGGTCACCTGGGTGATGCATCTGTGGGCGACCAACTGTGAGATGCCGCAAATGTCTGCTGCAGATCCCTGGAAGGAACCTGAGGCGAAGAAGTTGAGGACGCTGGTGACTTTGACAGCCACTGGTAAGGCGTGTCCGCCCGCTCCGCTGGGCTGCAGGTCTTGCTCCAGCAATCTGCAAATGTCTGCGATGACCTGGCGCGATAGCCTGAGCCTCCTTTGGCACTGCTGCTCAGTCATGTTGAGGAAGCTCATCCTCTGCCTGTATACCCTGTGTTGACGGTATCACCTCCGGCGCGCTGCAGCCCTGCGCTGATGCCCTCTGTCCTGTGGAGCATCAGGTCATTGAGGAGATAGTTGGTGGTGTTGCTGCTGGTGGTGTGCCTGCTGCTGCTGGTGGTTGAGCTCATCTTGGTCCGATTTTGAGGAGCAAGGTGAGACAGTATAAATGGCACCCATGCTAATGTTATAGATGGCAGGTCAAGTAGAGATCAGACAAGCAATCTGTCGATGGTGAGATAGTTAGTAGCAATGAGGTGAGAGTGGCTTCCGAAGTTGCAGAAAATATTTGCAAACTCTAGACACCTAAATCTGTGCTCAAAAAGCACCCATCAAGAGCCTCTCCCTTAGGCGAGTAATGAGGTGTCATGTGGGAGTGTTTATTGGGATTTCCACACTCTGCATTAATGACTTTGTATAATGGCCACTCAGCTTCCACCTCAGATTGACAGACGTGGTTCCCAAGCTGCGTGATTCCCGTGGTCACCCAGTGAAATTCAAAAGGTCTGGTTAAAGACACTGTTAAGGGTCTGACAGCAAGGTTTTAATGAGCTATATTAGGTCGCCCGCCTCTGCCGTTTGGGTCCATACGGTGCTGGCAAACGCGCCCGAGTTAAAGGCGTGAGGAGGTGGGATGATGGCGGGTTCCCGACGCACTCCCTTTTTCTCCGACTTTTGCTGCCAACCCGCCTCCAATCCCGCTCGCACGGCAGTGGGTAAATTCCGGCCTTTATTACATACCTGAAGTTGGCGGTCTCGGCTCTTCAGCCCCAGCAAATTTTGAAAGAGGGTCCTTGAACAGGATTTAAGTCCTTCATTTAAATATTTAAGGGGCATAACGTCTATTTTAGGCGTCCGCCCGGGGTGCCTTAAAAAAAGGCCCCAAGAATGTTGCTGTGGGACCAACAACCGCCTGTGCAGATTGGGAGCAGGATGTCCCACTGCTAAATTGGTAAACTTTACGCCTGAAAATAGCGACCTCATTGTGTGTATCTTTAACGTTTCCTTCTTGTTCATAGATGCCTTGACTTAACTTTGTGTTTTGCTTTCAGTCGCCAAGTGCTTCAAGTAGTTTGCAGCTCTTTGCTTATTGCCAGGCTTGCTGCCTCAGGTGCAAATTGGTAGCTGCCTCCCCCGACCAAAAGTCTGCTCGCATTTCTTCATACTGGAGGTTACTCAGTGTCTGAAGGAAGTCAGTTAGGAATTTTTTCAATTGTCAGTCAGCCATTTTCTACAAAATAAAACACTTGTGCATTTCACTGTCGGGTTAACACACTTTCCAACATTTTGATTAGTCAAGTGGTTCCTCAGCTGCTTGAGAAGCAGTAACAGATCATCATTACTGGCATTTCAAGATTGGTGACTGGTTTTCGTGGTCACTTTCAAGCGCGCATTCTTAGGAGGTACACATTTCAAAGTTGCGATGATTTCACCAGGTTGCTAACCACGATTTTAAAAAAATGGCCATTTTTCCCGTTTTTTGATAAACTTTTTATTTCCATCGTAATAATTGTAAATGGATTATTTTTAAATCAGCATGGTAGGAACCAGGAGATCATCCCTGTGACCAGTGCTCTGATAAACTGGCATGAAAATGGCAATCAACATCATTTATATTCTTGAAATAGAAGGGCTGTCCTAAAATTAATGCCTCAAGTTTAAGTAATGATCAAGTTCCGACATGTCTGATCTTCAGCTACCGACTGTCCTGTTTAATTGGTTATTAAGTTGTGAGCACCATCTAGTGTTGCATCTTTAGGGGATTTAAGTGAAAGAATTTCTCTTTCTCAATTATTCAATGGGTGAAAGATGCATCTCTTTTGGCCGGACATTTTTTTAGACTGGGTGAGGTTCCGCTGACGTTCTCCTGATTGTCAACCCTAAGTTTGGCGGATGTGGTGCGTCAACCCATAAATACAGTGTAAACGTTTTTTATTTTGTCAGTGACTACAACTGCTCTGATCAATCAACAAGATGGCACATCAGTGGTCCAGCAGACCAGGCACTGCTCAAACAAGTTAGCTCATTGGTAACGGCTTTAGCGTGTTATCTGTGGCTCAATGGTAGCTCAGTTGGTAGCACCCTTGCCTCTGATTCAGAAGGTTGTGTGGTTCAAGTCCCACTCCAGAGACTTGAGTATAAAAATCTAGGCTGATGCTCCAGTGCAGTGCTGAGGGAGCACTGTATTGTCGGAGGTGCCGTCTTTCGGATGAGACTTTAAATCGAGGTCCCGTCTGCCCTCTCAGGTGGATGTAAAAGATCCCATGGCACTATTTCGAAGAAGAGGAGGTCAAGTCTCCCCAGTGCCTTGGCCAATAATTTATCACTAAAACAGATTATCTGGTCATTATCACATTGCTGTTTGTGGGACCTTGCTGTGCACAAATTGGCTGCCATGATTATAACAGTGACTACACTTCAAAAAAATTACTTCATTGGCTGTAACGTGCTTTCGGACATCCTGAGGTTGTGAAAGGTGCTATATAAATGCAAGTTCTTTCTGTCTCTTTATGGTTAATAAAAATACAGGCAACTGTGGTGCTTTACTGAACCCATGCTGAAATAGCCTCACTCTTTGGATGCCTGATTCCAAAATGGTGCTCTTAGCAATGTTCGAGACAGATTGGGTCAATAAAATTGATTTTATTAAATAAAATACTATTCTGAGCAAAAGAAAAGTGCAAGGCCATTAAATAACAGAGTTGATATAGATTTCAATTCTTTCATGTTGTTCCTTTAAAAGAGCAGCGCGGTTTTGTTTTCTCGAAACCTTGACAGAATTGGTAATCTTTTGGGAGAAAAAAAAAAGCATGGCTTTATCAGATCAGAGTAATTCAGCAAGTATCGACATATTCTAGATATGAGAACGACTTCATGATAAGCTTGAAAAATGGTCTGTCGCTATTGTGATAATCACTGGTTACTGTAAGTATATTTGGACCTGAAAAAAATAGAAAATTGTTCAACCCTCGACTTAAAAGAGATTCGGAGAATAAAATAAATAAGAAATTATTCGCACAAGTGCATATCCAATTGACAGATTATTGGCTTACACATGTTTGTTTCTTTTAATTTTAGATTCTAATACCAATGAAAATATTGAATATGGGAGCTTTGCTTTCTTCCCTGAAAATGCTGTAGAGATTATAATGGAGTATTACATTGCCAGTAGTGGTCTGTAAGCACAATTTCTGATCAGCGCGTATACCGCCCCATCCTCCAAGGAAAGTCATTTATAATTCACTTCATTTACAACGTGTAATTGAATCTAATGCAAGAAAATCCTCCATCTGACCTCTGGCCTTTCTTGCTCTCTGGCGCAAATATGGTTGCTATGGTAGACTTTGAATTTCTGAGCGTAAGTGAACACTATCAAAATAAAAGGCTGTGGTGGAGACCACATAGGGACAATAACACAATTCACAATGTATAGCCAATTTTGTTATATGTACGTACTTGGTTGGGTTATCGGGGCAGGGTCCCTTTAAGAGCGTCGGTAGCGTGATGACGTCATGCATCGGTAACGTGATGACGTCATAGCCCTGCAACGAGGCTGAGACCCTCAGTCCTCATGGAGAGTGAATAAAGTAACACGCGTTTTGCCTTTGCTGCAACGAAAGCCTCAGAACCTGTTGATTTCTAGCGACTCCAACAAGGCCTTTATTAAGTTAACTGGATCTTTTAAAATTGTTTTGGATCAAATTAAGTTACTACAGTCTTCATAAAGAGAGAGAGTGAACGGAGCAAAATGGCTTTGGCGTCAGGGCTGTAAACAGAAAATGGAAATATTAAGATCGCAGCTGAGAAATAACGGTTATAACCGGTAGTGATTTTTCAGGGAGTGGGTAGGTATGATCATAGAATCATAGGGGTGATTTTGCCAATGGGGGCGCGTTGGAGGTGGGACTGCTGCTTGTCTGGTTTTAGTCCCGCCTCCATCGACTTTTGGCCAATCCACGCTATTTTCCCTTGATTGACCTTGTTAAGCCCAGCCATCGTTTGACAGCTTTGAGTAGCTGTCAGACACTGACATTCTCTGTCGTTTCGTGAGTTCTTGTACTCAAGGCTCACCAAACCTCTTTTCTAAGCAGAAAGCAGATGGCTGTAGCATCGGAGAATGTAGCAGCCATTCTGTCATCTCTGCCATTGAGATGCCGGAGCCTCCGGATCTCCAATGATTGAAGCCTGCAGGAGGAAACAATTTTCACTCACCTCACATACTTACCTCTCCACACTTGCACCCATCACTCACCTCCACAACACACTTTTGGACCCCTCTGACCCCCACAGACCCACTGCTCGCCTCGCTGACCCTGGCGAGGTTTCCCGACGTCGGGAAGCCCGTACCTCTGATGGAAAAATGAGGATAATCCTCTTAACTGCCTGTTAACTCCCTGTTAACAGGCAGTTAAGTGGCTGTAATCCCCTTCCTGCCTCCAGGAGATGGGACCCGGCTCGGGTCGGGTACCCGCCTCCTGGGAAGATGGCACAGAGGCAGGATGGGGGCGGGATGGGTGCCCGCCCCAGATTCTGCCATTTTTCCAGCAGTCCTGCCTCCAAACCCACCTCCCCAGGGCTGGCAAAATCACCCCCAAAGAATCATAGAATGGTTACAGCACAGAAGGAGGCCATTTGGTCCATCGAGCCCATGCCAGCTCTCTGCAAGAGCACCTCAGATAGTCCCACTCCCCCGTCCTTTCCCCGTAGCCCTGCAATTTTTTTTCCTTCAGGTACTTATCCAATTCCCTTTTAAAAGCCGTGATTGAATCTGCCTCCACCACCCTTTCAGGCCGTGCATTCCAGGTCCTAACCACTCGCTGCATAAACAAGTTTTTCCTCATGTTGCCTTTGGTTCTTTTGCCAATCACCTTAAATCTGTGTCCTCTGGTTCTCGACCCTTCCGCCAATGGGAACAGTTTCTCTCTATCTACTCTGTCTGGACCCCTCATGATTTTGAACACCTCTATCAAATCTCCTCTCAGCCTTCTCTGCTCCAAGGAGAACAACCCCAGCTTCTTTTGTCTATCCATGTAACTGAAGTCCCTCATCCCTGGAATCATTCTCGTAAATCTTTTTTGCACCCTCTCTAAGGCCTTCATAGCCTTCCTAAAGTGTGGTGCCCAGAATTGGACACACTACTCCAGTTGAGGCCGAACCAGTGTTTTATAAAGGTTCATCATAACTTCCTTGCTTTTGTATTCTATGCCTCTATTTATGAAGCCCAGGATCCCATAAGCTTTTTTAACCACTTTCTCAACCTGCCCTGCCACCTTCAATGATTTGTGCACATATACCCTCAGGTCTCTCTGTTCATGCACCCACTTTAGGATTGTACCCTTTACTTTATATTGCCTCTCCTCGTTCTTCCTACCAAAATGTATCACTTGGCACTTTTCTGCATTAAATTTCATCTTCCCCGTGTCGGCCCATTTCACCAGCCTGTCTATGTCTTCTTAAAGTCTATCGCTATCCTCATCACAGTTCACTATACTTCCAAAATTTTGTGCCATCTACAAATTTTGAAATTGTGCCCTGTACACCCACATCCATGTCATTAATATATATCAAGAAAAGCAGTGGTCCTAGTACCGACCCCCTGGGGAACGCCACTGTATTGGTGTGGGCAATTCCAACTTTGGGTGATAGTGTAAAACGGACGATATCGATTCAGCCGCCCATTACACATCTCTCCCGATCACCCAAAGCCAAAATTACCACTAATGGCTTTTGTGTCCATCAGACAGTATGTGATGGAGTGATTGGAAATAAAATGTTTTTCCACTTTCCGCCCCCAGTGTCAGCATCAGGCACTTCCAGCTTGGGTGGAATAGGCTGGATTAAATGTTGAGCAAAATTCCCTCTACACTGCCTCAAGCTATGAAGAGCTCTTTTGCTGCAGCAGTATCAGATCCATACAGTCATTTGAAGGAACATTTCATCCCATTATTCTGAGATAGATTTGAAGGCAGCTGCTCGAGGTTAAAGGAAATGTATTCCAAGTCACTCTCCATCACAGGCACCATTTTCACTTCAATGGTGGAAATTGATATATTTTTTTTCATGATGTTGCTTACTGGTCCTGACCAACCGACCCTTCAGCGTGCAAACTGCCCCCTTCTCGCAACTCAGTATTAGAAGGAAACCTGAAGTCCAATGGTCGCTCACTTTAACCACAATCAGAGCACGGGAAAATGATGTAACCCCATGAGGAGCGTAACCCTCCACCACTACCGATGGGAAGCCTCCGACCACTTGTCATGGCCAACATAATGGCCACCAATGAGTGAATTATTAACCTCAATATCCATTCATTGCTAGTAGCTGGGAAGGGAATTCTCAAGTCCTATTGAAAGTGAGAAGTCTGCCTCTCGAAAGGTGTATAATAGTTTTTTTGCCATATAATAGAAGCACCATGCATTATATTTCAAACCTTTAGTTTTGCCTTTGCTGTACAGAACTTTAACATGTTATGTGCCCTTTATCACAATAGAAAGGTTCAATCACCCTGCCAAGGGAATCCTATATTGTGCACTTATGAAGCCCCGCCTTATATATATCAGAGAACTGGATGTCGGATTTTAATTCCAAAGTTTATTTTTAAGATCTCTGCAATTAAATTAATATTCAAGGAGTTGAAGAATTCCTCCAGTCACTTGTGTTAATGGCATCAGAAACATGGCGAGAAAGATTCCTTCAGTCACTTGTGTTAACGACACTGTAAACATAGTGAGAAACTTTCTTTCAGTCACTTGTGCTCGTGATATTGGCCCAGAAATTCGGGTCGGGGGCTTCCCGCGGGTGCAAGCTCCCCGACCTGCACTTACCTTGCAGTGGAATTCCGCTCCGGGGCCTGGCCCAGCTGCCGGCGCGCTGTGCTTGCGTGTCCCAGGGGCATAGTTAGTGCGATGCGTCCCCTGGGATCACGTGAGCCATGGGCAGCCAATCAGAGGAGGGAAAAGCCAATTCATAAGATTGACAGGTAGACCTGTCAAAACTTATAAATACTGCAGGCCCAAAATAGCAGTAAACCTTCAAATAAATTTTTTAAAAAATCACACTTTTTAAATAAACTATAAATTACATTAAATAACTATTTTAAACAATAATTTAAATTTCTGAAAAAAATAATTTTATATTATATTGGGGCTAAAAATAAACTTACCTTGCTTTAAAGTATTTAAAAATAATAAACCTGTGGAAAAAATGTTTTAATTTTAATTAATTGACCACTTACCTTGCAAAAAGCAGGCCTGCTTTTTAAATGTGTAAATTCTGCAGGCTTACCCTCCCGGGAAAACCTGTAAAAAAAAAAAAAAAAAAAAACGAAGTTCAAAGTGCACGCGCAGCCACCCCTGCGCGCGCGTTCGACCTCTGAACCTCTTCGTTCAGAGGATCGGAAGTGTCGGTTTCCCGCGCGTGCGCAGTGCATGCAGGAAACTGGCACTTCCATCGGGCCCACGGGTGAGTACCCCATGCGTACTCACCCGGGGAGAGCCGAATTTCTGGGCCATTATAAACCAATCCAGAAGATTTCCTCTGTTCACTTGAAGTAGTGACATTATAAACATAGAAAATTTCCTCCAGTCAGTTGTGCTAGTGACATTCTAAATATAGTGGAAAGATTTTCTCTGGTGTAAACTAGATCATACACAGAAATTTCCTCATTGCTCATTTTCCAACATTTTTTCTAATTTTACAAGAAGTAGCGAACTTAAGAAATCCAGCCACCATATTTATAAGAACATAAGAAATAGGAGCAGGAGTCGGCCATTTGGCCCTTCGAGCCTGCTCCGCCATTCAATAAGATCATGGCTGATCTTCTACCTCATCTCCACTTTCCTGAACTATCCCCATATCCCTTGATTCCCTTAATATTCAACCTCACTGTGACCTCACTGACACAATGACCAAAGAAAATGTTGCCACTCCCCCCAGCTCTTTCGGCAGCTGTCTATGGTACAGCTTCAGTTTCTTTGTGTATTACCCCTGTGTCGGGAAAGCTCCCCCTCATCCTGACTGACCTCGTGTCTGACCCAAAGCAGAATACTGTAGATCTGAATGAGATGTCCAGCCTGTCTTGGGATAGATTTGGAAGAAGATGTGGCTTTCCACCTGGGCGCAGACTGAGCTACATGGAAGCTCTTCCACCAAAGGTAGATACAGTGGAGCAAATATATAGTAGCTCCAGCAAAAAATAGCTGATCTTAACAAGAGCAAGATTTCATTCAAAATAAGATCTTAAAGGGACCTTGGGATCTACTGAATTGTTCCATAAGCTTAAATGTTTTAACGCGAGACATCCATACATCTGTTGGTATCCTCTGTTACCCTTATTTACTTTATTTTAGACTCTTGAAGGCATTCTAATAGAGCCATTTTAGGTCGCACTGAGTAAACCAGGCTTTTTACCTCCTCCAAGTCAGGATCATGGGCCTTTTTCCAAGGAAAGTGCATGCGTATGGTGGGTGGTGAGAGGCTAGACAAGAGAGAAGGAGGGGGGAAATGTTCTTACATCAAACAATAACACACGATAATAAATATTTTCCCAACTTTTTATCATAATATAACATTCCGCCCCGTCACAGAGAGAAGTGGACACGTGTGAGATTGCAGCAAAATAAATTCAAGACCCATTTTTCCAACTTGATGATTTTCAATTTAAAACGAATGTCATTATTCTAAGTGCTATTAAGTACAGACTCACTGCAGACTTGATTTTACAGATTAATAGTTAGAATGGCTTTTAATGATCATACATTATGCGATTTTACTAGTTTTTCTATTAATAGAAATAGTCAAAGATTATCTTACCTCAGTACGCACAATGCCATCTTTCTGCCATTTATTTAGGTATAAATCAGTTACTGTTCTCATTAATTCTTAAGTCCTTGCTGTGACTTTACATTTTCTGACTAAGTATATGATTAATTTAATCAGAAATGTGTAATAAATTATACGCAGCATCTTGGCTTTACTTCTATCTTATTTATGAGCCAGATTGCTGTAGGAAATAACACAACTTTTAACAAAAATATCTTGCCTGGTCAGTAATTAGAAACAAAATATGTAAAGGGAGGGATTTTAAAAATTGTACTTAAGCTCATCCTAAACTCTGCTGCCCGTGTCCTAACTCGCACCAAGCCCCGTTCACGCATCACCCCCGGGCTTGCTGACCTACATTGGCTCCCGCTCCACCAAGGCCTCAAATTAAAAATTCTCAACGGCCTTGCCCTTCGCTATATCTGTAACCTCCTCCAACCCTATAACCAACGCTCCCTCTAAGCTGCGCGGCCACTGTCTGCCAGTCCCACACAGCCCGGGACCGACTTTTCAAATGTGAAGCTTTGCGCACGCGCAAAACTTTGAATGGGCCGCGCAGCCTGTTAAAGGGACCGTGCACCCAAAAACATTTAGGGAGAACATTGCCTATAACCCTCTGAGAACTCTGCATTCCTCCAAATCTGGCAGCTTGTCCATCCCCCACTTTCTTCACCCCACCATTGGTGGCCGTGCCTTCAGCCATCTAGGCCCTGGCCTCTGGAATTCCCTCCCTAAATCTATCCGCCTCTCTACCTCTCTCCTTTGAAATGATCCTTAAAACCTACCTCTTTGACTAAGCTTTTGGTCATCTGTCCTAATGTCTCCTTATGAGGCTTGGTGTCAAATTTTGTCTGATAACACTCCTGTGCAGCGCCTTGCGACATTTTACTATGTTAAAGGTGCTATATAAATACAAGTTGTTGCTGTTGTTAAACTGGTATTGGTATCTCATTGTTGCTCCCAAGTGTTTCACAACCTCAGTAAATCTATGTGGCCTTCTGAAATGCTTAAATACTGCTAATAATGATACAAAAATTGGCCCTGTTGTTGATAATGAAGAAGAAAGCTGTAGACTGCAGGAAGATATCAATGGTGGGCAGAACAGTGGCAAATGGAATTCAATCCGGAGAAGTGTGAAGGTGGTGGGGGTCTGGAACTCACTGCCTGAAAGGCTGATAGAGACAGAGACCCTCATCACATTTAAAAAGTACTTGGATATGCACTTGAAGTGCCGTAACCTACAGGGCTACGGACCAAGAGCTGGAAAGTGGGATTGGGCTGGATAGCTCTTTGTCGGCCGGCAAAGACAAGATGGGCCGAATGGCCTCCTTCTGTGCTGTAAATATCTATGATTCTATGCCTTAATCACTGTGTTGATTGTTGAGCAGTATATCAAATTCTATTTTTCTTAAACCTCATTTATTAATTTATAAAGGACTATGTTCCACAGTCTCAGGGCTGAACTGTGAAATGGCCTTTTTTTATTATTAGTGGCAAGGTGCTGCAACCTTTAGCTTTTTGTACAGCGCGTTCTGCTCAGTCTGTGGGACACTAAGTCATGAACTAGAATGCTTTGGTGGCTCAGCTTGCTTCAGTTTTACTGACTTAGTAAAGCCCAGTAAACCCGGTGCCAAAGCTAGGAAATTGTTAATTATTCTCACATCCTCAGCTACTGCAATCCAGAAGCCCTTACTGCCAAACAGAATGCAAGGGTTCAAGTTTCCCTTACCATTGATGAATGTAAATTATTGTGGAATCCATAATTAATTACCCTCAGGCACAAATATTATTATTTTCCACTGCAGGTGGAATGCTTATCATAGCAAACACTACTTGAGAACTTCCTTCAAGTACATAGAAACATAGAAACATAGAAGATAGGAGCAGGAGTAGGCCCTTCGGCCCTTCAAGCCTGCTCCGCCATTCAATGAGATCATGGCTGATCATCCAAATTCAGTACCCTGTCCCTGCCTTCTCCCCATATCCCTTGATCCCTTTAGCCTTAAGAAATATATCCAACTCTTTCTTGAATATACTTAATGAACTGGCCTCCACCGCCCTCTGTGGCAAATAATTCCACAGGTTCACCACTCTCTGGGTGAAGAAATTCCTCCTCATTTCAGTCCTAAATGGCTTACCCCTTATCCTTAGACTATGACCCCTGGTTCTGGACTCCCCGGCCATCAGAAACATCCTTCCTGCATCTAGTCTGTCCAGGCCTGACAGAATTTTATAGGTTTAGATGAGATCCCCTCTCAATCTTCTAAACTCCAGTGAGTATAAGCCCAATCGACACAATCTCTCCTCATACGTCATTCCTGCCATCCCAGGTATCAGCCTGGTGAATCTTCGCTGCACTCCTTCCATGGCAAGAACGTCCTTCCTCAGGTAAGGAGACCAAAACTGCACACAATACTCAAGGTGTGGTCTCACCAAGGCCCTGTACAACTGCAGCAAGACATCCTTGTTCTTGTACTCGAACCCTCTTGCTACGAAGGTCAACATACCATTTGCCTTCTTAACCGCCTGCTGCACCTGCATGCTTACCTTCAGCGACTGGTGTACAAGAACACCCAGGTCTCTTTGCACTTCCCCTTCTCCCAATCTATTGCCATTCAAATACATTCTTAATAAGAACTGATCAAGGTTGCTGATGCTAAAAGAAGTGGTTCATGGTGCCTATTAATCTATGAAATCACAATAGAAGACAGAGGGAAAGGTGGACAGAAGAATCAGTGTTCCACAGTGCCTGAGGTAAATTTCCCCAACCAGAAGGTTCCCAAACAAATAAAATCCTTAAGATGCAGTCCAAGTCATCACAAGCTAAAGAGGACAATTGCAGCAAAGTTGAATGCAACACCCAGAATGTTGATAGGATGTGTTCACTGATATTAAACAGTGGACTAAGTGTAAATGTGGATACCCTGGTTCTGGCGAAGTACTGCTCTGCTCATCTGTTTAGTGCCCCTTCTCACTCGCTCGCTCCCCCGCACAAGCAGTATCTTGCAATGCAAGCCCCATTAGAAGGTGCACAGCCACCATTCTAACATTCACTCCCTTTCTGTCACTATAGACCTGGAACTGCAGCCTGCCAATGGACCTGAATAATTGAATGAAACAAGCAACCGTGTGAGAATCTTTGTTCGAGGTCTTTTTGCTGTTCAACTACAGAAACACATAATTAGATCAAAATGATTAATAAATGAAAGACCTAAAGCAGAGTGTCACTCCTGCAGGGAGTCTCACTTCACTTTATTCCTGCATTAAGGTTGCATGGGGATTATAATTGCAACATCAGTACGGCTTTGAAAACTGTTTAACAAACATTGTCAAAATACCATTCCGGTTCTTCAATATCATCATGACCTGAGTTTAAATTAACATAAGAAAACATCCCAATGAAACGTTCCTTACACAGACCATGTTCAATTTGCTCTAACATGGATTCGATTGCACCGATTTAAACATGAGAAAAGATTCTTCAAAACTCCTCTCTATCTCTCCAAATGCAATTTGAGAAAACTCCAGAATAACTGTCTGATCTTACATCAAATATCACTTTGACATCATCTGTGCTTTCCTTAACATGACATATCCATAGACCTCGCAGTTTACGATCCATCATGTTCCACAAAAAGAAAAAAAGAAAGAACTTGCATTTATATGGTGCCGTTCACGACCTCAGGGCGTCCCAAAGCGCTTTACAGCCAATGAAGTACTATTGAAGTGGAGTCACTGTTGTAATATAGGAAACGCGGCAGCCAATTTGCACACAGCAAGCTCCCACAAAGAACAATGGGCCGGATTTTCCGATCCCTACGGGTATGTGCATGGGCTGTACACACCCGTAGGGACATCGGAAATGTGGTGTATGTAACTGTTCCACCTTTAAGAGAACTATTTTAAGAGATGCACTACTTTATCTTGGCTGCTGTATACTGTAATACCGGTGGTGACCACACCGGTATATAAGTGCTGTGTAATGATTTATTGGGCAGTTCAGCCCTGACCTTCGACTAGTAAAGACCTGTTAAAGTTATTCTTGTGGTCTGTGTGCAGTGATTCATATTAATCATAACTGGAACACACAGACTTAACAGGAAATGCCAGTTTCAGGCATGCCAAACGCATGCACTGAAAACCGGCATTTCTGATCTGCCAAGAATGCTCTTGACAGATCGGACGCCTGCCCTGGAGAAGGGCCTCTGCGGGGGGGAGAGTTCCACTTTCTGGAGAACCTCCGCCCGCAGAAAACCCTTAGAAATCTTACGCCTGGTAAAAGCAAGTGTAAGGCCTGCTTTTACCAGCATAAGAGTTTTAAAAAGTAAAAAGAACATTTTTTCATTCATTTATCATTTAAAAATACTTTTAAAAAGGTACGTTTATTTGTAGCCCCGTAAAAAACTTGAAATATTTTTTTCAAAAAATTAAATTTTTGTTTAAAATATTTATTTTATTGTAACTTCAACTCATTTTAAAAATGTGATTTAAAAAAAAAATTATTTAATGTTTTGCAGTGTTTTTGGGGTGAACTCCATTCATATATTTGACAGGTCTATCTGTCAAGTGTATGAAGGGAGATTCTCTTCTCCTATTGGCTCCCCATGGCCCACGTGATCCCAGGGATGCTTGCCAACCACCTGCGCCTCTGGGATACGTGGGCCCTGCACATTTCCAGTTGGAGAGGGCCAGGAACGGAAGTATCCGGACCTCAGGAGCCCTCAGGTAAGTGCGTAGATTTTTTCCAGATCAGAAGCCTCCAATCGGAAAATACGGCCCATTGTGATAATGACCAGATAATCTGTTTTTATCTGTTGGTTGAAGGATAAATATTGACCAGAACACCGGGGAGAACTCCCCTGCTCTTCTTCAAAATAGTGCTGTGGGGTCTTTTACATCCACCTGAGAGGATAGACGGGGCCTCGGTTTAACGTCTCACCCGAAAGACGGCACCTCCGACAATGCAGCACTCCCTCACCACTATACGAGAGTGTCAGCGTAGATTTTGTCTAACATCCCTGGAGTGGGGGCTTGGACCCACGACCATCTGACTCAGAGGCGAGAGTGCTGCCCACTGAGCCATGGCTGACACCGTCAATCAATGATGATTGACAGTATCCAATCATTTCTATCTGTAATGATCCCTATAACCCTAAGCCCTAACCAAATATTCATCCATCTCTTGCTTTAAAGATGTTAATCAACGTAGCATTGTGTTAGCTGGAAGTCTATTCTGTGTATCTAGTGCTATCGGGGAAACAAATTCTTCTGACCTCAGATCTTGTTTGAAGATTGTGCAATTTATACTAGTTCTGCGTTCACAGTCCAATCTGAACAGCCTGATCACATTTAGATTATTCATTCTGCTCGGCATTTTATATTTGTACTAATAAACACTTGACAAAAAAATCATTATCTGTACGATATTAACGTTTTATAATTGGAAATGCCTCAGATTTCTTGAAAAGAAACATAATCCAACCATAATAATAGGAATATTTCATTGCCATAATAATGATGCCATTACTCAATTGTTTTACCAAGTGCGCAGACATTATTATTGTCATTATGTTGTGTATCATTTATAAGCTCCTCGGTTAAATCCTTGGCCCAGAATTTGTGGTGGGTAACAGCAGCGAACGAACAGCGTTCGCCGTTATTACCCCTTTGAAACTGACCGCAATTTCAGGATGTAGCGCATGCACATCTAAATGTGAAAATCCTGAAGTCGCGGTCAGTCCTTCACTGCTCCAACACAGGCTGTGCTGTGGACCCCCCTCCACCCCCCCCACCCCCCCCGCCCATCCCCCCATAGCCGGCAATCAGTGTAATCAGTGAAATCAGTGAAACTGACAAAAACTTCGGCACATCTGCAGTAATATCGCTGTTAAATAACCCATTAAATGTTAGGCTGTTTTAAATTAGGTATAACTGGGGTTTTAACAGGTTTGACTGATAAACAAACATTATGGCCCTGAGAAACTAATTTTAATTTTGTGGGGTGTCAAATTTCTCCATTTTATTAAAAGTTACAATTTTTAAGAATCTTTAAAAAAAAAAAAATTTTTTTTAAGCTCGGTCATCTTTATTTCACCTTTCCCCATGTGACAGCCCCAATCTTTGTTTTGCTCTCTATTAATGTTTTTAAAAAGTTAGAATAAAAGGAGCTTGTTTGCTTTCTGGTTCCTGGTCCGTGAGAACTCTGCATTGCGATTGGCTGCTTAGACAGTTTGTTGACGTCACAGCAGCTCGCGTTAGGGATTCCCCATTAACTTACACCGGTCTCAACTGAACGTCGGAAAAGCCGAATGTCTCGCCACAGAGATGGCAAGATTTTTGTGGGAAGCTTACTTCGGGGCCAGTGACGAACGTCTTTGCTTCGCCGCTGACCGCAAATTACAGGCCATTATTTTTTTAACTGATGATAGTGTTTGATCAGGATGATCTTGCCAGTGGTGGGGCCTGTCCCTGTTTCGACCATTTATGTCGACCATCTCCATTTAACTTCTGGCCAAATTTGGCTATGGCTTGTTAATGAGCCATTGCTACCTGGAAGTCAAAGAAGTGACCAGTATTTAAGAACACTTGGCTTGGTTTGTAACTAGGAGGTAATCCTGCATGGGGATCAGGTTATCCAAAACAGTCAATGAAGGTTATTGAGCTGTGATCAAGTTAAGCCGAGGATTTGTCTCTAATTAAAATCTTAATTGCTCAGATTTGGATGGGAAAATTACAATAATCTGGAGAATTAATTAGACTTGTCATATGCAAGACTTGTATTCCATGTAATCATATTCAAAACCCTTATTTTGTGCTTCTGCAAAAATGATTTTGCAGCTAGGACATTCACACATCACGGGAAAAAAATGAGCTCCCAAAACACCTGACTTAACTGATACGGTCTGGCACTTATACACTCGCTGGGGCATAATTCAGCGGTTCGGCACATTGACGTATGAAGGAAGGTTGAGCAGGTTGGGCCTATACTCATTGGAATTTAGAAGAATGAGAGGTGATCTTATTGAAACATATAAGATACTGAGGGGGCTCAACAAGGTAGATGCAGAGAGGATGTTTCCCCTTGTGGGGAAATCTAGAACTCGGGGGCACTGTTTTAGAATAAAGGGTCGCCCTTTTAGAACTGAGATGAGGAGGAATTTCTTCTCTCAGAGGGTCGTAAATCTGTGGAATTCTCTGCCCCACAGAGCCGTGGAGGCTGGGTCATTAAATACATTTAAGGTGGAGATAGACAGATTTTTGCAAGATAAGGGAGTGAAGGGTTATGGGGGAGCAGACAGGGAAGTGGCTTTGAGCCCAAGATCAGCCATGATCTTATTGCATGGCGGAGCAGGCTCGAGGGGCCAAGTGGCCTATTCCTGCTCCTATTTCTTATGTTCTAAGTGTCAATGAGCAGTGAAATCAGGGGTCATTTTAACTTTTGGCGACATGCAAAGGGCCTAACGCCTGCTTCAGGCGTGGGTGAAGGACGCCTCTTGTTTGTCCTTAACCAAAATGGCGGGCGGCGCAGTTCCAGACGGAAATGCGCGCGCAGTTCCTGCCCGCTATATTGGGACTTTAGTAGGCCGGTTAGCGCCCGAAAGACGGGCGCTGCACGGCCGAATTTCTATGCTTCTATATTTATTCCACGCCTACCTTTTGCTGGTGGGAGGCATAGATGTATTCAGAGTGTTGACTCTATCATAAAAAAGGTACAATTTATTGTGCCAATATACTTGTAGAAATGCTGTTCCTATAATTCTGCTTTCGATCTTAATCAAATACTTAATGTTGTAGGGCTTGGGATATTTTAAGAAAATAAATAACTTGAAATAAGTGCTATTTATTGAAGATTGCACTAGTAAAGCCGTACAGCAGGAGTTGTAGTATGCCTCTGAGAGAGAGGCACTGGAGGAATTGACCTCTCCGCTATTCAGTGTCATTTTCTTCCAGCTCCCTTTATATTACAGGCAATATTTTTTGACTTTTAAGACGTGAAATCAGATCCTCTCTTCTGGGTTATATTTGTAAAACATTCATCAATACGGGGCTGAATTTGATGCAATTGGTAGGACTGCAAAATGGGAGCTGAGATTCTTGCCTCTCTTTCTTTTGCAGAATACTTGCTTTGCAAGGCAAAAAGTACTGAGCCATTCAGAGTAGGAATGAGATATTCTGGCTTCTGGCAAAGATGTAATGATTTCTGCTCGGAACAGTGAAAAATTCAGCTCTTCAAAGAGACATGCCAGGTTGACGAGCACCATTTGACTCCCCTTGAAGAGTGGTGAGCTTAAGGATCACTGGGCCTCCTCCAAACAGCATGCAGCTTTAAAGAAGAGTTCCCGCTTTACAAGTCCCCCGAAAAATGTTAAAATAGCAAAATCTATGGAGCAAATCAATAGTGAACTATATGTGTAAGTCCGTCGGGTAAATGAGCAGAAGGTGTCCATTTTGGAGCAAAAGCACTTCAATGAAGAAACCATACTTTAAATCGTTAGCTTCAGCAAAAGATTAATGCTTGCTACTAAAAGCAGAATGATCTTGGCAGGATAATATTTAGGATTGTGGGCTCACCTGAGTTAAAATAGTGATCTGAATTTTTTGTTAATAAAGATATTCTGAGAAATGTTCTACCTCAATAACTAAGAATGGCTTAGAATTAACAGCACAGAAACAGGCCATTCGGCCCGACATGCCTGTGCGCCACATGAGCCTCCTTCCTCCCTACGTCTTTGAATGAGGATGTTTTACGAAATGCAGTATAAAACACAGTACAAAACTCCAAACTACTGTACATGCATGACTGTGCTCTGTAAGATAACAAGCGAGAGTCTAACCACCGCCCCTTGACATTCAACGGCATTACATCACCGAACCCTCCACCATCAACATGCTGGGGGTCACCATTGACCAGAAACTTAACTGGACCAGCCACATAAATACTGTGGCAACAAGAGCAGGTCAGAGGCTGGTTATTCTGCGGCGAGTGTCTCACCTCCTGACTCCCCAAAGCCTTTCCACCATCTACAAGGCAGAAGTAAGGAGTGTGATGGAATACTCTCCACTTGCCTGGATTAGTGCAACTCCAACAAAATTCAAGAAGCTCAACACCATCCAGGACAAAGCAGCCTGCTTCATTGCCACTCCATCCACCACTTTAATCATTCACCGGCGTACTGTGGCTGCAGTGTGGACCATCTACAAAATGCACTGCAGCAACTCGCCAAGGCTCCTTCGGCAGCACCTCCCAAACTCCCAAACTCTTCCATCTAGAAGGACAAGGACAGCAGGCGCATGGGAACATCACCACCTCCAAATTCCCCTCCAAGTCACACATCATCCTGACTTAGAAGTATATCGCCGATCCTTCATCGTCGCTGGGTCAAAATCCTGGAACTCCCTCCCTAACAGCACTGTGGGGGTACTTTCACCACACGGACTGCAGCGGTTCAAGAAGGCGGCTAACCACCACCTTCTCAAGGGCAATTAGGGATGGGCAATAAATGATGGCCTTGCCAGCGACGCCCACATCCCATAAAAACACATTTTTAAAAAAGGAGCAGGTCAGAGGCTGGGTATTCTGCGGTGAGTGTCTCACCTCCTGACACTCCAAAGCCTTTCCACCATCTACAATGCGCAAGTAAGGAGTGTAATGGAATACTCTCCACTTGCCTGGGTGAGTGCGGCTTCAACAACACTCAAGAAGCTCGTCACCATCCAGGATAAAGCAGCCCGCTTGATTGGCACCACATCCACCACCTTTAGTGCTCTAAGGGAAATGGTAGCGCTTGATTTAGTGCTCTACTTCCCTCTTGGAGCGCTAAACTGGAAGTTCCCGTCGGAATCAATTGTGTAGCCCCCAGTGATAATTTTGTACTCCCACAAATGTTATCGCCCCAAACAGGACGCTACACAATTACTAGCCCATTGGATCTATTTTCTAGACACTTGGGGCTAGAAATTCATTATAGCCAAGAAATGGGCAGTGTTTAGACTAAAAATGGTTAAGTAGCACCAGTTGAAAAATCGTCTAGGCTGCACGCAAAATTAGTCCTCACTCCTCATTAAAATAATTGCAGAGTCATGGTTCTAGCCTAAACGCTCAAGCTCATTGGCATTACACTGAAAAGATGGATCAATATTGGGGGCAGCCGAAACGCAAGTAATGATTGCAACAGGCTTTTTCCACTACTTAAAGGGGAGGTTCATTGATGCTGCAGCACCTCATTCTCAGTATTGTTGGGTGTGCAGCTGCCTCAACAACCATAAGAAGAAGGATAAGGAGAAGGAGCACTTATTTACAAATCCTGATGGCAGATCTCCACCCCAGGGAGAGAGCCCGGAGGTTTTCCGAGGAAGCTTTGGAGGCATTGGTTTTAGCGGTGGAGAGAAGGCGGGCAGTCCTGTACCCCCCAACTGGCAGGAGGCCCTCACCACAAGTCTGCCAGCCTATCTGGAGGGAGGTGGCACACCACATCACGGGCAGCACTGTGCTCCCCAGGACCCACACCCAGTGCAGGAGGAAGTTTAACGAGCTCACTTAGGTGGTCAGGGTGAGTGAAGACTTCAACAAATGCTACATACCACCATCTGTATCACAATGCACCACACCCCCAGCACTCACCCACCAACAATCTCTACCTAGCAACACTAACACCCACATCTCATACCTTGCACACAATGACAGCTATTCAACTATGACAGGCACAAGGGTCATTAGTTAATAGAATTCATGTCATATGTCTGAAATGTTTATAGATATATTTATTAAGTGTCTTTGGAATATTTTGTGGTCTCTCTCATTTCACCTTTGTGCCCAGGAGGGCGCTGTGACATGCCATGAGACAGGGATTGTATGATGGGGATGTGGTGAGCTATGGGGATCTGGGGTTTCATTCATGCAAATCAGAGTCTGATGAGCCATCACGGACAGCCCGTCCAGAAGGCCGATTGACTTTCTGCCTCCTCACTCCCTCCTGTTCCTCCTTCTCCTCCTCCTCCTCATCCTCCTCCTCTTCCTCCTTGTCCTCTTCCTCCTCATCCTCCTCTGCCTCATCCTCTTCCTCCTCTCCCTCCTCTGCCTCATCCTCTTCCTCCTCTTCCTCCTCTCCCTCCTCTGCCTCGTCGCTCACCTGAGGTAATCCCGCAATCCCGCAGCTCCCATGACTGTGAGGAAGTGTTGTGAGCAGAAGCCTATAACAAGTAATGAGTGACTTCTGCACTTGAAACAACACACCCTGTCACCATAACAACTTGAAATAACTGAAGAAAGCTGTTTCAGTTGCAGGAAGTAGCAAACAGGCACTGAAGCTGCAGAACCATGTTAGTTGCAGCTGATTGGGGATGGTACCTTTAGATAACGCTGCTGCAGCCTGCTTCCTGCTAGTAGACACCAGCTCTCCCTGTCTTTGGTCTGCGCTGCCATTAAGGTAAGTGGCTATAATGAAGTTGGGAGATTGGACACCCAGTGAGCGTTGCACACTCACTGATGTCACAATCTCCATGATGGCAAAGTCCCTGATGATTGAGTTTACCAGCAGCGCTACTGGCAACACCGATAGGGTGTGCGACACTGGAACCGGCATCAGCTGTCATTACAGCTGTCAACGGCATTTCAGCACTATCTTGTGGTGTTAACGTGCGGTGCAAACCGCACGAATCTTTCCCCCTGAGGACTTGTCAGTTGGACTGCAATGGTTCAGCTTCCAGTCCGGCACATGCCTGGGCATCGTCTGATGAAGTAAGGCTACACAGAGGAAGTATTCTTCTTCTTTGAACCAATGCTACACTTGACAGCTGGCGCAAAATGGGCAAAGTGTTTCATTTCCCAGCACTGATATCTTTCAGTGACACAATTTAACAGGAGTACTGTCTTGTCAGAAGGTCTCATAGGCAAATGGAATAGTAGCTGTAAGAAATTGTGAATTGGAAGAAATTGTGAATTGTAAAAAAAATAATTGTTTTATAAAAGAAATGCGTTTGCCTAGCTCAGCAGCCAGGATAAGCTGATGACACAGAAGAAACCAATCATGTCAGATAAGGAGTTGCACAAAGAGCTGAGGTTGCTTACAAGGGTATAACGCAGAAACAGGCCTTCATGTAGGTATAGCGAGGCCTGCTAAGAGGTCGAGTAAAGAGCCTTATGATAAACAAACTGTCTAAGAGAAAGTGCAAAATGTCCAAACAGGAGATAAGCAGAGGACTGACCTCATGGGCTGGATTTTGTGAATGGAGGCGAGTTGGAGGTGGGACAGCTGTTTGTCATGTCAATGCCCCGCCTCCATCCTCACCTGACCAACCAGAGGGATTTTCCCCTGATTGAGTTTGGTAAGTCCACCCTGCAGGCTCAGCAGGCCAATTAGGGAGGAAGTCACTGACGGATCACGTCAACGTCAAACGTGCTATCTGTCAAGACTTCTTCAAAGAAGAAATGTCAGCGTTTGACAGCTCTGTGAAGCTGTCAAACACTGACATTCTCTTTAGTTTGATGAGTCCTTGTGTTCAGGACATATCAAACCTTTCAAATTTGTAAATTTCACATGGCTGTTGGAACAGAGGTTCCAACAGCCAGTCTGTGAAATTGACAAGGAGGATGTCGGCTCTCCCGATCCACCGCGGCTAAAGGCTGTAGAATGAAAATAAGGTAAGTGAACACTTTTTTAAACTTATCACTCACTTGCATACTTACCACTCCACACTTGCACCCATCACCTTACTTCCAGGTGCCTCCGACCACCGCAGACCTTCTCCACATCTCCAACCTGGCGGGCTTCTCCGAAGTCGGGAAGCCTTCACCTGTGAAGGTAAAATGGCACTAATCCTTTTTTCTGCCTGTTAACAGGCAGGTAAAAGGATTAAATGCCCTTTCTGCCTCCAGGAGACGGGACCCAAAGCTGCACATCTTCCCACCTCCTGGCAAAAGGGCACAGAGGCGGGATGGGGGCGGCTTTGCCATCCGCACCCACTTTCTCCGAGTTTACGGGCTGTCCTGCCTCCATCCCCACCTCCTCGGAGCTTGGAAAATCCAGCCCCATGAGTCTGGGAGGGATTTGGTGTAGGTAACGATTCCGCTGTAATTGGACAATTGAATACGTAACAAATGATTGATGCGAGGTATCCACTGGCTCACCGAAATATAAGGTATATAAACGGGCAGCCGAAAGGGAAAAATAGGCAGAGAGGGGAAGGGCTTCCCCGGGGTGGATTCATGCTGGCTTCGGCTTAACACCTTGGTCAAGCTCAACCTCTCAGGTGGATTCATGCTAGCTTCAGCTTAACACCGCCGCCAGCCTCGGGAGACGACGAAAGAGGAAGGAACCACTGCCGCAGGCTGCAGGGATCCAGGACCACCGTTCTGCCTCAACTCCCATCTGTCCGTCCAGCCATTCCAGGGCCGGTAAACCTTTCTCATTGGTTGCGGGTTGTATGTCTACTATGTCTATCCTGATTTAACTATAGTTGAACTGTTGCTCCTTAATAAAATGACCTAACACTCCGAAGACCCTTTGAGTAATCTGTGTGTGACCTGTGATCCAAATTTTACCGGCATCAGTTGTCGTTACAGCTGTCAATGGCATTTTCGCGCCAACTTGTGGCGCTAACGTGTGGTGCAAACCACACAAATTTTTCCCTCCGAGGACTTGTCAGTCGGACTGTGTAATGAAATCTGTTTGTCTTGATCCTGTATTCGTTTTGCACTCATGTATATTACCCTCCCCCACTGTGTATAGTTTCACTTCCTCTTTCCCGACTAACCTGGGAGGTTCCAGGTCTTGGCTCTTGGCTCCGCCCCTGACTTCTCTTACATAAAGATCCCAGGATCTGTATGACTCATTCCTGTGAACCAGTCAGCGTGTTGAGATGTTAGCTCTGATCTTAGTGATTAAAAGCCAACTTGTTTAAGTCTATAACTTCTAGTTTTGTGGTTATTGAAGGCCCATCAATTTTAATCACTAAAGAATACTAGGATGGATCGACTCCTAAAACCAGAGCGTCTGGACTTGGATCCACATTCTGCTGAAGCATCAAATCAATTTGGACACTGGCTCAAATGCTTCGAACTCTTCGCGGGGGCCTCATCCGCTAGCGAGGTAGATAAACTGAGTCTACTGACTACTCGCATAAGTCATCGGATTTATTCGTTCATCCGGGACGCCACCTCTTACATGGAGGCCATCACTATCCTGAAGGCCCAATACCAGAGGCCGGTAAACGAAGTGTACGCCAGACATCTGCTGGCTACACGCAGGCAGCGACCAGAGGAATCAATGGACGATTTCTTACAGGGCCTAAAGGACCAGGTCCGGGACTGTAACTGCAAGGCCGTGACGGCCAACGCGTACTCTGACGAATTGGTCCGCGATTCCTTCATCACGGGCCTCAAATCGAATTATATCCGGCAGAGACTGCTGGAGAAGGAGGTCCTGGACTTAAAAAAGGCAGTGGCCACTGCGCGATCACTGGACGTGGCCCAGAGAAACTCTGACTCTTATTCTTCCGGCCATGCGGCCCTCACCGCCTCGTGCGCGCCGAGGGGGCTGCCATCTTGGAGTCAGCCATCTTCCCCATCCAGGTCTCAGACCAGCTCTACGCCGCCGGAGTCCCCACACAGAAGTTCACCCAGGAGTCCTACTACAGCGGCAATGTCTCGAGGCCCGAAATGCTACTTCTGCGGCCAGGCCAAGCACCCCAAACAATGATGCCCAGCGAAGGACGTTACATGCTTCAAATGTAAGAAAAAGGGGCATTTTAGCAAAGTCTGCAGGGGGAATCCGATTTCCAACTCCGTCACCGCCTCGTGCGTGCTGTGCGGGCCGCCATCTTGGGATCCGCCATCTTTTCCCGACTCAACGGCCGCCCAGGGCCCAACAGTGGCTTCGATCACGGTGGATCAATCCAGGCCACACCCGTTGACAAAATCCATGATGGACATACAGGTAAACGGGAATTTAACGAAATGTTTAATTGACTGTGGGAGTACCGAGAGTTTTATCCACCCTAGCCTGGTATGGCGGCACTCATTAACGGTAACCCCCGCATGGAGCAGAATTGCTATGGCTGCTAAGCCCCACACTTCGGACATTTTGGGCTACTGTGTGGTAACACTGACTGTAAAAGGCACAGACTACAAGGATTTTAAACTCCTCGTGATGCCAGAACTCTGTGTTAATGTAATCTTGGGCCTGGACTTCCAGTGCCACCACGAAAGTGTCACGCTAGCATATGGCGGGTCCCAGTCGCCACTCACAGTCTGTGGCCTATCAACCTTAAAAATCAGCCCGTCCCCTTTATTCGCTAATCTCGCTCCGAACTGTAGGCCCATAGCGACCAAAAGTAGACGGTACAGTCTGGAAGACAGACACTTTATCAAGGCGGAAGTGGACAGACTCCTGCGGGAAGGCATTATTGAATGCAGTACCAGCCCGTGGCGTGCCCAAGTAGTCATAGTTAAAAATAGCGAAAAGAAACGGATGGTAATTGACTACAGCCAGACTGTTAATATTTATACCCAGCTGGACGCCTACCCTTTACCCCGCATATCAGAAATGGTCAACCAGATTGCGCAATACCGAGTCTTCTCGACTATCGACCTCAAATCCGCGTATCACCAGCTCCCCATTAGAACGGAGGACCGCCCATACACCGCCTTCGAGGTGAACGGGCGCCTCTACCATTTTCTCAGAGTGCCCTTCGGGGTAACAAATGGGGTCTCGGTCTTCCAACGTGAGATGGACCGCATGGTTGACGAGAATAAACTACAAGCTACCTACCCCTATCTGGACAATGTCACTATCTGCGGGCACAACCAGCAAGACCACGATCTAAATCTTGCGAGATTTTTAAAAACTGCCCTAAAACTGAATCTAACCTACAACGAAGACAAATGTGTCTTCAACACAACCCACCTCTGTATCCTCGGCTGTGTGGTGGAAGATGGGGTAATTGGACCGGACCCTGACCGATTACGCCCCCTAAAGGAACTGCCCCTGCCACACAATCCCAAAGCTTTAAAAAGGTGCCTGGGATTTTTTTTGTATTATGCCCAATGGGTGCCCAATTACTCTGATAAGGCCCGACCCCTCATTAAATCGACGTCCTTCCCACTATCAGCTGAAGCTCGGGAGGCTTTCACCAGTATTAAACAGGACATTGAAAGGGCTGCAGTGTGTGCAGTGGATGAATTCATTCCCTTTCAAGTCGAAAGTGATGCGTCAGACTTTGCCTTAGCTGCGACCCTCAATCAGGCTGGGAGACCTGTGGCCTTCTTCTCCCGAACCCTTCAGGGACCTGAAATCAGGCACTCTTCTGTCGAGAAGGAGGCACAGGCTATAGTGGAGGCAGTGCAGCACTGGAGACACTACCTAGCCGGCAAACGTTTCACCCTGCTCACCGACCAGCGGTCGGTGGCTTTCATGTTTAATAACAAAGAAAGGGGGAAAATCAAGAATGACAAAATACTCAGGTGGAGGATCGAACTATCCACGTTCGACTATGATATTATGTACAGGCCGGGAGCCCTTAATGAACCCCCAGACGCCCTATCGCGGGGAATGTGTGCCAGCATTCATACGGACAAATTACAGGGTCTCCACAATGAACTCTGTCACCCAGGGGTCACCCGACTATACCATTTTATAAAGTCCCGCAATCTTCCCCACTCCATCGAGGAGGTCAGGGCAATGACCAGAGCCTGCCGCATCTGTGCGGAATGCAAGCCTCGTTTCTACAGGCCTGACCGTGCACACCTTATCAAAGCCACACGGCCATTCGAGCGCCTAAGTCTGGACTTCAAGGGACCCCTTCCCTCTGCCGACCGTAACGTATACTTCCTCAATATCATTGATGAATATTCCCGCTTCCCCTTCGCCATTCCCTGCCCAGACATGACCAGTGCCATGGTCATCAAGTGTCTCTGTAATCTATTCTGCATGTTTGGCATGCCGAACTACATACACAGCGATAGGGGGACGTCATTCATGAGTGACGAGCTGCGCCAGTTCTTGCTCTCGAAGGGGATAGCCACTAGCAGAACCACTAGCTACAACCCCCGGGGTAATGGGCAAGTGGAAAGGGAGAATGCTACTGTTTGGAAGGCTGTCACGTTAGCCTTAAAGTCAAAAGGCCTTCCGACCTCCCGCTGGCAGGAAGTCCTCCCAGACGTACTCCACTCCATAAGGTCTCTGTTATGTACTGCCACTAACGCTACCCCTCACGAAAAGATGTTCGTTTTCCCCCGGAAATCCACCTCGGGCATATCTCTACCCGCGTGGCTGACGTCTCCGGGGACAGTACTATTGTGGAAGCACGTGAGAGGCCATAAAATGGACCCCCTTGTGGAAAAGGTACAGCTCCTCCTTGCAAACCCTCAGTACGCCTATATCGAATACTCTGACGGGCGAGAGGACACTGTTTCCATAAAAGACCTCGCTCCCTCGGGGAGCGGAAAGAACGATGGGAGACTACCCGATGAAGACCTACACTACAAAGAGACAGGACGCCCGGAGGTATCAATACCCAACTTTAACCTGAAGGACACTGCAGATAACCTGGAAGACACTGCGGAGGCCCGGACAGCGGAGAAACCAGAATCCACTCCCCTAGAGGCACCCCAACCGGCTTTGCGCTGATCACTGAGAACTGCAAAACCCCCTGACAGACTCACTTATACCAACTTTTAAGAAACATCACCCCGATGGACTAAATCTATAGAAGGGGTGAATGTAATGAAATCTGTTTGTCTTGATCCTGTATTCATTTTGCACTCATGTATATTACCCTCCCCCACTGTGCATAGTTTCACTTCCTCTTTCCCGACTAACCTGGGAGGTTCCAGGTCTTGGCTCTTGGCTCCGCCCCTGACTTCTTTTACATAAAGATCCCAGGATCTGTATGACTCATTCCTGTGAACCAGTCGGCATGTTGAGATGTTAGCTCTGATCTTAGTGATTAAAAGCCAACTTGTTTAAGTCTATAACTTCTAGTTTTGTGGTTATTGAAGGCCCATCAGACTGCAATGGGGATGTGGTGAGCTACGGGGATCTGGGGTTTCATTCATGCGAATTGGAGTCTGATAAGCCAGTCATGGACCGCTCTCCCTGTCATTGATCTGCGCTGCCATTAAGGTAAGTGGCTATAATGAAGTTGGGAGATTGGACACCCAGTGAGCGCTGCACACTCACTGACGTCACAATCTCCATGACGGTGAAGTCCTTGGCGATCGGGTTTACCGGCAGTGCTACTGGCAACACTGATAGGGTGTGCCATGCTGGAACCGGCATCAACTGTCGTTACAGCTGTCAACGGCATTTTAGCGCTATCTTGTGGTGCTAACGTGTGGCGCAAACCGCACGAATCTTTCCCCCGAGGACTTGTCAGTTGGACTTCAGTGGTTCAGTTTCCAGTCCGGCACATGCCTGGGCATCGTCTGATGAAGTAAGGCTACACAGAGGAAGTATTCTTCTTCTTTGAACCAATGCTACACTTGACAGCTGGCGCAAAATGGGCAAAGTGTTTCATTTCCCAGCACTGATATCTTTCAGTGATACAATTTAACAGGAGTACTGTCTTGTCAGAAGGTCTCATAGGCAAATGGAATAGTAGCTGTAAGAAATCGTGAATTGGAAGAAATTGTGAATTGTAAAAGAAATAATGGTTTTATAAAAGAAATGCGTTTGCCTAGCTCAGCAGCCAGGATAAGCTGATGACACATAAGAAACCAATCATGTCAGATAAGGAGTTGCACAAAGAGCTGAGGTCGTTTACAAGGGTATAACGCAGAAACAGGCCTTCATGTAGGTGTAGCGAGGCCTGCTAAGAGGTTGAGTAAAGAGCCTTATGATAAACAAACTGTCTAGGAGAAAGTGCAAAATGTCCAAACAGGAGATAAGCAGAGGACTGACCGCATGGGCTGGGTTTTGTGAATGGAGGCGAGTTGGAGGCGGGACAGCTGTTTGTCGTGTTCAATGTCCCGCCTCCATCCTCGCCTGACCAACCAGAGGGGATTGTCCCCTGATTGAGCTTGTTAAGCCCACCCTGCAGGCTCAGCATCGTCTGATGAAGTAGGGCTATGCAGAGGAAGTATTCCTCTTCTTTGAACGAATGCTACACTTGACAGCAGGTGCAAAACGGGCAAAATATTTCATTTCCCAGCACTGACCTCTTTCAGTGACACAATTTAACTAGAGTACTGTCTTGTCAGAAGGCCTCATAAGGCAAGTGGAATAGTAGCTCCTTCACTAACTGACCGATTCTGAATGGCAGCCTCATCGTGGCCTCTTAATGCTAACTGTTGTTTGGTTGCCTTTTCATAATGTTTTGCCAACAACAACAACTTGTATTTATATAGCACCTTTAGCATAGTAAAACATCCCAAGGCGCTTCACAGGAGTGTTATAAGACAAAGAACTGACACCGAGCCACATAATAAATTAGGGCAGATGACCAAAAAGCTTGTTCAAAGAGGTAGATTTTAAGGAGCGCCTTAAAGGAGGAAAGAGAGGTAGAGAGGCGGAGAGGTTTAGGCAGGGAATTCCAGAGCTTAGAACCTAGGCAGCTGAAGGCACGGCCACCGATGGTTGAGCGATTATAATCAGCGATACTCAAGAGGGAAGAATTAGAGGAGCGCAGATATCTTGGGGGGTTGTGAGGCTGAAGGAGTTTACAGAGATAGGGAGGGCCGAGGCCATGGAGGGATTTGAAAACAAGGATGAGAATTTTGAAATCGAGGCGTTGCTTAACCGGGAGCCAATGTAGGTCAGCGAGCACAGGGGTGATGGGCGAACGGGACTAGGTGCGATTTAGGACACGGGCAGCCGAGTTTTGGATGACCTCAAGTTTACATAGAGTAGAATGTGGGAGGCCAGCCAGGAGTGCGTTGAAATAGTCAAGTCTAGAGGTAAAAAAGGCATGGATGAGGGTTTCAGCAGTGGATGAGCTGAGGCAAGGGCGAAGACGGGCAATGTTACGGAAGTGGAAATAGGCGGTCTCAATTATGCCGTGGATATGTGGTCAGAAGCTCATTTCAGGGTGAAATATGACACCAAGGTTGCGAACAGTCTGGATCAGCCTCAGACAGATGCTAGGGAGAGGGATGGAGTTGGTGGCTAGGGAACAGAGTTTGTGGTGGGGGCCCAAAGACACTGGCTTTGGTCTTCCCAATATTTAATTGGAGAAAATTTCTGCTCATCCAGATCTGTATGTCGGACAAGCAGTGTGTCAATTTAGAGACCGTAGAAGGGTCTAGAGAAGTGGTGCTGAGGTAGAGCTGGGTGTTGTCAGTGTACACGTGGAAACTGATGCTGTGTTTTCGGCTGATATCGCCAAGGGGCAGCATATACTATTTTCTACAGCTATAGCAGATCGGTAGCTGCAGAAATGTCATGGTGAATAGAGGGCCAAAGGCTGGACAGTTGGGATTTCGTAAGTGCAGTTGTAACAGAGTTGGGAGAGAGGTTTTTCCAGGGGCGGACACAGAAGGAAGTAGGGTTGGGTGGGGGAAGGGGGTGTGGGTGGAGAACGATACAAGGATGTGGTCAGTGATGGCCTTATCTGCGATTGACACAATGGGAGTAGCGAGGCCATGAGAGATGGCAAGGTCAAGGGGGTGGCCATGAATATGGGTTGGAGAGTTCACATGGAGGGAGAGATTAAGGGAATATAGGAGGGTAGTGAACTCAGAGGAGAGAGAGCATGATGAATTGAGAGAGAGGTTGAAATCACCGATGCAGAGGCTGAGGGAGGGAAGCAGTGAGGATATCTCGGTGATAAAATTTTTAGCGTACTTGGGTGGGCAGTAGAGAACGAGAATTGTAAATGAGAGGTGAGACTGGTGGAACAAGAGGAGATGCTTAAAGGAGGAGAAAGTGCCGGATGAGTAGGGGGACAGGCCAAGATGTGATTTGGCGATGAGAGTTACACCGTCACCACGCCGGTCTGAGCGGGGCAAGTGGTGGAAGGTATAGCCAGCTATTGCCTGTTAAATATCGAAAATGAATTGCGTTTAAATTGCAGCTAATCTGTTTACTGTGCATTTTACTGCTAGAATGGCACGGTGTGGCAATATGTGATTGTTAACTGAGCACACAACCAAACTAGCAAGGCAGGCAAAGAAGCAGGTTAATGCTGCCCAGGATGCTTTCCATACAAACCTAAATATAGGCTTGTTAGCGAAATGGCTCAGGCTGCTGTCTAACGGCAGAATAGATTATTGTTTCAGCAAATTAAGCTTCCAGCGTATGTCGCATGTTCTACAAGTTGTTTTTTATACCCCCCCCCCCCCCCATTGGTGCTGGAATTAATGCCTTCATTGATTTTAGTGGAAAAAGTAGGCTGAATAAATGCTCTAAGGAGAACAACCCCAGCTTCTACGATAGCAAAATACTGCGGATGCTGGCAATCCGAAATAACAACAGAAAACGCTGGAAAAACTCAGCAGGCCAGGGCAGCATCCGTGGAGAGAGAAACAGAGTTAACGTTTCAGGTCGATGACCCTTCAGAACTGAGAAAAAAGCCGGAAATGAAACAGATTAAAAGGCCAGTTTGGGGGCTGGGAAATGGGGGAGGGGATGAAAGAAGAAAAGGGAAGGACTGAGAGGTGAAGAGACATTAAGAGATATTCAAGACGACAACCCCAGCTTCTACGTGGATAGATTGGTGGGGTTGTTCTCCTTAGAGGAGAGAAGGTTGAGAGGAGATTTGATAGAGGTGTTCAAAATCATGAGGGGTCCAGACAGAGTAGATAGCGAGAAACTCTTCCCATTGGCGGAAGGGTCGAGAACCAGAGGACACAGATTTAAGGTGATTGGCAGAAGAACCAAAGGCAACATGAGGAAAAGCTTTTATACGCAGCGAGCGGTTATGATCTGGAATGCACTGCCTGAAAGGGTGGTGGAGGCAGACTCAATCACGGCTTTAAAAAGGGAATTGGATAAGTACCTGAAGGAAAAAAAATTTGCAGGGCTACAGGCAAAGCACAGAAGAGTGGGAGCAGCTGAAGTACTCTTGCAGAGAGCCGGCACGGGCTCGACGGGCCGAATGGCCTCCTTCTGTGCTGTAACCATTCTATGATTCTATGACTCTATGAAGACGAGGAATAGATTTTCCTGGAGGTCATTTTTAGTTTGGCCGCGGGCGGTAAACTAGTGGTCGCAGCTCACCTGTTATAGATCCTGCCCGATTTCCCAAAGGATGGAGGATTACGATCTATAGCCGATAGTTTTTCACCAACAGCCAGACAGAAAATGATCCCTCTGGTCCTGTACCCAAATGTACTAGATCATCAGGGAGCAGCAGATACAGGAACATTGTGCAGGTTGCAGCAATCCTGGGAGCCTTCCTGGAAGAAAAATCAGGTGGGCTCCTTGTTGGACATGCGTTCCTCACCCCCACCTCTCCCCGCTCCCCTGAATTTCCTGTATTTGTTGCACCCAGGTGCTCCAGTGGGACCAGGAAATTCTACCCCATAAATTGCTAACAGATGACTTGTCCAGGATCAGTGCTGCTCTGACCAGTGCTAGCCCTTTAAAAAAAAAAGGGATTCATGAGCATTAGCAAAAACTTAGTGTAGCGTTTGTTGGCACTACAATCAAATTAAAAAAAGGGGAGTATTTTACACTAACCTGCTGTGAGTCACCATAATGAGCAGAAAGCTTTTGAAGTGTCCTCATGGCTACTGGGTCAGCATAGTGGAGAGGGAGAGGGAGAGGAGCTGGCGCGAACAAATTTCCATGGAGAAGTCAGCCTCTGTTTCTAGGTGATCTGGACATTGCAGGATTATAAATGATTGTGGTTAACATGTCTAATGTGAGGAAAAATATAACTTGAAAAGGAAGTAAAAAAGAAGGAACTTGCATTTATATAGCGTCTTTCACAACCTCAGATTCAGATTCAGATTAGATTTATTTGCCATATGTAACAAGTACAATGGAATGCTTGTTCCCCGTAGGGACGCGTCAGCTATACATACAGCGCCGCGTTCAGAGTCAATACAATGGCTTCCCGTGGCAGTGGGAGCACGATGTCCCTCAGCCGCTCCGTCCTCCTCTTCACCGCGGCCTCCTCCTCACTGTTGCCGGCTCCACGTGTGGTGGCCTGCTTCTCCCGCTCTAGCCACCATGCCCGGCTCCCCTCCTCCCATCTGGACTGCGAGTTACCCGAAATGGAGCTGCCGGCCGACGTCAGGATGTCCCAAAGTGCTTTACAGCCAACGAAGCACTTTTGAAGTGTAGTCACTGTTGTAATGTAGAAAATGCAGCAGCCAAATTGCACACAGCAAGGTCCCATAAACAGTAAAATGACCAGATAATCTGTTTTAGTAATGTTGGTTGGAGATAAATGTTGGCCAGGACGTCAGGAGAACTCACTCGTTCTGCTTCAATAGTGCCATGGGATCTTTTACGTCCACCTGAGAGGGCAGACGGGGCCTCAGTTTAATGTTTCATCTGAAAGATGGCACCTCCAAGAGTGTAGCACTCCCTCAGTACTGCACTGGAGTGGCAGCCTAGATGTTGTGCTCAAGTCTCTGGAGTAGGAAGGAAAGTCTAAGGGGATTGCTTTTGTTGAAAGTATCCCAATTTCTTAAAGGAAAAGAGATGAGGGGTCTAGTGAAATTTTTAAAACATTTTTAATTTGTTTTTTATGGGATGTGGGTGTTGCTGGCAAAGCCAATATTTATTGCCCATCCTTAATTGCCCTTGCGAAGCTGGTGGTGAGCCGTCTTCTTGAACCACTGCAGCCCGTGTGGTGAAGGTACTCCCATAGTGCTAAGAGGTAGGGAGTTCCAGGATTTTGACCCAGTGACGATGAAGGATCGGTGATATACTTCTGAGTCAGGATGCTGTGTGACTTGGAGGGGAAGTTGGAGGTGGTGGTGTTCCCATGTGACTGCTGCCCTTGTCCTTCTAGGGGGAAGAGGTTGCGGGCTTGGGAGGTGCTGCTGAAGAAGCCTTGGTGAGTTGCTGCAGTGCATCTTGCAGATGGTACACACTGCAGCCATGGTACACCGGTGGTGGAGGGAGTGAATGTTTAAGGTTGTAGAGGGGTTGCCAATCAAGCGGGCTGCTTTGTCCTGGATGGTGTCGAGCATCTTGAGTGTTGTTGGAGCGTCACTCATCCAGGCAAGTGGAGTGTATTCCATCACACTCTTTACTTGTGCCTTGTAGATGGTGGCAAGGCTTTGGGGAGCCAGGAGGTGAGACACTTGCCGCAGAATACCTAGCCTCTGACCTGCTCTTGTTGCCACAGTATTTATGTGGCTGGTCCAGTTAAGTTTCTGGTCAATGGTGAACCCCCCATGATGTTGATGGTGGGGGATTCGGCGATGGTAATGCCACTGAATGTCAAGGGGCGGTGTTTAGACTCTCGCTTGTTGGAGATAGTCATTGCCTGGCACTTCTGTGGCGCGAATATTACCTGCCACTTATCAGCCCAAGCCTGAACGTCGTCCAGGTCTTGTTGCATGCGGGCATGGACTGCTTCGTTATGTGAGGAGTTGTGAATGGCACTGAACACTGTGCAGTCATCAGCGAACATCCACATTTCTAACCTTATGTTGGAAGGAAGGTCATTGATGAAGCAGCTGAAGATGGGCCTAGGACACTGCCCTGAGGAACTCCTGCCGCGATGTCCTGGGGCTGCGATGATTGACCTTCAATCACCACAACCATCTTCCTTACAGGAATATGAAAGAGTGTAGACCATTGGGATTAGTTTTTGTAACGCTCTAGCATTTATACTCAATGGGCTGGATGGACTCCTCGGGGTCAATTTTGAATTTTGTGCGACTGACCAGTGGAGCACACTGACCGGCCGTCCATTCTGTTGATGAAAAGGAAGCCACGATTTTAAGGCCCTGGCCTCATTTGAGTAATCCCTGGCCTCGATCTCCCTGTCATCCCCGACACCGATCCCGATTCCCGACCCAGGCCATGGGATTTGACCCCCGACCCAGGCCCCCATCCCGATCCCCGGCACAGGCTCTGGCCCCCGACCCATGCTGCTATATCAATCCCTAACCCAGGCCTGACCGCCCAACAACAGTTACCTGAGGATCGCTTCTCAATCTCTTGTCCGGTGGGCTCTTCACCCTATTAAAATGAGGCCCAAGGCCCGGTATCTGGAGAGCTTCGAGCCTCACCAGTCAGGCACAGGGGGTGCGTGTTGATTGCACACTACGCCCCCCCATCCCGCGCCCAAAAATGGAATCTGCCCAATGTTTCTAGTTGTTCCTCCAAAATGTTATTTTCAAATCTATTCCCTTGAAGGTTTTCGCCAGTGTTCACTAAACATAGAAGATAGGAGCAGGAGTGGGCCATTCAGCCCCTCGAGCCTGTTTCAGCATTTAATGAGATCATGGCTGATCATCCAAATTCAGTACCCTGTCCCTGCTTTCTCCCCATATCCCTTGATCCCTTTAGCCTTAAGAAATATATCTAACTCCTTCTTGAATATATTTAATGAATTGGCCTCAACTGCCTTGTGTGGTAGAGAATTCCACAGATTCACCACTCTCTGGTTGAAGAAATTCCTCCTCATCGCAGTCCTAAATGGCTTACCCCTTATCCTTAGACTGTGACCCCTGGTTCTGGACTCCCCCGCCATCGGGAACATCCTTCCTGCATCTAGTCTGTCGAGTCCTGTTATAATTTTATAAGTTTCAATGAGATCTCCTCTCATTCTTGCTCCTGTACTTGAATCCTCTCGCTATGAAGGCCAACATACCATTTGCCTTCTTAGCTACCTGCTGCACCTGCATGCTTACCTTCAGCGACTGGTGCACAAGGACACCCAGGTCTCATTGCACTTCCCCTTTTTCCAATCTATTGCCATTCAGATAATAATCTGTCTTCCTGTTTTTGCCACCGAAGTGGATAACCTCACATTTATCCACATTATACTGCATTTGCCATGCTTCTGCCCAATCACCCAACCTGTCGAAATCATACTGGAGTTTCTCTGCATCCTCCTCACAGCACACACGCCCACCCAGCTTTGTGTCATCTGCAAACTTGGAGATATTACATCTAGTTCCCTCGTCTAGATCATTTATATATATTGTGAATAGCTGGGGTCCTAGCACCGATCCCTGCAATACCCCACTAGTCACTGCCTGCCACTCGGGAAAAAAACCCGATTATTCCAACTCTTTGCTTCCTGTCTGCCAACCAGTTCTCTATCCAAGACATTACCTTACCCCCAATCCCGTGTGCTTTAACTTTGCACACTAATCTCTTATGCGGGACCTTATCGACAGCCTTCTGAAAGTCCAAATACACCACATCCACTGGTTCCCCCTTATCTATTCTACCAGTTACATCCTCAAAAAATTCCAGTAGATTAGTCACTGAGTAAATACAGTCAGTCCTAAAGAAATATTCCATCCAGAAAGGCAACTAAATAAATAATTCACTAACAAGTTAGCAATTGCTGCAACAGGCGTATGCTAAAACAGAAACTGCCACCAAGTCATAAAAGAGGAACAACAGAGAGATTGGTTTTTAGGCACCAAATAGTCTGTGTGCAAACACCTGTTTGAAAGTGATAAACTGTCCATAATGGGCTCTGTAAACTGCTCAAGTGTCTCACGGAGACTCAAGGGAACACCATCAGCAGAAGTGAAGTTTTATGGGAAAAACGAGTGAGACAGATTGAAACCCTATTTAAATATATAGAGAAGTGTTCATTTTTGAAAGAGTAAGACCTGCAGAAACAGGTTACATTTCTTTTCCGGACCAAAAAAGGAGCGAGTTTTATTTGAAGTAAATTAAACTTGACAGGTCTGGTCTTGCATCATCGGGCCCTGTGTTGTGTTGCCAGGCAGTTCAGGATGTATACATTGCGGGAATCCTGAACGGCCGAGGCTGCTTCCGATAATGAGGGGTCTTTTTTGGGTAACACGCACAGGGGCGCAAAGTAAATCACACACGTGGTCAATAACATGATCCTAATGCTCAGTAATGGTGGTTTCACATTGAGTTTATTTCCATCCATTTTCTTAACAGCCCAGATGGTGTACTCTTTCATTAAAATTATATATTGATGGATTTTTTTTTCTGTTATTCCACAAGGAAAGAAACATTAGTGCTAGACATAGAACGTTTTCAATATTTAGCACCTGATGTCAGTATTGACCAAATCAAGTCTACAATGGGAAACATGCAGAGAAAAGGGCTCACTGCCCAAGAACATGCCTTGACCTCTGCCTTAAAAGGGCACCGATTACGTCACCAGTACAACGTTTCTGCTTCCATCAACTAATGAGCTCTCTGAGGTACGATGCCAATTTAGTGTTGGTGAGCACCAAGTTTTTAGCAGCATTTCGTGACACATGCAAGGAACTTCATTGCCGACTTAAGGCACTTTGGCCAAGAAATCGGAGTAGTGGCGGGGACCACCATGGAATGGGTCGCAATTGGAACGCGTGTCCAAAGATGCCGGCCTGAAGCCCGCTGGAGGTTGGGCGCCGGGCCTCAGCTACGTAAAACCACTGGGCTGCCGATGCCAAAGGGGACATATCCTTAAAATCAGCGACCAGGCCATTCAGGAGAGATGTTAGGAAACACTTCTTCACGCAAAGGATGATAGAAGTGTGGAACTCTCTCCCACACAAAGCAGTAGATGCTCGCCCAATCTTTGGCCCAGAAATTAGGTTCGGGGGCTTGCCGCGCGTGCAAGCCCCCGATGTGCACTCACCCGGTGCACCGACATCTGAAGCCTGGGCCTGCTTGGAATTCCTGTCACTGGCCCGGTTCAGATGTCGGCGCGATGTGCTTGCCTGATCCAGCGGCATAGTTAGTGCGATGTGCCGGCTGGGATCAGGTGAGCACTGTGCAGCCAATCAGGGGAGGGGAAATTTCATTCATGAGTTTGATAGTAAGAACTGTCAAACTCATGAAAAGTACGGGCGCCCAAAAGACTAGTTTCACTTTAAATAAAATTTTTAAAAACATCCCAATAATTAAATAAACTATAAATAACTTTAAAAAAAACTTTTTTAAACAATTAATCAAATTTTTGAAAAAAATATTCTTTTTAAAAATCGGGTCTAAAACTACGCTTACCTTACTCTAAAGTCCTTAAAAACAATAAAGCTGTGGAAAAAATGTTATAATTTTAAGTAATAGACCACTTACCTTAAAGAATGAAGTCTTTACGTCTCCTTTTTACATTAAAGGCGAGGCCCTTACACACGCACAAACCTGTGGAAAAAAAGGAATTTCAGCGTGCACGCGCAGACTCCTGCGCGCACGCGTTTGTCCTCTGAACCCCTTGGTTCAGAGGACAGGAAATGCCAGTTTCCCGCGCATGCGCTGTGCATGCTGAAACCCGGCACTTCCAACGGGCCCATGCGTGAGTATCCCGTCCGTACTCACGCGTTGGGACCGGAAAATGTTAAATCTGAGATCGATAGGCTTTTGCCAGACATGGCTATAAAAGAAGCCAAGGCAGGTGGATAGAGTTAGGATACAGATCATTGAATGGCGGAACAAGCTCAAGGGGCTGAATGGCCTACTCCCATTCCTATCACGAGGTAACTCGCCGGTTGGGGCCTTAGACAATTCTGCCAGCTCCGATGCCGAGCGGGCCTGCAGGTCGGTCCTGCAGCTGTGGGAAAGGCAAAGCAGAGGGGGAGGGAGGCGAACCCGGGCTGCAAGCGGCTTGCAGTATTCCTGTGGAGCCAGGATGAGCACACCTGCTCCTGCTGGCTCCACAGATGTGAACGTATCAAAAAGTTACTTACCCTTTCGTGGGCAGCTTCCAGCAGGCCCTGAAACAAACGCTGTCGAGGCCGCTGTAGGCCCATAAAAACTGAGCGGACCGCGTGCTCCGACCAATTGATGATGAATTTCGAAGGGGGGGTCCTAAAACAGGCATTAGCACCCTAATTTGCATATTCCAGTGGCCTGTTTCAGGTGACATAGAAACATAGAAGATAGGAGCAGGAGTAGGCCATTCGGCCCCTCGAGCCTGTTCCGCCATTTAATGAGATCATGGCTGATCATCCAAATTCAGTACCCTGTCCCTGCTTTCTCCCCATATCCCTTGATCCCTTTAGTCTTAAGAAATATATCTAACTCCTTCTTGAATATATTTAATAAGTTGGCCTCTACTGCCTTCTGTGGTAGAGAATTCCACAGGTTCACCACTCTCTGGGTGAAGAAATTCCTCCTCATCTCTGTCCTAAATGGCTTACCCCTTATCCTTAGACTGTGACCCCTGGTTCTTGACTTCCTCTGCCATCGGGAACATCCTTCCTGCATCTAGTCTGTCTAGTTCTGCTAGAATTTTATAAGTTTCAATGAGATCCCCTCTCATTCTTCTAAACTCTAGCGAATATAAGCCTAATTGACCCAATCTCTCTTCATACGTCATTCCTGCCATCTCAGGTATCAGTCTGGTGAATCTTCGCTGCACTCCCTCCATGGCAAGAACATCCTTCCTCAGATAAGGACATTTGGAAGTCTAGTACACTAGACACTTATATACTAGTTGCCTCAAGCACAGTCCAGGCCTCAGGCCTCCGCACTGGGTAATACGAGAATCTGGTACCCAATGCCTTGAAGCGCATCACATTTTATACTGTGAAGCATTGCTTCTGTGTATTACTTGTAAATAAACCCGATTATTAATTTTAGCCTGCTCTTTTCGGTTTAATGATTATGGCATTCGTCTCCTTTCATTGCAGCTTGAACAATGTGATGACAATGCCACACGATCTCTGGTTCACTATATACTGTAATTAGGGAGTGATTGTTTTTTGCATTGCATGTCATCCCACTCATAGTACGGATACGGTTTTGTTTCATAGAGGACTCAGTCTGCTAATGGAAATGATCTTTTGGCTGTAAGCATTAAAGAAGGAGAAATCCTGAACTGTAACACCACACTCCCATTCATGGAACAGATGTATTGATTTAGTTTTACAATAATTCAACCATATAGAACCGTTTAGAAGAATGAGAGGTGATCTCATTGAAACATACAAAATTCTTACAGGGCTTGACAGGGTAGATGCAGGGAGGATGTTTCCCCTGGCTGGGGAGTCTAGAACCAGGAGTCACAGTCTCAGAATAAGGGGTCGGCCATTTAGGACTGAGATGAGGAGAAATTTCTTCAATCAGGTGGTGAACCTTTGGAATTCTCTACCCCAGAGGGCTGTGGATGCTGAGTCGTTGAGTATATTCAAGACAGAGATCGATAGATTTTTGAATATTAAGGGAATCAAGGGATATGGAGATAGTTCAGGAAAGTGGAGATGAGGTAGAAGATCAGCCATGATCTTATTGAATGGCGGAGCAGGCTCGAAGGGGCCGAATGGCCTACTCCTGCTCCTATTTCTTATGTTCTTATGTAATACAAATCCGGGCCAATAAGGCCAGTTTCTCTTGACGCTCATGAATGGAATTTTATTCCATAGATAATTTCAACCCTCTCTCCTATCCCAACCCAGGATAATTGTTAGACATTATACCAGTTCAACCAGTAACAAAATAGAAGCCTTTGGTTGTTGATAGAACGGTAATGCCACATTGTTTAACGTATTCGACAGTTCTGGTCATTTGGAAGAACAGATGGAAAACATGGATGACATCAGATATGATGATGGATTACTAAACAAACCTGAATAGAAAACGAAGATTCAAAAATAAACACTGTTTGTGTTCTGGGATAACATCCTTAATCAACCAGATGCTCACTTGCCAAAAACTAAAATTTAAAGGATTTCTGGAAAAAACAATTTACATGAACTACCTGATACAGGGATCGATAAAACAGAATCATTGGATAATACAGCACACAAGGGGGCCATTCAGCCCATCGTGCCTGTGTCAGCCCTTTGAAAGAGCTCTCCAATTAGTTCCACTCCCCCTGCTCTTTCCCCATAGTCCTGCAAATTGTTCCTTTTCAAGTATTTATCCAATTCCCTTTTGAAAGTTACTATTGAATCTGCTTCCACCGCCCTTTCAGGCAGCGCATTCCAGATCATAACAACTCGCTGCGTAAAAACGTTTCCCCTCATCTCCCCCCTGGTTCTTTTGCCAATTATCTTAAAACTGTGTCTTTTGGTTACCAATCCTCCTGCCAGTGGAAACAGTTTCACTCTAACTACTCTATCAAAGCCCTTCACAATTTTGAACACCTCTATTAAATCTCCCTTTAACCTGCTCTGCTCTAAGGAGAACAATCCTTAGTCCCGCCACATAATGGAAGTCCCTTCCAAGAAAAACCTTCAAGCTTTCAGAGCACACTGCCATCAATGACTTTTTCAATGTAGTCAATGACATCAAAAATACCGTACAATGAGCCAACAAGTACTGTGAGGACCATCAACCATCAAGGCGTAAAACAACGATTCTCCTTTAAAGTATTTTTGCATCTTATAGACTTGAAGTTGGATGTGGCAAACTTGGAGATGCCATGGCAAATTAGAATGGAAATCTCATTGACCTTTTGAAACATTTCCATATTGCAGTCGATGCTAATACTTTCTCAGTCTTTGTTGATAATGTGAAAACATACACAGAATTCAATAGAGATGATCTGAGCACAGAAAACAGTGATCACACTCCATTGTGACCAGGTGTTGAAGCTGAGAAATAGAAGCCAGCACCATTGATTCTCCAGAAGCTGAAGAAATGGCGTGCATTTATATAGCACCTTGGGTGGAGAAAAACATCACAAGGCTTTTCAGCTGTGAATGGGAAAATGGACGCCAAGACAAAGAAGGAAAGAATACGAGGGAGGGACCAAAAAGCTTGGTGGGTTTTAAAGGAAAAGTGGCAGGTGGAGAGGCAAACGGGTCAAGGGAGGGAATTCCGGAGCATAGGACCTACACAGGTGAAATACAGCCACCAATGGTGGGGCGAAAGGGGAGGGGAGTGGAAAAGATAAGCGTCCAGAGTCAGAGTAAACGAGACTTCGGGGGTGGGGTTGTGAAGTTGGAGATACTGAATACTTTTGAAGACTGAAATTTTACGCAACAAAGGCTTGTAAAGCTTAAGGAAAATTTCAAAGATCCATTATAGAAAGTGTGATAACTGGCAGGTTGATTAACACAGCAAAGATTCAGTGCTGATTGATGTGCCTCAATAATCCCGAGACTCGATGTTAGCGAAACAAAACAAGGCTTTTATTAACTTAGAAGTGGAGAGAGGTATCTTCCCTGGAGGTCTGCAGTACTGGCTGTGAGGCCAGACTGAGCTGGCTTACATAGAGGCCAGGTATGGGCGGAGCCCTACACACAACACATTCCATACATTCCAATACACAATACAATGGTGAGGAGAAACCTGAAACCAACCACAGTCACAAGCAATACAATGGTAAGGGGGAACCTGAAACCAACCACAGTCACAGGCAGTGATGAATGGAATATTTCATCACATTCACCCCTTCTATAGATTTAGTCTGTTCGGGGGCTTGGTAGTCCTCTGCGACCGACGTGGCTGTTGTGGTGTCGCGGGTGTCAGCTGGGTGTCCCCGGTGGCCTCCTGGGTCTCTGCCGGGGGTGCCGCCAGGGTTGTTGAAGGGGTAGTTGGTGGGGGTGCCGTTGGTCGATGTTCTTCCGGGGGTGATGAAAGAGTAGTGGGTGGGTAAGAGTTGCTGTGGTCGTTGTTGCTGCTATTGCCGTGGTTGCTGTCGTTACCGGCTGGGGCGACGTCTTTTATTGACACGGTGTCCTCCCTTCCGTCGGCGTGCCGGACATATGCGTATTGGGGGTTGGCGTGGAGTAGGTGCACTGGCTCCACGAGAGCGTCCGTCTTATGGCCCCTCACATGCCTTCGCACGAATACCGGACCCGGGGTGGAGAGCCATGACGGCATGGATACGCCTGAGGTGGATTTCCGGGGGAAGCTAAACATTCGTTCATGAGGCGTGGCATTAGTGGCAGTACACAATAGCGACCGTATCGAATGGAGCACATCTGAGAGGACTTCCTGCCAGCGGGAGATAGGGAGGCCCTTGGTCCTTAGAGCTAGAGTGACTGCTTTCCATACTGTCCCGTTCTCTCGCTCCACTTGACCGTTACCCCGGGGGTTGTAGCTGGTGGTACGGCTCGTGGCGATACCCCTGGACAGCATGTACTGGCGTAGCTCTTCACTCATGAAGGACGCCCCCCTATCCGTGTGGATGTAGCTCGGCATACCGAACAGGCAGAACAGGCTGTTGAGGCATTTAATGACCGTGGCGCTGGTCATGTCTGGGCAGGGGAAGGCGAATGGGAACCGGGAGTATTCGTCCACAATGTTCAGGAAGTAAACATTGCGGTCGACGGACGGGAGGGGGCCCTTGAAATCTAAGCTGAGCCGCTCAAAGGGCCGTGTAGCTTTGATTAAGTGGGCTCTATCAGGGTGGTAGAACCGAGGCTTGCACTCAGCGCAAGTGCGGCAGTTCCTGGTCAGAGACCGAACTTCCTCAATCGAGTAGGGTAAGTTGCGGGACTTTATGAAGTGGAACAGCCGCGTGACCCCTGGGTGGCAGAGGTCGTTGTGGAGGGTCTGTAGCCGATCCCCGGTGGCGCTGGCACACATCCCTCGTGAGAGGGCATCTGGGGATTCGTTAAGGGCCCCTGGCCGGTAAATGATGTCATACTCGAAGGTGGAGAGCTCGATCCGCCACCTAAGAATCTTATCATTTTTGATCTTCCCCCTCTGTTTATTATTGAACATAAACGCTACCGACCGCTGGTCGGTAAGTAGGGTGAAGCGTTTGCCGGCTAGGTAGTGGCGCCAGTGGCGCACTGCCTCCACGATGGCTTGGGCCTCCTTTTCCACGGAGGAGTGTCTGATCTCGGGCCCTTGGAGGGTCCTCGAGAAGAAAGCTACGGGCCGCCCCGCCTGGTTGAGGGTGGCCGCCAAGGCAAAGTCAGACGCATCACTTTCCACTTGAAATGGAGTGTTCTCGTCCACTGCCTGTAGCGTGGCCCGCTCAATATCCTGCTTAATGCTTTTGAAGGCGGCGTGGGCCTCAGCAGAGAGCGGAAAAGAGGATGCTTTCAAGAGGGGGCGGGCTTTGTCGGAGTAGTTGGGGACCCATTGGGAATAATAAGAAAATAACCCCAGGCACCTTTTCAGGGCTTTGGGAGTGTTGGGCAGGGGCAGCTCCCGTAGGGGGCGCAATCGGTCGGGGTCTGGTCCGATTTCCCCATTCTCCACCACGCTGCCTAGTATGCAGAGGCGCGTGGTGTTGAAAATGCACTTGTCCTCGTTATAGGTGAGGTTGAGTTTTTGTGCGGTTTTCAGGAACCTCTCGAGGTTCGAGTCGTGATCCTGCTGGTTGTGACCGCAGATGGTGACGTTGTCGAGGTAGGGGAAGGTTGCCTGCAAGTGGTGGTCATCGACCATGCGATCCATCTCCCTCTGGAAGACCGAGACCCCATTCGTCACCCCAAAGGGGACTCTGAGGAATTGGTAGAGGCGTCCGTTCGCCTTGAAGGCGGTGTACGGGTGGTCCTCTGGTCTGATAGGGAGCTGGTGGTACGCTGACTTGAGGTCGATGGTGGAGAACACCCGGTATTGGGCGATTTGGTTCACCATTTCTGATATGCGGGGTAGCGGGTAGGCGTCTAGTTGGGTGTACCTGTTGATCGTTTGGCTATAGTCGATCACCATCCGTTTCTTCTCGCTACCCCTTACCACCACCACTTGGGCGCGCCACGGGCTATTGCTGCATTCAATAATGCGCTCTTTCAGGAGCCTGTCTACCTCGGTTGCGATAAACCGCCTGTCCTCCCAGCTGTACCTCCTGCTTTTGGTCGCTATTGGCCGGCAGTTAGGGGTAAGGTTCGCGAATAGCGAAGGCAGCTTTACCTTCAGGGTAGCCAGGCCGCACACTGTGAGGGGCGGCTGGGACCCACCGTACTTGAGCGTGATGCTTTGGTGGTTGCACTGGAAATCCAGGCCCAAGATCACGCTCGCGCATAGATTCTTCATGATTAACACTTTAAAATTATCGTATACAGTCCCGTTAACGGACAATTGTACCGTGCAGTAACCCAGAATGGTCGATGTCTGGGTTTTATCAGCCATAGAGATGGTACCCCGAGTAGGGACCACCTTTAGGGAGAGTTGTCGTGCCAGTTCCGGGTGGATAAAACTCTCCGTGCTTCCACTGTCAATTAAACATTTAACCCCGCACCCGTTTACCTCGATGTCCACCATTGATTTGGATAGCGGGTGGGGCCTGGTCTGGTCCACTGTGACCGATGCCACTGTAGGGCCCTGATCGAGACAAGATGGCGTCCGCGCTGTCTGCTCACAAGATGGCGGACCCCACGAGGTCGGGCAAGATGGCGTCCAAGATGGCCGCTCCCACGGCGCACACGCGGCGGTGGCGGGTTTTGGTTTTGGTTTTCCAGCGGGGTTCCCTCTGCACACCTTCCCAAAGTGCCCCTTCTTACCGCACTTAAAGCAGGTGGTGCCTTTCGCCGGGCACAGGTTTCTGGTGTGCTTTGGCTGCCCGCAGAAGTAGCAGTTGGGTCCCCGACGCGTCGCGGCTGTCGTAGGGCTTCTGGGCGGGGAAGATGCCTTCCAAGGTGGCGGCGCCCTTGGTGCACACGTGGCTGCGTGGACGGCGCGGGCTGAAGAGTAGGCGTCCGAGTTTCTCTGGGCCACATCCAGGGATCGCGCGGTGTCCGCAGCCTGTTTCAGGTCCAATCCCGTTTTTTCCAGCAGTCTTTGCCGGATGTAAGTGGAGCTGAGGCCTGTGATAAAGGCATCGCGAACAAGCTCGTCGGTGTACACTGCAGCTTTTACATCTCGGCACTTGCAGTCTTTGCCAAGCATTTTCAGGGTGCCTAGGAACTCCTCCACCGATTCCCCAGGTCGCTGTGCGCGAGTGGCGAGCAGATGCCTAGCATACACCTCATTCGTAGGCTGCTGGTAATGCGCCTTTAAGATGTCGCAGGCGGCCAGGTACGTGTCGGCGTCTTGGATGAGGGGGTAAACCCGGTGGCTTACCCAATTCCGCAGAATTCCGAGTTTCATACTCGCAGCGTCCGTAGCGTCTTTGACGGCTGCGGAATTGTCCAGGAAGAATTCCATACACATAAACCAGTGTCCGAAGCGTGCTGATGCGTCCGGAGCATGCTGATCCAAATCCAAACGTTCGGGTTTCAGGAGTTGATCCATTGTGTTGAAAAATAAGTTAATAAAATTGATGTGCCTCAATAATCCCGAGACTCGATGTTAGCGAAACAAAACAAGGCTTTTATTAACTTAGAAGTGGAGAGAGGTATCTTCCCTGGAGGTCTGCAGTACTGGCTGTGAGGCCAGACTGAGCTGGCTTACATAGAGGCCAGGTATGGGCGGAGCCCTACACACAACACATTCCATACATTCCAATACACAATACAATGGTGAGGAGAAACCTGAAACCAACCACAGTCACAAGCAATACAATGGTAAGGGGGAACCTGAAACCAACCACAGTCACAGGCAGTGATGAATGGAATATTTCATCACACTGATTACACAACTGACCGTCGGAAACAAAAGGTACACGATCCCCTTTACCTCAAGAAGGCAGAAATAAAAAGGGATGGAAGTTATGTTACAGCTGTACGGAGCTCTGGTGGAAGCCCATCTGGAGTAGTGCATTCAGTCCTGGGCAGTTCTTGAAGCGGGCGCAACGCAGATTCACCAGAATGATACTGGAGTTAAAAGGGTTAAATTATGAGGACAGGATGCATAGACTTGTGAGTATAGAAGATTAAGGGGTGATCAAGTTGATGTGTTTAAGATGATTAAAGGAGTTGATAGGGTAGATGGAGAGAAACTAATTCCTCTAGTGTGGGGAGTCCAGAACAAGGGGGCACAACCTTAAAATTAGAGCCAGGCCGTTCAGGGGTGATGTCAGGAAGCACTTCTTCACACAAAGGGGAGTGGAAATCTGGAACTCTCTCCTCCAAAAGCTTGTTGAGGCTAGGGGTCAATTGAAAATTTCAAAGCTGAGAGTGATAGCTTTTTGTTAGGCAAGAGAATTAATAGACGCGGTACCAAGGCGGGTAGATGAAGTTAAGATACAGATCAGCCATGTTCTAATTGAATGGCGGAACAGGCTCGAGGGGCTACATGACCTACTCCTGTTCCTATGTTCCTATGATCCGTGATAGGTAATGCACCACAGACTAAAACTGTGCAGCTTTATACGTAATATACAATGGCCAGAATTTCCTTGATCCAAATTACGCTGGATGTTACGCTGATTTTTACGCCAATTTTCACCGAAATTTCCTGAGAGCCCCATCAGCATACACAGGGACATAAAAACCAGCAGGAAACAAACGGAATTAATCGGAGCCCGAGGAAACCAGCCCAGATTTTCCTGCAACGGCGAGATCGGCGATCTACGCCATAAATATCACCATCTAGCATGCCGCTCTCACTGCTGATAACTTACTCCTTGTTTGTTGGTTTTCTAATTAGAATACGACGCGGTGAGCACTGCGGAAAATCAGAAGCAGCACAGCCGATGACCATTGAATTATTCAGGAACCTTTTCGACACATTGGGCAGTAGGCCTCCAGAAGATGAAGCTTTGCTCTACAGTAACCTAGCAAGCACTGGCTCAGAGACTAGCACCCGACGTACCTTAGAGGATCAGCCCCAAGGGGACTGCACTGGAAAAGTCACCTGTCCAAGTGCGCAGGAGCAAGGGCAGGGGCAATAGGAGGGGGATAGGGCAGCCCAGGAAGCAGCTGGCCAGCGGGATAGCTTGCATCCTAGCCCTGCCGCAAAGGGCACGGATGAAGACTTTGAGGACCCAACCTACGAAAGACGACACTGATTTGAATATTTTAATAGTCTTAATGCTTATTTTAAGCAGGCACGCAAGACAACTAAGGGGCGCCCAAACTAATATGGTGCACAATGCACTTGTTGGTACATGAGGGAGAGAAAGATATCTTAGCCCAGCAACAGTCGAGAGAGAGAGAAAGGATTACAGAATACCCTAGCAACAGCCAGTGTTCAAGATTGAAGTACGGCCTTGTGATGCTTATAGTGGTGCCATACAATAAACAACCCACCACATACTGTTGCAACCTATGCAAGGAGATGTTGATGTATGAGAAATGTAAACTTGTGTGCATAAGAATCGGCTGAAGGATGGTGCATTTGACTGGCGACTACCAAATAAGGCAAGGTCACTTCCAGTTTGATAAAGAGATTACTGTATATAAAAAAAGAAGCTTTCGTGTTAAGTAGGAGAAAAAGAGAGAAACGTACATGGATGAGCACATGCCTACGCTCGGAACTGCTGACAAAACCCTGCTTGCAAAATACTCTGCTTTTAGATTGTTTTTTATGTTAAAGTAGAAAAAATAAAGCGGTTATAACCATAAGACTGAATTCTTTACTACTCAACTGAACAACAGAAGATTGTTTAAAAACTACAGCACTTCCAGTCTATGTTGGGCTCACATGATCGCAGCCCAATATTGGAACGTTGTCACCCAATTTTGTACTTGAGAAACGGGCAAGACGAGCTCCAATTTCGCCCACACTATGTTAAAAATAGTGTCAATTTTGCCTGAATTATACTGAGGACTGATGAAGTCCATTGGTAAAATTTAAAAAAAAGGCATATTCAAATGACTCCTTATAATATGGTTGAAATGTCTCAAAATCCTTCGCAGGATCCTTAGCTTAGTGTTTGGAAGTATATTCATACTGTACCTTGTTTTACACCAGGTTTCACTACTGGCTTTTCAGCTTGGTCCTACTTCATGGAACCCACTCCTTAAAGCTCTCCACCTCTCTTTCCAGCTTTGTGAAAAAAAAACCTCACGATCCATTTCATTACCTGGCTGGGCACCTCAGGCCGATTTGTGAAGCGCCTTGGGAAGTTGCCATATGTTAAAGGTGCCAGATAAATTGTTTGTTGCTGTCGGTGTCTCACTTCAATTATTGAAGCAAATTGCATAAGTGTGATATAAATATTCAATGTGCCACCATTATTCTGACTGGCCTCTGTGAAGACTCTGAATACAGTCCCAAGGGTGGTCATTATAAACAGTTTTCTCTGTAGTAACAAAGTATGGGAGCACGTATAGAAAACACTGGAATGACCTAACCAAGCATCCCAGGGAATTGTAGCATAACTTTTTTGCATTGCCGTGTCTGGTGCAGAATTCACTCAAGTTAACCTTTCAGTTATAGCCCATTCTACGCTAGACCACTATGACAAATCATAATACTTTCTCTGTCAAAATACTTATTCAGACAGCACTGTAAAACCTGATTATTGAACTCTGATAGTGGATCTCCAGTTGTAGTGACTAAGTTCCATGTTGCAGTTCACTGTGACTGAAACAGAATGGCGTTCTAATAATCAAATTCTTATTACTCTTGAAAATCTGATCGGTAATTTTCTACTGGTCAGCTCCCTAAGAGTGGCAGGAGGGCATCATAGCTCAGGACAAGCCAATACTCTCGATCCATAAAACTTTTCGGGGGGCTGGAGAAATTCAGTACCTTAGCGCCTCCCGTTAGCGCCAGCAGATGGCGGTAATGGGGCGCTGGTGCAGTATCGCCAGGGCAAGGTGAATCCAGCGCTACATGGCAAATCCAGCCCACCCCCCCCCCATTGCGCCTTCAGTACAAGGTATCACCGGGGACTTCAACGCCAGGCAGATTGTGGCATCAGTGAGTGTGCAACGCTCACTGGCCACCCAATCTGCGAAATTGATTGTCACCACCTACCTTAGCCCCCTTGACCAAACAATGACAGGGAGAGCTGACATGAAGCAGCCGGAAGCCAGCTCCAGGGATGTTATTTAAAGGGATCATGAGTAATCAGCTGCAACTGTAGGTTACTGGAAGTTCAGTGCTTTCTTGTCAGTTTCACATTATGCAACAGTTTAATTCAGTAATTTAAAGGTTATTTTGTATCAGGGGTGTTGCGGTAACTAAAAAGTAGCTATATTTATTCTTTAAAAAAATCAAACCACTACACTTGGCTTACATTAATGGGGGCTGTACTGACAGTCGACCTGGCCTTGTTGGATCTACGGCGGAGGGAGTGGAGGCAGCGAGAAAGACTGGAACATGTGGCCAGAGGGGGGAGGAGAGCCAACAGGGCTCTCATCAGGAGGCCTTACCCTCCGAGGGCATTCCGAAAGCACTTCTCATACCTCCAATTAAGCGAGGAGCAGTGTATTAGAAGGCTCTGCTTCACCAAATGGTGGTCACAGAACTCTGCCACCTCCTGCAACCAGACCTCCAGCCTCAGATCAGGACACCCACGGCTCTCTCAGTGGCAGTCAAGGTCACCGTCGCCCTCAATTTCTTTACCAGTGGATCCTTCCAGTCTGCAACAGGAGACATAGCTAACATTTTGCAGTTCACTGTCTATCGCTGCATCCGGGAAGTCACAGAGGTTCTCTACAGTAGGAGAAGGGATTATATTTCCTTCTCCATCACCAGAGATAAGCAGGATGAGCGCACATGTCACTTTGCCAGGATAGCGGGATTCCCCATTGTCCAGGGCGCCATTGACTGCACCCTCGTGGCTTTACAGGCACTGCATAACAATCCTGACATCTTCCATAACCGCAAAGGCTACCACTCATTTAATGTGCAGTTGGTGTGTGATCACAGACAGCGAATTCGCAATGTGAATGCCCGCTATCCTGGCCACGATGCCTTCATCCTGGCCATCAATTCAAGCTCGTGGCTGGCTGCTCGGAGACAAGGGCTATCCGTTCTCCACCTGGCTCATGAGTCAATCCCAACACTTCTGCCCAGCACTCATATAATGACAGCCATTCTACCACCAGGAACATCAGCGAGCAGACCATTGGGATGCTCAAGCAATGGTTCTGCTGCCTTGACTACTCGGGAGGAGCCCTCCAGTACTCGCCGGAGCGGGTGTCCCATTTTGTGGTGGTCTGCTGCATGCTCCACAAATTGGCCATCATGAAGGCCCAGCCCTCGCCACCAGGGATTGTGGGACTACCTCAGAAGGAGGAAGAGGGAGAGGAGGAGGAGAACGAAGAGGAAGAGGAAGACAGGGCGGACGATGAGGAGGACGAGGAGGATGAGGAACAGGAGCGAGGGAGGAAGCACCCACTCATTCGGCCTCCCGGAAGGGCAGTCCGTGATCGCCTCATCAGACTGCGGTTCGAATAAATTAAACCCCAGATCCCCATTGCTCACCACATCCCCATCATTCCATTCCTGTCGCAGGCCATATCACAGCGCAAAGCTGAAATGAGACACACCACAAAAGAATCTAAACTGAATTGATAAATTTATCAAAAATCAGTGAACACACATTTGCAACAAAAATATTAACTATTCACCCTTGTGCAATCCCTTAGTGCCTGTTGTTGCTGTGCCTTTGCCTACTCTAGTGCTCCAGCATAGTGTTGACCCAGTGGCTGCAGCAGGGCTAGTGGAAGGCTGCTGAGTGTCCATGTGGGAGACTTAGGATGGCCTTGCAGGACACCTTCGACCAGTTCTGGGCCTGGAAGGCCCGGCTGTAGACTGCGCCACCTCAGCATGGGCGGCAGTTGTCTGGGCTGGCTGGATGCCAGGCAGCGACAAGGGCAATGGTGGAATAGCAGTGGTGGGAGCAGGAATGCTGTCATCCTGAGAGAGGACAGCAGATTCCTGCTCCACTGGCCCACTGCCACTCCCCCAGGGCAGCACCTCAGCATCCCTAGCAATCTGTTGAAGCACAGATTGCTGGCCTGCTGCGACACCGTGAAAGCCCCGATCGAAGGTAGTAGATCCAGCCACGATAGCAGTAGTCAGAGCTTGCATGAGAGCAGTCTGAGATTGAATGCCACTAAGCATAGACTGCATTACAGCACTAGGACGTTGCGTCGCTGCCGCCTGTGCTGCAATAGAAGCTGCCAGATCGCCCATCACACGTGGCATCAGGTCTGGGTCCCCATGGTCTCTCTGGGAGTCTACCATCCTTTGCAGACTGGAAATGATGGGCTCCATGGTGTGCACAGAGCTCTGTGCAATGTTAGAGGCGGACTCCTCCACGCTCCTTACTATTGCCGAGAGGCTCTCGGGCACCCTTGCTATTGCACCTATCATCTCCATGTGCTTGCCCATCACCCTACTTCTAAGGCCTCCCCATCCAGGTCCTCATCTGAGTCCTGTGCAGCAGAATTCGCACGCAAACTCGCCCTCCGGGGAGCTGGCCCCCTAGATACCCATTCCCCCTGGCCTTGCTGCAGCCCGCTCATCCCCAGTGCATCATCCAGTGCAGATCCCACTACTATACTAGCATCTAAAGAACACAAAGTGCCATTATCTGAGCTGGTGCCTGTGGGTGAGACATGCAGTGACACAATGTGTTCTTCCTCCTCCTCCTCTATCCCCTCGCTCTCTACGGTGCCCTCAGGGACAAGCTGCTCAAGTGCTTGCTGATTATCTGAAAGCATAAAGGCACAAGAGTCGGGTTAAGGTGAGGGGAGCTGGGCAGGAAGGGAGAATGCATGCATACAGCATGATTAGCTGGAAAGTGCAAAACGCTTGTAGGGTGAGGGGGAAGTGGGATTTGAGAAGAAGGAGTAGGGTTGAACATACCGTTGTTGTCCCCAAGGGGGTCAACATCACCGGTGGGCACGATGCCCACCACCTGGTGCCCAATAATCTTCAGCACTCGATTCTCCAGCACAGTCAGTGGTTGGGTGTCGGCTTGTCCCCCGCCTGTGCGCTCCTGCTCCGTCCTGCTGTGAGCCACCTTGGCCTGCAAGAGAAAGGAAAGTGTGTGAGTGAGTGTCAAGCAATGTGTTTGGGTGATGTGTCTGGCATAGTTGAATAGCTGTCATTGTGTGCAAGGTGTGAGATGTGGGTGTGAGTGTTGTAAGGTAAAGACTGTGGGTGGGTGAGTGCTGGTTGTGTGGTGCTTTGGGCAGTGTGTAAAGACTGTAGTTCAGATGGTGGTATGTAGCATTTGTTGAAGCATTGACTCACCCTGACCATCTGAGTGAGGTTGTTAAATTTCTTCCTGTACTGTGTGTGGGTCCTGGGGACCATAGTGCTGCCCGAGACTTGTTGCGCTACCTTCCTCCACATGGTGCTGAAGACTTGCAGCGACGGCCTCCTGCCACTTGTCGGGTAGAGCACTGCCCTCCGGCTCTCCACAGCGAACACCAACACTTCCAATGCTTAATCTCTGAATCTGCGGGCTCTCTCCCTGGGGCGTGGATCTGCCATGAGTACAGCTGCTTCAGTCCTCTGGCTCCTTCTCCTTGACCTGCTACTGTTTGCTGAGGCAGCTACAAAGCGAGCAATGCTGAGACTGAGGTTCTGCAGCATCCATAAATCTCCCTTTTAAGAACTTCTCTTTTAAGCCAGCACGGATTTGTTAAAGGAAAATCGTGCTTAACTAACTTGATTCAGTTCTTTGATGAGGTAACAGACAGGGTTGACGAGGGTAATGCAGTTGACATGGTGTATATGGATTTCCAAAATACGTTCAACAAAGTGCCACATAATAGGCTTGCCAGCAAAGTTGAAGCCCATGGAATAAAAGGGACAGTGGCAGCATGGATACGGAATTGGCTAAGTGACAGGAAACAGAGAGTAGTGGTGAATGGTTGTTTTTTGGACTGGAGGAAGGTATACAGTGGTGTTCCCCAGGGGTCGGTTCTAGGACCATTGCTTTTCTTGATATATATTAATGACTTAGACATGGGTGTACAGGGCACAATTTCAAAATTTGCAGATGACACAAAACTTCGAAGTATAGTGAACAGTGAGGGGGAGAGTAATAGATTTCAGGAAGACATAAACAGGTTGGTGAAATGGGCGGACACGTGGCAGATGAAATTTAATGCAGAAAAGCGTGAAGTGATACATTTTGGTAGAAAGTATGAGGAGAGGACATATAAACTAAATGGTACAATCCTGAAGTGGGTGCACGAACAGAGAGACCTGGGGGTATGTGTGCACAAATCGTCGAAGGTGGCAGGACAGGTTGAGAAAGCAGATAAAAAGGCTTATAGGATCCTGGGCTTCATGAATAGAGGTATAGAGTACAAAAGTGTGGAAATTATGATAAACCTGTGGCGGTCCCTTACATTGAGATACATAATTCCCTTTAACTTACCTTTAAATGTATCTGTTACTGCACTCAGGCTTCATTCCTGTACTCTGCGTGATGACGTCAGAGCTTGGAACCTGCTGGCAGTTGAGCTCGGAACCTGCTGGCAGTTGAGCTCGGAACCGGCTAGCAGTTGAGCTTGGAAACTTCTAGTTAGTCCTCGTGGTGTCCCCGCTGGGGAAAGACCTACACCACGGTGCTCCTACAGTCAGCCATCTTACCTGCTACCTTACCTGTTGTATTTAACCTGTTCCTGTAAATAAACAACTTATTTATAGTTCGTCGAAGTCGAACTCGATTATTTAGTGGCGATGCACACGAATCGCTACATTGGTGACCCAACGACATGATTACAGGAGCTCATCAATTCCAACACTACAATTGGTGAACCCGTATCCGTGAACGATTTTCACGGTAGCAACGCGTGCCTGAACCTCATCTTCCCACAAGACGACGGACGCACAACCGACGAAAAACCACGGAACAGCAACCGCCTAACACCGATTCCTCCAAAGGCGACCCCGTCTTTGCGAACGTATTCGCAAGGTAAGCGCAGTCTGGAGCAGATCCCGTTTGATACAGACAAAGCTCAACCGGAACCCGTTTTTTTGTGAGCAATTTTCACAAAAGAAGCACACCATGGAAGCACCAGCCATTTTGCTGTCGCTACCGCAATACAGGGAGCCACAGTCTCCCTCATGCACTTGCTTACGGTCCCTGTACTCATCTTTCCTACCGCCACACGGATCGTCTGCCTCTACGTCCAAAGCAACAGCAAGTATACATCTCTCCAAGCGCGGGGTACAGCATGTTCGGGCCCACAAAATCAGAGCGCGCCCTGCGGGGATACCACGAGGACTCACCCCCATGAAACACGAGGACGCACTCCTCGCACACGAGGACCCATCCCTCGCGAACCACGAGGACCTATCCCTCGTGAAAAACGACGACTCCTTCTCCGCCGACGACGCCCCAGCCCTTCAGCCTGCTGGTTGTGTTACCTACTACACGATTCGGCGTGAACAAAAAGCGTGCCGCCCTCCCGGCTGTGTTCTCCTAAATCTACAACAGTTACAAGTGTTGCCGCCCTCCAGGCAGAGTTGACCCCTCCTGAATGCAACAACAACCCGGACCGTTGCCGCCCTTTCTCCAGTTTTCCCTTTAACAAACGCAAACCTCTACTGACGCTGCACTCATCGAGGACGGGTCCAACGGGCATCCTGCGGCCGCGATCAGCCACGTGAAAGTTGCTGGCCTCACCGATCACTGATCAACGCAGCAACTCTTCACCCTCTGTTCTGTTAACGTCGTAGCACTATGGCACGCACCGTTCCGCGTGTTCCAGCCTCCTGAAGGTTTCGCTCACCTGTCGGCGAGTTCATCGACCTCACCTGTCAAGTACTTCTGGATCGCTCATTTGGCTTTCCAGCAGGGTTCGTCAGAACAAGGACTTGTTCCAACATCAACAGAGCGATCGTCCACGTCTGCCCAACCTGACCGTCACTCTGACAAGGCCTGCTGTTTCGCACGTTTCCATGTTCCTTCGCCTGACGGATACACTTTATTCGCCACAACGCGCGTAAGGATCTGCTCACGAGCAGCATCTTCAGACCTCGCCTACCAAGTCGAGACAGCATGACCGCCGTGACCACCAGCTCGTCAGACCATCTCATCCTTGGACTTTCGTTAAAGCGAATTCTGGGGGGGCCTATGTGGCGGTACCACCGGTTGTCCCTTACATTGAGATACATAATTCCCTTTAACTTACCTTTAAATATATCTGTTACTGCACTCAGGCTTCATTCCTGTACTCTGTGTGATGGCGTCATGACGTCAGAGCTTGGAACCTGCTGGCAGTTGAGCTCGGAACCTGCTAGCAGTTGAGTTCGGAACCTGCTAGCAGTTGAGCTCGGAAACTTCTAGTTAGCCCTCGTGGCGTCCCCGCTGGGGAAAGACCTACACCACGGTGCTCCTACCGTCAGCCATCTTACCTGCTACCTTACCTGTTGTATTTAACCTGTTCCTGTAAATAAACAACTTATTTATAGTTCGTCGAACTTGATTATTTAGTGGCGATGCACACGAATCGCTACAAACCTGTATAAAACTCTGGTTCGGTACTGTGTCCAATTCTGGGCTCCACACTTTAGGAAAGATGTGAAGGCCTTAGAAAAGATGCAGAAAAGATTTACGAGAATGATTCCAAGAATGAGGAACTTCAGTTACGTTGATAGACTGGAGAAGCTGGGGCTGTTCTCCTTGGAGCAGAGAAGATTGAGAGGAGATTTGATAGAGGTGTTCAAAATCATGAGGGATCTGGACAGAGTAGATAGAGAGAAACTGTTCCCATTGGCAGAAGGGTCAAGAACCAGAGGACACAGATTTAAGGTGATTGGCAAAAGAACCAAAGGCGATGTAAGAAAAAACTTTTTTATACAGCGAGTGGTTATGATCTGGAATGCACTGCCTGAAAGGGTGGTGGAGGCAGATTCAATCATGGCTTTCAAAGGGGAATCGGATAAGTATCTGAAGGAAAGAAATTTGCAGGGCAGGGGGGAGTGGGACTAGCTGAAGTGCTCTTGCAGAGAGCCGGCACGGGCTCGACGGGCCGAATGGCCTCCTTCCCTGCTGTAACCATTCTGTGGTTCTATCATTCTAACTGGAAAAAGCCTGTGGCAATTATGGCTTGCGATTAGGCTGCACCTGATATTGGTCCACCCTTTGAGTGTAACGCCAATGAACTTGGGCTTAAAGACTTGAATTAGCCCTCCAATCATTTCTTTGAGCAGTGAGCATGAATTTTGCATGCCGTCTAAAGCATTAGAGACTGGCGCTAATACCCTAACTTTTCTAATTTTACCGCCCATTCCTGGGCTACAATGAATTTCCAGCCCTTCACATCGCTGCGTGTCAAGTTTAACAAATAAATAAATGTGAGTCAACAGTGGAGCAGGACCAGTAGTAATAATAAACAATTCTTGCTCCCATGATAAAATGTGCTAACAAAATTTGGCCATCAATATTTGCTTGTTAAGAACTGCTAAGAACAATTATGAGAAACTATAACATTACTGCTGGAGGACGACGAAAATAGAGTTATAAACTCACCTTCACACCTGTGTTGTTGTTATGTGAAGAAGAACTTGCATTTCTATAGCGCCTTTCATGACTGGGGACATCCCAAAGCACTTTCCAGCCAATGAGGTACCTTTGAAGTTGTAATGTTGGAAACACAGCAGACAATTTCCGCACAGCAAGCTCCCACAAACAGCAATGTGATAATGAGCAGATCTCTTTTTTTTAAGTGATGTTGGTTGAGGGACATATTGGCCAGAACCGAGAAAAGCTCCCCTGTCCTTCTTCAAATAGTGGCATGAGATCTCTTATGCCGAACCTGAGAGAGCAGACGGGATCTTGGTTTATCGTCTCATCCAAAAGTTGGGCAGGTAGAAGGCGTATCAGTGGGGGAGCATTTTGGTGCTAGTGACCATAATTCTGTAAGATTTAAGGTAGTTATGGAAAAGGACATGGATAGACCAGGAATAAAAATTCTAAATTGGGGAAAAGCAAATTTTGCTAAGCTCAGAGGGGATTTAGCCATAGTGGACTGGAAACAGCTACTTGAAGGTAAATCAGTGTCAGAGCAGTGGGAGGCATTCAAGGACGAGATCTGGAGGATTCAGACCAAACATGTACCTTTAAAGAAAAAAGGTGGGGCTAACAAATCTAGAGCCCACTGGATGTCTAGAGACATTCAGGGTAGGATAAAGAAAAAAAGGGAGGTGTATGACAGATACCGAGGGCTAAATACTCCAGAATCTTTAGAGGAGTACAGGAAGTGCAGGGGTGCAATTAAAAAGGATATTAGGAAAGCAAAGAGAGAGCATGAAAAATTCTTGGCAAGTAAAATCAAGGAAAACCCAAAGATGTTTTATAAATATATTAAGAGTAAGAGGATAACTAAAGAAAGGGTAGGGCCTATTAGAGATCATGAGGGCAATCTGTGTGTGGAGGCGGGAGATGTCAGTAGGTTTCTTAATGAATACTTTGCGTCTGTTTTCACAAAGGAGAGGGGCGAAGCAGACATTGCGATCGGGGGAGGAGTGTGAAATATTAGATGAAATAAACATATTGAGAGAGGAAGCATTAAGGGATTTAGCAGCTTTAAAAGTGGATAAATCCCCAGGCCCGGATGAAAAGTATCCCAGGCTGATAAGCAAAGCAAAAGAGGAAATAGCAGAGGCCCTCTCTGGCTTCAGGTGTGGTGCCGGAGGACTGGAGGACTGCTAATGTGGTACCTTTGTTTAAAAAGGGAGAAAAGGATAGACCGAGTAATTGCAGGCCAGTCAGCCTAGCCTCGATGGTGGGGAAATTATTGGAAAGAATTCTGAAGGACAGGATAAATCATCATTTAGAAAGACACGGATTAATCAAGGATAGTCAGCACGGATTTGTTAAGGGAAGGTCGTGACTGACAAACTTGATTGAATTTTTTGAGGAGGTAACAAGGAGGGTAGATGAGGGTAGTGCGTTTGATGTAGTGTATATGGACTTTAGCAAGGCTTTTGATAAGGTTCCACATGGCAGACTGGTCACGAAATTAAAAGCTCATGGGATCCATGGAAAAGTGTCAAGTTGGATTCAAAACTGGCTCGGAGACAGGAAACAGAGGGTAATGGTTGATGGGTGTTTTTGTGACTGGAAGGCTGTTTCCAGTGGGGTTCCACAGGGCCTAGTACTAGGTCCCTTGCTTTTTGTGGTATATATCAATGACCTAGACTTGAATATAGGGGGTAGGATTAAGAAGTTTGCAGATGATACTAAAATCGGCTGTGTGGTTGATACTGAAGAAGGAAACTGTAGACTGCAGAAAGATATTAATAAATTGGTCAGGTGGGCAGAACAGTGGCAAATGGAACTCAATCCGGAGAAGTGTGAGGTAATGCATTTGGGGAGGGTTAACAAGGAAAGGAATACACATTAAATGGTAGGACACTGAGTAGTGTAGAGGAACAAAGGGACCTTGGAGTGCATGTCCACAGATCCCTGAAGGTAGCAGGCCAAGTAGATAAGGTGGTTAAGAAGGCATACGGAATGCTTGCCTTTATTAGCCGTGGCATAGAATATAAGAGCAGGGGGGTTATGCTTCAACTGTATAAAACACTAGTTAGGCCTCAGCTAGAGTACTGCGTGCAGTTCTGGTCACCACATTACAGGAAAGATGTGATTGCACTAGAGAGGGTACAGAGGAGATTTACAAGGATGTTGCCGGGAGTAGAGAATCTTAGCTATGAGGAAAGACTGGATAGGCTGGGTCTGTTTTCCTTGGAACAGAGGAGGCTGAGGGGAGACCTTATTTGTAAAGTCTGTGGTTTGTATTGCAAATAATACACAGACTCCAAGATTAACAAACAAAACAGGTCTTTACTATTCAGAGGTTCAGGCGATTCTGCCCTAGTTAACGTATCACAACCCTTATATACTGGTGTGGTCACTATCGGTATTACAGTATACATGAGCCAACAAATAGTGCCACACCTAAAGTAGTGCTCTTAAAGGCGAACGGTTACATTCTATAGTTCCCTTAAAGGTAAACGGGTACATACACTACAATCCTCCCTTTTTAGCTTTTTACTTACAGAATCCCGTTAAACATACAATCTCCAACTTTATATAAACAGTTTGCAGATATACTCTCGATGGAGTCAACGTCATATAACAATTTACAGATATACTCTCGATGGAGTCAACGTCATATAACAGTTTACAAACATACTCTCAGTGGAAACAGTTTACAGGTTCAGTCTCTGTGGGAACAGTTCATAAATTCAGTCTCTGGTATTAATTCGTCCCAGACAGCATCTTTTTGGTGTAGCCGGTTCACATGGTAAACGTGACTCCTCCATAGCCTTTTTAACAGCTTGTACTTTCGTCCTGTTGAACCAGCAGTGCGGACTTATACAACCCACTGGCTGTCTTGATAATGTCCCCGGATTTTTTTTACAAATTTAGCACCTTTCGTAGTGTTCGGACTGAGGTAGTAGAAGTAATAATATTTTAAACAGTAATTATCTCCGGCTTCTTCTTTTTCTTTTCTGCCTTTTTGAAACTCTCGAAGCTCCTTTCTCGGCGGCCAGCTGTAGCGCCAACTCTCTATGTTCCTTAGACCTTAAGTGCTTCATCCGCATTTCAGCACTTTGGGAGTTTTCATCACACTTTGGGCAGACCACCTCCTCGTAATATTCAGTGTCACTCAACAGGTCATGGTCACATTCGGGGTCATCCTGAGTTAGTCCATCGAGAGGCCCTTCTACTTCTTCCTTACCCAACTGGACGCTAGCCGACTGCTGTTCCTTCTCTATCTCTCTTTCTTTAAAAGACTTCCTCATGCGTTCATATTCATTCCACTCCTCCAGGGTTGTCTGCCATTCCTTCACTACTGACCTCAATACCTCCCCTTCCATCGAGGATTGAGTTATCAGGTGATTTAATCCTTCTATCGCAGCAGCTGTTTCCACATCCAGACATCTCTCCTGAAGAGACTTCTTCATGTGTTCAGCTTCCTCCAGCTTTTTCTGCTCCAAACCCCTCTCCTTTGACGATTTAAGCTCATGTTCAGGGCCCATTCTTACGATCTCTGTGTTTCTTACAGTTCCCTTTTCTTCCACTGAAAAGATTCCCAGTTGAATCTGTTCTTCAAGTCGTTGGACCTCGGCCATTGCCGCTTCATATTTATTTTGTGTTTCCTTTAATAATTTAACGAGTTCTTGGACATCCTGTATTCCCTGTTCTGTTATGTCTTCCACCACTAATTTTTCCTCTATGGATTGAATCCCTAACGATGAGTCAGCCTTGGCCTGGAGCTCATCAAACATCTCCTGCAGTCTTTGTAATTCTTGCTCCTGTTCAGACTTTTGTTGTTCATATGCTTCCAGTAAAACTAGCTTTTCGGAGGTTGCCAAGTTAACCCCTTCCAGGATTGTAGTCTGAGCCTGTTCATACTGTTCTTTCAACTCGTTACACTCTGCTTGCAACAAGTCGTAGAGATGAACTGGAATACCATCCTGACTTCCTGAAGATTCCTCTTCCTTTGGATCGTTCTGTGCATATTCTAGTTCCTGAACAGCCTCAGGGAGATGTGATTGGTACTTGGCCACGATGGCTCTATGGTCGCTCTCTGCTTGAGCTAGCTGTCTCTGTTGTCTTTCCAGGGTCTCCCATTCGGTGTCCCAGAACTTTTTCATCTTTTCCATCTCTTGTACGAGACGGGCACTCAACTGTTCTAATTGTCGTTGTACTTTGACATAAGTTTGGGACCGAGCTCGGTGTTCTTCCGTCGTGGATGAATCCTTAGCTTGAGCAGGCTCAGAATTCTCTGTCAACCTGGGGTTCTGCTCTACAGCTTGATTTTACTTGGTAACATGGGCCTGCCTGCCTGTCTTCGTTTCCTTTCCCCTCATCAGCAATTCCCTTTTTGCCTTGTCTTCCATGTTTACATTGGTCGTCACGTCATCCATTTCAGAATCTGAGCTGATAGCTTGCACCGAGTCCTCCTTCCCTATGGCTTTTAGGTAGTGCCATTCTATGTTTATTTTCTGCATCCACTCCCGCCCTAGGAGTGGTGGTCCTCCCTCAGGTAATACGTACAGATTCATTCGTGGGTGTTCTTTGCCCCTATCTCTCACTTTGACTCGTATTTTTCCCATGGGGTATACATTATGCCCCGTGTATGTCTGTAATACGAATTTAGTATTTCTTAAGGGTATGTGAGAGAATAGCCGGTGGTAGTCCTTTTGGTTGATGACTGATAGAGCTGATCCCGTGTCCAGCTCCATTCGTACTTGGACTCCAGCTATTTTTAGTGTGACCCAGATCGTCTGTAGATCAGTTACTTTACCCACATTGTGGATTCTCAGACTATCCAGCTCCTGGCTGTTTGGGTCTGAGTCTGAATTTTGTTCGTCTGAACTCTTTTCAGCCACCTGATGCACCTTGTTGTACTTTTCTTGTGGTGGTGGCTTCCTTTGCTTGTTGGTCTTCTTTCCGGACCTGCATACCTTCGCGATGTGACCCAGTTTGCCACATTTCCTGCACTCTTGGTTCTTAAACCAGCACTGATTCTGGTCGTGCGTTGTCTTTCCACAACGGTAGCATTTGGAAGTGCTTGCAGTAATTTGGTCCACCCCGAGTGCCGCCGCCTTTAGCTGCATTTCCGCCGTTCCTTTCACTGCAGCTTCGTGCGATGAAGCTATGAGGACAGCCCTGTCCAGTGTGAGGTCGTTTTCTTCCAGAAGTCGCTTCTGCGTTCCTTCTTTGGCCAAGCCGCATACGAACGTGTCCCGCAGCGCCTCTGTCAAATTCCCTCCAAACTGGCAGTATTTCGCTAGCTTACGCAGTTCAACTAAGTATTCCGCATTGCTTTCATCTTTCCTCTGGGTTCTTGCGTAAAATTTAAATCGTTCAGCCAGCATCAACGGTGTGGGGTTCAAGTGATCCTTCAGCACTGCTACGATCTCTTCGAAGGTCTGGTCCACTGGTTTAACTGGTGCTATTAGATGTTTCAAGAGCCCGTATGTTTTTGCTCCCATCGAATTTAACAAAGTTATTGCCTTGTCGTCATCCTCAATTTCGTTGGCTTTGCAATATATTTCTATGCGTTCCACATACGTGGCCCAGTCCTCTATCTCAACATCAAAATCATTAATATTTCCTCGCTTAGGCATCTTCTTCTCTTCTCGAGAACAACACAAGTATTTCTTTACTTATTATTGTTTTTCTAAGATGGCGGTTTCCCGCTTCTGTCTTCTTCCCCGGCGGTTTTCCCGCAAAAAATGGCGGCTTTCCCGCGCTTCTCGGCTCTCCCCGCCCACTTTAATGGCGGTTTTCCCCGCGCTCTTCTGTTCTCCCCGCCCACGGCAATGGCGGTTTCCCGCCTCTTCCCCTGGCGGGAGGGGTACACTTTCCCCCCCGTGGGCGACGGCCGCTGGCTACCGGACCCCAGCCTGTGCGTCGGCTTCAGCGCTCTCTGCTGGCTTTCACACCCCCAGCCCGCGCGTCGGCTTCAGCGCTCTCCGCTGGTTTTCAGATCCCCAGCCCGCGCGTCGGCTTCAGCGCTCTCCGTTGGCTTTCAGATCCCCAGCCCGCGCGTCGGCTTCAGCGCTCTCCTTCCCGCGGCAGGCAACCGGCTCCGGGTACCCCCGATGACGGCGGACAGTTACAGCCTCTGAACTGGCTCTCGGCCAATTCCCGATCTCTCGGCTCTGTCTCACCCGCCTGCTCCCGGTCTCAGCGCCTCTGGACCCGACTTTGTCTGGCTCCTTTCCCCCTCGACCGTGGTCGAGTGTACCGCCCTTATCCTCTGGTTTTACTCCTTCCTTATTTTCTTTTACTGTTCCCTTACTCACAGCCCGTGGCAGCCTTGCCTCTCTTGTCGATCGGCTCGCTCCTCACTGTGGCAGAAGGGACCGTCAGTGCCTGTTGCAGATGGAAGTTTTCAATGCCAAAATCTTCCTCTTTGCTATCGCTGCAGCCTCGAGTTTTCACCCAGCAGAACGACGAGGGCGGGTGCCTCACTTCGACGCTCCTTAGTTGCTTAGGAACTATTGTTGCTGCAGGGTACAATCGGCCTCATCGCCATTGTAAAGTCTGTGGTTTGTATTGCAAATAATACACAGACTCCAAGATTAACAAACAAAACAGGTCTTTACTATTCAGAGGTTCAGGCGATTCTGCCCTAGTTAACGTATCACAACCCTTATATACTGGTGTGGTCACTATCGGTATTACATAGATACATAGAAGATAGGAGCAGGAGTAGGCCATTCGGCCCTTCGTGCCTGCTCCGCCATTTAATGAGATCATGGCTGATCCTTTAATTCAGTATCCCGTCCCCGCCTTCTCTCCGTAACCCTTAACCCCTTTTGCCCGTAGAAATATATCTAATTCCCTCTTAAATATATTTAATGAGCTGGCGTACACTGCCCTCTGTGGCAATGAGTTCCACAGGTTCACCACTCTCTGAGTGAAGAAATTCCCCCTCATCTCTGTCCTAAATGGTTTAGCCCTTATCCTTAAATTATGTCCTCTAGTTCTGTTCTCACCCGCCAAGGGAAACATTCCTTCTGCATCCAGTCTGTCTAGACCTGTCAGAATTTTATACACTTCTATGAGGTCCCCTCTCAATCTTCTAAACTCCAGTGTGTACATCCCTAAACTACATAGTCTCTCCTCATAGGTCATTCCCGCCATTCCTGGTATCAGCCTGGTGAATCGCCGCTGCACCCCCTCCATGGCAAGAACATCCTTCCTCAGATGAGGCGACCAAAACTGTACACAGTACTCGAGGTGTGGTCTCACCAGTGCCCTGTACAGCTGCAGCAAGGTATCCCTGTTCCTGTATTCTAACCCTTTTGCTATGAAGGCCAGCATACCGTTTGCCTTCTTGACCGCCTGTTGCACCTGCATGCTCGCCTTCAGTGACTGGTGTACAAGAACACCCAGGTCTCTCTGTACTTCCCCCTCTCCCAATCTATTGCCATTTAAATAATAATTTGCCCTCCCGTTCCTGCACCCAAGGTGGATAACTTCGCACTTGTCCACATTATAGTGCATCTGCCATTTATCCGCCCAATCGCCCAGTCTGTCCAAATCGCTCTGGAGCTTCCTGGTCTCTTCCTCTGAGCCCACCCCACCTCCTAGTTTAGTGTCGTCTGCAAATTTGGAAATGCTGCATCCGACTCCCTGATCCAGGTCATTAATGTAAATTGTGAACAGCTGGGGGCCCAGGACAGATCCCTGTGGTACCCCACTTGTTACTGCCTGCCATTCAGAAAATGAGCCGTTTATTCCAACTCTCTGTTTTCTATCTGACAGCCAGTTCCCTATCCACGCCAAAACTTTCCCCTTTATCCCATGAGCCTCAATTTTCCATGCTAATCTTTTATGTGGGACCTTATCGAAGGCCTTTTGGAAGTCCAGGTACACCACATCTACTGGCTCTCCCCCATCTATTCTACCAGTTACTCCCTCAAAAAATTCCAATAGATTAGTCAAGCACGATTTACCCTTTGTAAATCCATGTTGACTCTGTCCTATCCTGTCCCCATTTGCTAAGTGCTCCGCTATTTCATCCTTAATGATGGACTCCAGCATTTTGCCCACAACTGATGTAAGGCTTACAGGTCTGTAATTACCTGCTTTTTCCCTACCCCCCTTTTTGAATAGTGGGGTAACGTTAGCTACCCTCCAATCCATCGGCACTGTTCCCGAGTCTAATGAATTCTGAAAAATCATCCTTAGTGCATCCGCTATCTCTAGGGCCACCTCCTTCAGTACCCTAGGATGCATGTTATCAGGCCCTGGGGATTTGTCCACCTTCAATCCCTTTAGCTTCCTTAACACCATATCCTTAGAGATATTGATTTGCGTCAGTTCCTCCTTTGCCAATGTCCCTATTTTTCCCGATATCCCAGGGAGGTTTTTTGTGTCTTCCTTCGTAAAGACTGACCCAAAGTATGCATTTAGTTGATCTGCCATTTCCTTATTTCCCATTATATATTCCCCCGTATCTGACTGCAATGGACCAACTTTGGTTTTCACCAGTCTTTTCCTTTTGATATATTTATAAAAGCTTTTGGAGTTAGTTTTTATATTTTCCGCCAGCTTGTTTTCGTAAGCTGGCGGAAAATACATGAGCCAACAAATAGTGCCACACCTAAAGTAGTGCTCTTAAAGGCGAACGGTTACATTCTATAGTTCCCTTAAAGGTAAACGGGTACATACACTACATTATTGAGGTGTATAAAATTATGAGGGGCATAGATAAAGTGGATAGAAAGAACCTATTTCCCTTAGCAGAGGGGTCAAAAACCAGCAAGCACAGATTTAAAGTAATTGGGGGAAGGTTTAGAGGGGATTTGAGGGGAAATTTCTTCACCCAGAGGGCTGTGGGGGTCTGGAACTCACTGCCTGAAAGGGTGGTAGAGGCAGGACCCCTAACCACATTTAAAAAGTACTGGGATGTGCACTTGGGATGCTGTAACCTGCAGGGCTACGGACCAAGAGCTGGGAAGTTGGATTAGGCTGGATAGCTCTTTGTTGGCCGGCACAGACACAATGGGCCAAAATGGCCTCCTTCCGTGCTGTAACTTTCTATGATTCTATGATTCAAAAGGCGGCACCTCTGACAGTGCAGCACTCCCTCAGTACTGCACTGGAGTGTCAGCCTAGATTATGGGCTCAAGTCTCTGGAGTGGGGCGTGAACCCATAAACTTCTGACTCGGAGTCAAGAGTGCTCTCACTGAGCCACGACTGATAAAAAGTACTAGCATAGTTTAAAAATAATGAATAGATTTTCATCTATACCGGCCCAGCACCTATTATAAAGAAAAAGAAAGACTTGCATTTATATAGCACCTTTCATGACCACCGGACGTCTCAAAGCGCTTTACAGCCAATGAAGTACTTTTTGAAGTGTAGTCACTGTTGTAATGTGGGAAACGTGGCAGCCAGTTTACGCACAGCAAGCTCCCACAAACGGCAATGTGATAATGACCAGATAATCTGTTTTTGTTACGTTGATTGAGGGATAAATATTGACCAGGACACCGGGGATAGCTCCCCTGCTCTTCTTCGAAATTATGGAGCCTGACTGATTTTCCTTCCATTTAAATGAATGGAAGGAAATCTGGGGAGGCTCCATTATGGACATCCACACAATTTTCCTCTCAGCCCTCTGTACAGACCATGCTTTGCATCCAGTCAGAACAGCTGAAAATGTGCCCAAAGTAAATAGATATAGCATCATCCAACAATACAAAAATACCATAAATAATTCATATGTTTTTAATAAAAAATCATAAAGCAGCCAAAATAATTTAATGACTACTTTATTAAGCATATATACCTTTCACATCCCCTATGCATCGTGGAAAGTTAGTTTACAGTTTGAAGGAGATGAGTAAATGAATCAATTGTTCCAATGTGTCATACTAACAATAGATGCAGTGATATGATTTAGCAAACAGGCTGATCTCACTTAACTGGGACAGAACTTAAGAGATACTTTGGAACCATCATTCCTTATAAATAAATAACACGTTTTAAACAGTGCCAGCATTTTACAAAGTTGTTGCAGCTCAACCTTCAGAGCTTTAGTGAATTTATATTCTTTAATTATGTATGTGGAATAAAATAGATGTATGGGACTGTGCCACGAGGCCTCTCGAGAGATTTAAGTGAGTTACAACTGCCATGAACACACTACCTTTTTTTGGTGCTCTCCTATAGCTTCACTTTCAATCATGTTCTATGGGACAGTGCCTGAATTCAAAATGAGAGTCCATAATTTGATATTAAACATGGTTATTATAAATGAAATAACATCAGTGTCAACTTTAGCAAGACTGAGCTATTGGCCGACAGCATGCCACCTCTCTTAAGACCCTTTTCTGTAAGGGTGTTTTACGCCCGGTCTCCCAGTCTGCCTCTTCTTCGGCAAGCAGTAGACGGAAAGAGGTGAGGGTTGTTGTTTTTGATCCGGATTTTTGCTCGGGAAGCTCTGTCAAGAGCTTGGAGGAACGCAGTTTCAATCATTCAGTCCACCGACAGCATTCATCTCTCTTCATCTCTAGCTTCGTGAAGAGAGATGCTCTCTCAAGCACGTGGACACTGGGGCTGTGGTAAACAATCCTGACCACAAGGAGAACTAGATTGTGGGGATTGGAGATCTGTCACACCTTGAAGTATAGGCAGGACTTGGCGCTGATACTAATTTGGTTACAGCACTGATGTTTAATATCAAATTATGAAATCTCACTTTAAATGCATTTACAAAGGAATCTGAGCATGGACTTAGAAGGAGCAAGCGTGAGTGTGTGGTAGTCAGCATGTGAAAATGGATGCGGGATCTTTCAAAGCTTGGAATACACAATCTCTTTCAGACTTGGAACTTTATTTCCTCGTAGACTGATCAAGGCAACCTTTTTTTACATTTCATGGTGCCAATAGGTACCAATGTTGTGTGCTGCACACAGAATTGGCCATTAGTTTATACTTGGTAAATGGCTATTTAGGGACATGTTTTCCTCTGTTTCTGAGTCAAAGGGTTAATTGCTCCTTTACTGCAGAAGATCTGCTGATCCAAATCAAGGTGGTGGGTGGGCGCAACTTTGCTGCTGAAGTTTGCGTGCAATCTGAATCAGTAACCAACGGTGAACAAAAACCAGCCAATCACAAAAATTGTTACAAAGCTCCTTTCACACTAAGTGGCAATTTAGCTGGCTGGATAATCAGCATAAATGCAGCATATTTGGACCAGCTAGCGCAAAGGACGTGAGTTCAAATCCCACCATGGCAGCTGGGGAATTTAAATTCAGTTAATTAAATAAATCTGGAATAAAAAGCTAGTATCAGTGATGGTGGCCATGAAACTACCGGATTGTCGTAAAAACCCATATGGTTCACTGATGCCATTTAGGGGATGAAATCTGCCGTCTTTACCCGGTCTGGCCTATGTGTGCCTCAAGACCCACAGCAATGTGGTTGACTCTTAACTGCCCTTTGAAATGGCCGAGCAAGTCACTCAGTTGTAACTAACCACTACGAAACACAATAATAAGAATAAAGCCAGACGGACCATCGGCATCGACCTCGGCACCGGCTACGGACACGGCACTGGCACACCCAGCCCAGTCGACCCTGCAAAGTCCTCCTCACCAACATCTGGGAACTTGTGACAAAATTGGGAGAGCTGTCCCACAGATTGGTCAAGCAACAGCCTGACATAGTCATACTCACAGAATCATACCTTTCAGTCAATGTCCCGAACTCCTCCATCAACATCCCTGGGTATGCCCTGTCCCACCGGCAGGACAGACCCACCAGGGGTGGCGGCACAGTGGTATACAGTTGGGGAGGAGTGGCCCTGGGAGTCCTCAACATTGACTCTGGTCCCCATGAAATCTCATGGCTTCAGGTCAAGCATGGGTAAGGAAACCTCCTGCTGATTACCACCTACCGCCCTCCCTCAGCTGAAGAATCAGTACTCCTCCATGTTGAACACCACTTGGAAGAAGCACTGAGATTAGCAAGGGCACAGAATGTACTCTGGGTAGGGGACTTCAATGTCCATCACCAAAAGTGGCTCGGTAGCACCACTACTGACCGAGCTGGCCGAGTCCTGAAGGAAATAGTTGCCAACCTGGGCCTGCGACAGGTGGTGAGAGAACCAACACGAGGGAAAAACCTACTTGACCTTGTCCTCAACGATCTACCTGTCGCAGATGCATCTGTCCATGACAGCATTGGTAGCAGTGACCACTGCACAGTCCTTGTGGAGACGAAGTCCCGTCTTCACTCTGAGGACACCCTCCATCACGTTGTGTGGCACTACCACCGTGCTAAATGGGATAGATTCAGAACAGATCTAGCAGCTAAAAACTGGGCATCCATGAGATGTTGTGGGCCGTCAGCAGCAGCAGAATTGTATTTCACCACAATCTGTAACCTCATGGCCCGGCATATCCCTCACTCTACCATTAACATCAGGCCAGGGGACCAACCCTGGTTCAATAAGAAGTGTAGAAGAGCATGCCAGGAGCAGCATCAGACATACCTAAAGATGAGGTACCAACCTGGGGAAGATGCAACACAGTAAAAAGTGGAAATGGCATGTTATAGACAGGGCCAAGTGATCCCATAATCAATGGATCAGATCAAAGCTCTGCAGACCTGTCACATCCAGTCGTGAATGGTGGTGGAACATTAAACAACTAACGGGAGGAGGCAGCTCCATGAATAGCCCCATCCTCAATGATGGTGGAGTCCAGCACGTGAGTGCAAAAGACAAGGCTGATGCGTTTGCAACCATCTTCAGATAGAAGTGCCGAGTGGATGATCCATATCGGCCTCCTCCTGAAGTCCCCACCATCACAGAAGCCAGTCTTCAGCCAATTCAATTCACTCCAGGTGATATTAAGAAACGGCTGAGCGCACTGGATACAGCAAAGGCTATGGGCCCCGACAACATCCCAGCTGTCGTGCTGAAGACTTGTGCTCCAGAACTAGCCGTGCCTCTAGCCAAGCTGTTCCAGTACAGCTACAACACTGGCATCTACCCGACAATGTGGAAAACTGCCCGGGTATGTCCTGTCCACAAAAAGCAGGACAAATCCAATCCGGCCAATTACTGCCCCATCAGTCTACTCTCAATCATCAGCAAAGTGATGGAAGGTGTCATTGACAGTGCTATCAAGCGGCACTTACTCACTAATAACCTGCTCACTGATGCCAAGTTTGGGTTCCGCCAAGACCCCTCGGCTCCCGACCTCATTACAGCCTTGGTCCAAACATGGACAAAGAAGCTGAATTCCAGTGGTGAGGCGAGAGTGACTGCACTTGACATCAAGGCAGCATTTGATCGAGTGTGGCATCAAGGAGCCCGAGTAAAACTGAAGTCAATGGGAATTGGGGGAGAAAGTCTTCATTGGCTGGAGTCATACCTAGCACAAAAGAAGATGGTTGTGGTGGTTGGAGGTCAATCATCACAGCCCCAGGACATCGCTGCAGGAGCTCCTCAGGGCAGTGTCCTAGGCTCAATCATCTTCAGCTGCTTCATCAATGGCCCAACCATCTTCAGCTGCTTCATCAATGGCCTTCCCTCCAACATAAGGTTGTGACGGAATAAGCCATATTCCAAGAGATACACCATAATATGAACAGATTTCTGACATTATTAATACATGATATACTGGGTTTAAAAATCTAAAGCCTCGGCGACACAAGCTATGTCAAAACAGGCTTCTGATATGGGCTGGTTTGATAACACAAGCTGTAAAAACCACAAAGGCTTTTGAAATGGGAATTGATTGTTAATGCTAAAACAATGGCCCTATTGAAATAGCAGTTTGGTGCTTCCAGAAGGTCTGGAGTTTGGGAGAAACACAATGGAATGAACCAAGTAAAGTGTTATAAACTAACACATTGAACAGAAACACAGAAACAGTAAAAGAGGCATGTGCCTTTGAAAAAATTACATCAAGTGCTGGTCAAATAGTTTTTATGTTAAGCTTGAAATACGGAGTCCTGAAGTCTGTTAATATAACCAACTAAGATGGCTAGGAAAACAACCACCCTAGTAGAAGTGTCTTTAATTTACATGTAGTAAATATGATACCAACAGAACACTTTGAAGATATGACTTCAATAGATGGCACCAAGCAATCACATGGTTTTTGTATTGAACTTGGAACACCACGGAGTCACAATGTCTGCTAATAAACAGTTAAGCCAATATTAAGAATTGAATGAAAGATTTTCGATGAGAATGACATCAAATAAATACTACTGTCATATTGTTTTTATGATAAGTATTGAACACCTAAAGGTAGAGACAGAAGTCTGAGAGTTGGCAGCTGAAATGGCAGTAAGAATAGAAAGAAGTCAACACAAAGAATGAATACAGATAATTAGCTTACATCAGCAGAAAACTTCAAAGAATATACCAATCAAAAAAAGGTATAAAAATAAGAGCTTTTCAAACAGAAAGTCATAAGTCGCTGGAAGAGCAAGCGTTTCTCAACTTCACAGGCACGCTCTGTAAGTTTTTAACTTTGAGTCTCGGGTAATCAAGGTATTTGATTTTGCTGGATATTCTGGATTAAGAATAAGTAGAAGAGTGGAAATATAATGAAGTTAAGATTTGAGAATAAGGATCTCTGAGAATAAGATTGTGTAAACTAATTGTATTTTGAACTGTAAAAGTTGCAATTGAATCAACAGCTGTTAACTATATGTCGGCTCTTAAATAAATCTGTATATTTTTAGAATTGTCTCGAGTACTATTTCTGTATCAATCTCATGAACTCAATTTCTGTACACACTTTTGTGAGGAGTTGCAGAATTCTGGGGGGTATTCCGCACCCTCATAATATCCAGAAGGTTACAGTCTAGTTAAACTTATTAAAAGTGCTATCCGGAGGATGGTAACATCTTCAGTCATTCCTTTCCTTTATGGAGAGATAGCCTGAACCTTTAGACCCATTTAATCATCTTATAGAATTCGGCTATCTCTAACTTTAGTTGAAGGTAAACATCTGGGGAAGACGCCTGATCTGGGGTAGCACGAAAAGGGCTAGGACTTGTAATTATCCCTTCAAGGTCAGAAATGGGGATGTTCGCTGATGACTGCACATTGTTCTGTGCCATTCACAACTCCTCAGATAATGAAGCAGTCCATGCCCACATGCAACAAGATCTGGACAACGTTGAGGCTTGGGCTGATAAGTGGTAGGTAACATTCACGCCACGTAAGTACCAGGCAATGACTATCTCTAACAAACAAGAGTCTAATCACCGCCCCTTGACATTCAATGGCATTATCATCACCGAATCCCCCACCATTAATATCCTGGGGGTCACCATTGACCAGAAACTTAACTGGACCAACCAGATAAATACTGTGGCAACAAGAGCAGGTCAGAGGCTAGGTATTCTATGGTAAGTGTCTCATCTCCTGACTCCCCAAAGCCTTCTACAAGGCACAAGTTAGGAGTGTGATGAAATACTCTCCACTTGCCTGGATGAGTGCAGCTCCGACAACACTCAAGAAGCTCGACACCATCCAGGACAAAGCAGCCCGCTTGATTGGCACCCCATCCACCACCTTAAACATTCACTCCCTCCATCACCGGCGTACCATGGCTGCAGTGTGTATCATCTACAAGATGCACTGCAGCAACTCACCAAGGCTTCTTCAACAGCACCTCCCAAACCCGCGACCTCTTCCACCTAGAAGGACAAGGGCAGCAAGCGCATGGGAACATCACCACCTCCAATATCCGCTCTAAGTCACACACCATCCTGACTTGGAAATATATCGCCGATCCTTCATCGTCGCTGGGTCAAAGTCATGGAACTCCCTCCCTAACAGCACTGTGAGAGTACCTTCACCACAGTGTGTGGTGATGCATTTTGGGAGGACTAACAAGGCAAGGGAATACACAGTGAATGGTAGGACCCTAGGAAGGACAGAGGGACCTTGGTGTGCATGTACATAGACCCCTGAAGTCAGCAGGACAGGTATAATAATAATAATAATTCAACTTTATTGTCATTGTACAATGCACAAGTACATGAACAACGAAATGTGATCTTGCAAGCTCCCATGAGTCCAGTACAAATAACATTAAACGTAAATAGCACCGTCCTGGGAGATGCAAAGCCGCTGCGTCTGTGCGCGCCGCCATTCCATTTCCACCATTCCTCCTGTCCGACAATCTTCAGCCCAACACCCGGGCCTGCTCACCAGCCGCCCCTCCCGGGGCTCTTTCTGTGACCTTCTCACCAACTGCCCCTCCTCGGGGCTCTTTCCGTGACCTTCTGCACCTGGTCTTCCCTGATGGTCACCTCTCCAGGTACTAACCAGGCCTGGCTCTTGCTTAGTTTCCAAGCCTTGCCAGTGACCCTGTCCCTAGTCCCAGGAACAGGAACACCTTATCAGGTAGATAAGGTGCTTAAAAAGGCATATGGGATACTTGCCTTCATTAGCCGAGGCATAGAATATAAGAGCAGGGAGGTTATGATGGAGCTGTGCAAAATGCTAGTTAGGCCACAGTTGGAATATTGTGTGCAGTTCTGGTCGCCACACTATAAGAAGGATGTGATTGCATTGGAGAGGGTGCAGAGGAGATTCACCAGTATGTTACCTGGGCTGGAGCGCTTCAGCTATGAAGAGAGACTGGTCAGGCTGGGGTTGTTTTCCTTGGAGCAGAGAAGGCTGAGGGGGAACCTGATTGAGGTGTACAAAATTATGAGGGGCATAGATAGGGTAGATAAAAAGGAACTTTTCCTCTTAGTAGCGGGGTCAATAACCAGGGGGCATAGTTTCAAGGTAAGGGGCAGGAGGTTAAGAGGGGATTTGAGGAAAAACTTTTTCACCCAGAGGGTGGTTGGAATCTGGAACTCACTGCCTGAAAGGGTGGTAGAGGCAGGAACCCTCACAACATTCAAGAAGCATTTAGATGAGCACTTGAAACGCCATAGAATACAAGGCTACGGACCAAATGCTGGAAAATGGGATTAGAATAGGCAGGGCTTGATGGCCGGCGCAGACACGGTGGGCCAAAGGGCCTCTTTCTGTGTTGTATACATAGATACATAGAAGATAGGAGCAGGAGTAGGCCATTCGGCCCTTCGTGCCTGCTCCGCCATTCAATGAGATCATGGCTGATCCTTTAATTCAGTATCCCGTCCCCGCCTTCTCTCCGTAACCCTTAACCCCTTTTGCCCGTAGAAATATATCTAATTCCCTCTTAAATATATTTAATGAGCTGGCGTACACTGCCCTCTGTGGCAATGAGTTCCACAGGTTCACCACTCTCTGAGTGAAGAAATTCCCCCTCATCTCTGTCCTAAATGGTTTAGCCCTTATCCTTAAATTATGTCCTCTAGTTCTGTTCTCACCCGCCAAGGGAAACATTCCTTCTGCATCCAGTCTGTCTAGACCTGTCAGAATTTTATACACTTCTATGAGGTCCCCTCTCAATCTTCTAAACTCCAGTGTGTACATCCCTAAACTACATAGTCTCTCCTCATAGGTCATTCCCGCCATTCCTGGTATCAGCCTGGTGAATCGCCGCTGCACCCCCTCCATGGCAAGAACATCCTTCCTCAGATGAGGCGACCAAAACTGTACACAGTACTCGAGGTGTGGTCTCACCAGTGCCCTGTACAGCTGCAGCAAGGTATCCCTGTTCCTGTATTCTAACCCTTTTGCTATGAAGGCCAGCATACCGTTTGCCTTCTTGACCGCCTGTTGCACCTGCATGCTCGCCTTCAGTGACTGGTGTACAAGAACACCCAGGTCTCTCTGTACTTCCCCCTCTCCCAATCTATTGCCATTTAAATAATAATTTGCCCTCCCGTTCCTGCACCCAAGGTGGATAACTTCGCACTTGTCCACATTATAGTGCATCTGCCATTTATCCGCCCAATCGCCCAGTCTGTCCAAATCGCTCTGGAGCTTCCTGGTCTCTTCCTCTGAGCCCACCCCCCCTCCTAGTTTAGTGTCGTCTGCAAATTTGGAAATGCTGCATCCGACTCCCTGATCCAGGTCATTAATGTAAATTGTGAACAGCTGGGGGCCCAGGACAGATCCCTGTGGTACCCCACTTGTTACTGCCTGCCATTCAGAAAATGAGCCGTTTATTCCAACTCTCTGTTTTCTATCTGACAGCCAGTTCCCTATCCACGCCAATACTTTCCCCTTTATCCCATGAGCCTCAATTTTCCATGCTAATCTTTTATGTGGGACCTTATCGAAGGCCTTTTGGAAGTCCAGGTACACCACATCTACTGGCTCTCCCCCATCTATTCTACCAGTTACTCCCTCAAAAAATTCCAATAGATTAGTCAAGCACGATTTACCCTTTGTAAATCCATGTTGACTCTGTCCTATCCTGTCCCCATTTGCTAAGTGCTCCGCTATTTCATCCTTAATGATGGACTCCAGCATTTTGCCCACAACTGATGTAAGGCTTACAGGTCTGTAATTACCTGCTTTTTCCCTACCCCCCTTTTTGAATAGTGGGGTAACGTTAGCTACCCTCCAATCCATGGGCACTGTTCCCGAGTCTAATGAATTCTGAAAAATCATCCTTAGTGCATCCGCTATCTCTAGGGCCACCTCCTTCAGTACCCTAGGATGCATGTTATCAGGCCCTGGGGATTTGTCCACCTTCAATCCCTTTAGCTTCCTTAACACCATATCCTATAACTCTATGACTATGACACGGGCTGCAGCGGTTCAAGAAGGTGGCTGGCCACCACTTTCTCGAAGGCAATTGGGGATGGGCAATAAATGCTGGCCTTGCCAGCGACGCCCACATCCCACGAAAGAATTAAAAAAAACACTTTTTATAAAGCAATATGGTAATTTGGCCACAATGCTCATTTATCTGAAAACGTAAGACCCAGCTCTTTATACTGGTCTGTTTTTTTTACTGCATTACAGTTCTTATTAGTCCACACTTCTCCTGTGTAAATGACATATACAATATATATTAAAAGAAAAATGAAAGAACTTGCATTTATATAGCGCCTTTCATGACCTCAGGGTGTCCCAAAAAGCTTTACAGCCACTGAAGTACATTTGAAGTGTAGTCACTGTTGGAATGTAGGTAACGTGGCAGCCAATTTGCGCACAGCCAGGACCCACAAACAGCAATAAGATAATGACCAGGTCATCTCTTACCTAGTGATGTTGGTTGAAAGATAAATATTGGCCAGGAACACAGGGAGAACTCCCCCTGCTCTACTTTAAAATAATGCCATGAGAACTTTTATCTCCACCAGAGAGGACAGATAAGGCCTTGGTTTAACAACTCATTTGAAAGACTACACTTCTGACAGTGCTGCACTCCTTCAGCACTGCACTGGAGTGTCTAGATTTTGTACTCACATTCCTGGAGTGGGACTATGAATCCACAACCTTCCAACTCAGAGGAGAAAGTGTAACCTACTGAGCCACGGCTGACACCCAGCTTGGATGGCAAAATATTATCTGCCATTGTTCTCACCACTTCCCATTTTGAGTTACAAGATTCACAGTAAATGATATCTGCTGGTTATGTACACTGTATTTATTTAAAACAACAACTTGCATTTATATAATTGCTTTTAACGTAGTAAAATGTCCCAAAGCGCTTCATAGGAGCTTTATCAAGCAAAACCTGACACTGAGCCATATAAAGAGATATTAGGACAGGAGACCAAAAACTTGGTCAAAGAGGTAGGTTTTAAGGAGCGTCTTATTAATGGAGGAGAGAGAGGTAGCGAGGCAGACAGGCTTAGGGAGGGAATTGCAGAGCTTAGGACCCAGGCAGCCGAATGCACAGCCACCAATGACGGAGCGAATAAAATTGCAGATGCGCAAGAGGCCAGAATTGGAGGAGCGCAGACATCTCGGAGGGTTGTAGGACTGGAGGAGGTTACGTAGATAAGGAAGGGCGAGGCCATGGAGGGATTTGAAAACAAGGATGAGAATTTTAAAATCGAGACATTGCCAGACTGGGAGCCAATCAATGTTCCCTCTAATCTTTTTGTACTGAGCGAGCCATGAACTCCTTTGAGCGCGACCTTCTTGTCTGTGGGCAACAACAACAACAACATCAGATTTTACAACAGCAACTTTTGCAACAACAACAGCAACAGCCACCACTTAAAAGCATATATACAGTAATGCCATATTGTCACCCCACCGTCTCAAGTCATGAGACAATCAGACAAACTCTTAAAAATCATGAAATCAGTTCCTCTTTTTTGGTTTAAAACCTCATTAGTGGCTTTATTTAATCTCTAACAGGTCACAGCTCTTACAAAAACTATATTGCACGTGTCTCCTGTTAGAATTTGCTCTGTCAGGTGTCTCATCAAAGTTAATCATAGCATCTCAGGCTCATTGTCCGGTTAGGATATGCTAATATTGGAGATTAGTCGGGACAATTGTGAGTACGAAGAAGCAGACCAGTAGGCAACATCCCACGTGGGGTGTTGATAGCAAATTGGCCAGAGCAATGGAGGCATCGACGCTAACACATAGCAACTATTAGCAAGGTCACATTAACTATCTAGGATGGTCCAGGTCATCTCCTGTTCCTTTTAAATTCAAACAGGAAACATCAGGTTAAATTGATTAGCAGTTAAACAATCAAGATGACCATTATGTCAAGGTCCAGAGGTTTGGTGAGATGAAACCTCAATTCAATATACATTCTGGGCAAAGTCTCACACATCCCATTCTACCTCTCCGCTCACATCCCATTCTACCTCTCCTCACATCCCATTCTACCTCTCCTCACATCCCATTCTACCTCTCCGCTCACACATCCCATTCTACCTCTCCTCACATCCCATTCTACCTCTCCTCACATCCCATTCTACCTCTCCTCACATCCCATTCTACCTCTCCACACATCCCATTCTACCTCTCCTCACATCCCATTCTACCTCTCCTCACATCCCATTCTACCTCTCCTCACATCCCATTCTACCTCTCCTCACACATCCCATTCTACCTCTCCTCACATCCCATTCTACCTCTGCTCACATCCCATTCCACCTCTCCTCACATCCCATTCTACCTCTCCTCACATCCCATTCTACCTCTCCTCACATCCCATTCTCCCTCTCCTCACATCCCGTTCTACCTCTCCTCACATCCCATTCTCCCTCTCCTCTCACATCCCATTCTACCTCTCCTCACATCCCATTCTCCCTCTCCTCACATCCCGTTCTACCTCTCCTCACATCCCATTCTACCTCTCCTCACATATCCCATTCTACCTCTCCTCACATCCCGTTCTACCTCTCCTCACATCCCATTCTACCTCTCCTCACATCCCATTCTACCTCTCCTCACACATCCCATTCTACCTCTCCTCACATCCCATTCTACCTCTCCTCACATCCCATTCTACCTCTCCTCACATCCCATTCTACCTCTCCTCACATCCCATTCTACCTCTCCTCACACATCCCATTCTACCTCTCCTCACACATCCCATTCTACCTCTCCTCACATCCCATTCTACCTCTCCTCACACATCCCATTCTACCTCTCCTCACACATCCCATTCTACCTCTCCACACATCCCATTCTACCTCTCCTCACATCCCATTCTACCTCTCCTCACACATCCCATTCTACCTCTCCTCACATCCCATTCTACCTCTCCTCACATCCCATTCTACCTCTCCTCACATCCCATTTTACCTCTCCTCACATCCCATTCTCCCTCCCCTCACACATCCCATTCTACCTCTCCTCACATCCCATTCTACCTCTCCTCACATCCCATTCTACCTCTCCTCACATCCCATTCTACCTTTCCTCACATCCCATTCTCCCTCTCCTCACATCCCATTCTCCCTCTCCTCACATCCCATTCTCCCTCTCCTCTCACACCCCATTCTACCTCTCCTCACATCCCATTCTACCTCTCCTCACATCCCATTCTACCTCTCCTCACATCCCATTCTACCTCTCCTCACACATCCCATTCTACCTCTCCTCACATCCCATTCTACCTCTCCTCACATCCCATTCTACCTCTCCTCACACATCCCATTCTACCTCTCCTCACATCCCATTCTACCTCTCCTCACACATCCCGTTCTACCTCTCCTCACATCCCATTCTACCTCTCCTCACATCCCATTCTACCTCTCCTCACATCCCATTCTACCTCTCCTCACATCCCATTCTACCTCTCCTCACATCCCATTCTACCTCTCCTCACATCCCATTCTACCTCTCCTCACATCCCATTCTACCTCTCCTCACATCCCATTCTCCCTCCCCTCACATCCCATTCTACCTCTCCTCACATCCCATTCTACCTCTCCTCACATCCCATTCTACCTCTCCTCACACATCCCATTCTACCTCTCCTCACATCCCATTCTACCTCTCCTCACATCCCATTCTACCTCTCCTCACATCCCATTCTACCTCTCCTCACGTCCCATTCTACCTCCCCTCACATCCCATTCTACCTCTCCTCACATCCCATTCTACCTCTCCTCACATCCCATTCTACCTCTCCTCACATCCTATTCTACCTCTCCTCACATCCCATTCTACCTCTCCTCACATCCCATTCTACCTCTCCTCACATCCCATTCTACCTCTCCTCACATCCCATTCTACCTCTCCTCACATCCCATTCTACCTCTCCTCACATCCCATTCTACCTCTCCTCACATCCCATTCTACCTCTCCTCACGTCCCATTCTACCTCCCCTCACATCCCATTCTACCTCTCCTCACATCCCATTCTACCTCTCCTCACATCCCATTCTACCTCTCCTCACATCCTATTCTACCTCTCCTCACATCCCATTCTACCTCTCCTCACATCCCATTCTACCTCTCCTCACATCCCATTCTACCTCTCCTCACACATCCCATTCTACCTCTCCTCACACATCCCATTCTACCTCCCCTCACATCCCATTCTACCTCTCCTCACATCCCATTCTACCTCTCCTCACATCCCATTCTACCTCTCCTCACATCCTATTCTACCTCTCCTCACATCCCATTCTACCTCTCCTCACATCCCATTCTACCTCTCCTCACATCCCATTCTACCTCTCCTCACACATCCCATTCTACCTCTCCTCACATCCCATTCTACCTCTCCTCACATCCCATTCTCCCTCTCCTCACATCCCATTCTACCTCTCCTCACGTCCCATTCTACCTCTCCTCACACATCCCATTCTACCTCTCCTCACATCCCATTCTACCTCTCCTCACATCCCATTCTACCTCTCCTCACACATCCCATTCTACCTCTCCTCACATCCCATTCTACCTCTCCTCACATCCCATTCTACCTCTCCTCACATCCCATTCTACCTCTCCTCACATCCCATTCTCCCTCTCCTCTCACATCCCATTCTACCTCTCCTCACATCCCATTCTACCTCTCCTCACATCCCATTCTACCTCTCCTCACATCCCATTCTACCTCTCCTCACATCCCATTCTACCTCTCCTCACATCCCATTCTACCTCTCCTCGCACATCCCATTCTACCTCTCCTCACATCCCATTCTACCTCTCCTCACATCCCATTCTACCTCTCCTCACATCCCATTCTACCTCTCCTCACACATCCCATTCTACCTCTCCTCACATCCCATTCTACCTCTCCTCACATCCCATTCTACCTCTCCTCACATCCCATTCTACCTCTACTTTCACATTCCATTCTACCTCTCCTCACATCCATTTCTACCTCTCCTCACATCCCATTCTACCTCTACTTTCACATCCCATTCTACCTCTCCTCACATCCATTTCTACCTCTCCTCACATCCCACTCTACCTCCACTCACACATCCCACTCTACCTTTCCTCACACATCCCATTCTACCTCTCCACTCACTGGTCTCATTCTACCTCTCCTCACATGTCCCATTCTACCTTTAGTCTGCTACTATCCTGTGCACTATTTACTACATTGCCATGTTTTGTATCATCTGCAAACTTCAAAATTGTACTCCCTATACCCAAGTTAAGGTCATTTATATATAACAAGTAAAGCAATGGTCGTAATACCGAACCCTGGGGGATCACACTGCATTCTTGTCTCCAGTCAGAAAAACATCCATTCGCCACTACTCTCTGCCTCCTATCCCATTGCCAATTATGTACTCAAGTTACCACCGTCCCTTTAATACCATGTGCTTCTATTTTCTGAATAAGTCTGTTATGTGATACTTCATCAAATGCCTTTTGAAAGTCCATATATACAACATCTACTACACTACCTTCATCATTCTCTCTGTTACTTCATCAAGGAACTCAATCAAGTTAGTCAGACACGATTTGACTTTAACAAATCTGTGCTGGCTGTCCCTTATTAATCCATCTGCACCACAGGAGCAGATTTGATGTCTCATCCCAAGAACAAATAGACTGGATATTGTTGGTGGAATGAAAACACTTGTTGGGCCAAATGACTTGTTCTGTTAATTTCTCATATTATTACACCAGACATTAGCAATAACTTTGTTTCCAACATTTGTGGGGAGGTGGTGAGAAACTAAAGCTGGAGTTAACATGCACTTAGTGCAAACATAAACCCAGATGAGACTCATGCCTCACACCTTTAGTACCCTCAATTATCTCTTAGGTTATACCAACACTTTTTCATTGAAGTGCAGCCAAAACCACTTTCCGTGGGAGCAAAAATACTTGCAGAACTGCAGCCTAATTTAAGATTAAAATGTGCTTCCCTCCTCCCGCCTTGGTATTGTTCAGCTTTAATCAGACACTCATCATTCACATCAACATTTCCAGCCGAGGACTGTCTCAACAACAACAGCGTTTTACAACTTTGTCTGCATTTCACCACATAAATTGAAACGTGAAACATTTTTTAAAAAAGCTTGCCTGAAGAGGTTGACCAGGACACTCACTGTCTAGAAATCGGGAAAGTTCTGAAACATCGAGGGGCGATCAGTTTGTCAATCGTCCACCTTTCGCAAAGCCGCAACATGTCGGTGTCGTCCTCTTGGCTTCAGTTTCAAAAACGTTGGACATTTTTAAGGCTTTAAAACCCGAGCGATGTTTTAAAAAAAACCTTTTGGATGTGAATGTTTGTTTACTTAAAAATAAACATTTACCTTAAATAAATATATCGACGTTAAATATGTGAGAATTTTTTTATATTCCAAATCTAAGATAATGAAAATATCCTGCCGGCCGCGCACATTGAGGTATCGGAGCGGTTCGGTGCAACGACTTCTGTGGATCTATTTAAGAATGGACCTGGTATTTTTAACGGTCCAGATACAACCATTTCACAATAATGGAACATTCACAAATGAACGATCTGCTCATTAATGAACAGGCTATGTAAAAACAGTTAACAAATAGAGGTTCGGTATAAATAATTAACCTTCGAGCTAGAAAATATTTTTGAATTCGAAGCTTTTTTTAAAAACAAAGGATAAAAGAATTGTGTACTGATTTTAGGTCAGTCTCGGTGTAAATTCTCACACCGATACATTCCTGGTGCAAAGTCAACCCGAGACATACCATAATAACTCTGCAAACAGACCAGAACGAAGGAGATTAAACCTTCTTCTCTCATAACTACAGCAGATGGGCGGCCATGAAGACTAGTCAAATACAGACCGTTCCTGCAGTCCTGGGACCTCCTGTGGATTAGTAGTTTGAATTGAATTTCTTGGCTAGTTAACCATATTATCAAGGCACCTGGCTCCATCGCAGCTACTTGTAGCCACGGCACCTTTGGACCCAGTGCCTGTTGTGCAGTCGCCAGCAGGGGGCTCATTTCTTGAGCTGAACCCAGTTTTAACCCCAAGAAACCATTGCAAGAGGAACAAACCCCAAAATGCAACACCCGTCGCCCTGGTTACTGCGGAAGCCTTTTCCTCCACTTTCTCCGATCAATAACCGGCTGTTCCAAAGTGCGGCCGCCGCTCAGTCCCCGGGAACCGACTACATGCACCGCCGCGGAAAAAGTACTGACAGAATCCTGAGACAATTCTCCTCTAGTTCCAGGGCTCCGTATCTTAGCAAACGCCGTTCCAATTTGGATTGGCTCTGTGAGGTCACATATGGCTCGCCCTGTGAGGATTCCCGAGCTATTCTCTCATCTCTATGACTTTTTGCCTCTCGCGCTTTGCCGTTGGGTATTGGGCCCCAGCATCGCCCCCCCCCCCCCTCCCCCGCCCCCCCACCCCCACTCCCACTCCAGCTCTCCAGCCTGTGAATTTAAGTGCACGGGACCTTACAGATCAGCCGCGTACCCACGCACCTTACAAGGAGCATTGGAGCCAATGTAGGTCAGCGAGTACAGGGACTTGGTGTGAGTTAGGGTACGGGCAGCAGAATTTTGAATAAATACACGTTCATGGAGGATGCAAGGTGGGAGGCTGGCCAGGAGTGCATTGGAATCGTCGAGTCTGGAGGTAACAAAGGCATGGATGAGGGTTTTAGCAGCAGATGAGCTGAGGCAGGGCGGAGACGGGCGATGTTACGAAGGTGGAAGTAGGCGGTCCTGGTAATGGAGCGGATATGTGGTCGAAGCTCACCTCAGGGTCAACTAGGACGCCAAGGTTGGGAAGGGTCTGGTTCAGCCTCAGACAGTGATCAGGGAGAGGGATGGAGTCGGTGGCTAGGGACCGAAGACAGTGGCTTTGGTCTTTTCAATATTTAGTTGGAGGAAATTTCTGCTCATCCAGGACTGGCAGTCTGAAGCTTAGAGATGCCTACTTAAAGTATGCGATGTCGATTCACAGAAACCACCATATTGAAATGTTCATGCCCTAGCCCATCTCAGAACTAAATTCCAGGTACGTACTGTTTTAGTTTGGTTCGAATCAAAGTTGGATCACGTCAAAAATTAAGCGATGTTAATAAAAAATCCAAAGGAAAATTTACTTCCGTCCAAAACAAAAAAGTAAATGAAGAATTCCATGACACTTTTTAAAAAATATATTATTCAGCTAATCAAAATCCATGTAATTGTTCTTTAATTCAGTACTTGGCCTCATTGCAGACTTTAACATAAGGCAGAATAATAAAAGAGCAATATAAAGCTAGTGCCACATCTGAGAAAGTACAAAGGCTCCACCATACTTTGCTTTGCAGTTGGTGTTAGCATCTTTGTTGCAGAGATGCACAGCGCAGTTAGCAAATACTATTACATTCGTTAAGTTGATACTTAGTTCGCCTCTTCATCATTAGGTGCTGCCTTTGGTTGATGGCTCCAACCACTGCTTGACATCAGTGAGCCTCCCTCTTGCTCGCTTTCCTTCCATTTCCCTCCTCAACAACAGTTGGCACATTTGCTCCCGCTGTGTTCCTCAAATTCTGTGCGCAGGGTGCTGCTGTCTTTTTTTGGGGGGGCTACTGATCTCAGAAGCTCTCTTTTTCTTATCCTGCCGAGTTCAACTCCCGGTTAATCATCCCGTGATACATGATCACTTCTGCTTTTGCGCTCATATAAAGCTGGCGAGCAAATATAAGCATTTCACCATCTTGATGTATGTTGTCAGGCAAACATTGATACATCAAGCAGTCTCACGTGCTGTTAAATGCTTGTTTTGCTGTCATTACTCGTCTGTTCATGATTGCAATTATCACCCTATTCCACTTAACTTCCCAGGTATATGAGCTAGTCAACATTTTCAGCTGGAGTGCCATCAACTGTTATGATAGCTTTTATCTCCACTTTGAAGGTTTTTTTTGCCGCCGTTGATGTTTTTGCTCATATCCTAACCTCTCGTCCCTATTGATTGTAACATCAATCGTAGGCCTTTCACTAACTCTGCAATTATCACTGCATCGTCAGTGTATATCAGATGCTGTTCACCTTAGTACCATTGTTGGTGTCTGTCAGTGCCTCATACATAACGATTTTCCAAGTAGATGTTTGCATCCCACGTTTGACTCTTAACCATTCTATGGCTGAATTACCAATTCGTACACATGCTCAGTGGTAGCACTCCCATCTCTTGAGTCAGAAGGTTATGGGTTCAAGTCCTATTCTGAGGACCTGAGCGATAATTGAGGCTGACAGTTCAGACTGAAGGAGTGCTTCGCTGTCAGAGGTGCTGTCTTTCAGGTGAGATGTTAAACCAAAGCCCTGTCTACCTCTCAGGTTGGGAGCAGCAGCAGGATGGACCAACCTGTGAGGGAACAGGTGAAGGAGGAGCGAGGAAATAAAGGCCGAGGCTCGAGGCCCAGACCGAGCTATTGGGAGCAGCAGCGAGAGCGGACCGACCTGTGAGGGAACAGGCGAAGGAGGAGCGAGGAAATAAAGCCCGAGGTTCAAGGCCCAGACCGAGGTATTGGGAGCAGCAGCGAGAGCGGACCTCAACAGGCAACATTTGAAAGTTACGTCAGTGATTAAAAGTGACGTCGGCACAAGGGAAGGAGCTGATTGGTAAGTAGGACCTGGTGAGTATTTCTACAGTCCAGTCATTAAAATAAAGGTAAGGTCTCTAGTTTAGAGTAAGTAGTGTTTAAAGTGAAGTAAGGTCCCTAGTGTATTTAATATTCTTTAATTTAAAGGAAGTAAAGGGAGTAAATGAAGGGTAGGACATGGCAGGGCAGCTCAGCAGTGTGGACTGCTCCTCCTGTGCTATGTGGGAATTCAGGGACACTTTTGGTGTCCAGGGTGAACACGTGCAGGAAGTGTCTCCAGCTGCAGCTACTCGAAATCCGCGTTTCGGAGCTGGAGCTGCAGCTGGAGTCACTGTGGAGCATCCGCGAGGCTGAGATCCTCGTGGATAGCACGTTTAACGAGGTGGTCACACCGCAGGTAAAGAGTGCACAGGCAGACAGGGAATGGGTGACCGCCCGACAGAGTAAAAGAACTAGGAAGGTAGTGCAGGAGTCCCCTGGTTCCATCGCCAACAGATTTTCCATTTTGGACACTGCTGGGGGAGATGGTTTCTCAGAGGAATGCAGCAAGAGCCAAGTCCGTGGCACTACGAGTGGCTCAGCTGCACAGGAGGGGAGGAAAAAGAGTGAGAGAGCAATAGTGATAGGGGATTCTATTGTAAGGGGAACAGATAGATGTTTCTGTGGCCGCAGACAAGACTCCAGGATGCTATGTTGCCTCCCTGGTGCCAGGGTCAAGGATGTCACTGAGCGGCTGCAAGACATTCTGAAGGGGGAGGGTGAGCAGTCAGAGGTCGTGGTTCATATCGATACCAACGACATAGGTAGAAAGAGGGACGAGGTCCTGCAAGCAGAATATAGGGAGCTAGGAAATAAATTAAAAAGCAGGACCTCAAAGGTAGTAATCTCAGGATTACTCCCAGTGCCACGTGCTAGCGAGAGCAGAAATAGGAGAATAGACCAGATGAATGCGTGGCTGGAGAGATGGTGTAGGAGGGATTCCTGAGGCATTGGGACCGATTCTGGGGAAGGTGGGACCTGTCCAAGCTGGACAGGTTACACCTCGGCAGAAACGGGACCAACATCCTTGCAGGGGGGTTTGCTGGTGCTGTTGGGAAGGATTTAAACTAGTTTTTTTAGGGGGCTGGGAACCTAAGTGTGGGCCCAGAATGGAGAGAAACAAAGCTGGAAGTGCAAGTTAGAAAAGTAGTCAGCAAAACTAGTAGGGAGCAGAAACAAAGACCAACAGTGAAGAGGGTCAAAGTGCAGAAAAATATTAAACAGGCAAAGTTGAAGGCACTTTACCTAAATGCACGTAGCATTCGCAACAAGGTGGATGAATTGACGGCACTAATAGAAGTAAATGGGTATGATGTAATTGCCATTACAGAGACATGGTTGTCGGGTAACCAAAGCTGGGAACTGAGTGTTCCAGGGTACTCAACATTTAGGAAGGACAGACAAAAATGAAAAGGAGTTGGCGTAGCGCTGTTAATAAGGGATGAGATCGGTACGGTAGAGATAAAAGATCTTGGCTTGGCAGATCGTGATGTAGAACTGGAATCAGTTTGGTTGGAGCTAAGAAACAGCAAAGGGCGGAAAACATTGGTGGGAGTTGTGTATAGGCCACCAAACAGTAATGGTAATGTAGGGCACAGTATCAATCAAGGGATTAGAAGTGCATGTAACAAGGGTAATATGGTAATCATGGGGGACTTTAATCTACATATTGACTGGGCAAATCAAATTACCACTAATGGTGTGGTGGATGAATTCTTGAAATGCATGCGAGATGGTTTCCTGGATCAGTATGTGGAGAAACCAACCAGGGAACAGGCTATTCTGGATCTGGTACTGTGTAATGAGAAAGGGCTAATCAATAATCTTGTGCTAAAGGGGCCTTTAGGGACAAGTGACCATAATATGATTGAATTTTACACTGGCCCAGAAATTCGGGTCTCCACGGGTGAGTACGCACGGGGTACTCACCCGTAGGCCTAATGGAAGTGCCGGTTTCCTGCATGCACTGTGCATGCGTGGGAAACCGGCACTTCCGTTCCTCTGAACGAAGAGGTTCAGAGGTCGAACGCGTGCACGGGAGAGGCTGCGCGTGCGCATCAAACTTTGTTTTTTTTTACAGGTTTTCCCGCGAGGGTAAGCCTCCAGAAGTTAGAAATGTAAAAATCAGTCGTAAGGCCTGCTTTTTACAAGGTAAGTGGTGAATTAATTAAAATTAAAACATTTTTTCCACAGGTTTATTATTTTTAAATACTTTAAAGCAAGGTAAGTTTATTTTTAGCCCCGTTAGAAAATAAAATTATTTTTTTCAAAAATTTAAATTGTTTAAAATAGTTATTTCATGTAATTTATAGTTTATTTAAAAAATGTGATTTAAAAAAAAAATTATTTGAAGATTTAGTGCTATTTTGGGGCCGTAGTATTTATAAGTCTTGACAGCTCTTCCTGTCAGACTTATGAATGGAGCATTCCCTGCTCCGATTGGCTCCCCATGGCCCACGTGATCCCAGGGGATGCATCGAACTAACTGCGCCCCTGGGATATGCAAGCACTGAACGCCGGCAGCTGGACCAGGCCCCGGATCGGAATTCCACGGGGGCCCAGAGCTCACCGGCTGGCATGCAAGGTAAGTGCAGATCGGGGGCTTGCACCCACGGGAAGCCCCCGACCTGAATTTCTGGGCCATTAAGTTTAAGAGTGAAGTAGTCCAATCTGAAACTAAGGTCTTCAATCTAAACAGAGGAAACTACAAGGGTGTGAGGGACAAGTTGGCCATGGTAGATTGGGAGACTACACTAAAAGGTATGAAGGTGGACATACAATGGCTAACATTCAAGGAAATAATACATCATTTGCAACAAACATATATTCCTCTAGGGCATAAAAACTCAAAAGGAAAAGTGATTCAACCGTGGCTAAACAAAAGAAATTAAAGCGAGTATTAAGTCAAAGGAGGAAGCTTATAAAGTTGCCAGAAAAAGCGGCCAGCCTGAGGATTGGGATCTTTTTAGAAATCAGCAAAGGGGCACCAAGAAATTGGTTAAAAAAAGGGAAAATGGAATATGAGCATAAACTAGCGAAAAATATAAAAACGGATTGTAAAAACTTCTTTAGGTATGTGAAAAGGAAAAGACTGGCAAAGATAAATGTAGGTCCTTTACATTCAGAGATGGGAGAATTTATAATGGGGAATGAGGAAATGGCAGAGAAATTAAATAAATACTTTGTTTCTGTCTTCACGGAGGAAGACACAAAAAACCTCCCAGAAATACAAGAAAACCAAGGGTGTGGTGAGAATGAGGGACTTAAAGAAATTATTATTAGTAAAAAAAAACGTACTAGCAAAATTAATGGGACTAAAAGTCGATAAATCCCAAGGACCGGATGAGCTACATCCAAGGGCTTTGAAAGACGTGGCCATTGGAATAGTGGACGCATTGGTTGTCATCTTCCAAAATTCTATAGATTCTTGAATGGTTCCTGCAGATTGGAGGATAGCAAATGTAACCCCGCTATTTAAGAAAGGAGGGAAAGAGAAAATGGGGAACTACAGACCTGTTAGCCTGACATCAGTAGTTGGGAAAATGCTGGAATCTATTATAAAGGATGCAATAACTGGGCACTTAGAAACTAAAAGTAAGATTGGGCAGAGTCAACATGGATTTATGAAAGGAAAATCCTGTTTGACAAACCTATTGGAGTTCTTTGAGGATGTAGCTAGTGGAGTAGACAAAGGGGAACTGGTAGATGTGGTGTATCTGGATTTTCAGAAGGCCTTTGATAAGGTCCCACACAAGAGGTTGGTGAACAAAATTAGGGCACATGGAATTGGGGGTAATATACTAGCATGGATTGAGAATTAGTTAACAGACAGAAAACAAAGAGTAGGGATAAATGGATCTTTTTCAGGATGGCAGGCTGTGGTTAGTGGGGTACCGCAAGGATCGGTGCTTGGGCCCCAGCTATTCACAATCTATATCAATGATTTGGATGAGGGGACTAAATGTAACATTTCCAAATTTGCTGATGATAAAAAGCTAGGTGGCAGTGTCAGTTGTGAAAAGAATGTGTAGAGGCTTCAAGGGGATCTCGACAGGCTCAGTGAGTGGGCGAGAACATGGCAGATGGAATATAATGTGGATAAATGTGAAGTTATCCACTTTGGTAGAAAAAAGAGAAAGGCAGAGTATTTCCTAAATGGTGAAAGATTGGGGACTGCAGATGTTCAAAGGGACCTGGGTGTCCTTGTACATGAGTCACTGAAAGTGAATGTGCAGGTGCAGCAAGCCATTAGGAAGGCAAATAGTATGCTGGCCTTCATTACAAGAGGATTTGAGTACAGGAGTAAAGAAATCTCCAATTATATAGGGCCATGGTGAGACCACACCTGGAATACTGTGTACAATTTTGGTCTCCTTACCTAAGGAAGGATATTCTTGACATAGAGGGAGTCTAACGAAGGCTCACGAGATTGATTCCTGGGATGGCGGGACTGTCGTATGAGAAGAGATTGAGTAAACTAGGCCTGTATTCTCTTGAATTCAGAAGAATGAGAGGGGATCTCATTGAAGCATACAAAATTATTACAGGGCTTAATAGGGTGGATGCTGGGAGAATGTTTCCCTTAGCTGGGGAGTCTAGAACCAGGGGCCACAGCCTCAGGATAAAGGGTAGGCCATTCAGGACTGAGATGAGAAGAAATTTCTTCACACAGAGGGTGGTGAATCTTTGGAATTCTCTACCCCAGAGGGCTGTGGAGTCTCAGTCATTGGGTATATTTAAAACAGAAGTCGATAGATTTCTGACTAGTAAAGGCATCAAGGGATATGGCGATAGGGCCGGTGAATGGAGTTGAGGCAGAAGATCAGCCATGATCTCATTGAATGGCGGAGCAGGCTCAAAGGGCCGAATGGCCCACTCCTGCTCCTATTTCTTATGTTCTTATGTAAAAGATACCACAGCACTATTTAGAAGAAAAGCAGGTGAGTTCTCCCTGGTTTTTTTTTGCCAATATTTATCTTTCAATCAAAACTTAAAAACAATTAATCTGTTCAGTATCTCATTGCTGTTTATGGGAGCTTGCTGTGCGCAAATTGGCTGCCGTGTTTCCTACATTACAACAGTGACTACACTTCAAAAAGTACTTCATTGGCTGTAAAGCACTTTGGGACATGCTGAGGTTATGAAAGGCGCTATACTTTCTCTACCGCCTTTCAAATGTCAGTGAAGTATATCCAAATGTTGTGTTGATCTTCTACTGTTTGCTGAAAGAACATTCAGAAGTTGATGTCTATTCTGGTTCTCTTTCCTTTGTGAAAGCCATTTTGTTGTTCACTAAGTTTGTCATCAATCGTTTTCTGTTCTGGGTTGAGAATCACCTTCAGGAAGACCTTAATCACGTAACTCCTGCGACTTGTTGTTCAATGGTCTTTGCACTTTGGGCCATTGTCTATTTTTGGTGCTGCCACAAAGATTCATTGAAAAGGCTCTTCTGTCGCATCCAAATCTGGCCTCTGGAGGTTCAATTCATCTCCATCGCTCATTCATTCAGTTATTGGGATAGCACATCAGAAAAGTGTGCTAACAGGCAAGAGGCATTTCTGTCCTAAAATAAATAATTTAAAAAAAAAGTATGTTGGTTAACTGCAAGTGACATTTACTTGAATCCTTCTAAATCAATTTTCCAGCAATACAGCAGAGGCGATTCAGCTTGAGTGAGCTATGTGGGAATACTATAACAGCAAGATAACTGATGCAAATTGAGATGGAAACGTTAAGAATATTGTTCCCAAGAAGTGTTGTGATCCCAGCGATTGCGCCAGGATCACGCGCCCTGGAACGTTGGCCCTGCCATAGTTTCTGGGGTCAGTGGGAGGGACCTCATTGCCATGGGTCAGCAGAGGCTCAAGTGCCACTTTGGAAATTCATCTGGCACCTGCCTTCCCGAAACTCTGGCCCCTGCCTGCCCGATTGCTGTGAAATTATGCAGCTTAACATTTCATGCCTGGTCCCATCTTATTAGCTGTTTTCTTGGTATGCCTGGAGAAGAGCATAAGGGCCCATTCCTCCATCCCTCCGCCCTCCCTAACCTTTCTAACGAAAGTAGTTTGTCCACACGGACAGAATCTAGTCCTTTCATTGCTCAAAGACCTCAATTGACTCCCCTATCAATTTATGCATTTCTAAAGTAAAAAGACCCAGCTCTCTAAACCTGCTTTGGTAACTAAGGGCCCTTAAGCTGGTATCAGTCTCGTAGACCTCCTCTGAACCTTTTCCAGGGCCTCTATATCACCTAGCATGTGTGTTGTGCATGTACCTTTAAGGGAATAACTGGTCTTAGACTGCAGTACCGGCAGTCACCACCCCTGTATAAAAGGCCCTAGCAGGCTTCTGTAGTTTCAGTTTCAAGCTGCCTCTTGTTCAGTAAAGTACCTGTTAAACTGTTCTCCCGAAGTCCATGTATTATTGAGGCGCGGACTTTACAGTGGCGACGAGTAAGTTCGAACTCACCTGCAGTGTGGCATCATCTCACGGGGATCTCGCCTGAAAGGAAGGTCCTGGAAGGTCGTAGTCTGAGCAACGGGCGTCGACCGAGGGCAACCACCCAAAGAATCCATCGGTGTTTGGAGAATTGCGGGAGAGACTGTGGTTCCAGTGAATCGTGCTGGTAGCAGGTAGCGCGCTGACCCTTCCGGACTGCAGCGGGCTCAAGCTCGATCAAGCGGCTCTACAAATCGGGCCGCGCAGCGTCGCCGGGAAAAGAAAACAAGAGAGAGAGGGTGGAGCACACAGGGCACGGTCGGTGCTCGAGAACAGGACAGCGGAGAGAAACTAAACGGGGGGGGAAGGAAAGCGAGACACGCCAAAGCTGCGGGTCGCCGCCATTATCACAGAATCACAGAAACCTCACAGTGCAGATAGAGGCCATTTCGGCCCATCGAGCTTGCACCGACACATATCCCACCCGATCCCCGTAACCCCTACACCAACACATATCCCACCCTATCCCTGTAACCCCACATATTTAATCCCCCTAACACTAAGGGTCAATTTATCATAGCCAATCAACCTAACCTGCACATCTTTGGACTCTGGGAGGAAACTGGAGCACCCGGAGGAAACCCACGCAAACACGGGGAGAATGTGCAAACTCCACACAGACAGTCGCCCGAGGCCGGATTCGAACACGGGTCCCTGGCGCTGTGAGGCAACAGTGCTAACCACTATGCCACCGTATTACCCCGTAGAACGCTAGGAGCAGCGTGGCAGTAAGGGGAAGAAGCAAAAGCACGGGAGGCGCCATTTTATCCCGTTGGGGAAGAAGCAAAAGCGCAGGAGGCGCCATTTTATTCCACTGGGGAAGAAGCAAAAGCGCGGGAGGCGCCATTTTAAATCGCCCAAGATGCCGAAAAGTGGCAGTATCACTGCTTTTGACAATGAGGTAGAAGACTGGACCACGTATGTGGAAAGAATTGAAGTGTACTGCAAGGCAAATGAGGTGGCTGATGGAAAGAGGGCATCGGTATTATTAAATCTGATGGGTGCGAGTGCGTATGGCCTATTGCGGAATTTAATTACCCCAGCTAAACCAATGGAGAAAAGTTTTGAGGAGATTGTTCATATCTTACAGGAACACCTAAGCCCTACACCACTGCTGATAGCAGAAAGATTCAAGTTCCATAAAAGAAACCAGCACAAAGATGAGAGCAATGCTGACTATCTTACGGAACTACGCAAGTTATCGAAGCACTGCCAGTTCGGAGCAGGACTGGCAGACACCTTACGGGATAAGTTTGTCTGCGGGCTCCAGAGTGAAGGAACCTAGAAATCACTACTTTCAAAAAAGGACCTGACGCTAGAACAGGCTTTCAGCGTGGCAGTATCCTACGAAGCAGCAGCACGGGGAGCTGCGGAAATACAACAGAAACCACAAGAATACAGCGCTAACGAAATGGCGTATGGAGCCGAAAAGTGCTATCACTGCGGCAGAACAACCCATGAGCAGAAGGGCTGCTGGTTTAAAGACAAAATATGCAGGCAATGCGGGAAAATGGGACATATAGCAAAAGTCTGCAGGTCGGGAAAGAAGACCAACATGACAAGAACTACTAAGGAACAGTACAGGAAAGTAAAGAAACTGACAAATAGTAGTTCAGAAGATCAGGAGAGTGATAAGGATTCCGGGAGCAGGCAACTAAGTTGTTTAAAGTTACACAACGCGATCACAAAAGAAGATCACCGAACCATTTGGGTCACCCTCATGATAGCCGGGTCCCCAGTGAAGATGGAATTAGACACAGGATCAGCCCTAACTGTCATGAATCGACGAGACTATGAGCGGCTATTTTCACACATACCCTTAAAGGACACGTCCATTGTATTGAAGACATACACGGGGCAAAAGGTCTACCCCAGAGGAAAAATAAGGGTGCCAGTTGAATATAACGGAAAGGAAACACAGAAACTATACATGTATATACTACGAGATGGAGGACCACCATTATTGGGACGTGAATGGATCCGAAGACTACAATTGGATTGGCTGAGAGGTTTGTTCAGACCTTTATAAAGGCCATAAAGGCAATGTATAATGACGACATACCACTGCAACACAAGGTGGATAACTTACTGTTTGCTTACCGGAATGCAACACATGCAGTAACCAACCAAACTCCAGCCGTACTGTTTTTTAACCGGAGACTAAGGTGTCGCTTGGATTTGCTCAAACCAAACATAAGACGAGATGTTGAGGATAAGCAGTTCCAGCACATAAATGAGAAGCCAACCAGGAGCTTCAAGATAGGGCAACCAGTCTTGGCCCGCGACTACCGAACAGAAAAATGGCAGCCAGGCACGATGTGCACACAGCAGGGACCACTAATGTACACAGTGGACGTTGGAGAGAGCATCATGAGACGCCATGCTGACCAGATTCTAGAGTCACAGGAACAAGCCAAACCTGTACCACAAGCATGTGCACCTGGTAATGAGCCCGAAGTACAGATTGCATCTACCTCAGAAGCAGGCGTATTGGAAGCTGATGAACCAACCAATGACAATGAGCCAGAATTGACTCCACCGCCAGAACAGGATACTCGAGAAAGGCGCTATCCAGTCTGGATCAGGAAGCCTCCTCAAAGACTGAACTTATAAATGACTATTTCAGTTGATGCCTATATTACTGAGAAAATTGTAATTGTAATTAGTTATTATTTAGTTGTTAAATGAATGTTATGTGCTGTTTATCTAAAAGGGGAGGAATTGTTGTGTATGTACCTTTAAGGGAATAACTGGTCTTAGACTGCAGTACCGGCAGTGACTGTAGTGATCAATAGCATGTCATTCTATAGTGGACACTAGGTGGAGCCGTAGAGCTGTATATAGCAGTATGTATAAGACTACACTACCCAGCTATATATTATATTAAGACTACATTACCCATGAGGCTAGGCTACCCAAAAGGCAGCAGTCAAGATGGAAGCCTCTAAAAGATGCTGTACAAGTCCACATGTGCTCAATAAAGTAACTAGCAAAAGCTAGCTGTGTTCATAATAAGAATGTCTATTTATTAATGAACATAACATGGTACCAGGGTGGTGAAGATCTGCTGAAAATTGTGAAAAGCGACATGGAGAATTTGAAGACACCAGAGCGTTTGAAACTCACAGAAAAAATCGACTACAATTGGCAGACTTTTAAACAGCAATTCAAACTCTACATTGCAGCCATCGGATTCGGTACGAAGCCAGACGCAAGGAAGATAGCGTTGCTGCTTACGGTTGCAGGCCCACAGGCGATAGAGGTATTTAATACATTTGTATTTAATCCAGCGGAGAACAGAGACAAATTAGATGATGTGCTACAGAAATTTGATGCACATTGTTCTCCCAAAAAGAATGAGACGTATGAAAGATACGTCTTCCGTTCTCGGACACAGCAACAAAATGAGACTTTTGATAGCTTTATAACTGATCTGAAACTGAAAGCACAGACATGTAATTTCTCTGAGCTAAAAGCATCCATGATTCGTGACCAGATTGTGTTTGGTATTCATGATAAAAAAGTCAGGGAACGTCTGTTGAGAGAAACCGAACTAATTTTGGAAAATGCGGTGAAAATATGCCAAGCCAGCGAGCTAGCTCGAAAGCACGCGCAGACTTTCAGTGAAATCAATAATGATGCGATTGTAATGAGTGATAATGCTGCTGTCGGTGCTGTGTCCTATAAGGGGAAGAAACATGGGCAGAACAGAAATGAAAAGCAATCGGAGGATGAAATTTTTAATTGTAAATGCTGTGGTTACAAACACCAGTTAAGACAATGCCCAGCGTTTGGAAAAATGTGCACAAAGTGTAATGGAAAGAATCACTTTGCCAAACAATGCTTTTCAAAAGTACAAACTAAGAAAGGGCAACGAGTTAATGTAATTGAGGACACTGATTTAAGTGAGACATTTTTTGTAGGAATGGTGTCATGTGACAATATCAAAAAGGATACAGAAATTGTGCAGCCCTCAGAAATGGACAATGCTGAACATAAAGTTAATGCAGTAAAAGAGGACAAATGGATGATCCCACTGCAGGTAAATGGAGCATTAGTTACCTTGAAACTAGACACTGGGGCAAAAGCAAACTTAATCAGTATGAGTGACATTAATAATATGAAAGAAAAGCCCAAAATACAGGAAAAAGTCAGTAGTACTGAAGGACTATAATGGACAGAAAATAGATAGCTTAGGTGTATGCAGACTTAAAGTGACAGTCAAAGACAAAGTGCATCATCTCATGTTTTCTGTTGTGGCTGAAAGACTTGATTCACTACTGGGTGACAAAGCTTGTGAGGACTTAGAACTGGTCAAAAGAGTCTACCGTATAAACTGTGCCATAAGCAGACCAGATGACTCAGTGGATTCTGTAGTGAATAATTTCCAGGATGTGTTCAAAGGATTTGGAGTTCTACCATTCACTTACAAGATCCAGCTAAAGCAGGATGCTCAGCCAGTGGTAAATGCTCCACGAAGAGTTCCAGCACCCCTGCGTGACCGGCTCAAGAATGAACTGGACAGAATGACCACACTAGGAGTCATCAGGAAAGTCGAAGAGCCAACAGACTGGGTTAACTCCATGGTATGTGTAAAGAAAAAGAACAATGATCTAAGAATATGCATGGATCCAAAGGACTTAAATGCAAACATAAAACGTGAACACTACCAGATTCCCAAGCGAGAAGAAATTACCAGTGAAATGTCAGGTGCCAGATACTTTACAAAGCTCGATGCCTCACAAGGATTTTGGCAACTAAAACTGGATGAAGAGAGCACCAAATACTGTACCTTCAACACACCATTTGGCAGGTATTGTTTCCTCAGAATGCCTTTCGGAATAATATCTGCATCTGAAATCTTTCATAGAGCGATGGAACACATAATTGAAGGCCTGGAAGGAGTTCGGGTCTATGTTGATGACATCATCATCTGGGGCTCCACACTGAAAGAACACAATGAGAGACTGACTAAAGTGCTACAGAGCATACGCCGGAATGGACTGAAGCTCAACAAAGCCAAGTGTCAGTTTGGCGTCCAGGAAGTCACTTTCCTAGGAGATAATCTATCTGGTAAAGGAATAGAGCCAGATATGGAAAAAGTAACGCCATACTCAAAATGCCCCGACCCACTGGCAAAAAAGGAGTGCTACGCATCATGGGGATGATAAACTTCATTGGAAAGTTCATTCCTAACTTGCCAGCCAAGACAGCCTGTCTGCGAGACCTGCTACATAAAACAAATGAGTTCGCATGGACAGAAAGACATGAACAAGAGTGGATAATCCTCAAAACAGTGCTGACAACCACACCTGTACTCACCTTCTTTGACCCAACCAAAAGAATCAAAGTGTCAACGGATGCATCAAAAGATGGCCTAGGTGCGGTCTTGCTACAAGCAGAGGGTGAAGATTGGAAGCCTGTTGCCTATGCCTCCAGGTCTATAACTGATACTGAGTGTCGATACGCCCAGATTGAAAAGGAATGTCTAGGCTTGGTAGTTGGACTAGAAAAGTTTCATGGCTACATATATGGACTTCCCACCTTCACAGTTGAGACAGACCACAGCCCTCTGGTTGCCATCATAAAAAAAAACCTGAATGAGATGTCTCCAAGGATTCAACGACTCATGATGAAGCTGCAAAGATATGACTTTGAACTGATCTACACACCAGGCAAATACATAGTGTTAGCAGATGCACTATCCCAAGTACCCACAATGAGTCATGTGAGCTCTACTGAAGAAGACGTGGATGTTCATGTGAGTATGGTCACTGCTGCGCTGCCCGTGTCAGACACAAAATCAAAGCAAATAGCAGAAGAAACAATAAAAGATACAGTATTACAAACCGTAATAGAGAACATTCATCATGGTTGGCCAAAAGGTTCCTGTCCAAAATATTTTCACATAAGGTCAGAATTGAGTGTCGCAAGTGGACTATTACTAAAACAGAACAGAATAGTCATTCCACAGGCTTTACGTCAAGACATGCTCAAAAGGATTCATGAGGGACACCTCGGAATTGAAAAATGCAAAAGGAGAGCAAGAGACACTGTTTATTGGCCTGGCATAAATAAGGACATTGAGAACATGATAGGCAAATGTGAGACATGTCAGAAACACCAAAACAAACAAGCAAAGGAACCAATGATAGTAGCTGACATACCAACAGCAGCATGGCAAAAGGTTGGTATGGACCTTTTTCATTTAAATGGTAAAGACTATCTAATAGTGATTGACTACTATTCTAACTATCCTGAGATGGCGCTGCTCTCAAGCACCACAGCAAGCAGTGTCATAATGCATGTGAAATCCATCTTCGCCAGACATGGAATTCCCAGGATTGCCGTTAGCGACAATGGTCCGTGCTTCAACTGTAAGGAGTGGCAACAGTTTGCAGCACATTATGACTTTCAGCACATCACATCCAGTCCTTTGTATGCTCAGTCAAATGGTAAGGCAGAGAAAGGTGTTCAAGTTCTCAAGCAGCTGCTGAAGAAAGCGACAGAAAGCAAGTCTGATCCTTATCTCGCCCTGCTGAGCTACCGAGCCTCACCTTTAGACTGTGGTTCTTCACCTGCTGAACTACTAATGGGTCGCAAGTTGCGCACCACGCTACCCTGCTGTGCAAAAGAACAGCAAAGTGAGGAACTGAGACAGAGACTTCAACTGTTAAAGCTGAAACAGAAATCATACTATGACAAGTCATCCAAAACTCTAAAACCATTGACAAAGGATGATGTTGTCAGGATTGAGGATCCAGATGCATGGAACAGGAAAGCTACAGTTCTTGAGGAAGTAGGACCAAGGTCATACACTGTTAGAACTGAGGAAGGACAGATTCTCAGGAGGAACCGCCGTTCCCTCCTAAAAACACAAGAGACTATTCAAGACCAGATTGATGACAATGCCGCAACTGCATCTTGTCATTCACCACCAGAACAATCTCATGAAGACACATCAGACTTACCCGTGTTGAGAAGATCTACACGTGAAGTAAAAGAGCCTGATAGACTTAATCTTTGAGTACAATGTAAAGCTTTGAAAATGTGTTGACTGTTTTGAAAATGTTTATGTTTATAGAACACTAACAAAAGTGTTACTGATATTATCTTTATTGTTTTCTTGAAAGTTGATTGATATTGATTTTGTTAAACCTCAAAGAAAGGGGGATGTAGTGATCAATAGCATGTCATTCTATAGTGGACACTAGGTGGAGCCGTAGAGCTGTATATAGCTGTATGTATAAGACTACACTACCCAGCTATATATTATATTAAGACTACATTACCCATGAGGCTAGGCTACCCACAAGGCAGCAGTCAAGATGGAAGCCTCTACAAGATGCTGTACAAGTCCACATGTGCTCAATAAAGTAACTAGCAAAAGCTAGCTGTGTTCATAATAAGAATGTCTATTTATTAATGAACATAACAGTGACCACCCCTGTATAAAAGGCCCTAGCAGGCTTCTGTAGTTTCAGTTTCAAGCTGCCTCTTGTTCAGTAAAGTACCTGTTAAACTGTTCTCCCGAAGTCCGTGTGTTATTGAGGCGCGGACTTTACAATGTGCAGGGACCAAAACTGAACACAGTATTTCAGATGAGGCCAAATCAGGGTCTTATACAAGGACAGTAGATTGCTTTTTGTTTTGTATTAGATTGTCCTAGCAATGCATCCTAAGACTACATATGCTTTTGCAGCACTGATCGGGAAACTTAAGAAATCTATAACACCAACATTCCTTTCTTGCTCAACTCCCTTGCTCTTCAAAATAGTGCCATAGGATCGTTTACATCCACCTGAAAGGGCAGACAGGGCCTCAGCTTCACATCTCATCCGAAAGATGGCACCTTCAACAGTGCAGCACTCCCTCAGCACTACACTGGAGTGTCAGCCTAGATTTTGTGCTCAAGTCTCTGGAGTGGGACTTAAACCCACAACCTTCTGACTCAGAGGTGAGAGTGCTACCCACCGAGCCACAACTGACACACCATGAGAGGACACTAAGCAAGAAAAATGGAGGCAAAAATAACGTGGGAGGTTAAAGAAAAAAGATGGCAGATTGGAAGGTGGCAAATGAGAAAATATTGGGAAGGAAATTCCAAAAACAGCCCCCGTTTTGAAACAGACCAAGTGGGGAAGAAGCGATTTGGTGTCAAAGGAGTGGAAGGTAAAGCAGGATGTTCAATGTTTAACCTTGTTATCCCTCAGGAATCTCCAAGGTATCTTACCTCCCTTGCACCCCCAAATACCATCCTTCTTTAGTGTCAGCCATGGCTCAGTGGGTAGCACTCTCTAGGTGGGAGGGGCTAGGAGTGAGCAGGTGTTACTGGTTGCCTGATTACTGCAGGGAGTTGGAGTGTAAAAAGTTGGTGGTGTCATTTTTTCAGGTTTTAGGGTCTTTTTGGCCCATAAACAGCAGCCAGATGGCTGCTGAGGAGTCCGGAGTGCCGAGCCCCTCAGAGGACAGTGTTCCCAAGATTAATTTAATTAGGGGAGGAACTGTGGTTGGAAGGGAAAGAAAAAGGCCCAAAGATTTGGGCCGGGACCCCAGGAGGTTTGGAAAAGAAAACACGGTAGTGGTTCAGTGCGAGGATAAGGAGATACGAGCTTGGGATATTATCCAACTGGTACATGAGGACTGTGATGAGGGAAGCTGCTTTGCCTGCCGACCAAAGCCGAATGTTGGGTTCGAGGTGACGGTCAGTGGCTGAAAGGAGATGGAAAGACTTTTACCCAGTTTGAAAGCTGGCAATAAGTTCTTGGAGGTATCTCTGCTATATTCGAAAGAGGTGGTTGCCTCCTTCTTAAACTTGCCAGTTTATATTGCGGACAATGTGCTAATCAAAATGTTGGAGTCGTGGGACATTAAAATTTGCTCAGCAATAAAGAGGAGATACCAGGAACACAGGTACCAGATGGAACCCGTTATGTAAAGGTGTGGTTCCCAGAGGGTGTGAAGTCATTACCGTACAGCATGAAATTCGAGAAAATGGAAGGAGTGCAGTACTTCCGAGTACTGTATGATAACCAAGTGAAGGTTTGTTATTATTGTCTTGGACACGACCATCTTGTAAGAAACTGTCCAGACTTGTACTGTTATAATTGCGGCGAGTCTGGACACATCGCTCGGAGCTGCAAGGTGGAGAACTGTGGGGTGTGTCACAAAGACCCCACCCGCTGTGAGTGTGAGGCAGAAGGAAGCTCTATGAGTGATGAGGAGATGGGAGAAGGAGCAGGAGGTGTGAGAGGAATGACCGGAGGAGCGGAGCAGTCGGAGGACACAGCTGGTAAATTGAAGGAGAAAAGAGCACAGGAAGAGGCAGAAAATTGCAGAGCAGAGAACAGGATGGAGATGGTGGAAAACACACCAAGTACAGTGGAAAAGAACAAAGACAGCAGAGGGCAGCACGGGTTGAGTGCAGACTCGAGCCTTAATATGGTTCAGCTCTCCCTAAAGAAGCTGGAGTCCGTGGGGGGAGAGGAGGCGGGAGCGGGGTGCATGGTAAATGTAAGTACTCCAAAGAAAGATGGGGAGTCGGACATCTCAGTGAGCAGGAGGGGGCAAGAAAAGGAGGCAGGAGCCTTAAAGGGGCAGCAGGACGGGAGCGGTGAGACAAAGACGCCAGAAGGGAACAATATAGGTGCACCATTGTCCCAGAGAGAGAAGGATCAGGGAGCAAGGGTCAGAGGTGGAGATGAGGTCGAAGGGAGCGGCACTGTTGGAGAAACCGCGATAGCAGGAAGACTCTCTATGGGAGATGATGTATCAGACGGGGAGCAGGATTATGTATCTGATGGGGAGCAGGCACAGAGGGTTACAGAAGAGCTTGAGAGTGAGGAATTAGAGGGGGACAGAGACATGAAAGTGGGGGGTGGGGTGGCATCATGTGGAAAGGGAAAGGTTAGTGAGGGGCAGAAGGAGGGAGAAAGGGCAGCTCCTCAGGGGGCGCAAACTTAATGCAAGGAAGAGGCTGAAACAGCAGGGAAGGTGCAAACATGAGGTGAAAAAGAGTCGGAGGCTGCAGGAAAAAGCAACAGCTGGCCAAAAAGTTGGGAAGGAGCATGAGAGGAGGGAAGGGCCAGAGATTAAATGATGGGGAGATTATCAGGCATACTTCACTTCTTCGGAGCCATGATTACATTGGTCTCGATTAATGTGAACGGACTGAGGGGTGAGAAGAAATTGCAGCAGTTGTTGCAGGGTTTTAAAGGCACGGACTTGTTGTGTCTGCAAGAAACCTTTTGGGATGAGGATATCCTAGAAAGAGTTCAGAAGGTTTTAAAGGGAGAGGTGTTTGCAAGTTGTGCAAACAATAACCGTAGAGGGGTGGCTGTTTTGGTGAGTCCGTCCATAAAAGAGAGCGTTGCCTTGGTGAACAAGGACACTGAGGGGAGATTTTTACGGCTAAGGGTAAAAATGGAGGAATTTAATTGTGATCTCTTTAATATCTATGCACCAAACGACCATTGCAAGCGTTGCAAGTTTTTTCGGGGGTTATTCACTAAAGTGGCAGAGGTGGAAAATCCTTGTATAGTGGGGGATTTGAATGTATTTTTATCTCGGATGGACATTTCAGCCCAGATGACCTTTAAGGATGATAACTCCAAAGGGATGATTGTAAAAATGATGGCAAATTTAAATTTGAGAGACTTATGGAGGGACCGGAACCCCATAAAAAGGGAGTTCTCCATAACAGGTTGGGTGGGTGATGTTTTAAAACAGAGCTGAATAGATTTTGTGTTAATGCGGGAAGGGTTAAGTTCTGAGGTGATGGAGATTTATTATAAAAAAGTATTTTTTAGTGATCACTCGGCTTTGGTTCTTAGAATTAGGAACAGCAAAGTTAAGATCGGTTCAGGGGTGTGGATTTTAAACAATCAATACCTGAAAGAAATTGCTTATAAAGAAGGGATTTTAAATATAATAAAGAATGCTCAGAAGGAACCTTTGCTCTTCAAAGAAAGAAGAGTTTGGTGGGACAATTTCAAATATGAGGTAAAAGTTTTTTCGGTACATTATGGGAAAAATAGAGCTGCAGCTAACTGGCGTCGAGGAGAGAATATAAACAAAAAGTTTACGGATGTCTGTAAAGCAGCTGACGGAGGGGATAAGGGAGCTGAGAATAAGTTCCGGGTGCTAAAGGAAGAGTGGAAATTATTGCAAGCTGAAAAATGCAAGGGGGCCATTCTCCGTGCAAAGGCTAGAGATGCATTGGAGGGCGAAAGATGCACTAGATATTTTCTAGAGCAAGAGAAACTGCGACAGAGATTATCATTAATTGGAGAGTTGAAGGTTGGGGAGAAGATCATTCATGAAAGTGAGGAGATTTTAGAGGCAGCTAGCAGCTTTTATCAAGAGTTATATACAAAAGAAAACATTTCCAATTTGGCGATGGAGAAGGTTAGTGCTTTTATTGAAGAGGGTTTAAAGGAGGATGAGAGAAGCATATGTGACAAAGAAATAGGATTAGCAGAAATAAAAGTAGCAATAAGTGGAATGAAGGGGGGGGGGGGAACCCAGGGTCCAATGGACTAAGTGCAGAATTTTATAAAGAATTTTTTGAGATTTTAAGTCCATTGCTCTTAGAAGTTTTTAAGGAAATTAAAATTGAGGGAAGCCTGGCTCCATCTATGAGGAGAGGTGTCATAAGCTTAGCTTATATAAAAATAAAGGGGATAGACGGGATCTGAAGAATTGGAGGCCCATCACATTATTAAATGTGGATTATAAGATCTTGGCGAGGGTTATGGCAAATCGTATGAAGGAGGTGTTGCCACAGACAGTTTTGCCCTCTCGGCCCTATGGAGTCATAGGCCGGGACATCGCAGACTCTGTGGTCTCAATCCGAGATGCGATAGAGCTCATGGAAGAGAGTGGGAGGGAGGCTTATGTATTAAAGATAGTTCAAGAGAAAGCCGTTGATAGGGTCTCTCATGAGTTTTTATTGAAGGTTTTGGAAGCATTTGGTTTTGGGGAAAATTTCATTGAGTGGATAAGGATTTTTTATTCAAACATATTTAGCTGTGTTAAATGTAATGGTTTTTTATCCAAGTATTTTCCGATACAGAAGTCAGTGAGACAGGGTTGTCCCCTGTCCCCATTGTTGTACACATTGATAGCAGAACCATTAGGTTACATGATGCGAAAGAAACAAGGTGTAGTTGGGATTGTGGTCCCCAGTTCTGGGCTGGTGTTGGTGATACACCAATATGCAGATGACACAACCTTAACATTGAGAAATGGGGAGTCAGTGAGGAAGGCTATGGATGTAGTGGAGGAGTATTGTAGAGCTTCAGGAGCAAGAGTGAATTATAGTAAGTCCCAATGCCTGGTTGCAGGAAGGGGTAGGGGGGAATGGTTGGGGGAAAGTCCTTTTAAGGTGGTGGAAGTTTTGGAAGTTCTGGGGGCGCATATGGGGTGCAAGAAAGACAGGGATGAAGTGGATCGATTAAATTGGGAACCGAAGGTTATGAAAATTAAAAAGATTCTGGGAAGATGGGAAAGAAGGTGGTTGAAAGTGCAAGGAAGGGTGACAGTGGTGTCCGCTCTCCTGCTATCTAAGCTATGGTACTTATTGATGGTGGAGGATGTTCCTGAGTGGGCGGAAAAGTCCATCCGAGAGGCTTGTGTGAGGTTTTTATGGGACGGGAAACCAGCCTTGGTGGCTTACAATACCATCATTGGACGGAGAAATCAGGGAGGACTCAATTTCCCAGATATTGATTTGAAGAAGAAATCCTTTAGAATCAAATGGGTGAAGAGATTTCTTCAGAAGTCAAATACAAGTTTTTGGAAGAGTTGTTTTGAGCATTTTTTTAAACGAAGTGGGATAGGAGGGCAGGGGGTTTTGTATATGGAATACAATAAAATGTTTTTGAAATCGATTAAACTTCTCCCTAGGTTTTATAAGGGGGTTGTAGAGACTTGGGCCCAATTTTTAAAAAGTGTGCAGTTTATGCCCAAGGGGGCTGAGGAATTTTTAGAACAGCCCTTATTTTTGAACAGGTGGGTCAACATTGAAGGAGAGGTATTATTTAATCAAGCTTTTATAAAAGCTGGTATTATATGTGTGAAAGATGTATTATACGAGGTAATTCCAGGTTGGTTGCCGGAAGCGATAGTGAGGGACATGGTGTGGGAGGAGGTAGAGGAAAAAGCAATAGGGATCATGTATGAAAAGATTGTGAGGGCAACGCCACAGGATTGGATGGAAGAAATAAATGCGGAAATCTCCAAAGGAAGTAAAATGCGTCCTGCTTTACCAAGCTTTCTGCTGGAGAAAGGAGGAGAGTTGGTCCAATTTGACAACTGTAATACTCGAGATTTCTATGAGGTATTTGGAGAATAGAGATTCAAGACACCTGCTGATCAGGAGTTTTGGCAGAGTATATACCCACAGCTGGACTTCAACAGGATTTGGAAGGGAATGTGGGCGAATTTTAAATGTCCAGAGTGGATTGAACTGGATTTCAAATTGGCACATAACCGGATTTTTACCATGACGGTCTTGTGCAAGATTGGACGAGTGGAGGGGACAACTTGCCCAGTGTGTGGGACATGGGATGAAACTCTGTCCCATTTACTGGTGTTATGTCCGCAGTTAAATGATTTTAAGTACTATGTTCGACAGTTGTGTGAAGTTTTTTTGCTGGGTGGTGACCGAAGAGCGAGAATGGGAATCCTGTGGGACTCAATTTTGAGATGGGGATTGCAGGAGAGTCTGCCTGAGTCTAGCGGTGCGGCAATTAATTTAATGTTCAGTTTGGCTAGATTCGTGATTGTGCAAAGAAGGAATGCTCTGTTTTTTAAGGGGAGGAGAATCAATCTAAAAGAGTATTTTAAATATAAGCTAAAAGATAATTATAAGGCTCTGTGGATGTTTTATTCGGAAAGGAATTTAAAAATAGTATTTTACAACCAATTTTTAAAGTACAATCGATTAAGATATGTTACAGGAGACCAATTAAACTTCAGGTTTTGATGTTAAAATGTGGTGGCGGAATGGCTGTGCAGAGTGGCAGAATTGATTTGTGCATTGAGTGCTGTTGGAGTTTTGCTAAGTGGGAGAAAAATCATTTAAGTGTATTTTGTGAATTTTAGTGTGTTAAGAAGTCAATTATTTGAAGTAAGTTTAATTTTTTAAGGGTTTTTTAAACTCTTGGGCAGTTTAAACAGGAAGTAGAATCCAGGTATAAAAGGGGAGGGGCTAGTGCAGTGCACGGAGTGCTTTGTGCATTGAGTGCTGTTGGAGTTTTGCTAAGTGGGAGAGTTCGGATAAGTGGGAGGTGAGGGTGTGTTTTTTGCTCTGTTTTATTCCCCACTCCCAGGCTTAGACAGCACTGCGGAGGCGGAGCAGCGAGACGAGTCAACCAAACAGGCTCCACAGACAGTATTCAAGGAGGAGGTTGGTGATCAGCTGGTTGGTTGGTTTTCTTCCTTCTCTTCTCTTTCATACCTTTAAGTTGGTAAGTCCTATTGAATAGTGGTGTGATATTATCATATATATCTGGGCAGGGTCTTCATAACTAATAATAACAAATTTAATTAATTATATAGAATGGAGCAGGTGATGTGTTACTGTAGCGAGATGTGGGAGCCGGTGAGCCTCATTGAGGCTAACGGTGATTACATCTGCGACAAGTGTTTGCTGCTAGAGGAACTCAAGTTCCATGTTATGGAGCTTGAGACCGAGCTTCGGACACTGCGACACATCAGGGAGGGGGAGAAGTTCCTGGACTCTATGTTTCAGGAGATGGTCACACCTATGAAGTTAATTACTGCAGATGTAGTCCGTGGTCAGGGACAGGACGGTGTGACTACGAGTGAGGAAGGTACAGGGATCCAGGATGTAGTGTTGAAGGAGACGCAGCCCTTGTTCTTGTCCAGCAGGATCGAGGTTCTTACTCCCTGTGAGGGCAGGAGCGGGGACTGCAGGGAGGATGAGCAACCTGGCCACAGCACCGTGGTACAGGGGGCCATTCAAGTGGAGGGAGTAAAAAGAAATGTTGTAGTGGTAGGGGATAGTATCATTAGGGGGATAGATAGGGTTCTCTGCAGTCAAGAGCGGGAGTCCCGAAGGCTGTGTTGCCTGCCTGGTGCCAGGGTTAAGGACATCTCTTCTGGGCTGGAAAGAAACTTGCAGTGGGAGGGGGAGGATCCAGTTGTCGTGGTCCATGTTGGTACAAACGACATAGATAGGACAAGGAAGATGGTTCTGTTAAAGGAGTATGAGCAGCTAGGGGTCAAATTAAAAAACAGAACCTCAAGGGTAATAATCTCTGGGTTATTACCTGAGCCACGAGCGAATTTGGCTAGGATAAATAAAATTAAAGAGTTAAATGCGTGGCTCAAAGACTGGTGTGGGAGAAATGGGTTTTGCTTCTTGGGACACTGGCACCAGTACTGGGACAGGAGGGAGCTGTTCTGTTGGGACGGACTCCACTTGGCCAGTGCTGGGACTAGAGTCCTGGCGAATCATATAACTAGGGCTGTAGAGAGGGCTTTAAACTAATTAGTGGGGGGGAGGTTTCTAGAGAGCAAATAATAGAAATGACAACAGAGAAGGTCATAGACTTAGGTAGCAGTGGGGGAATTAAAAAACAGAATGTGTCAGGAAGGGACAGAAGGTATGGAGTAAAAAGTAAAGTACTAAAAAGGGAAAAAACAGGAACTAAGTGTTACAAAACATATTTGAAAGTCCTTTATCTGAATGCACGTAGCATTCGTAACAAAATGAATGAGTTAACGGCACAAATAATGACATATGGGTATGATCTTGTGGCCATTACAGAAACATGGCTGCAGGGTGACCATGACTGGGAATTAAACATACCAGGTTATTTAACAATCAGGAAGGACAGGCAGGAAGGGAGAGGAGGTGGGGTGGCTATGTTAATAAAGGAAGGAATCACTATAATACAGAGAAATGATATTGGGTCAAAGGAGCAGGATAGTGAAACAGTTTGGGTGGAGGTAAGGAATAATAAGGGGAAAAAACACTAGTGGGTGTAGTCTATAGGCCTCCGAACAGTTGCAACTCTGTTGGACGGAGTATTAATCAGGAAATAGTTGAGGCTTGTAATAAGGGAACAGCTATAATTATGGGGGATTTTAATTATCATATTAACTGGACAAATCAAATTGGGCAGAGCAGCCTTGAGGAAGAGTTCATTGAGTGTATTAGGGATGGGTTTCTTGAGCAGTATGTAACTGAACCGACCAGGGGGCAAGCAACCTTAGATTTGGTCCTATGTAATGAGACAGGATTAATTAAAAATGTCCTAGTAAAGGATCCCCTTGGAATGAGTGACCATAACATGGTTGAGTTCCATATTCAATTAGAGGGTGAGAAGGTTGGATCTCAAACAAGCGTGCTGAGCTTGAATAAAGGAGACTATGAAGGTATGAGAGCGGAATTAATTAGAGTGGACTGGGAAAATAGATTAAAGGGTAAGACGGTACATGACCAGTGGTGTACATTTAAGGAGTTATTTTACAACTTCCAAAAAAAATATATTCCACTGAGGAAAAAAGGGTGTAAAAGAAAAGATAGCCATCCGTGGCTAAGTAAAGTAATTAAGGATAGTATCCGACTAAAAACAAGGGCATATAAGGTAGCCAAATCTAGTGGGAGGATGGAAGATTGGGAAGTCTTTAAAAGACAGCAAAAAATAACAAAAAGATTGATTAAGAAAGGGAAGATAGATTATGAAAGTAAATTAGCAAAAAACATAAAAACAGACAGTAAAAGTTTCTATAGTTATATAAAAAGAAAAAGGGTGGCTAAAGTAAATGTTGGTCCCTTAGAGGATGAGACCGGGAAATTAATGGTGGGAAACATGGAGATGGCAAAAACACTGAACAATTATTTTGTATCAGTCTTTACAGTAGAGGACACTAAGAATATCCCAACATTGGACAAACAGGGGGCTCTAGGGGGGGAGGAACTAAATACAATTAAAATCACTAAGGAAGTGGTACTTGGTAAAATAATGGGACTCAAGGCGGATAAATCCCCTGGACCTGATGGCTTGCATCCCAGGGTCTTGAGGGAAGTAGCGGTAGGGATTGTGGATGCATTGGTAATAATTTTCCAAAACTCACTGGACTCAGCAAAGGTCCCGGCAGATTGGAAAACTGCTAATGTAACACCCTTATTTAAAAAGGGTAGTAGGCAGAAGGCTGGAAACTATAGACCTGTTAGCCTAACATCTGTGGTTGGTAAAATGTTAGAGTCCATTATTAAGGAGACAGTAACGGGACATTTGGATAAACATAATTTAATAGGGCAAACTCAGCATGATTTCATGAAGGGGAAGTCATGTTTAACAAATTTGCTTGAGTTTTTTGAGGAAGTAACATACAGGGTGGATAAAGGGGAACCAGTGGACGTAGTGTATTTAGACTTCCAAAAGGCATTTGACAAGGTGCCACACAAAAGATTATTGCTCAAGATAAAAAATCACGGGATTGGGGGTAATATTCTGGCGTGGGTGGAGGATTGGCTCTCTAACAGAAAGCAGAGAGTTGGGATAAATGGTTCGTTCTCAGATTGGCAACCAGTAACTAGTGGTGTTCCGCAGGGGTCAGTGCTGGGTCCCCAACTCTTTACAATCTATATTAACGATTTGGAGGAGGGGACCGAGTGTAACATATCAAAGTTTGCAGATGATACAAAGATGGGACGGAAAGTAGTGAGTGAGGAGGACATAAAAAACCTGCAAGGGGACATAGACAGGCTAAGCAAGTGGGCAGAGATTTGGCAGATGGAATACAATACTGGAAAGTGTGAGGTTATGCACTTTGGCAGGAAAAATCATAGAGCAAGTTATTATCTTAATGGCAAGAAACTGGAAAGTACTGTAGTACAAAGGGATCTGGGGGTCCTGGTGCACGAAACTCAAAAAGTTAGTATGCAGGTGCAGCAAGTGATTAAGAAGGCCAATGGAATGTTGGCTTTTATTGCTAGGGGGTTGGAATATAAAAACAGGGAGGTATTGCTGCAGTTGTACAAGGTATTGGTGAGGCCGCACCTGGAATACTGCATACAGTTTTGGTGTCCATACTTAAGAAAAGACATACTTGCTCTCGAGTCAGTACAAAGAAGGTTCACTCGGTTAATCCCGGGGATGAGGGGGTGGTCATATGAGGAGAGGTTGAGTAGATTGGGACTCTACTCATTGGAGTTCAGAAGAATGAGAGGCGATCTTATTGAAACATATAAGATTGTGAAGGGGCTTGATCGGGTGGATGCGGTGAGGATGTTCCCAATGATGGGTGAAACTAGAACTAGGGGGCATAATCTTAAAATAAGGGGCTGCTCATTCAAAACTGAGATGAGGAGAAACTTCTTCACTCAGAGGGTGGTAGGTTTGTGGAATTTGCTGCCCCAGAAAGCTGTGGAAGCTACATCATTAAATAAATTTAAAACAGAAATAGATAGTTTCCTAGAAGTAAAGGGAATTAAGGGTTACGGGGAGCGGGCAGGAAATTGGACATGAGTCTGGGTTCAGAATGGTCATGGCCCTGTGGGTAGTGGAGTGGGCCCAGGGGCCGTGTAGCCTTGTTCTGCTCCTACTGTGTTCTAATTCTGTTAGATTTCAGGAGATGGTTTTATTCCTGTTCCTGGCTGGGGTGGAGATCGCCTTTACAGAAGGTAAGTACTGTAGAAAATATAGGGACAGAGTGATCTCCTGGAAGAATTTCGATCGCCTAGGTGGGTCAGAGAGGAATTTCCCAGATTTTTTTCTCCCAAATTGGCCATTGGGTCTTTATCTGGTTTTTTGCCTCTCCCGGGAGATCACATGGGTTCGGGTGGATGCAGAGTGATAGAAGATTTGAGGTTAGGATCAGATCAGCCATGATCTTATTGAATGGTGGAGCAGGCTCGAGGGGCCGATTGGCCTACTCCTGCTCTTATTTCTTATGTTCTTATGTTCTTATGTTCTTATGATACAATGAAATGAGCACGATGTTGTAAATGTTCTTAATGTTCAATAAAGTATATTAAAAAAAAGTGGGTAGCACACTCGCCTCTGAGTCAGAAGGTTGTGGGTTCAAGTCCAGTGTTATCCCCGGTGCCCTGGTCAATATTTATCTCTCAATCAACATCATTAAAAAACAGATATTTGGTCATTATCTCATTGCTGTTTGTGGGAGCTTGCTGTGCGCAATTTGGCTGTTGGATTTCCTACATTACAACAGGGACTACACTTCAATCACATAGCACTTCATGGCTGTAAAGCGCTTTGGGACGTCCGGTGGTCACGAAAGGTAATGCAAATGCAAGTCTTTCTTTAGTGTGAAGAGCCAGAGATCTAACTGAGTTGAGTTACACCTATACAATAGCAAAATACTGTGGATGCTGGAAATCTGAAATAACAACAGAAAACGCTGGAAATACTCAGCGGGTCAGGCAGCATCCGTGGAGAGAGAGAAACAGAGTTAATGTTTCAGGTCGAAGACCTTTCGTCAGAACTGGAAAAAAGCAGGAAACGGAACAGATTTTAAAGCAAGTTTAGGGGTTTGGGAAATGGGGGAGGGGATGAAAGAACAAAGGGGAAGAGTTACGCCTATATCGGCCGAGCTTAGTTCTACTTTCAATGTCTGCCTGACTAATTTATTCCTGCTCACAGCGTGGTAATTCAAGACCCTACTGAGCTGAAGTGAAACAAAATAATGAAAAGCAAGTTTAAAGACAACTGCTGGGCTTTGCGCCGAGCTGCAGAATTCAGCAGTATAGGCCGGGCAGGAACACTGACTAACATCCATTACTGCAGCCTGCAAAGCTGGCCACTCAAACAGACAGCACGTTGCCTGAAATTATTCTTCGTTTATCAGTATAATACATATAATGAACATGTTTTCCCATTAAATCCATGATTAGTAAGTGACACCTGTATTGGCCAAATACCCGAGTCAGCTGTAGATCAATAAATAATCTGTTCGCTTATTGATCGCAAATCAGAGCTGAAATTTCATCATAAATGAAATGTATTCTCTTCCAAACTACAGAAACTCATTTCTAAATAGATGGATACCGTACAAATTTTGCAGCGCATGACAGATCGGCTGAGGAATTTACTTTGCACCTTTCAAGATAGGTTTGTGGACTGCAAGTTAGATATGATTTACTATAAACTGATACTGTAAAATGCCAAAAGTCTTGAGGACATCTAGGCCGAGAAATTGGGCCTGGTTTTGTGAGCTTAAAACGGGGTAAAAAATTAGCAATGTTAGCGGGGCTATGTCCCACATTGGCATCGGACGATGGTCAGGTATACCAGATGGCTGCCTTAAACAGGTGCTAGGCCCCTTGCATATGCTAAGGAGGGGCCTCGTGCCTATTTAATGATCCCCTGCAAAATTGGTCAGCACTGAATGGAGCATGTGCCCAGCGTATTCCTCAGCTGTGCTGCTAAGAAAGGATTCTGCAAACTGCCTTGCCACAAATTCAGGCAGGAAAATCTTTTCCTTTCCATCCTTCTGTCGTGGATCCCTTAAGCATAGGGTTCACCAAGGCCAATCCCATATATATCCTTGTAATGGAGGCAGAACGGGAGCAGGAGGAAGAGGTAAATAACTGAGGCATGCGGGTAAGGTCAAAACAATGGAGAGGAAGAAGAACTAGGAGATGGCTGGAGTGTCTAGAACTAGGAGGCATAGTCTCAGGATAAGGGGTCGACCATTTAGGACTGATATGAGGAGGAATTTCTTCACTCAGAAGGTTGTGAATCTTTGGAATTTTCTACCACAGAGGGCTGTGAATGCTGAGTCTTTGAGTATATTCAAGGCTGAGATAGATAGATTATTGGACTTTAGGGGAATCAAGGGATATGGCGATCAGGCGGGAAGGTGGGGTTGAGGTCTATGATCAGCCATGATCTTATTGAATGGCGGAGCAGGCTCGAGGGGCCGAATGGCCCACTCCTGCTCTTATTTCTTATGTTCTTATGAGATACACTAGTTGCTGACCACAGCGCTCCCTCAAGGATGTATAAGAAGAGATCTGCTTAAGGAGGCAACAATTCATTAAGGAGCCATTGAAAGAACTGTGTGTCTCACTGCAAACTGACCTCCAAACATCCTCTCAAACACAAAACCCGAAGAACAAATCTACCCTGGAACTCTGAACTTCATAATCACAGTATTAGCTTGCAAAGCCCCAACATAGTATGAAGCTGAAAGCCTAATCTAAATGGTATGCAGAAACAAGAAATATAAAGCCTCAGTGAGAGGGCTCATTTTTACAGTGTGTGCTGCATGCAAGAGATGATAATGGTAAAAAAAAACAGCAGGATAGAACTGGGGCATATTTACAAAGTGGTTTGCCTCTTCTAGTTAATCAGGATGCATTGTGCCATCCTGAGGACCTACTGCAGGGCGACAGCACCCACTCAAAGCCAAACAAATGCGTTAAATTGTCTCACACTTCCCGAGAGAAAAGGAGCTGCCGCACTTTCCTTGTTGTCCCAGTGAGCAGTCATTTACTGTAATTCCCTTTACTGTGTTCAATTTTAAGATGGATTGAAGTGTATGTCAACAGATAGCTGCACTTCTCAGCTCAGCCGCCTTTGGAATTGGTAATGCCACATCTTCAGAGGTGATCTTCAAAAATACAGCTAACACTGCTATTACAGACTTGTTCACGGCAATTCAAAGTGTTGCTAACACCGGTATAACTTAAAAAACAAAGCCTACCAAAACGCATGCTGCCTTGCTCCTATTAATTTCCTCCCTTCGTCTCTGGAAGATCATTCCTCAAGGGTCACTGGACAGTGATCAAGAGCAAGAACCCCGACTGATTTTTCCTTTCAACAACAACTTGCATTTATATAGCACATTTGATGTAGTAGAAACATCCCAAGCCACTTTGCAGGAGTGCAATCAGACAAACCTTGACACCCAGCCACATGAAGAGATATTCGGTGACTGAAAGCTTGCTCCAAGAGATAGGTTTTAATGCCTTTAAGGCTTCCATAGTTTGTGGACATATCCACACCACCGCCCTAGCTCAGGTGAATTAATCTATATATATAAACGGATACTTCTGTCTATCTGTCTGTCTGTCCTTCTGTCCTCGGGTGTGCGTCTGTCCGGCTATGCGCTCGAAAGTTATAGAGCGTACCTACGCGCGCGTTACCTCCGAAGAAAGCTTACGCTTCTGGGACAGTCGTAAGCATATTTACTTTTCGGTCGCACGAAAATTGTTCGCGCCTTATGCAACAAACCTTCAAAATTAAACTCATTATCTGCTACTTAGCATTGATTGACTGACGTCAAGGTTCCACCAATCCTGTGCTGTCACGATTGACCAATCCTACAGTACAGTCCCCTGATGGTTGGCCAATCGGTGTGTGTGTGTGTGGGCGGGACTAATCGCTTTCCTCTCAGGGATCTGGCAGCCATTGTTTCACTGCCATTACTTCAGCTTCCAGCTCAAACTACTTTGATCATCCAGCTTTGAAAAAGTTAGTATCTCTTTTAAAAATAACATAAGATTTACCAAAAACGTTTTATAAGTACTTTCACGTTCATCTTTCAAGGTATTAAAAGGTAGAAATGTTGCCCGGCAGCAGATTGAGAGAGGGACACAGACAGGGCCCAAAAGCCTGGGACTCGATTTAAAATGTTGCCCGGCAGCAGATTCACAGAGGGACACAGAGAGGCCCCAAAGCCTCGCACTCGATTTAAACCGCCCGGCCCAAAACAGCCCTGGCAAAGCCAGGCTCCCCCAGCTAGTCCTGTATAAAGCAGAGGCTGAATTTGGCAACCTCTTGGTCCAGATGGCTCACAACAATACCATGTTAGGAAAAAAACTTCTCTATAAAACGCCTTTCAGGACCTCTGGGCATTCAAAAGCATTTTAGAAGTACGTTAGAAGTGTAGTCAGCGTTGCAGTGTAGAGAAACGCACTGAACGAGTAGGAAGCTGCTTTGTCTTTTCCTCATCCAATTATGTAGGCAATTCGCGTCCTCCTCCAGCTAAGAGGGTTGGGATTACCCTGGAAATGTTACTGCAGGGGTGTGGTACAAATGAGGGGAGAATCTAGTGCTATCATTCTGGTGGCAATGGGTACCATTGTGACCAGACTTCTTTCTGTGTACCTTTTCTGTTATATTATCCCCCATATGTTCTTTCTAAGTGCTTGCTGCATAACACCAACTGGGGAAATGTGGGATTAAATACGTGGGGTTACGGGGATAGGGTGGGATATGTGTTGGTGTAGGGGTTACGGGGATCGGGTGGGATATGTGTCGGTGCAGGCTCGATGGGCCGAAATGGCCTCTATCTGTACTGTGAGGTTTCTGTGATTTCTGTGATTTCTGTGAAAATACAACAATATGGCGTAGAGGCAACAAAGGGGCAAGCCATATTAGATTTAGTCATGAGTAATGAGCCAGATTTAGTCACCAGCCTAACCGCGTGAACAGTTATCTAGTAGTGATCATAACATGATTGAGTTCAACATAGCGTTTGAAAGGGAGAAACGCGAAACAGCGACTAAGATTCTAGACTTATGTAAGGCCGACTTCAACGGGATGAGGCAGAGACTGTCCTCAATAAACTGGACAAATCTGTTAATGGGTAAAACAACAGAAGATCAGTGGGAGATGTTTAAAACAAGAATTTAAGGTGATACAGAACCAGTTTATACCCCTGAGGGGCAAGAGCTCCACTTGCCAAAAACCCAGCCATGGACAACTAAAAAGGTAACAGACACAGCATCAAACTAAAGGACAGGGCATACAGACTAGCACAGATCCTGGCGAATGGGAAAGATACAAAGAACAGCAAAGGGTCACAAAACAGATAGTAAGAGCTACAAGTATGATTTGGACAGGTTGGGTGATTGGGCAGAAACATGGCAAATGCACTATAATGTGGATAAATGTGAGGTTATCCACTTTGGTGGCAAAAACAGGAAGGCATAAGAACATAAGAACATAAGAAATAGGAGCAGGAGTAGGCCAATCGGCCCCTCGAGCCTGCTCCGCCATTCAATAAGATCATGGCTGATCTGATCCTAACCGCCAATCCACTATCACAGAACCATCTCCTGAATCTAACAGAATTAGACACACGAAATAGGAGCAGGATCAGGCTACACGGCCCCTGGGCCCGCTCCGCTACCCACAGGGCCATGACCGATCCGAACCTAGACTCATGTCCAAATTCCTGCCTGCTCCCCGTAACCCTTAATTCCCTTTACTTCTAGGAAACTGTCTATTTCTGTTTTAAATTTATGTAATGGTGTAGCTTCTATAGCTTTTTGGGGCAGCATATTCCATGGACCTACCACCCTCTGAGTGAAGTAGTTCCTCCTCATCTCAGTTTTGAAAGAGCAGCCCCTTATTCTAAGACTATGCCCCCTAGTTCTAGTTTCACCCATCATCGGGAACATCTTCCCCGCATCCACCCGATCCAACCCCTTCACAATCTTATATGTTTCAATAAGATCGCCTCTCATTCTTCTGAACTCCAATGAGTAGAGTCCCAATCTACTCAACCTCTCCTCATATGTCCATCCCCTCATCCCTGGGATTAACCGAGTGAACCTTCTTTGTACTGACTCGAGAGCAAGTATGTCCTTTCTTAAGTATGGACACCAAAACTGTACGCAATATTCCAGGTGCGGCCTCACCAATACCTTGTACAACTGAAGCAATACCTCCCTATTTTTATATTCTATCCCCCCAGCAATGAAAGCCAACATTCCATTGGCCTTCTTAATCACTTGCTGCACCTGCATACTAACCTTCTGAGTTTCGTGCACCAGGACCCCCAGATCCCTTTGTACTTCAGTACTTTCCAGTTTCTTGCCATTAAGATAATAACTTGCTCTACGATTTTTCCTGCCAAAGTGCATAACCTCACACTTTCCAGTATTGTATTCCATCTGCCAAATCTCTGCCCACTTACTTAGCCTGTCGATGTCCCCTTGCAGGTTTTTTATGTCCTCCTCACTCACTACTTTCCCTCCCATCTTAGTATCATCTGCAAACTTTGATATGTTACACTCGGTCCCCTCCTCCAAATCGTTAATATAGATTGTAAAGAGTTGGGGACCCAGCACTGACCCCTGCGGAACACCACTAGTTACTGATTGCCAGTCTGAGAATGAACCATTTATCCCAACTCTCTGCCTTCTGTTAGATAGCCAATCCTCTATCCATGCCAGAATATTACCCCCAATCCCGTGATTTTTTATCTTAAGCAATAATCTTTTGTGTGGCACCTTGTCAAATGCCTTTTGGAAGTCTAAATACACTACGTCCACTGGTTCCCCTTTATCCACCCTATACGTTACTTCCTCAAAGAACTCCAGCAAATTTGTCAAACATGACTTCCCCTTCATAAAACCATGCTGACTTTGTCCTATTAAATTATGATTATCCAAATGTCCTGTTACTGTCTCCTTAATAATGGACTCCAAAATTTTACCAACCACAGATGTTAGGCTAACCGGTCTATAGTTTCCAGCCTTCTGTCTACTGCCCTTTTTAAATAAGGGTGTTACATTAGCAGTTTTCCAGTCTGCCGGGACCTTTGCCGAGTCCAGGGAGTTTTGGAAAATTATTACCAATGCATCCACAATCCCTACCGCCACTTCCCTCAAGACCCTGGGATGTAAGCCATCAGGTCCAGGTGATTTATCCGCCTTGAGTCCCATTATTTTACCGAGTACCACTTCCTTAGGGATTTTGATTGTGTTTAGCTCCTCCCCCCCTTTAGCCCCCTGTTTGTCCAGTGTTGGGATATTCTTAGTGTCTTCTACTGTAAGGCAGACTATTATTTGAATGGCAATAGATTGGGAGAAGGGGAAGTGCAATGAGACCTGGGTGTCCTTGTGCACCAGTCGCTGAAGGTAAGCATGCAGGTGCAGCAGGTGGTTAAGAAGGCAAATGGTATGTTGGCCTTCGAAGCAAGAGGGTTCGAGTACAGGAACAAGGATGTCTTGCTGCAGTTGTACAGGGCCTTGGTGAGACTGCACCTTGAGTATTGTGTGCAGTTTTGGTCGCCTTATCTGAGGAAGGACGTTCTTGCCATGGAGGGAGTGCAGCGAAGATTCACCAGGTTGATACCTGGGATGGCAAGAATGACGTATGAGGAGAGATTGTGTCGATTGGGCTTATACTCACTGGGGTTTAGAAGATTGAGAGGGGATCTCATCGAAACCTATAAAATTCTGTCAGGCCTGGACAGACTACATGCAGGAAGGATGTTTCGGATGGCCGGGGAGTCCAGAACCAGGGGTCATAGTCTAAGGATAAGGGGTAAGCCATTTAGGACTGAAATGAGGAGGAATTTCTTCACCCAGAGAGTGGTGAACCTGTGGAATTCTCTGCCACAGAGGACGGTGGAGGCCAGTTCATTAAATATATTCAAGAAGGAGTTGGATATATTTCTTAAGGCTAAAGGGATCAAGGGATATGGGGAGAAGGCAGGGACAGGGTACTGAATTTGGATGATCAGCCATGATCTCATTGAATGGCGGAGCAGGCTCGAGGGGCCGAATGGCCTACTCCTGCTCCTATCTTCTATGTTTCTATGTTTCTATGTTACAAAAAGGGAGTATGAAAAGAAACTTGCAAGGGATATCAAAATCATTACAAAGAATTTTTATAGTTACATTAGGAAAAAGAAGGTGGTCAGGAGCAATGTTGGCCCCTTAAAAACTGAAAGTGATGATGTTGTCAATGACAATGGGGAAATGGCAGACATGTTGAATAATTACTTTCCGTCAGTGTTTACAACAGAAGAAGAGGATAGCATGCCAGAAATCCCAAAGAAACTAATATTGAATCAGGGACAGGAACTCAGTAAAATTAACATAAGTAAAATAACAGTAATGAAGAAAATAGTGACACTAACGAATGACAAATCCCCAGGGCCAGACGGTTTCCATCCCAGGGTTTTAAAGGAAGTAGGTGAGCACATTGCAGATGCCCTAACTATAATCTTCCAAAATTCTCTTGACTCAGGAACCGTCCCTTTAAATTGGAAAATTGCGCATGTCACTCTGCTTTTTAAGAATGGTGAGAGAGGGAAACCAAGGAATTATAGACCAATTAGCCTAACATCTGTAGTCAGGAAATTGCTAGAGTCTATAATTAAGGGATAGGGTGACTGAACACCTCAAAAATGTTCAGTTGATCAGAGAGAGCCAGCATGGATTTGTGAAAGGTAGGTCATGCCTGACAAACTTGATTGAATTTTTTGAAGAGGTGACTAAAGTAGTGGGCAGGAGAATGTCTATGGATGTTATTTATATGGACTTCCAGAAGGCATTCGATAAAGTCCTACATAAAGGACTGTTAACTAAGGTGGTAAGTCTACCAACCCCATTTTGATGTCGCACTAGCACTGATTTTAGGAATTAAGTTAACTCCGGGAGTCTCACTCTACTTCGCTCTGGTCAGGTCAGGTCCTGACTTCAGATTCAACAACAGCAACAGCAACAACTTGTATTCATATAGCACCTTTAATGTAGTAAAACGTCCCCAGGGACTTCACAGAAAAAGTTTGATACTGAGCCATATAAGGAGATAATAGGGCAGGTGACCAAAAGCTTGGTCAAAGGGATAGGTTTTAAGGAGTGTCTTAAAGGAGGAGGGAGAGGCGGAGAGGTTTAGGGAGGGAATTCCAGAGTTTTGGGCCTGGGCAACTGAAGGCACGGCTGCCAATAGCGGATCAATGAAATTCGGGGGTACGCAAGAGGCCAGAATTGGAGGAGCACAGAGATCTCGGAGGGTTGTCGGGCTGGAGGAGGTTACAGAGATAGGGAACAGCGAGGCCATGGTGGGATTTGAAAACAAAGAGGATAATTTTAAAATCAAGGCGTTGCCAGACTGTGATAACATTGGGCCAGAAATTCGGGTCGGAGGCTTCCCGCGGGCGCAAGCTCCCGACCTGCACTTATATAGCGTGCCTGCCGTTGTGTTGTGGGCCAGCTTAGGATTCCGATCCTGGGCCTCCTCCAGCTGCTGGTGTGCAGTGCTCGCGCAGTTAGTTCGCAGCGTCCCCTGGGATCATGTGGGCCATGAGGAGCCAATTGGAGCAGGGAATCTCCATTCATAGATTTGACAGGAAGACCTGTCAAATCTATGAATAGAGATCAGCCCCAAAACCTAAGTAAAACTTCCATTTTTTTTTTAAATCACATTTTTAAAATAACTATAAATTACATAAATTAACTATTTTAAACAAAAATTTAAATTTTTTTTAAAAATTATTAAAGTTTTTAACGGGGCTAAAAATAAACTTACCTTTCTTTAAAGTATTTTAAAATGATGAACCTGTGGAAAAAATGTTTTAATTTTACTTAATTAACCTCTTACCTTGTTAAAAGCAGGTCTTGCGGCTGCTTTTTTCACGCACAGCTGCTAGGGACTTGCCCGCATGAAGAAACCTGTAAAAAAATCGGAAGTTCCAGGTCTACGCGATGCCTCTCCGGCGCACGCGTTTGACCTCCGAACACCTTCCTTCAAGGGAACGGAAGTTCCGGTTTCCAGTGCGTGCGCAGTGCATGAGCGAAACCGGCACTTCCGTTGGCCTTACGGGTGAGCACACAGTGCATACTCACCCGTGGGGACCCGAATTTCTGGTCCATTGTGCATATTTAGCAAAATAGAAATAAAATTGCATCGTGTGTCCTTTGTACTTTGTTTTGGTGCATTTCAATACATGATTGCACAAGAAAAATGTGTGGGAAACATTTCAATGTAGTTACAGGGTCACTGCGAAGGGAACTTTAGAAAAAGGTCCTAAAAGTGATATCTTTTATTTAAGACGTAAAATATTCTCACTGAGCTGAGGTACACATCGATATAAAGTCTGGCATTCCCCTTTTTAAGCTGTAGCAGCCAAAGGCAGTCCGCCTCCCCTGAACTAGTTACTAGAACATGTGTGGACACTCACCAGCTGCAGTCTGTATGTTGTAGTTTTTCTTTGACCCCTGCCGAGGTTAACCTTGTCCATATAAGGATAAGTGATTAATTTCTGCTGTTCTTTAGTATGAATTATGCTGTTCATTTATTTGATTAGTTTACCTGTAGGGTTGTAACTTTGCTTGTTTTTTATAATTCTTATTTATCACTGGCACATTATTAAGTTACACAGTACATTTTTTAATCTGTTTAGGTTTGCTATTCAAAAAGTGCTTCGTACTAATATTTTGCCTTGTTAGTTCACTTTGGTTATTTATCACAATCATGTTTTATGTCTTTGTACTTGGCTGAAGGCTAATTATCCCAACCCAGCCAGTGCAGGTTATCAGATGAGGGCTGCACCTTAATTTCATTGCAGCTTGCAATGGCTTTGGCCCTTTTGCTAAGCAGGGGGGTTCTCCCCAGTGTCCTGGCCAGCATTTAGCCCACACTCCACATCATTAAACAGCTTGCCTGCTCGTTGTCACATTGCTGTTTGTGGGAGCTTGCTGTGCGCAAATTGGCTGCCGAGTCTCCCTACATTATAACAGAGACTGCGCTTCAACAGTAACTCATTGGCTGTAAAAGCGCTTTGGGATGTCCTGAGGCTGTGAAAGGTGCTACATAAATGCAAGTTCTTTCTTTCTTTCTATGTACCAGATGATACGTATGGTCACCTGCCCTAATATCTCCTTATGTGGCTCGGTGTCCAATTTTATTTGATAACGTTCCTGTGCAGCGCCTTGGGATGTTTTACTACATCACAGGCGCTATATAAATGCAAGTTGTTGCTGTTGTTAAAACTGGTATATATGTACAAAAGCAAAATACTGCGGATGCTGGAAAGCTGAAATAAAAAGAGAAAATGCTGGTCAGGCAGCATCTGTGGAGAGAGAAACAGAGTTAACGTTTCAGGTCGATGACCCTTCATCAGAACTGGAAAAAGCTGGAGATGGAACAGGTTTTTAAGCAAGTGCAGGGGCAGGGAGAGGGGGGAGGGGAGGAAAGAACAAAAGGGATGGTCTGTGATAGGGTGGAAGGCAGCAGAGATTAAGAGACAAAAGGGATGATGGTCCAAGGCAAAAGGAGATGGTAATGGGACAAGTTAAGAAACAAAAGATGACTCTTGATGAAGTGTAAATGGCAATGGCAGAAGTATGAGGCCTAGAAATTCAGTTGGGCGCGCCAGCCGTTAGCGCCTTAGGAGGAGTAGATCTCGAGCGCTAGGCGCTTAGCGCCCGGGCGCAGCGCGATCTGCGTCTCGCCCCAACTTCAGTAGACATTTAGCGCCAGCGCAAAGTCTTAGCGCGCGCCCTGCTGCGCGCGCAGATCATGACGTCATTTCGTCGTGCAACGCCCTTTGTGCACCCGGAACCGGAACTTCACTCGCGCCGCCCCATTGTGCGCCGGCCGGCCCTAACGACTGTGAAGTGGAACGGTACACAGCCGAGGCGGGCCGCGGGGAGCGCAAATTAAAGGGCACTTACCCTGCACTATAAATGGCAGCCATTTTGCTGCATTCACTCTTGTGCAACGGATTTTTGGAGAGAGACCAAGGAAGAGAGCTTACTGCTTTGGCCCAACACTAGGACAGGTATTTTTGGCTCAGGCCAAAGCTGTGCAATTCTCTTTGCCTTCATTGAGATCTCAGTGTTTGCCAGCATATAATGGGGGCTGCATTGGGTGCCAACGCTGAGTTTCAGCCTTATGCCGGAAGGGCTTACAGACGCCGTGAGAGAGTGGCAGCCCTGGCTAGACGCAGAGGGGGCAACAGGCGTCGCCAAGTGAGGCCTTACCCACCCAGGGTATACCGCCAGCAGTCCTCCTATCTGACCATGTCTGCCGCACAGTGTGTTAGGAGGCTGCGATTCAGAAGGGAGGTGGTTGCAGACGTCTGCCAGCTGCTGCACAGAGATCTGCGTCCACAGCTGATGCGCAGGACGTCTCTGTCGGTGGCAGTGAAGGTGACGGTGGCTCTCAACTTCTATGCCACCGGCTCCTTCCAATCCGCTGCTGGGGACATCGCTAACATCTCCCAGTTCGCCGTGCATTGCTGCATCCACCAGGTGACCAATGCCCTTTTCAGAAGGAGACATCAATTCATCTCCTTCCCCATGACCCTGGACAAGCAGCAGCAGCGTGCAGTGGGATTTGCAAGAATAGCGGGCTTCCCCATGGTGCAGGGCGCCATTGACTGCACGCATGTGGCTTTGCGGGCACCTCTGGAGCATGCCGAGGATTACCGCAACCGGAAGGGCTACCATTCCCTCAATGTACAGCTGGTGTGTGACAACAGGCAGCGCATCCTAGCTGTCAATGCCCGCTTTCCAGGCAGCAGCCACGATGCCTTTATCCTGCGACAGACAACTGTGGCTGACATGTTCCAGGCACAGCCTCACCCAAGAGGATGGCTTATCGGGGACAAAGGCTATCCTTTGTGTACCTGGCTCATGACCCCACTCCGCGCGCCCACGACCCCTGCTGAAGAGGCATACAACGAGAGCCATCAAGCGACTAGGAACATCATAGAACAAACAATCGGCGTCCTCAAGCAACGGTTCCGCTGTCTGGATCGCTCCGGGGGAGCCCTCCAGTATTCGCAGGAGCGAGTCTCCCAATTCGTCGTCGTTTGCTGCATGCTGCACAACCTGGCTATCCGCAGGACTCAGGCACTGCCACCTCACGTTGGACCACCACCTCAGGAGGAGGAGCAGGAGGAGGAGGAGGATGAGGAGTACCAGCCCAGGAGGGAGGCAGAAGGTCCAAGGGCCGCCCGTCGGCGGCTTATTGACCGTCACTTCTAGGCCCCCTGTCAGGGAATGGCTTGTGCCAATGAAAGAACATGATTGCAGCCGCTCCGCAAGCCGTCAGCCGGTTAAGGCAACAAACGCTTCAAAGATCAAACATGGACAATGTGAATAAATAAAATGGTTTATTGTACAAACTCAGGGCCCTTCCCACATGAAAATCAAAAACAGACGAAACCCCCAAAAAACACTCACACACATGACTCACTCCCACAACCTGGGGAGCATTAACAAAAGATGTAAACAAAAATGGCCTTCATCCTCGGCCTTCACAAAACACACATTCCAGAAAACACAACATTTGAACACACCCTCTAATTAGTGGCCCGCGAGGGCGATGCCTTCTGCCAACTTTGGCGGCCCCTGCACGCCCTGCTGCTCCTCCTCAAAGTGAGGCCATTGGCTGCTGCAAGGCTGGGGGCAGGCTCCTGAGGGGCACATGTCGTGACGGCAGATGCCCTTGGGGGTCGGCCTAGACGAGGTCTGGCCGTCGAGGGGCCGGCTGGTGAATGCTGCAGCTGTGGCTGGCCAGCATCAGTCGCTGCAGCAGCTCCTGGCAGCTCCACTGGGGGAGTGGCAGTGGCAGCTGGAGGAATGGGGGCAAGCTGGCGGATGGCAGGTGCTTGCTGGTCGCCTGAGACACTGGCACTCGGCCGGGCCAGCACTGCAGCATGCGCACCAATCTGCCGAGGGACAGACCGCTGTGCTGCTGCAGCGCGCCGGCTGCCCTGGCGATGCCTGGCTGACACAGCGAGTGTGGCAGCAGTGAGTGCCCGTGTTGACCTGTTCAGTGACCGCATCAGAGCACCCAGTGACTGCATGGCACCACTGATCACCTGGCCACTCGCTGCCTGAGCTGCCCTGAATTCCGCCCGACTGGTGGCTTGTGAGGCCCCGAACTCGGTCACACTCCGAGACAGGGACTCGATGGCCTCAGGCAACCGTGCCACTACCCCCATGAACTCCGTGTGCCGGCACTCCGAGTCCGTGGACAAGTCCTCGAGGCGGCGCATCTCCTCGGCGTTGGCCGTCTCCGGACTGGAGCCCGGACTCTCCCTCTGGGGAGAAGGCCGCCGAGCTGGCCGACTCTTCCTGCGTTGCAGGACGCCGCTGGGCCCAGCAATTGGACTCCCCTCCGACCCTTCCCCCCTCTGGGGAGAAGGCCGCTGAGCTTCCACCCCCCTCCCGCGTTTCTGCAGGCCGCTGGTCCCAGGAGCTACCCTCCCCTCCGACACTTCCCCCACGCTCCCCTCCAGGGAAGACGTGTCCCCTACATTGGCATGGGTTGCCGCGGCTGAGGGTTCCCCTGATGGGCCGCCTTCCTCTTGCTCCTCCTCCTCCTCCTCTTCTGAGGAGCTGTCACTGGCAACATCAGGGACCTCCTCCTCACCATCTGAAAGCAGGAAGGCACAAGAGTAGCTTTAGAGTGAGGAGAGGGCGTCAGCGAGGGATGCATGAGTGGTGGCATTCAGCCCATTGGTCGGACAGTGGCAAAGGATGTAGATCTGATGCGCAAGTGGGACGAGAGAGGTCCAAAAGGTGATATCCTTACCATTGGTGCCCAGAACAGGGTCGGCATCTCCAGATGCAACGGGGCCAATCACCCGGGCACCCATGGTGCGCTCCACGCGATGTTGCAGCTCGGTGAGCGGCTGGATCTGGGGTCCGCCTCCCCCGGTCGCAGTCCGGCTCCTCTTATTATTGGCCAGCTTGGCCTGCAAGAGAAAGGACGGCCTCTAAGTACAGTGTGTAGCCCTGATCTTGTGTGCACTGCCTCCCATGGTCGAATAGCCTGGCCAGTGTGTTAAGTGCACAATGTGCAATTGATGTTCATGAGTGTCCCATAGCTGCTGCATGAGGGCTGGCCATTAGGGCGTTCAGGTCCCTTTGCCCATAATGTGAGGTGCACATGCAAGGATGAGGAGGACACTGGAAAGGGTACTCACCCTGACAATCCTGGCGAGGTCATTTAGCTTTTTGCGGCATTGGACACCGCTCCTGGGGACCTCGCTGTTGGATGACACCTTGGTGGCGACATGCCTCCAGGCTCTCCGGTAGACGCGGGCCGGCGGCTTCCTGCCATTGTCCGGAAACAAAATATGGCGTCTCTTCTCCACAGCACCAACCAGCACCCTCAGATCATGCTCTGAGAAGTGCTGCGCTCGTTCACGGGCCTTCTCCATGGCTTCAGGCGCTATTTGGGTCCAGCAGCAGTGTTCAGGCCTAGCTGGAGGGCTCCACTATCCAGGGCGTGGCAGCAGACCAAGTCGACCCTTCCCCCTTAAGAGCTGGCCGGCGCCAGGGTGTCTGCTGTCAATCAAGAAATGGCCGCACCTGCACTGCGCCCGGCCTCGGCGCTCTCGCTCAGCACCTCCGGCTTAGCGCCTAAAGAGAGGCGTGCATCGCCAGTTTTAGCGCTCGAGCAAACTCTTAGGGCGAAGCTAATGAATATCGGAGAAGTGGCCCCGAATTTGCACCGGGCGCAAACTTTAGCGGCCGCCCGACTTTACCGCCCCAAAAGTGGCTATAATGAATTTCTAGGCCTGTATGTATATCAAAATTTATATGAAAAATTAGGTAGATATATCTATGCAAAAACAGTGATAGGCCTAGATTACACGCTCAAATTCTAGCATACGGTTTGAACTCTCATCCTTTTTCTAAATTCGTTCCTGGGATGTGGGCGTCACTGGCAAGGCCAGCATTTATTGCCCATCCCTAATTGCCCTCGAGAAGATGGTGGTGAGCCACCTTCTTGAACCGCTGCAGTCTGTGTGGCGATGGTACTCCCACAGTGCTGTTAGGGAGGGAGTTCCAGGATTTTGTCCCAGTGACGATGAAGGAACGGTACGATGTATTTCCAAGTCAGGATGGTGTGTGACTTGGAGGGGAACTTGCAGGTGATGGTGTTTTCCCAGGCACCTGCTGCCCTTGTCCTTCTAGGTGGCAGAGGTCGCAGTTTTGGGAGATGCTGCCAAAGAAGCCTTGGCGAGTTGAAGCCTTGAGCCGAGCTTACACTCTAACTGCAACTTTGTTCCTTCTTACCATAATATCTCTCACATTTTTGAAAGCTGCGTCTGTGAGCTCAGCAAGGGAATGAACCCAGGTTCCAGAACTGGTAATTAGTTTAATCAAGGCATCAGCATCACAGACAGGAGCAAGTGAATCCCATTGTCCTGTGATTAGCTGGAAATAGGCTGACACAGGATCAATCAGCCCCCTGCTAGATGCTATCCATGTAGCAACAGGTAATTAAAGCGTTACAGTTTCACAAGTGCAAATTCGTTATTTTCAGTCCACTACAAACAATCAGCACGGGCCATATCATTCCTTGAATTTTATTTTTAGGTAGATATATTTTTTTTTTACAACGTAATGCAACAGAATCTAAAATGTAGTTACATTGCAGCTCAGACTGTGTTAAGTACTGACTCATTTAAAGGTCATTTTCTAAACCACTGGAAACTCTTTTAAAATGCCTGCAGTAATGAATATGTTGATCTGGAGTTTTCTCCTTAGGAGCAACCCGGACGTTACACCCGAAAATATGTCCAATGTTGTCTTCACCTCCCGAGTCTGGAACTACAAAACAAAGGTACCCAGAGACAGTCATCAATGGGCCGGATATTTTGACCCCCACAGGTGCGTACAAGGTAGGGGTCTCGCAAGTGCCGGTTTCAGGCATGTGAAGCGCATGCACTAAAACCCGGCGCTTCCGATCTGTCAAGAGCCCTCTTGACAGATCATCCGCCTGCCCGGGAGCAGAGAGATGCGCTGAAAACCTTTCAAAATCTTACGCCTGGTAAAAGCATGTGTAAGGCCTACTTTTACCAGCATAAGTTTTAAAAAATAAAAAAATATTTTTTTTCACTCATTTATAATGTAAAAATTCTTTTAAAAAAGGTAAGTTTATTTTTAGCCCTGTAAAAAACTTGAATTTTTTAAAATTAAATTTTTGTTTAAAATATTTAATTTAATGTAATTTTAACTAATTTTAAATATGTGATTTTTTTAATGTATTTAATATTTAACTGTATTTTTAAATGTGATCCCCATTCATACATGTGAAAGGTCTACGTGAAGAGACCTATCAAAAGTGTGCAGGGGGATTCCCTTCTTTGATTGGTTCCCCATGGCCTACGTGATCCCAGGGACGCTTGCAAACCGCCTGCGCCCCTGGGATACCTGGGCCTCTGTCCACCCGGACCAGGAGAGGCCCAGGATCGGAAGTCTCGGGACCCACGTAGCCAGCAGGTAAGTGCGTAGATTTTTCCCGATCGGAGGCATCCTCATGTAGGAAGCCTCCAATCGGAAAATCCGGCCAATGTGTTTAAAACCTCAACATTTTCAAAACTGAGATTAATAGATTTTTGTTAGGCAAGGGTATTAAGGGTTACAGAACCAAGGCAGGTAGATGCAGTTAAGATACAGATCAGCCATGATCTAATTGAATGGCCTACTCCAGTTCCTATGTTCCTATTGCACTCTCCTCTCTGCCATCTTATGTTACTCTTCCATTTAGGGCTTCTTGTATACAGTACCACCATCTCAGTTTTAGTCTTCTACCCAATAAAGCATGAAGGCCTGTGGAAGCAAACAGAATGTTATAGTGAGAACATGACAATGAGCAGGGAACGTGGCCATATGATTGAAAACTCGAACCCTCAGAAAGTGACAGGATGGCTTCCAACTAGCAAATAACACATCCGACACAAGATACACCAGTGAGTAGATCATTTCTACTTTGATGTTAATTAAACTTGCTTCTACTAAACAGTTTATTAAACTGTTGGGCTCAGTAACTAGTCCAGGCCAGTTCCGCTGGATGATATCATTTGCATATATTTGGTTAAACAACAATATTATCAACACACTAACAGGAAGAGTCAAATGGAAGGTGTGCCATGATGGTATAGCACTTTAGAAAGACTTGCATTTATAAAGCACCTTTCGTGAACTCAGGATGTCCCAAAGCGCTTTACAGCCAATGATGGATGTTAAAGATTCAATTCTTGGCAAACATTCTTCCCTCAACCAGCAAAATTAGATTAACTCGTGATGCAACATACTGCTGTTTGTGCCACACTACTGTGCATAAAATGGCTTCCACTTTCACCTACATAGAAACAATAAATGCACTGCAAAGTAACTCATTGAATGTGAAGTGTTTTGGGAAGTCCTGAATGTATGGTGAAGTACTACACAAATCCAAATACTTTCTTTAACATGTTGTCCCTTGGGTGATAGGGCAAATGGGAGGGGGGAGGAAAGATTCATTTGTCCCTGTGTGCAGCAAGGTTGTAAAAGCACTTAAAAAAAGAATATGTTTACGATGCAGTTACACATCATGACTAAAATAATTCTTCTCCTAGATTGTGCTTGTGATTTCCCCACACAACTGTACTGTAATATAATAGGTGTTCAAAATTATGAGGGGTTTTGATAGAGTAGATAGAGAAAAACTGTTTTCACTGGTAGTAACCAGAGGTCACAGATTTAAGATAACTGGCAGAAATGCTGGGGGAGATGATGAGAATTTTTTTTACGCAGCGAATTGTTATGATCTGGAATGCACTGTCTGAAAGGGTGGTAGAAGCAGATTCATTAATAACTTTCAAGGGAATTCGATATATGCTTGAAGAAGAAAAATATACAAGGCTATGGGGAAAGAGCAGGGAAGCGGGACTAATTAGTAGCTCTTTCAGAGAGGCGGCACAGGCACGATGGGCTGAATGACCTCCTTCTGAGCTGTGCGATTCTATGATTCTATGACACCATAGCTAGACGATGCTAGACGAGTGAAGGATAGTTGCTTCCTCGTAGGAGGTAGGGAAAAATCAGAGGGCCATTCACCAGCTCAGACCACTCTCCAATTTCTAGTTTCTGGCTGCAGAGTTGTACTGGCAAAAACCCAGGAACAGGGATGTTGTACCCTGAGAAGGGGAGAACATTTTTTAACGTGTTCATATTTTGTTCTATTTTTAAATAAGAATTATTTGCAACCATTGAATTTTCAGAAGAGTCATTATGATGAGGTCCTGACTTTAAACCAGTTCCAGGAAACACACTCCAGACTGAATGTCTGTCACCATCCTTTTAAAAAAAAATCGCACTTGAAAAATTCCCTCTCCCCCCAATTCAAACTAGCTTTACCAAATTAGAAAGTGAAGCAAAAACAGAAAATGCTGGAAATACTCAGCAGGTCAGACGGCATCTGTAGAGAGAGAAACAGAGTTAACGTTTCAGATCGATGACCTTTCATAAAGACTGGAAAAAGTTGAGATATAACAGGTTTTAAGCTAGTACAGAGGCTGGGAAAGCAGGGAGGGGAAGGAAAGAACAAAAGGGAAGGTCTGTGATAGGATGGAAGGCAGGAGTGATTAAATGACAAAAGGGATGATGGTGCAAGGCAAAAGGAGATGGTAATGGGACAAGTAAAGAAACAAAAGATGGGTCTAGAGGAGGTGTAAGCGAGAATCATTACCAATAGCTGCAGTCCGAAAAAATGGGGGCAGAGGTTATGGTCTGAAATTGTTGAACTCGATGTTGAGTCCCGAAGGGTGTAAAGTGCCTAATTGAAAGATAAGGTGCTGTTCCTCGGGCTTATGTTGAGCTTCATTGGAACAGTGTAGGAGGCCAAGGACGGAGAGGTCAGAGTGGGAGAGGAGCGGCGTGCATTTCAGCGCGTTTGGATGCTTCATGATTTCTTGTCCTCATGTATTGTAACTCAAATAGTAGAGATAAGAAGAAAAATATGACTGTTAGAACTCCAAAATAAATAATAAAAATGTATTGAAGTCAATCAGTATCGCAAAAAATTGTTTTGAGTGAGACACATCATCAAATGGGTCGTACCTGCAAGATTAACCTGATGGACCTCATGTGGCATCTTGGGTTTATATATCAGAGAATGCTTGTTTGTTCAGGATTGTGTGGAGATTTTACTTTGAGTTATTACTCTACCAAAAATGACAGAATGGCCCGTTTCTGTGCTGTAAATACTGTGTAAGTCACGTTAAAGTTTTAATCAACAGAAGCAGAGAGATGGTAGTGCCAGAGGCAAATTGTCTTATGTAGTTTCACTCATAATCTACTGGTATGGCCAAGTTGTTGTTCTTCATGGGAGTACGATGGAGCCTCAAAAGCCGCATATGAAGTTCTCATCAAGGTTTCCATTAATTTGCGTATATCTGAAATTACACAGGATTACATAGGATATACGGCACAGAAACAGGTCATTCGGCCCAACCAGTCCATGTTTATGCTCCACTTGAGCCGCCTCCCGTCTTTCCTCATCTGACCCTATTAGCATAAACCTCTATTCCCGTCTCCCTCATATACTTATCCAGCCTCCCCTTAAAGACATCTATACTACTCACGTCAACCACTCCCTGTGGTAGCGAGTTCCACATTCTCACCACTCTCTGGGTAAAGAAGTTTCTTCTGAATTCCTAATTTGATTTCTTGGTGACTATCTTGTATTGATGGCCTTTAGTTATGCTCTTCCCCACAAGCGGAAACATTCTCTCTGTATCTGCTCTATCAAAACCTTTCATAATTTTAATGACCTCTATTAGGTCACCCTTCTATTTTCAAGAGAAAAGAGATCCAGCCTGTTCATCCTTTCCTGATAGGTATACCCTCGCATTTCTGTTATCATCCTTGTAAATTTTCTCTGCACCCTCTCCAGTGCCTCTATATCCTTTTTATAGTATGGCAACCAGAATTGTACGCAATACTCCAAGTGTGGTCTAACCAAGGTTTGATACAAGTTTAGCATAACTTCACTGCTTTTCAATTCTATCCCTCTAGAAATAAACCCTAGTGCTTGGTTTGCCTTTTTATGGCCTTGTTAACCTGTGTCGCTAGTTTTAGTGATTTGTGTATTTGTACTCCTAGATCCCTTTGTTCCTCTATCCCGCCTAGACTCACCCCTCCAAGTAATAAGTGACCTCCCTATTCTTCCTACTAAAACGTAATACCTCACATTTATCTGTGTTGAAATTCATTTGCCAATTATATGCTCATTCTGCAAGTTCATTAATGTCCTCCTGTAATATGTTGCAGTCCTCCTCAGTATTGATTATCCCCCCCAATTTGGTATCATCTGCAAATTTAGAAATTGTAGCCGAGATTTTTCGGGGGGGGGAGGTCAGCAGGCGTGATTGGTGGCGGGTCGGGTGGGAAAGTGTTTTTTTCCCCAGCGGTTCAGGACTCCGCTGTGAACCCGCCACCACGCGCCTTTCCCTGGTGTCGGGTCTGTCAGCGCTGAGCAGACCCGACATGCAGCGGCAGGGGACCCAATTTAGGTAATGTTGACCTTGTTTAGAGATCATTAAGAATACATTTGAGCTCACCTTTTGATTTTACGTGCTCACCCACAGGATCCACGCTGGTCGGAGGAAACGTCTGTTAAGCTGAGGTGGGAGATGAATGGCCATTGAATCAGCTGATTACTTGACAGCTTGAAATTTGCTACAAAAGCTCCCACCTTACAGCTCTTCATTTTCCAAGCTCAGAAGCTGTTGCTTATTGCATTTAGAAGACAGATTGAGCTTTATGCAGGTTGCAAGAGTTTGGAGCAAACTCTCTATCCAGTGTCACCTCATTTGAACAACCTCTTTCACCATTGACAGATTGCTTCTATCATCTCTACTTCACCTGCCATCTATTCCATCAGTATGGCTACCATTTATACTCTCTCACCTTGGTGCTCAGAATCTGACCATGATCAGCCCCAACACCAGCAGCACCCACAACAACATCAACCTGCTCCGCAATCAACTGATGCTGCACAGGACACAGGACATCAGCACCCGACCACATTGCTGCCCAGGACACCAGGGATGGCCTCGCCATGGCCAGATTTACTTCTCTTGACATTGTACACCCTGGCTGCCACATGATGTGCCAGGTTGGCACCACCTCACACCAACACCATAAAGCATCCCTACAATGCCCAAGCCATCCCTTTCACACCAACATCATTGTGGGGGGTATCGTTATGTTTCACCATTCACTGCCACTAACTAAGCCACTTCCAAAAGTGCACACAAATCTGTCCAAGAACACAAAGCGTTGAAAATAAAAGTATCAATGTTTGACAACACATTAACAGAAACTTTACATGAACATTGCATAAAACACCCAAGTGCCTACCTACCCTTGTGTGTTGTTAGTTGGTATGGTTGCAGTAGGATGAGGGTGAGTGTGAGGGGTGGCTAGTGAGATGGGGAAGTGATAATGTAGATAGAGAGGGATGGGTGGAGGGGCAAGATAAGTTGGTGTGAGTAAGGATGTGCAGGAGTAGGGTAGGGAAGGCAGAGTGATGGAGATGTGATGAGAGGTACAGCAGGATGAGGTTGAGTGTGGTTTTGTGATCTACTGAGATAATTGAAAGGTTTGTGGGACTGCACCCAGATCATCCTGACCACATCCCTACTTGTGCCCTCCTCTGCAATGTGCAACCAGACTGTGCTGATCTCCTGGGGAGGTCTCTTCCGCCTAGCGGAAGGGAAGAGGACCTCCCTGCGTGCTGTGACTCCCCCCATAAGCATATGGAGGGAGTCATGGGAGAGCCTGGTTGCAGCCCTGTGCCTTTGTGCAGTGCTTGTCAGTGTTTGCAGCTCCTCAATGCTACAGAACACTGACAGCTCAACTGTCAAAATAAATTTGGCCATGGTCCCTTTAAGGAAACTGGCTGATGACGCATCATCAAATGATGTCACCGGACCTGCTTCCTCTAATTGGCCGAGGAAACATGCTGGGCGGGCTTAACAAGCCCAGTCACGGTAAATTCATTTCAGACAGCGGGTTGGAGCCACAGATCCACTGAGGTCAGCAAAATCGCGGCCTGTGTTTTTGATTCCAAAGTCTAAATTGTTAATTTAAATTGTGAACAACTGTGGTCCCAGCACTGATCCTTGTGGGATCCACTTCCCACCTTCTGCCACTCTGAATAGCTACCCTTTACCCCTACTCTCTGCTTTCTGTCTTGAAGCCAGCTAGCTATCCATTCTACTGCTTGTCCCCTGACTCCGCATTCTCTGACCTTACTGATACTAAGTTGTCTTGGTGCACTGATTTAGGATTGGTCCACCAATGACGCAAAGGGCAGTCCTTTTCATAGAATTACGTTGAAATTACAGCACAGGAACAGCACCTTCAGAGCAATCAATCCGTGTTGGTGTTTATCCTCTATATGAGCAACAGTCCTTATCCTGTATAACAACAGAAAATGCTGGAAAAACTCAGCAGGCCAGGCAACATCCGTGGAGAGAGAAATAAAGTCAACGTTTCAGGTCGAAACCCTTCGTCAGGACTGAAAAAACACAGGAAATGAATCAGATTAAAAGGCCAGTTTGGGGGGCTGGGCAATGGGGATAAAAGAACAAAAGAGAAGCGAACAGACATTAAGAGGTATTCAAAACCAGACGAGATGGTGATAGGACTAATAAAGAGACAAAAGATGGCTCTAGATGAGTCCTTATCCTGTGCCTGCTCTGTTCCCATATTCTTTTATTCCCCTTTCCTTCAAACACCTATCTAACCGATTTTTAAATGTTGCCATGGTCTCTGCTTCAATCACTAACTCTGCTAGTGAATTCCACAGTCTCACAATCGTCTGCTTAAAATAAAAGAGTTTCTTCTGCTCTCTATCCTAGATCTCTTACATTTAATCTTAAATCTATGTCCCCTCATTCTAGCCCATGGAAACAGTCTGTTTCCATCTACTCTATCCCATTCTTTCTTAATTTTGTAAGAAGTCACACAACACCAGGTTATAGTCCAACAGCTTTATTTGAAATCACAAGCTTTCGGAGCGCTGCTCCTTCTTCAGGTGAAGTGGATAATTTCCTCTGTGGTGTAATGAAAGCAGAACGTTTTTTAAGTCTTTCTTCAAATTTGTATTTTCTCATACCAGACAGCATGCTTGTCAATCCGTGCTGTACCCTCTCTCTTGCCTCAACATCCTTCCTATAGTGTGGAGGCCAGTACTAAAAAAAAGGACTTACATTTATATAGCACCTTTCACGACCACCGGCCATCCCAACGCACTTTATAGCCAATTAAGTATGTTTGAAGTGTTGTAATGTGGGAAATGCAGCAGCTAATTTGTGCACAGCAAGCTCCCACAGGCAGCAATGTGATAATGACCAGATAATCCATTTTAGTAATGTTGATTGAGGGATAAACAATGGCCAGGACAGCAGGGAGAACTCCCCTGCTCGTCTTCGAAACAGTGCCATGGGATCTTTTACCTCCACCTGAGAGGACAGACTTGGCTTAACATCTTCATCCGAAAGACGGCACTGCCGACAGTGCAGCAGTGGAATGTTAGTTCAGATTTATTGCGCTCAAGACTCGTGGGGTGGGACTTGAAACCACCACCTTCGGACACAGAGGCAAGAGTGCCTCCCACTGCGCCACGGCTAACACTGCACACAGTACTCCAAGTGTGGTCTTATGAAGGCTTTGTATAGATTCAGCATTTTACACCTCAACTTTTATATGCTATGGGGGAAAAATTCAGTTGCTTTGCACCTCCCGTTAGCGCTCTAAGAGGGCGCTAATGGGACGCAGAGCAACTAACGCCCGGGTGCGGCGCCGCCAATGCCTCCCGTTATTCAGCGGGAAGTTAGTGGCGGTGGTAACCGTTAGCGCCCCACGGCGCTGCACCACCAGCGATGACATCATCGCCGTGCTCACCGCCCCGCTCGCGCCCCAGCTGCGATCTTCGGTAGCGCCCCCTGAGTTACTGCCGGACGCTATGTCCGACGGGGTCAGGGAGGCCTATCTGCGGCTGGGGCGGCGCTAATTAAAGGCGAGGTGCTGGGCGGCCATTCTTATTGTTGGCCGCCTGCCAGCACCTGCTCCCGTTGCCCTCCCCAGCCCCCGTGAAGCCCCCCCGCAGAGTGCCGGCTGCTCTCCGTGAGCCCGGCACTTCTCTTGAGTGCCAGGCTCTTTTGCCAGCAGTCCAATCCCTGGTGGCCCAGCTGGGCCCCGGGTCGCGCTGCGCCAGGCCCCTCCCATTTAAGAAGGGGATGAAGGCCTGCAGTACCGTGGCACGTAGCGCCGCGATATTCCCTCACAGCACTCCAAGAGGGAGGCGGGGTGCTTCCAGTAGCGCCCCGCTTCCCGCTTGGGGCGCTACCAATGCATTTCGGCCGCGGGGGCGCTAATCTTTTCAGGGCGCTAGAAGTAGCACCCTAGCGAAGTTAACGCCTCAAAGGGGGCGCGACTCAATTTTTCCCCCATCTTGCCGTGAAGTATTCCAGCTTTATTTCAGATTTCCATCTTTTCACCTTAATCACAACTTCATTTTTACCAAGCAAACAACACTGACTGCACTTTGAGAGCAATTTTTCGGCTGTGAAGTGCTTCGGGACATCCTGAGGATATGAAAGTTGTTATTTAAATACAAGCTCTTCCTCTCGTCATTGGAAATAAAAGCGCAGCACAAGATAATGCAGAAAATCAAAATATTTATTAAAATATTGGATTTTGCAAATAACAAGAATATTCTTACATGTTGTTCAAGAGGCCCCTGAGCTAAAATGATTTATAACTGAAAAGACAACAGACGATATTGTTTTAATATAGAAAACCAAATAATATTTCACTCAATGCACAAAAAGCACAACTAAAGTATAGAACCATTAATGATAAAAGCTAACAGTAATATAACTGATACATAAAACAATGAAAATCATAAAGCAATACAGATCAGTTCTTTCGTGTGACTGCACAGCTTTGCTCACTTTTTTAAATTACATTTTCAGTGCCCCTTGAGACCTGGCACATAATCCGTACATTAGAGTATTGCTAAAGGCAAAAATATTGAAAGGCAATACGAAATTTTAAAAAAGGAAGAACACAATTTGCTGTGCAAAGTGGGAAACAAACCTGGAAATAAAAAATCTTGAGACAGAAATGGCCTCATGCATTGTACATTTGCACAGACAAGACTCACTTTCTGAGGTCAAATTAACAAGCATGAAAGGGTCTTCACAGTCTTGCATTACAAGATCTGATATTTCTGGTAACAAGTGCAAATCACAACTGTTTCAGGACACAGCTCCAACATTAATAATACACTAGACAAAATTATTTCACAAATAAATGCATGTTAATGTTTTTTTTTAAAGATTCCTTCTTCCCCATGCTTTGCTAGCCATTTGCCACCACGCACACAGACTGGGCAGCAGATTTCTCCCCAACCGCCAACAATGCCACCCATCGATCTGGCAACATGAACAGCTCGAGCAGAGTACTGACCCTTTTTCTCTTTCTCTCTGCCCCCCGCCCGCCATGAGAGGAAGGGTCTCATGTCTGTGCGACTCTTATTCTGGTGGCTCACGGAGAATGGAATAAACTCCTCCCCCGTGGAGGCCAAGCCCCAGTTCTGGGGACAGGCCAACTCAAAACGTATCCACTTCTGACAGGGAGGCAAAGACTTGACCGCTTGCACTACCAGACCATCCACAGGCCTTGGCTCCGTTGTTGGTGCACAGCTTTCTACTCTTAATATTCCCACAGATCCCTCACAGACTGCAGCACGTAAGCAAGGAAAGTTTTATCACCACACGTTTTATTTTACAGAATAGATATATTTTGGTAATGTGCTTTATTTCAGCATAATTTATACATGATTTAATAGAGATATGTGCTCTGACTACTCTAAGTGCACAAAAATATGTTTGAATTATAGTGTTACTGTGACAAGAAACTGCACAGCTACCATTATTTCTTAACAGATTTATATCTACACCTGAGGGGTAATTTCCTGACTTCACGTTCCTGACAGGGGAAATCATAGAAATACATAAAAGTTACAACATGGAAACAGGCCATTCGACCCAACCGACATTTACCCACCCTGGTCCCATATCCCTTCAACCCCTTTCTCCTTCACCCCAATCTAATCTTGAATGTTGACACAGTTTCTGCCTCAATCACTAATTTTGGAAGTGAATCACAGAGCGTCACAGTCTTGACAAAGGGTTTCGACCCGAAAGGTTGACTCTGTTTCTCTCTCCACGGATGTTGCCTGGCCTGCTGAATTTTTCCGGCATTTTCTGTTGTTATTTCGGATTTCCAGCATCCACAGTATTTTGCTATGGTACAGAGCATCACAACTCTCTTGTGTGAAGAAGTTTCTTCTGCCCTCGGTTCTAAATCCCTTCCGTTTAATTTTGTGTCAATGGCCCCTCGTTCTTTGACCCCCCCCCCTTAACAATCGCCCACCAGTCGCCAGTTTTAGAAATGCGGCGCGCACGATTTTCCGACCACTAATGTAGCTCAGTTTCCGATACTTGCTGTCGGTGACGTGAAGTCAGAAAACTATCCCTCCGATAGCAAAAAGGTTATACGGATGCACGAAGATTTACTTTGAATATTGTCACCAGAACCGTGGTAAACATACATGGGACGTCCAACTCCTAAGGATTCCTATCAAAACTAATTTAGGTGTCCTAGACTAATTATTAAACCAAACAAGTGTTTACTATTAGCTTTCATAAATAAATGCATGTCATGCCATTCCTAGTCCCAGCAGATAGAGCAGCGCCAGATCAGAAGGTGGGCTGCTCTGTGATCTGGCAGCAGCAAGATCAATTTAATCAGACAAGCCAGCTTTCTTTCCAGCTTTCTTTTCTCCCTCCTACCCGTAAAGCATCTCGGGGTAGAGTTCCTGTGGGGAGGGGGTTCTCCCAATCTCCTCCCGCAACTTTGTCAGAAGGTGGCTGAGATCCCGGAGATAGGGTGTAAACAGACCTGAGATCCGGGGTTTCCACCAAGTTTCCGAAATGATGGCGGGAGATCGGGACAACGCTCTTGGAAATTGTCAGTTGTGTCCATTTGACTCAAAAAGGTCTTTGTTTTTAGATTCCTCACTATATGAATACATACACGACTGGTCCCTATTACTTGGGTTTCAATTTATATTTGTCTGCGCTTTTGGGAATGGGAACACATTGAGCAACCCATTCGTAGTGCTATGCCATCAAATAATTGTATTTAGAAAAAAAGTAATGGACGGAGTCCTTAACGTTAACTAAACCTTTACAAAACATTAATAGATATAGTATATATATATATACACCAGGGACAGGAATGACTTCTGGATTTATCGACACTTTTCGCCACACATTCCTTCCTAGTATAGCCAAAAGAAACAAAAGCTTCAGTGTTTCATATTTACTGTTGCCACAACAAAAAGAGATTAAAAATATATGTGTGTTCTTGTGTGATGCAGTGAGCACTGCACTGAATGCATCCATGCAAAACAGCAATTACAATGTCAGGCCCCAATTTGCCACAAGAACAGTCGTTAGAAATTTATTCCAGACCGATAGTTTTATGACTGTACTTAAACTAAACATTAATATCAATACTTTTTAATAAATAGCAATAGGCCTTGCGGTGCTGGATGTTCCATTCCCTCTTTAAAAAGTTCACGAGTCTGTTCTGTATCTTGTACCCAACTCCACTTTCTAATACTGGACTTTATAAGTAAAACTAAACAGATGTACAGAACTATGTAACAAAGTAATGTCAATCTTTGTTAAATCTTGTACATTTGATTTCGACATGAGGGAAAATCATACTGGGAATTGTTTCCCCAACATTGGGCCCCAATACCAACATCCAATATTCTCAAGGACAGCGGAATCAGCAAAACCCCTTATTGTCCCATGTGTTACCCAGACAATGGGACTAAACCCTAACCTTAGAACAGTATGACGAATTGTAACACCATAACACGTCAATTCACTTGTACAGTTTATCCTGAAGGTATTTACACATACAGTTTTCCTGAAGGGATTTACACACATAATTTATCCTGATGGTCATTTACCAATACAGTTTGTCCTGATGGAATTTCCCATAGTTTATCCTGATGATCCATCTAAGTCCAATTATTACGTCAATGCCAACTGTACCACATTTGATTGGTGGACTGAGGCTCACAACAACCTGAGTCGAGCACCTGAATGACCAGAGAGAGAGAGTTCTTGCCAGCTATCCCAAAACGGCTAAAGGAATTACATAGAAACATAGACACATAGAAGATAGGAGCAGGAGTAGGCCATTCGGCCCCTCGAGCCTGCTCCGCCATTTAATGAGATCATGGCTGATCATCCAAATTCAGTACCCTGTCCCTGCCTTCTCCCCATATCCCTTGATCCCTTTAGCCTCAAGAAATATATCTAACTCCTTCTTGAATATATTTAATGAATTGGCCTCAACTGCCTTCTGTGGTAGAGAATTCCACAGGTTCACCACTCTCTGGGTGAAGAAATTCCTCCTCATCTCTGTCCTAAATGGCTTACCCCTTATCCTTAGACTGTGACCCCTGGTTCTGGACTCCCCCGCCATCGGGAACATCCTTCCTGCATCTAGTCTGTCTAGTCCTGTTAAAATGTTATAAGTTTCAATGAGATCGCCTCTCATTCTTCTAAACTCTAGCAAATATAAGCCTAATCGACCCAATCTCTCCTCATACGTCATTCCTGACATCCCAGGTATCAGTCTGGTGAATCTTCACTGCACTCCCTCCATGGCAAGAACATCCTTCCTCAGATAAGGCGACCAGTTACATTTCATCTAACTCTTTAAAGATAGGTTTCTCTCGAAACAAATGTTGATGCTTCTCGTGATGCAAGAGGTGTTTAATCTTAAGAGTGTGTGAGAGTGGAATCTGTTACAAATTCATACACTAATGTCACAAGTGTGCTGACATGAAACAAGAAATGATAAACACTTTGAAAGTGTCATCCTGGGGAGTCACACTCAAAGAGCTTAGAAGGAAAGATTTTACCTGCACAGTTCTGGGAAAAAAAACAATACACTAGCCTCACAAAAAACACACTACATGTAGTCTCGTGCTTAGATATGAATGTGCACAGATAATGTTATAGTTTTAACACACACACACACAAAGGTCTGTTTGCAGTGTCTTTGGAAGGAAGCATAATATACATTGCGGAAATTTCTCTGAGCCACGGCACTTAATTATTTACAAGGATTTCTTTTCAGCAGTTTTTCGTTTTCTAAGAAAAAACACAAAATGTCGGCATTTTCATAAAAACAGTTCGTTTTGAAAGCTGGAAGAGTAGCCATTGAACAAATTGCCTCTACCAACCCACTGTGTACAGCAATGCAGCAGCCGCAGCTTTATAGAGAGGTGTAGGGCTCCATTATCTACCTCACAGGTATAGTTCTGCAGTTGGTAGTTAAGATTTAACTTCCAAAAAGGTGCTATTTGTGATGAAATAATTAGAACTACAATACAGTGCGCGAAGTAATTCATTTAAAAATTGTTCTTGGGATGTGGGAGTTGCTGGCAAGCCTGCATTTATTGCTTATTCCTAAACACCCTGAGTAATTGGCAACGGGCCTTCAAGTTTAAGGTACAGAGAAAACTAATGGTGAGAACGTTAACAAAAAAGATCGCCTTTCTTTTTGTTATTTCAACAGCCTGAAGCGCTCCTTTGAGACCCATGCCACTCTAAAATGGCTGCTAGAAAGTATAGAAGACATGCATGCATTGAGTCATCTTTAGAATTACATAGAGATTACAACAAGGAAACAGGCCAACCCAGTCCATGTTGATGTTTATCCTGCACATGACCAGTGGTCCTAACCCCATGTGCCCACCCTGTCCCCATATCCCTTTATTCCCTTTCCCTCAACCACCTAACGACTCAATTCTTAATTGTTGACAAGGTCTCTGCTTCAATCATTAACTCCAGACGTCCATTCCACTGCCTCACTGTGTAAAAAGAGGTTTTTTTCTGCTCTAAGTCCCAAATCTCATCTACTTAATCGTATATCTATGTCCGCTCGTTCTGGGAGCCTTCCTCTTTCACTCAGGGAAACTCGTTCATCTCTACTTGACACGTAAGCAGATGGCCCAGGAGCAGTTGGGAATTCACTACAGGGAGACGCGCAGGTGAGAACCTTTGCTACAAGTGCATGAGTAGATCTTGTTGCTGGGTCACATCTTAAGCAGAATTTGATCTTGCAGAGGTTTGTGTTAGAACTTTCAGCCTTGGCCGGGGTGGGGCGCAGTGGATCGGCCGTCCCTCATATTCCCCACCGAAGCTGAAAGTTCCACCTGTGGTTTATACGACAGGGTGAGGAGCAATCATGTGTCGTTTCAAGCGCGTCGTAAATGCACGCCTCAGTGAAGTGTTTTAGTGGCTAATGTTGAATGCATCACTGTTTCACGGTGATTGGCAAACTCCGAATAAAAGGTTTGAATACACTGTTTTCCGTCAGCAGTTCACGTTATGCTTTTCACTGGCGCTGCTTTTATATTGTGGAACTGGGTGACTTGAGTTCTTTCCTTCACTGCCACAGTGTCCTGTTTATACTGCAGGACAGATGTGGAGGATTCCTGCACATGCAATTACTTGGAAGTCACGAATGCGACCTTAAAGCATGTTTGCTCAAAGTTGCAAGTATAACTTTACCAGACTGGCTGAATCCTTACCCCAAGTTAGGGGCGTAAGGGAGAAGCTTTGTGCCATCCAGCAATGGTAATAGCACCTTGCTGGGCTGTGCCGACCCGACCCGACCCGACCGCAACAAGATCCACGATTGTAAACCCAACGCCACGTTTTGCTGGGAGGAGCTATTTCGTTTTGCTACTGGGGACATGGTTGTCAGAGGAACCCAGAGGAACCTCCGGTGGAAGAGGGATTCACCGCCTTCCATGGTAAGAGTGTTGGGTCCTTTATGTCCCAAGAGAGCTGCCTCTTGCTGTCAGAGGCGACCCTGTAGCGTACTGTGGGCATCAGTTGTTACAGAACCTGCTTTCAACTACTTGCTCATTTAGCAAATATTGTAAGGCACTTTCTCAAGTGTATTTAAAGCATCTACGTTAGCTATGAATAAAAACGAAGCATTGGTGACTGAAATCCCTGGGCCTGGGAGGGCGGTGAACCCTGAATGGGGGTGGGGTGGGGACGGGCCGAATTTGTAGTGGGACCCAGATCTGCTGTGTTTCTGCTCCATTTTCTTGGAGAGGAGAAATTCTGACCCGGAGTGGGGGTGGGGGGAGCAAGAGGTCTCATTGTGCCTCCTCTTCCACCCCATGGATAGCATATACTCCGGATGCAGACATACATGAAAAAAATCCAATGGCCTTGTGGTCCACAGTGCTGTTTCCCTAACAGCAATTCAATCCCAGATTGCCACCAATAATGTGGCGATTTTAAAATGTATTCGAAAGTCTGCAATTGCTTTTGTTGCTCAAAGGCCTGGCCCCAATATTCTTGGTCTCCATCCAGCAAGGTGGACGTCAAGAGATTGCGGTAAGCAGTGTGGGTGCCTACCTTTATACTAATGACCCTGGCTGTGGGAATTGGGGTGGGGTCATTGTCGGCCCATACTGGCAGCTGGAAGACATGGCGGGGGGGAGCGGGCCCCGGTAAGCTATTGTGGTGGAGGACTTCACCAATGGGCTAAAATGGTGGTCTTAAGCTTGATTCGATCTTAAAGCAGTAATACTTTTCTTTGCAGGAAATGAAAATACATTTGTAACGAGGGGAAAAAAAACATTTTATTAGAGTCGATCTTAAGTGGGCTTCTCTTGTCTGCTTTTGCTAAGTTTGACCCCATTTTTTTTACGTATTCAGCTGGGGCACTCTATGAATAAAGAGAGCCTTTCCAATACTGTTGTGCTGGTCTAATTAATACACAGCAGACATACTGTGCATCCTCTGCACTTTACCATGGAGTCGAGAATAAATTGCACATTTACACCCTCTATCTGAAACCATTGCAAGTTCAAAGCTCAGTGCCGGTTTGTGTAACTCCAACACGTATGAACAGCAAATGAACACACTGCACATTTCAACAATTAAAATCATAGAAAACACTGCATGTTAATGTTAAAAGATTATTTGCATTTTAATCTGAACTTTTGGAATAGCTATTTCACATATTACACCATTATGTCATCATTGTGCATCCTCTCTGTGCAAATCTCCTTGAATTGCGAGCACATGAAGACTTGTAACACTCGCCTCAACTCATGGACACCATTGTACCCTTGCCTCCTCCCAAATTGCATTGAATGCCATGCCAACCATTAGCCAGCCAATCACATTCGGCTCCGCTTGGAGTAAACTCATCATTCGTCTCATAATTAGTGATAAATATTATTAAGCCGCATCTATCCCATTCCCAAAATTAAGCCCAGCCGCGAACTGATGTTGCTTCAAAGCAAAATGAGGCTAACTGCCCAAGTTGAAACAGAGGTTAATGCCACCGGGGGGAGTCTAGGTTTGTGCCTGCAAAGTAGGTTAACACGTTGGTCCATCGATATTGAACATTTCTAATGCTGACAACATTCAGCTCTGCTGCAACTGAACTTCTTATTTTAGGCTTACACAATTGTCACATAACCAACTCTCCAGGCTTTAGAGTGGAAACATTTATGAATGTACGAAACTACCTCTTCAAACTGTTCCGCAATCGATGCCTCTAAATAAAGACAAACTAATGCGATTCAAAGCAACCCATTCCCACAAAAACTCAAGAGTTTAAAGGCTTCATTGACCGCACATTACTAGAAGATTTAACTAATAGGTAAATCTTGTTGGAAGAGTGATGAATCTAAGAGCAAGTACTATGAAAGGTAAGAAATTATTCCTTTGATATGCTGCAAATAGCTGTTTTCACACAAAAGAAAATCCAAATTACAAGGCACAGAGAAGTCGAGCTCGGTGCGTCCTTGGTTTTGAAGCGCATGTGCTGGCGAACTGCCAAAATGGTCCTTTGATTTTGGCCAATCTTTTCTGTTCCTCAGTTTTCAACATGTTTTTACTAGGTTTCAGTAAAAGCTGACCAGAGAGTGAGGGGGATTAAAGCTGGTTCCCTATTCGTGCGAGAGCGAACCAAGAGGCACAAGCACCAGTCAGCAGACCTTCTCCAAGAGGCTCTTCATGGCTCACGCTCACTTCAGCATGGTCGCTGCTTTCGGTTACTGAAAAATAGAGGACATACTGGACTCCGTTGAGCAGCCGCTTATGTAGGAATGTTTTTTTAAGCAAAATGTTTACCACTGGCTAGATTTACCTCCATGAATTATTTCCTCTTTTAACCGAATGGCACGGACTGCCTTACCCGAGCCCAGCAGTAAGGGTCATGAGGCACATTCCAAGAGTGATGCTTTGGACTACAATATCGTATGATAAGGAAATGACCAGATTATCATGTTTCTCGATTTTGATCATATCTTCAATTATTAAGATAGCGCTTGTATTTGAAAAACATTTTGAGACTGGAAAAATAAATCACATTTGGGGGTAATTTTAATCTAATTAGCCCATTGGTAGACTGACGGGATCGGGTGCAATAGCAAAATACTGCAGATGCTGGAAATCTGAAATAACAACAGAAAATGCTGGAAAAACTCAGCAGGCCAGGCAACATCCGTGGAGAGAAATTAGAGTCGACGTTTCGGGTCGAAACCCTTTTTCAAAACTGGAAAGGAAATAAAATAGATCGAAGGCAAGGCTGCGATAGAACAAAAGGAGTAAAGAGACATTAAGAGGTAAACTGAAAGTAATGAAGATGAACAAAGTTGAAGAGCCAAACGGAGATCCCGTCGAAGAGAAGAGCAGAACTTCTTCAAGGTAGGCATTCCTAGAAGAGGTGTGGCAGTGAACCAAACACTAGTACGATAGCAAAATACTGCAGATGCTGGAAATCTGAAATAACAACAGAAAATGCTGGAAAAACTCAGCGGGCCAGGCAACATCCGTGGAGAGAAATTAGAGTCGACGTTTCGGGTCGAAACCCTTTTTCAAAACTGGAAAGGAAATGAAATAGATCGAAGGCAGGGCTGCAATAGAACAAAAGAAGTAAAGAGACATTGAGAGGTAAACTGAAAGTAATGAAGATGAACAAGGTTGAAGAGCCAAACGGAGATCCCATCGAAGAAAAGAGCAATATCGGTTTTACACCTCGCCCGACTTTTGAAGTCAATTGGGAGTAATATTGGGCGGAGTGTAAAACCGGCATTCCACCTAATCCCTTGGGTTTCCCGCCAGGCAAGTATGTTTAAAATTACCCCCACGTGTGTCATTATATTATGGTAGAAACTGAAAGAGATTGCCTGTAATTAGATCAACTAACGAGTAATGCAGGTACTTCTGAGAACTTTCCTGGCCATTAGTTATACTGTTACCAAAGAATTAAAGAGCGAGTGTTAACTTTAGGAAGTAGCCAAGGCTCACCCCAGCCCTAATCCCATTATAACCATTGATCAGTGCGTAAATTTAATAACTGAAGTAAGAATGACGTGGTAGGGTGTGACCGTGCCCACTTATCTCCAAGTTGTGCATGGGGAGTCCCAGTTGTATTGCTGTAAGGAGAGGCTGAGCATGGTTTAGACACTTCCCCACTGGGAAGGAGCAGAATTCAAGGAGAGTTGCATCAGGTTGCTCTTGCAACTCTTTACATCAACATGAGCTAAGCTTACTCTGCACCGAGGCCTTCCACTTACTCCATTTGCTTGCTCAGAATGCGGACTTTATTACACGATACATTTCTATTGGAAAAAAAAACTGTTGCACCATAAATGCTGTCCCGTGTCATAAAAATACCACAATATAACCATTTAAATACAAACTAAAAAACCTTCGTTAAAATCAAAACTAATGACACCGACCTAGATTTAATAGAATTATAATACAAACATCTTTAAGAAAACGCTAACGTTTTTCTCGTGTGACTTATGTACTGAAGTTGAGAGAGGCTTTGGTGCGAGGTAATGGAACATTTTGGTTATCAGCCACCCAGTGTCTCCAATTAGCACCTCCAGGTCAGAAATGGTGCAGGTGAATGTAGTTTAAAGCTCACTTTACCCTGCCGCACTAAAACACCCCGACACCAACCAGGGAAGAGTGCGCCAGTGCCACTTAGCCATTTCTGATGGACAAATGGCACTGGTCTCCTCTACATTGGGGAGACCAAATGCAGATTGGGCGACCGCTTTGCAGAACACCTCCGTTCAGTCCGTAAGGGTGACCCCAAGCTCCTGGTCGCCTGTCATTTTAATTCACCGCCCCATTCCCACTCAGACCTCACTGTACTCGGGCTCTTGCATTGTTCCACGGAAACCCAGCGTAAGCTCGAGGAACAGCACCTCATCTTCCGATTAGGCACTTTACAGCCTTCCGGTCTCAATATCGAGTTCAACAATTTCAGATCATAACCTCGGCCCCTATTACATTTTTATATATATTTTTTATCCACACCTTTGTTTTGTGCCCTTCCCCCTTTTTTTCTCTCCCACATGGCAGCTGTCTCTCATTCTGCCAGTGCATTTCACACCTAATCTAGAGCCGTCTTTTGTCTCTTTACTGGTCCTATCACCATCTCGTCTCGCCTTGAATATCTCTTAATGTCTCTTCACTTCTCTTTTGTTCTTTCATCCCCATTTTCCAGCCCCCAAACTGGCCTTTTAATTTGTTTCATTTCCTGTGTTTTCTCTCAGTCCTGACGAAGGGTTTTGACCTGAAACGTTGTCTCTGTCTCTCTCTCCATGGATGTTGCCTGGCCTGCTGAGTTTTTCCTGCATTTTCTGTTGTTATTATCCATTTCTGATGCCAGCCACCCTGTGAGTGAGATTGCCAATTTACAATAACAACAACTTGCATTTATATAGCACCTTTAACGTAGTAAAACGTCCCAAGACACTTCACAGGAGTGATTATCAAACAAAATTTGACACAGTGTCAATTGTTGCCAAAATATGAGGCAGTGTGGTGCTGTGGGCTGACTGGCGCTAAGAATTGGATGGTGACTGCCCAAATACATTTCACTCTGGAGCTTTAAACTCTAGGGTTAATTCAACGTTGATTTCATTTGCAGATGAATACTCAAGCTTAGATTTTCTGATTGGCATTATTTTAAAAATAAATAGGTTACCGCCAGTGTTAAAACAACATTGATTAGAAAATCTAGGCTTAAGGGCTCCCTGTCCCTCAAGCTCTCTCTTATATCTAGTTAAAATCTTCTTGAGTGGCAGAGCTCAATTTAGTTCGTTTACCAGACCTTAATCTATTTAATCTAGAAACAAGAGAATGGTGAAGGCAAGGCCCTTTCGCTCTTCATTAGGTTTCCTGAAAGTCAAACTTAATGAAAGGTTGCTTTCGCATCTGTAGAGACTTGATTAGGAAGGGTCATCTCTTCGTCAAGATGGATGGGAGCTTATCTTCGATTAGTCTTAGTCTAGTGCCCTCTTCTGAGCTAAGAATATACTGCTGACTCTTTCGCAGGCAGTTTGCAGTCTGATTCTGCTGCTGTTGCAGTGCCCTATCATTATAACTTATGCAGTTCCGAGCACAGATACCTTAGACCGTTTATAAACTAAAAAAATATTTAGTGCATAACATCAAATTGAGCTCGATCAGGGACGAACTACTGGCTCCAATGTTTTGCTGACATACTATGTATTAAAATTGCTTGGCTACAATTATGGTATGGATTTAAAATGTCTGCATAACAGCAGGTAACAGAGGTGAGCATTTGGACGGAAAATGTTGCAGGAGAATTTCTCCTCCTGCATATTAACCCTTTTGAAGACTTCATTCCCCTGCACCCTGCTAACTAACGGCATATTTCATTAACAATACAGGGCAAAAGCAGAATCGTCTGTGACCCCCCGCCCGAAGAACTTTAAACTAGGGTAACACCTGTGACTTGAAGGGTTACCCTTAGGATTCAAAGGTTTAATGAATGACATGGAGTTTATGCAGCTGAAAATACTGACCCCTGTTGGAGCCCTGGATATCTACCTGGAGATTGACATATATATCTTCTGAAGTGAAATGAAAATTCTGACAACTCAGTTCCAAGTGCACGCTGGGAGCAAAAGCAGGTCAGCGCTTGGTGTTAAATGTTAGTTTCCTTCTCGGAGGCATTTCCCAAAAGCATCTGGGGATTGACTTCAATATCATCAGTGCCACTGTCTGCCACACTATTGCAGACGTCGTTTAGTTCTGCATCGTCCGGTGGTGCCTTCTTGTTCTCCTCCTCCTCCATCCTCTTCTCCTTCTCTAGGAGACGGTAGTTGATGGCATTTGCAATAAATAAATAGATACTCGCGACAATCACGATGCTTCCACACACAAAGTACATGTACTTGTAATCCTGAGTTATGTCCACCAACAAGCCTGAAAGACAAAAATGATTATCTTTGTGTTTAACAAATGAATTGTCGCCACTGAAAAGCATCCAAAACAAGGCTCTGAACAAATCAAATAGATTAATGGCCGCTACTTTCACGAGGAAAGTGCTCGGAAAGCCGATTTACAAACCCAGGCCTGAATTTTCTGATTGTTGAGACCACACCTGAAGTATTGTGTACAGTTTTGGTCTCCTTACCTAAGGAAGGATATACTTGCCATAGAGGGAGTGCAGCGAAGGTTCACCAGACTGATTCCTGGGAAGGGGGATTGTCCTATGAGGAGAGATTGAGTAGACTAGGCCTATATTCTCTGGAGTTTAGAAGAATGAGAGGTGATCTCATTGAAACATACAAAATTCTCACAGGGCTTGACAGGGTAGATGCAGGGAGGATGTTTCCCCTGGCTGGGGAGTCTAGAACCAGGGCTCACAGTCTTAGAATACGGGGTCGGCCATTTAGCACTGAGATGAGGAGAAATTTCTTCACACACAATCTTTGGAATTCTCTACCTCAGAGGGCTGTGGAGGCTCAGTCATTGAGTATATTCAAGGCAGAGATCCATTTGGATATTAAGGGAATCAAGGGATATGGGGATAGTGCAGGAAAGTGTTGATGAGGTAGGAGATCAGCTATGATCTCATTGAATGGCGGAGCAGGCTCGAGGGGCCGAACGGCCTACTCCTGCTCCTATTTCTTATGATTGGCATTATATTTAACGTCAGCAGTGACTCAGTTAAGTTAGTCTGTTGACGTACATGATATCAAAGTGTATCATGGCAATAACATTGCCACAGAGCTCCTCTGGCTTTTAGCTTTAATCAGACATAAAAGGTTTGCTAAATACTCCCTAATACTTGCTACGGCAGCCGCGGAGGTGAGTTGGGCAGGGGGGTGGGGGGAGGTGAGGGGGTGAGTTGGACGTCGGGGGTCCAATCACGGCGGGGCGGGGGGGGGGGTGTTGGGGTTGGTCGATCGAGGGGGTTAGATCGCGGCGGTGGGGGGGGGGTTGGGGTTGGCCGATCGAGGGGATTAGATCGCGGCGGGGCAGGGGGGCGGTTGGTGGGGTTGGGGTCGGCCGATCGAGGGGGTTAGATCGCCGCGGGGTGGGGGTAGGGGGGGTTGGGGTTGGTCGATCGAGGGGGTTAGATCGCGGTGGGGGGTTGTTCGATCGAGAGGGTTAGATCGCGGAGGGGGGGTTGGGGTTGGTCGATCGAGGGGGTTAGGTCGCGGCGGGGGGAGGGGGGGTTGGGGTTGGTCGATCGAGGGGGTTAGATCGTGGCTGGGGGAGGGGGGGTTGGGGTTGGTCGATTGAGGGGGTTAGATCGCGGTGGGGGGGGTTGTTCGATCGAGGGGGTTAGATCGTGGCTGGGGGAGGGGGGGTTGGGGTTGGTCGATCGAGAGGGTTAGATCGCGGCGGGGGGGTTGGGGTTGGTTGATCGAGGGGGTTAGATCGCGGTGGGGGGGTTGGTGTGGTTGGGGTTGGTCGATCGAGGGGGTTAGATCGCGGCGGGGGGAGGGGGGTTGGGGTTGGTCGATCGAGGGGGTTAGATCGTGGCGGGGGGAGGAGGGGGGGTTGGGGTTGGTCGATCGAAGGGGTTAGATCGCGGCGGGGTGGGGGTGTGGTTGGGGTTGGTCGATCGAGGGGGTTAGATCGTGGCGGGGGTGGTTGGGGTTGGTCGATCGAGGGGGTTAGATCGCGGCGGGGTGGGGGAGGGGGGTTGGGGTTGGTCGATCGAAGGGGTTAGATCGCGACGGGGTGGGGGAGGGGGGGTTGGGGTTGGCTGATCGAGGGGTTAGATCACGGCGGGGGGGGCGGGGATTGGGGTCAGCCGATCGAGGGGATTAGATCGCGGCGGGGGCGGCGGTTGGTGGGGTTGGGGTTGGGGTCGGCTGATCGAGGTGGTTAGATCGCGGGGTGGTTTACAGGTAAGCTCGGGGGGCCCGGCATCAAGAAGCACTCCTGCTCCTCCTGGGCCGCAAGCAGAGCTGGAAAAGCGCTTACCTGCTCCATTCGGCTGTTCTCACCTCCCTACACACTCATACTGGGAAAGTTAAATTGAAAGGTCAGTGTGTCAGTGAAATTTAATTTAGAAAGACCTAATTAACATCTTCCAAGGAGCGGTAACCTGCTGCAGGTTTATTAATACAGCTGAAAATGGGTTTATCACAAAAAAAAATAAGCATTTTTAATCAGAGTGTCTAGTCCACCACCTATGAGTAACCCGATTTTATATAAGTGAAAATGACTTTAAAAAAACTGTACCGAACCATTTACTAGTTTCATTGGTGCACAGTAGCTTTAAAAGCTTTCAAAAGGTGCCTGAAAAAAACAGCTTAATTGTAAGAGCCTCATCGAAGGCCCACAAATGGCCGCAGTTGGCGGCAAGTCGCCATTGTAGTTAATTAGATGGGAGGGGGCGTGGTCAGTTTTGTGGGCAGGGCCGCATTCCAGTACGATGTTTTTGAAACCAGTGCAAAAGATCACAGAATCTCGATTTGCACTGGACGTAATTTGGGCTTGAAATTCCTCGATCTTTTGCGCTAGTTTGGCCAATTTGAGGCGAAACTACACCCCTTGATGAATAACTCTGGGGCAAAAATTCGGTCGCGCCCCCTTTGGGGTACTAACTTTGCCGGGGCACGTGGCCCCCGTGCCTGAAGTTCAATGGTAGTGCCCCAAGAAGGAGGCGGGGCAATACTGGAAGCGCTCCCCCTCCCTCTTGGGGTGCTCCCAGGTAATATCACGGCGCTATGTGCCGCAGCGCCACGCCGCGGTACTGCAGGTCTTCCTCACCTGATTAAAGGGGAGGGGCCTTGCTCAGCGCAACCCAGGGCTCAGCTGGGCCACTAGGGATCGGGGTGCCAGCAAAAGAGCCCGGCACTCAAAAAGAGTGCCGGGCTGCCTGATCGCGGCCGGCACCCTGCGGGGGGATGGCAGAGGGGCAGGTGCTGGCAGGTGGCCAGCAGAAAAAATGGCTGCCCGGCACCTCCCCTTTAAATATCGCCGCCCCAGCCACACATACGCCCCCCTGACCCTGTTGGACATAGCGTCTGGCGGTAAGTCAGGGGGCGTAACCAAAGTGTGCGAGCGGGGCGCTGCGCACGGCGATGATGTAATCACCAGAGGTGTAGCGGCGTGGGGCGCTACCGACTACCGCCGCCGCTAACTTCCCGCTGAACCTTGTGGGAGGCATCAGCAGCGCCGCGCCCGGGCGCTAGTTGCTTTGCGCCCCGTTAGCGCCCTCTTAAGGTGCTAACGGGAGGCACAAAGCAACCGAATTTTGGCCCCTTTCTCTTTAGTGAGCAGAAATACAGACAGAGTCCTATTACTGTGCAGCCTTGGCGCTGTAACATTGAGAGGATCTAGATGACATGATTAAATTTTGAGTTACATGGAAATTCTGAAACATGAGGGAAGATTATTTGCTAATTTATTGGCATATGGCATATTGACACTTAAACTGGAGGGAAATTCGAATGTTGGTTAAAGGAGATCATAGCTTAGCAACATTATTTTTCAAACTCCCACTTAGTATCAGCTTTGATCAGTGGCAGCGCTTTCACCTCAGTCAGGAGGTTGTGGGTTCAAGCCCACTCCAGGATTTGAGCACCCAATCCATCCTGTTACTTCAGTGCAGTACTGAGAGAATCCTGCATTGTCGGAGGAGCCGTCTTTCAGAAGCGACATTAAACCGTGGCCTCGTCTGTCTGTTCAGGTGGACGTGAAAGATCCCAAACCCCAACCAACACCATCAAAACAGATCATCTGGTCATTCGCTGTTTGTGGGACCTTGCTATCTGCAAATTGGTGGACACGTTGTCTTCAAAACAACAGTAACTACCGTTCAAAAAGTAATGAATAGGATTTGAATTGTTTTGGGGTGTAATGTGTACATGCAAGGAGATATATTAAATGCAAGGGGGAGAAATTCATTATAGTCCCATTTGGGGCGCTAAAACTTCGAAAGCTGAAAAATTATCGCCAGGCATTAATGATGATAGGCTCCCGTGGAATTCAGCTGTAGCGCTCCAAGAAGGAAGTGGATTGCTGAATCAAGCGCTAACCACTTCTCATAGGGCACTAAAGCCGGAGAGCGGGGCGGTACCGGTCGAGCGCGAGTCAATTTGCAGCGCATTCCAGACGGCACTCTTCAATCACAGAGGCTGCTTCCCTCGCTTAAAGGGAAGGGACAATACTGCACCAGAAGCTATTTGTCGGCACTGCAGTCTTGCAAGGTGACTGCCAATACAGCCCCAAACACCATCACGAATGAAAGAGTGAAAACTTTGCGCAGGCACCAGACTGGTGCAAATCATAACGGTTCAGCGGTCTGAAAAGCATTCCCTTTAATTACTGCTCCTGAAGTGGCCATCCGACTTCAGAACACCTCCTCTTGCTGGCGTTGTCAGCGCGAGGCGATAATGCAGGGGGCGAAAGTAATTTTCATATCCGGGGCACAAACGGCGCACTTGATGATGTCATGATCTACGAGATGCTAGAGGTCCAGACGGTAAGAGTTCGCGCTAGCGCTAAACCAGCACTGAGGTTCGCGGGTGTCACTGCATTCGCCGCGCCCAGGCGCCAACCCCTTAGCACCCCGTTAGCGCACCCACCAGGCGCTAACGGGAGGCGCAAACAATCCGAATTTCTCGGCCGTAGTCTTTCGATATAATCTGACACTTCAGTGCAATACTGACAGAGTGCTGCACTGTCGGAAGTGTCGCTTTTCAGATGAAACGATAAACTATCAGATGGACGTAAAAGATCCCATGGCACTATTTCGAAGTGGAGCGGGGGAGTTGTTCTGGTGTCCTGGCCAAATATTTATCCCTCACCAATATTGTTAAAACAACTTATCTGATTGTTGATCTTATTGCTGTTTGTGGGACCATGCTGTGTGCAAATCACCTGCCTAAATTACAACAGTGACTGACATGAATCTTGTCATTCACGTGGAAATGACTTCTGAAATGATACTGGGCGGCCTGCTGGTGGCGCTGTCCAGGGAGAGTATAAATACTCGGGCATGGGCCCAGCTTGCTCAGGACATTCTTTAACAGGAACTAATGAAGGACACAACTAGCTCTCCATGTTGAAAAACAGTTGATTAAAGTCTTGTTTAATACTCAGACCAAGTGTCTAGTAGTTTTCTTACATCAGTGACTATATTTCAGAAAGTAGGTCATTGGCTGTAAAGTGCTTTGGGACATCCCAAGAATGTGAAAGACGCAATAGAAATGCATGTTTCTGTGACAATACACTAGTGGTGCATAAACCAGGCCATATATATCAAAGGATGAGTGAAAAAGTAAACAAACCAATGAATCAGTAAAATATCAAAGGCCCTCTGTAGCCTAGTGATATTTAAATAAAATTTCAAACTTTGAAATAAAAATGATCACCCTCTAAGTGGACGTGTTGAGATCACTATAATTGGGTGTTCATACTCAGCTGCAGCCTGGTCCTATTTTCCAGGCAGCATCAGGACCAATAGACTCACTCTCACCCTTGATGTTACCTGATCCTAGAACATCTCACTGCAAGTAGATGAGTGAAGAGTCACCATCGTTCGTCATCTCAAAGCTGCCAATCAGTCCTAAAGCTGTCATCTAACCTGCTGTTTGAAACACTAGTAGCTGGCTTAGAGTTCGACCTCAGTGCAGTGGAAAGCTGACACTGCAACTTTATTAAGATACAGGAAGTATCTAATCACAACAGTCTCTGAAAGACTATTACCTCCTCCCCAGACTACAACACACATCGTTTGGAGATCCCCTTTCAGCTCTTCGTGCTGTGGAACTATCCAATACAAATATTGTCTATGCTTTTATTTGTTGCTAGAGAAATTACAAACATTTGGGAAGGAGGGCGGGAAGGAGGGAAGAAACCTTTCGTTCCCTCAGGACATCCCAAAGCACTTTACAACAACAACAACAATGTGTATTTATATAGAGCCTTTAACATAGTAAAACGTCCCAAGGCGCTGCACAGGAGTGTTTTAAGACAACAAATTTGACACTGAGCCGTATAAGGATAAATTAGGGTAGGTGACCAAAAGCCTGGTCAAAGAGGTAGGTTTTAAGGAGCGTCTTAAAGGAGGAAAGAGGTAGAGAGGCGGAGAGGTTTAGGGGGGGAATTCCAGAGCTTAGGGCCTAAGCAACAGAAGGCACGGCCACCAATGGTTGAGCGATTATAATCAGGGATCCTCAAGAGGGCAGAATTAGAGGAGCGCAGATATCCCGGGTGGGGGGTGGTGTTGTGGGGCTGAAGGAGATTACAGAGATGGGGGGGCGAGGCCATGGAGGGATTTGAAAACAAGGATGAGAATTTTGAAATCGAGGCGCTGCTTAACCGGGAGCCAATATAGGTCAGCGAGCACAGGGGAGATGGGCGAATGGGACTTGGTGCAAGTTAGGACACGAGCAGCCAAGATACAGCCAATTAAGTTTTTTTTAAGTGTAGTTAATGACTGTTGTAATGTAGAAAACGCGGCAGCCAATTTGCGCACAGCAAGGTTCCACAAACAGCAATGTGATAATGACAAGATAATCTGTTTCAATTATATTTGTTAAGAGATAAATATTGGCCAGAACACCGGGCAGAACTCCCCTGCTCTTCTTCAAAATAGTGCCGTGGGATCTTTTACATCCACCTGACAGAGCAGACGGGGGCTCGGTTTAACGTCTCATCCGAAAGACGGCACCTCCAACAGTGCAGCACTTCCTCAGTACTGCACCGGAGTGTCAGCCTGGATTTTTGTGCTCAAGTCTCTGGAGTGGGACTTGAACCCACAACCTTCTGACTCAGAGGCGAGAGTGCTCCAGTGAGCCATGGCTGACACCTGCTGACTATAAGGCGTTCCTATGTGAAATTAGCTTGGATACTCTCAATCCACTTCACTCTAAGTATTAGCACACAGAACAAAACTGCCACTAACTTCCACTAAATAGCTATATTGTTCGGACACAGTAGATGGAGCATAGCTCCGCAATTAGTGCTGTACTTGACCTGGGAGTACTTGATACTGACACTGGGTGCCTGAAATGGAAAGTGTTCCATTGCTCAGCACTAACATCCCTCACCTCGTTGAGCACACAATTCCCGTAAAAAAAAAAACGCCTTTTGCATTGGGCTCAAACAAAATGCTTGATACAGAGGATAGAAGTAGCACTAATAGGAAGCATGGCTATCTTTGGAGGTAAACAACCTAACAATCCTGGCAAGCAACGAGAACTGCTGACAATCTGTGAAATGATAACCTCTCCTTTACTGACAACGCGAGTGCTTAGTCATTCCGAGGTCATTGCCTGGCACTTCAGTGCATGTCTCATCATCTGAGTCCAAGGAGTTTGGCAAGTGCTCACACATACTCAAATGACAGACATACTTTACTCTGCGAGCAAAAGAGATGCTCAAGCATGTAATACCGTGTTGTGACTGGGTCTGTAATTACCACGTTGAAGGAAATGAAGCGACTGTATCTAGTTTGCAGACGACACAAAGCTGGGTGGGCGTGTGTGCTGTGAGGAGGATGCCGAGAAACTCCAGTATGATTTGGACAGGTTGGGTGATTGGGCAGATGCATGGCAGATGCAGTATAATGTGGATAAATGCGAGGTTATCCACTTTGGTGGCAAAAACAGGAAGGCAGATTATTATCTGAACGGTAATAGATTGGGAGAAAGGGATGTGCAACGAGACCTGGGTGTCCTTGTGCACCAGTCGCTGAAGGTAAGCATGCAGGTGCAGCAGGCGGTTAAGAAGGCAAATGGTATGTTGGCCTTCGTAGCGAGAGGGTTTGAGCACAGGAACAAGGATGTCTTGCTGCAGTTGTACAGGGCCTTGGTGAGACCACACCTTGAGTATTGTGTGCAGTTTTGGTCGCCTTATCTGAGGAAGGATGTTCTTGCCATGGAGGGAGTGCAGCGAAGATTCACCAGACTGTTACCTGGGATGGCAGGAATGACATATGAGGAGAGATTGGGTCGACTGGGCTTATACTCGCTGGAGTTTAGAAGAATGAGAGGGAATCTCATTGAAACTTATAAAATTCTAATAGGACTAGACAGACTAGATGCAGGAAGGATGTTCCCGATGGCGGGGGAGTCCAGAACCAGGGGTCACAGTCTAAGGATAAGCGGTAAGCCATTTAGGACAGAGATGAGGAGGAATTTTTTCACCCAGAGAATGGTGAACCTGTGGAATTCTCTACCACAGAAGGCAGTTGAGGCCAATTCATTAAATATATTCAAGAAGGAGTTAAATATATTTCTTAAGGCTAAAGGGATCAAGGGATATGGGGAGAAGGCAGGGACAGGGTACTGAATTTGGATGATCAGCCATGATCTCATTGAATGGCGGAGCAGGCTCGAGGGGCCGAATGGCCTACTCCTGCTCCTATCTTCTATGAAAGGATTTGCTAGGACTTCTTGGGGGAGAAATCCACTATCGCCCCATTTGGGGTGCTAATTTTTAAACGTTTCTCTGGACTTAGGTAAGTGGAGCATATCCCTATTGGCAGAGAATGTAGTCTCCATTTCGGGCAAAGAGAATCCTACAGGTGCAGATTTCTCAGGGGTTTAGTTTAGAGACTGATGATGGGTTCTACATGAGTCAAACACCTGGCTGACCAAAAAAAAAATCACTTGTAGCTTAAATGTTGATCTGATGCTGTGGGAACCACACTTGAATATAAATGAGGCTGGAAATCCAAAACAACAACAGAAAATGCTGAAAAAACTCAGCAGGCCGGGCAACATCCGTGGAGAGAGAAACAGAGTCAACGTTTCAGGTTGAAGACCCTTCGTCAGGACTGAGAAAAAAAAGCAGGAAATGAAACAGATTAAGAACAAGGTTGAAGAGCCAAACGGAGATCCCGTCGAAGAGAGGAGCAGAACTTCTTCAAGGTGGGCATTCCTAGAAGAGTGGTGGCAGTGAACCAAACACTAATACGATAGCAAAATACTGCGGATGCTGGAAATCTGAAATAACAACAGAAAACGCTGGAAAAACTCAGCAGGCCAGGCAACGGATGGTTTAACAGCACCGGACTCTGTATCTAGCATTGGAGAATCATGGTTCTGCAATATAAATGCTTTATTCTTGAATTATGTACTGGAAATTTGAACGGGTTGTGTCATGAATCTTATCATGACTCATGATGTAACACTGGGCGGCCAGCTGGTGGTGCCGTCCAAGGAGTATAAATACTCGGGCGTGGGCCCAGCTTGCTCAGGATGTTTCTGTAACCAGGAACTAGTGATGTAACTAGAATCTCATGGTTGTGAAGCAGTTGATTATGCCTTGTTTTATACTCACACCAAGCTCAGTAGTCTTTTTACATCAGGTTGACTTTTGTTTTCCATTTCTCTAGGGAAGGGTCACATCTTAGCTTCTCCCCTAAGAATGAAGCTGGGAGTGCACCACATGGGGAATACGACAGAAGGAAGACTTGCATCCTTCTTCTGTGAGCTGAAGTCTATTGGGAAAGGATAGGGTCGAGCTTATCCCTCTCTGCAGTCGTATTCGTCACTGATCAGTTATTAAAAGAAAAAATCCAAAGTGCTCCCTCTTCCCAGGTGGTGGAGATTGAACACCAAGGAGAGGAAGAAATAAGGGGAAAAAATTGAAGAAAAAAAATCCTTGAACTCATTTTTTTAAAATGGTGATGGTAGTGGGGTGGTTATGGTAGTGGGGTGGTTATGGTAGTGGGGTGGTTATGGTAGTGGGGTGGCGATGGTAGTGGGGTGGTTATGGTAGTGGGGTGGTGATGGGTAGTGGGGTGGTTATGGTAGTGGGGTGGTGATGGTAGTGGGGTGGTTATGGTAGTGGGGTGGTGATGGGTAGTGGGGTGGTTATGGTAGTGAGGTGGTGATGGTAGTGGGGTGGTGATGGGTAGTGGGGTGGTTATGGTAGTGGGGTGGTGATGGGTAGTGGGGTGGTTATGGTAGTGAGGTGGTGATGGTAGTGGGGTGGTTATGGTACTGGACCAACAACCCGGAGGTCATGAGTTCAAACCCCGTCATGGTATGTGGTGAAATTGAATCTGGCATACACATGACGCCAGTCTCATGTTATGTGGTTGAGCCCTGATGCCCTCAGGACAACTAGGTGTGCGCAACAAATGCCCTGTTGCCAGTGGCATCCACATCCGAAGAACACATTTTCAAAAAGCTGAAATGTGTTGCCAGATTGTTGAACAGCAGCCTGAAGAGCGGCGGCTGAACTCTTCAGTATGAATGTGTACAGCGCCTAAACTAGGTGGTGTACGGGGGCAAGCACTGACAGAAGCTGAACTAGTGCTATTAGCCTTTGTGCTTCATATCAGTTTCATGAGCAATGTAACAACTTGGACCAAGTGCTGGTTCACGACCAGAAAAGATAGTGCTTTTAATTAGTAAAGAGATCAGCTCCCTTTGGCCCACCTCAGCTGTTCTTCAAAGTTCTCACAAGTCCAAGCAACATAAGACGCAGAAAGTAGGGCGAGTGAGAGGTTTAGAGGTCGCCTTAGGACAGGAAAGGGAAGGGCACGTTATTTATACATTATACGCTTGCTGAGCCTGCCACTGTGTTAAACATCCTCCTGTCTGTCTCCTCTTACTACGATATGTATAATTTTGATTACTGGGAGTTATAAATTCCCAATAACTTACTTAGGATTACATAGGATATACGGCACAGAAACAGGCCATTCGGCCCAACCAGTCCATGCCGGCGTTTATGCTCAACATGAGCCTCCTCCTGTCTTTCCTCATCTAAATCTATCAGCGTAACCCTCTATTCCCTTCTCCCTCATATGCTTGTCCAGCCTCCCATTAAATGCACCTATTCTATTTGCTTCAACCACTCCCTGTGGTAGCGAGTTCCACATTCTCACCACTCTCTGGGTAAAGAAGTTTCTTCTGAATTCCCTATTGGATTTCTTGGTGACTATCTTATATTGACGGCCTCTAGTTATGCTCTTCCCCATAAGTGGAAACACTCTTTCTGCATCCACTCTATCAAAACCTTTCATAATTTTAAAGACCTCTATTAGGTCACCCCTCAGCCTTCTTCTTTCAAGCGATAAGAGACCCAGCCTGTTGATCCTTTCCTGATATGTACACCCTCGCATTTCTGGTATCATCCTTGTAAATTTTCTCTGCACCTTCTCCAGTGCTTCTACATGCTTTTTATAATATGGTGACCAGAACTGTACGCAGTGCTCCAAGTGTGGTCTAACCAAGGTTCGATACAAGCTTAGCATAACTTCACTACTTTTCAATTCTATCCCCCTAGAAATAAACCCTAGTGCTTGGTTTGCTTTTTTATGGAAAATATATAAAGCTACTTGTAGGTAAAGCTACCGTACATGTTTGTGGCAAGGTATTAGCAAGTGCAGGTCTCAACGTGCATTTATATAGCGCCTTTAATGAAGTAAAACTTTCCAAGAAACTTCACAGGAGCGTTATCAAACAAACTGTGACACCGAGCCACATAAGGAGATATATTAAGACAGGTGGAAGTAGGTTTTAAGGAACATCTTAAAGGAGGAGAGAGTGGTGGAGAGGTTTAGGGAGAGAATTCCAGAGGTTAGAGCCTAGGCAGTTGAAGGCACAGCCGCCAATGTTGGAGCGGTGAAAATCGAGGATGCGCAAGAGGCCAGAATTGGAGGAGCGCCGAGATCTTGGAGCTGGATCTAGGGCTGGAGGAGGTTACAGAGATAGTGAGAGGTGAGGTCAGGGAGGGATTTGAAATCAAGGATGAGAATTTTAAAATTGAGGTGCAAGTATTGTGATGTAACAAATACAAAAATATTGATTGTGTGTCTGGGAGAGTTGGTTCATTCTTTTTGCGAGAAGGTAGGATATTTTCCCTCCACTGCTCGTCATTTTTTTATAATAATGCATATCTCAGTTATGGTAGGACCTGTTACATTGGTAAAACATACTGTTGCAACACTGCTACTGAGGTGATGCAGAGTTTTGGAGAAGGCAACAATAGCAGCTGAGAGTGGCTCCTCGGCGACGGTAGCACGTTTGACTAAATGGTCACATAGTTTCAATTCTTAATAGGTAATAAAATTACCCTCTGTTTCTTCATATTGAATAATTATATAGTTTAAGAACATAAGAAAATAAGAAATAGGAGCAGGAGTAGGCCAATCGGCCCCTCGAGCCTGCTCCGCCACTCAACAAGATCATGGCTGATCCGATCCTAACCGCCAATCTACTATCACAGAACCATCTCCTGAATCTAACAGAATTAGACACACAAAATAGGAGCAGGATCAGGCTACACGGTTCCTGGGCCCGCTCCGCTACCCACAGGGCCATGTCCGATCCAAACCTAGACTCATGTCCAAATTCCTGCCTGCTCCCCGTAACCCTTAATTCCCTTTACTTCTAGGAAACTGTCTATTTCTGTTTTAAATTTATGTAATGATGTAGCTTCTACAGCTTTTTGGGGCAGCATATTCCATGGACCTACCACCCTCTGAGTGAAGTAGTTCCTCCTCATCTCAGTTTTGAAAGAGCAGCCCCTTATTCTAAGACTATGCCCCCTAGTTCTAGTTTCACCCATCATCGGGAACATCCTCCCCGCATCCACCTGATCCAACCCCTTCACAATCTTATATGTTTCAATAAGATCGCCTCTCATTCTTCTGAACTCCAATGAGTAGAGTCCCAATCTACTCAACCTCTCCTCATATGTCCATCCCCTCATCCCCGGGATTAACTGAGTGAACCTTCTTTGTACTGACTCGAGAGCAAGTATGTCTTTTCTTAAGTATGGACACCAAAACTGTATGCAGTATTCCAGGTGCGGTCTCACCAATACCTTGTACAACTGAAGCAATACCTCCCTATTTTTATATTCTATCCCCCTAGCAATGAAAGCCAACATTCCATTGGCCTTCTTAATCACTTGCTGCACCTGCATACTAACCTTTTGAGTTTTGTGCACCAGGACCCCCAGATCCCTTTGTACTTCAGTACTTTCCAGTTTCTTGCCATTAAGATAATAACTTGCTCTACGATTTTTCCTGCCAAAGTGCATAACCTCACACTTTCCAGTATTGTATTCCATCTGCCAAATCTCTGCCCACTTACTTAGCCTGTCTATGTCCCCTTGCAGGTTTTTTATGTCCTCCTCACTCACTACTTTCCCTCTCATCTTAGTATCATCTGCAAACTTTGATATGTTACACTCGGTCCCCTCCTCCAAATCGTTAATATAGATTGTAAAGAGTTGGGGACCCAGCACTGACCCCTGCGGAACACCACTAGTTACTGATTGCCAGTCTGAGAATGAACCATTTATCCCAACTCTCTGCCTTCTGTTAGAGAGCCAATCCTCCACTCATGCCAGAATATTACCCCCAATCCCGTAATATATCATTCTGTGGATTTAACCCTTCTATCTGCAGGCTCGAACTAATTTATGGTTTGAAATTTGAGGGAAAAATGAATTAACATTTATAGGGAAAATGTTCAGCATGGCAAAGAACAGATTAATACAATATAACCACAAGATGGCATTCTTAGAACCCATGTGACATTTGCTGAAATAAATGTAAATACACTAGTATTTTACTTTTGTACCTAGGGAAGTGTCTCCTCTGGTCATTATCTGCAGTGACATTGTAAACATGTTCTTAACCCTTTACAATTTTGCTGCAAATTAGGAAGGGACATACATAGGAAATCATTCCTCAGATGAGCAATTGAAGGTTCGCACAGTTCTACAAATATAAAGTGATAGCATGGATTTGAAGATTGCCTAAACTGGGCTTAATGCTTTCAGGTGTACAAGCCTGTGAATGGAGGCTAAAGAGTAGAACCAGCTGCAAGATGCACTGCAGCAACTCGCCAAGGCTTCTTCAGCAGCACCTCTACCACCTAGAACGACAAGGGCAGCAGGCACATGGGAACACCATCACCTGCAAGTTCCCCTTCAAGTTATACACCATCCTGACTTGGAAATATTGCCATTCCTTCATCGTCGCTGGTTCAAAATCCTGGAACTCCCTCCCTAACAGCACTGTGGGAGTACCTTCACCACACGGACTGCAGCGGTTCAAGAAGGCGGCTCACCACCACCTTCTCAAGGGGCAATTAGGGATGGGCAATAAATGCTGGCCTTGCCAGCGACGCCCACATCCCAGGAACTAATATAAAAAATAAAGCTACTGTCCCATCTGGTACCTGACTTAATAACATGTGCAAATGAATGCGCACATTTAAGATAATTTGCTGGAATTCTTAGGGACTTTAGTCCTGTTTCTTCTGTCAATTGTCTTGAGTGCTGGATCAGACAACGTTTGCCTGAGCTGTGGGACGTTGTGAATTTCCCAGCTGCTGCAGAGTTTGAATAAACCAGCACTCTAACGTATGGTTGTGTCAACGTGACACCCTCTGACCAGTTCAGTCATCATTATTCAACTGGGTCAGAATGTGGAAGCAGGAGGCATCTGAAAGGACACTCTGTCATGGCAGCCTTTAATGGTCCTGTAGATAAGATTTCAAACTATTCATTTTCTTTTTAGCCCTACCCCTGTTTACAGAGTTTCAACCCCAAGTGTAAGATCTAGCAAGGAAAGTGAAGAAAAAAAACAACAGAACCTACATGATTCCAGCCAGATATGCCTTCCTATCCCTCTCCTACCCAATCTCCATGCCTATTTCTTTGCTGGTTTGCTGTCGCCACAGACAAAAGTGCAGTTGGTGGCAACCCTGTAGAATAAGCAACCCAAGGTTTTGCTGTTGGAAGCAGTGACAACCAAAACTACCGGCGGTGATGATGATGATGAGAACAAGAGCAAATTGCACTTCAATAGCTCCTTTAATATATAAAATGTCCCAAGACACTTCACGAAGAATAAGGAAACAGCTGCCGAACCACGGCGGGAGAGATGAGGAGGGGTGACCAGAAGCTTGGTTGAAAAGATGGGTTTTGAGAAGATTTTTTCAAAGGTGCGGATGGAGGGGGGCAGGGAGGGGTTGTAAAGCAGAGGTCTGGAAAGAGAATTCCACAGCATAGGGTGGAGGCAGCTGAAGGTTTGGCCTTCAATGGTGGAGTGAATGAAAGAGGTGGAAGACCACGGCTTGAGAAAATATGGAGCTGCAGACTTAAGAGGGTGCAAGGCCATGGAGGGATTCGAAGATGAGGATAATTTAATTTATTGCATGACAAGGAGTCAGTGTTGGCCAGTGAGGATGAGGAAGTGGGGCAGAATTTTGGCAGCTGAATTTTGGAAAAACTGCAGTTTATGGAGGGTGGAATGTGGAAGGTCAGTAAATAGGACACTGGAGAGAACATATCTAGAGGTGACAAAAGCAGCGTTAAGGGTTTCAGTGGTACAGGGGCTGAGGTTGAAGCAGAGGCAGGCAAAGACACAGCGATGAAAACAAACAGCTTTGACAAAGGGTAAAATGTGGATTTGAAGCTCAGTTTTGATGCTAAGATTTCACATACAGGAAACTTTCGATTTACCGGCACCTAAATAACCGGAAATCTCGGTTAACCGGCAAAATTCAGGAGTAGGTTCAGGTAAGTTTTACTTCATATTGTACTTGCCTTCCTCGATCTGTTGCTGTGCAAGGGTGTGGCTGCAGCTGTTGCTAAGCTACAGAGACACTTGGAACTTGTGGCCATTGTTCTGCACTTGTTGCTAAGCAACAGGGTTTGTTGCTTTATATGGAGCTCTCAGCTCTCCGTATCTTTTACTATAGCTTTCGGTTATCCGGAATTTTTGATGAACCGGCACCACGTCGGTCCCATCGGTGCCGGATAAAAAAAAGTTTCCTGTAGTTAGATTCAACCAGAACAACTGGCCAGGGAGGTGGAGGGAATCCATGTGGAGTATACGATGGGGCCAAAAACAATAGCATTGATCTTTCTGTAGTTCAATTGTTGGAACTTTTGACTTCATGAAGTAGTACAGGCAGCAGAACAGTCAGTCAACCCAGAAGTGGTCACAGGACCGAGGGAGGTGGTGGAGAGGTGGAGCTGGGTGTTGTCAGCATTCATATGGAAACTGAGCCTGTGTCTGCATGAGATGTCATCGAGAAGCAGCATGTAGACAAGGAAAGGGTCGGGAGGTGGGGGTGGGGTAGAGGGATGGGTGGCAAAGATAGCTCCGTGGGGGTTCTGGAGCTGATGGTGTGTGGGCAGAAAGAAAATCCATTGCTGGAGATGCACTGGTCCCGTTCGGAATGGTTGGAAAGGCAGCGCTCAAGGGCAGTGCATGGAGCTAGAGATCAAAGGAGAGGCAATGGAGAAGGATGGCATAATTAACGGTAGATAATGCTGCAGAGAGGTCGAGGAGGACAAGGAGGGATAGTCAATTATGGTCACAGTCACAGAGAATTCATGACTTTGGCCTGAAAAATGTCAGATGAATACATCATCGTGCCCCAGCAATAGGTAGGTCAGGTGTGCCATTTTGCAATCTGGCACTTTCAGCATTGCATACCTACACAGACTTTGCCCTGGTACAAGAGATTTGTGACCAGAGGGGCAAATTGGTGGGTAGTAAGAGAACACCTTTACTGTGGGAGACATGGGCAAAATAATTCACATGCTTGAGTCAGGAGGGCTGGCCTCCATTCATATTCTAAAGTTTTGAAGGTGACACTGTGTGTTGGAGCTTCAGTGCACTACTCTATACAGTGGTAGGATGCTAGCTCACTGTCACATTTCCTGCATAATGAATTATAGGTTCCAGGGGAGGTGCAAGTTGAAGGCTTAGGCACCTCATCACAGTGGGAGGGAAAGGGGAAAATGGGAAATGCTCTCATGTGCTTGCTAGCGGACCGTCTTATGCAGCATTGTCCAGATCCTCGAGCACATGATCCAGGCTGATTCTCTCGTGCAGCACTGAGGGAGTGCTGCACTGTAGTGGGGGTGCCGTCTTTCGGATGAGATGTTAAACTAAGGTCCCATCCATTTCTCAGGTGAACATAAAAGATCCCATGGCAAGATGAAGAATTCTCCTCAGTGTCCTGGCCAATATTTCTCCCCCAAAAAAGCAGTTTATCTGATTATTATCTCATTGCTGTTTGTGGGAGCTTGCTGTGCGCAAATTGGCTGCTGCGTTTCCTACATTACAACAGTGACTACACTTCAAAAGGTACGTCATTAGTTGGAAAGCGCTTTGGGATGTCCTGAGGAGGTGAAAGGTGCTATATAAATACAAGTTCTTTCTTTTTATAGATCTGGTATGGATTATCTAGCACAAGGGGGATGGAGTATAAAAACAGGGAAGTCTTGCTTCAGTTATACAGAGTACTGGTGAGGCCACACCTGGAATACTGCGTACAGTTTTGGTTTCCATATTTAAACAAAGATATACTTGCTCTCGAGGCAGTTCAGAGAAGGTTCACTCGGTTGATTCCGGAGATGAGGGGGTTGACTTATGAGGAAAGGTTGAGTAGGTTGGGCCTCTACTCATTGGAGTTCAGAAGAATGAGTGGCGATCTTATCGAAACGTATAAGATTGTGAGGGGGCTTGATCGGGTGGATGCGGTGAGGATGTTTCCACTGATGGGTGAGACTAGAACTAGGGGGCATAATCTTAGAATAAGGGGCTGCCGTTTCAAAACTGAGATGAGGAGAAACTTCTTCACTCAGAGGGTAGTAAATCTATGAAATTTGCTACCTCAGAGAGCTGTGGAAGCTGCGACATTAAATAAATTTAAAACAGAGATAGACAGTTTCCTAGCTGATAAGGGAATTAGGGGTTACGGGGAGTGGGCAGGGAAGTGGACGTGAGTCTAAGTTCGGATCAGCCATGATCCTATTGAATGGCGGAGCAGGCCCGAGGGGCCGTATGGCCTACTTATGTTCTTATGTTATGTTCTAACAATATGAAGGGAAAATCCCTGCCCCAACATCTTCTCACATTGTACCAGACACCAATGAAGAAGCGACCACTTGCTGTGTGTCTTCAGTTTGCAAAAAGATTGTGACGTAAGAAAACGACTAGGCACTTGGTCTGAGTATTAAGGCTTTAATCAACTGTTTTTCACATGGAGATCTAGTTGTGTCCTTCACTAGTTCCTGTTAAAGAATGTCCTGAGCAAGCTGGGCCCATGCCCGAGTATTTATACTCTCCCTGGACAGCGCCACCAGCAGGCCGCCCAGTATCATTTCATAAGCCATTTCCACGTGAATGACAAGATTCATGTCAGATTGTATATTATTTCAAAGCACAGCAATATACAGTATACATCAAAAAAAGGATTCAATTTATAATTAGGCTTAGCGTTCATTAACTAAAACTATTTAGGGAGATGATGCTGGTAAAATGTTTTTAACGATTACACAAAAATTACATTTATGGCACTGGCAGCAATAAAATGCTTCCAGTGCGACACTGAGCTTGATGTGCTGAAATGCGTTTTTGATGTTTAAAGCATTTGCACCTGATAGATGGGTTAACCCCATGTGGTGCTGAGCATTTCTGAAAACCGGAACCGCACAGAGTAGAATGAATGTAGAATCAACCCCTCTTTTGTCAGCCTCCCAATCTAGGCACGGCAAGTGTGGCCAAGCAGAAGCTACAGCATTTCCACGGAGATGGAAGGAAAAGTCAAAGGGGAAGGGTCACACTTGGGCTGGCCTTAGCTATAGGAGGCATTGGCAGCGGTTCGCGAGCCAGGCTGCCTACCTAACCTCTCCACAGCACAGGCGTGAAGGCCAGTTGGCTCGGAGATGGGTGGGGGGGGGGGGGGTTATAATTTGCAGGAAGAAAAATTACATTTTAAAAATAAGCCTTTCTTTAAAAATTGATTCAGCCTTTATGCAAACTAAACATAAGGGCTAGATCCCATAATTAAAATCCATACCTGTCCGGTTTCCGTTTGACAAGAGGCTGGTGATGGCACACTAACGGCATTTTATACACACGTGCAATGATGTATGTTGCATTAAACATAAAATGTAAAATTGATGTTGGGATTGGGACTTTGTACATAGTACATTACAACAGTGACTACACTTCAAAAGCACTTCATTGGCTATAAAGCACTTTGGGACGTCCTGAGGTCGTGAAAGGCGCTACAGAAATGCAAGTCTTTTCATATCCACAAAGTATTTCGTGCAGTCAATGCACGATCAATTTGGCCAGTTCTAACTGTATGTGCTTGGGGGTGAGATGGGGAGACATGAAACATCTGCACGGATGCTTGCTGTGAGGTGTTGAAATGGAGCCATTATTCCTGCAGTACTAAGTTAGGGGACCTGGTGTATGATCTACAAGACTGCTAACACACGCACACACACAGGAAACGCTATAAGATGCCTGAACTGGTAATATTTTTAAAGGTTTATCTTTATGGGTGCATTAAATTGACTGCTCCATACGCAATGCTCAACTTGATAACATTCAGCAGTTGGTGCTGTAACGTTGAGCGTGCAAGTGTTAAGCTGTGTCAATTGTCATTCAAAACTGTCGACGTCCACTCAATTTTACTGGAGAGAAAGTGGTTGTACAATGAACTGCTGAGATCAGGAACATCGCTGCAGTGAAAATGGTGTGACGTCGAACTGAAGGTGACCTTCGGAATATTGCTGTGTTAAGATACGAATGAATAAGCTTTGTTGCATAAACAGTCTTCTTCACTGCACTTAAATTTCCTATGTTATTCCACTGAGCAGGTGAGAAGCAGGGTGACTTCTCACAACAGCTGAAGCAGGTACTTTAGTAATGGGCGTTCTCAGCAACAGAGGCCGAAGGTGGTAGCGGAGCTCCAAAAATATTAAATATAGCGCTTCCTCAGGGCTTTTTAAAGGCATACCGCTTTCATGAAAAACTCGTCGTCAATCAATTTCGATTCATTGAGGGAAGTGAGCCGTGCATCATTTCACCACAATATCACATGTAAATAATGCAATGTCTAATTTCGATGGTACTTCTGCCACTAGCTCAAGCATTTGTTAAAAGAAGTTATTTAATGATACTAATGCCCTTTTATCTCCAAACCATGCAGATTAAATCACAAATGTTCCCCAGGTGGGCTGCTACTTTAAAGGGTTGGGTGCTATATCGTACCAAAAGAATGCAATTTTTCGACAACCTGATGGATTTCACGAACACAGACCAGTCGGGATCAGTGAGTGAAGTTAGATCTCAGACAGCAGATAGTTTGCAGTAATATACCTTACAGGCAGCATCGTTTCCACAGGACCTGAATTTGAAACTATAATCAACTTGAAATATGAAAGCGTTATTAAATGCATTCAAATTTTACCATTCTGCCACATTCCAATACTTGGAATACATATTTACAATTTGGAAGTGTGTGTAAGTGACAAGGCGGTCCATCTGGGAAACGACTTAAGTATCTTTAACATATTTCAATAACAGACATCAGAATGAGCTAGGCAATTGCAAGTAAATGGGACAGCCTGTCCCTGCTCATTTTTTCTTCCTTTGTCTCTTTCTTTTCCTATCTGTGTATGTCTGGAATGAAATAGCACCGGTGAGCTGGCAGCCAACTTTGGAGATTGACACAACATCTTGATTTAACTGAGTAGAAAAGTGTGTTTATATCCAATTCTTCCCGTTTCCTTCCTCTGCCTCCCTTTGTTCCTGGACCTGCTTTCTTTCCGTCCTTTCATTTCTGTTGGCCGTTTCCCTATATTTAATTTCTCTTATTTTATTTACCTTCTTCGACCTGTATCATCCAGTTTTGTGTTTCTTCCTACCCCACCCCTTCAGTTTTATACATCCTAAAACACCTAAGAGTAAATATTTCTGCCAAGACTAAATAATTCTCTTACTGAAAACATTGGACAAACCCAGCAGGTGTGGGCTGTAAGCACCGCACTACACGTGACTTTCCAGAAGACTTCAGAATATCTGCTTCTTACCTGCTAGCGGTGGTCCCACAAGTACAGGACAACACTCTATAATGGTGACGAGTCCCACTGCATTGGAGAACCTCTTGGCGCCAACTAGGTCCATCAGCGTTTCGAAGAGAACAGCACTCACCATTCCAAAGGCAAAGCCGAAGAAGATGGCATAGATCACCAGGCCTGTAAAGTTGCTGGCCAGTGGGCACATGATGTGACAGAAGCCATTGTAGAAGACAGCAAAGCTAAAGAAATACTGGATCTTTGGTCTCACCCATCTAGAGTTTGCAAGAAGCCCCATGCTGGGTCTTGCGAACATGTCTACGAAAGCTAGAATGGAGAGCAGGAATGCTGCAGAGTAGTCATCTATGCCCATGTGCTTGGCATAAGGAGTCAAGAACACAATAGGGGAAAAGAAACCAAAAAACATGATGACGTTTCCTGATAAATAGATCAGGAATCCCCGATGTTTGAAGAGGGTGAGATCCAGATGCTTATTAAGTACTTCAAAGACACTCATCCTCTTCTTCTTTGTCTGCAACAGACCATCTCCCACATCTCTGCTCTCATCCGTCTTTAAAGCGGAAAACTGCACTTCTTTTACGTCGCTGGATCTTGTGGGTTGCAGCGGCCTCATCAAGGACCCTGCCACACAGCAGTTCAACAGTACTGCTCCTAGGATAAAGAAACTGCCTCTCCAACCGAAGACATTAATTAAGTACTGATTCAGAGGTGCCAAAGTACTCAGGACCACTGGGCTACCAGCCATAGACAGTCCATTGGCAATGGGGCGCTTCTTGTAAAAGTACTTTCCAATCATAGTTAAGGATGGTTGCAGGTTGAAAGCCAATCCTAGGCCTGAAAAAGTTAAGGAGAACAATATATTTGTTAATCTGTAAATTGGGAATAAAGATCAGTAAAATATATATGGAGTAACCAAAAGGGAGCGGGTTGGAATTAAAAATGCACACAGGTATGAATGGAGAAAGACCAGGACATCAGGAACTGCTATGTCTCTATTCCATAAATCATCACTTCCAAGTCATATAATCCACACGTCAGTTAATTTGTGATATTTTACAGTATTTCACATTTGCACTCCCAATATCATTTTGGCTTGCTTTTGTAACTAAATTGTTTAAAAATTAATGCTATATTGTACAGCTATGAAGACATTCTAATGCTTCATCTCTTCCACCAACATTACAATCCTCCCATTGTAACCCTCCAGAATTCAATACAATAGGAAGAATTGTGCTGTCACTGCATATAGCAGCTTTAGAAGAAGTATCAATTAGAGAATTGCACTGCTGGTGTCACTTCATGCCCTGTAGCATTTTACTTTTACATTTAGATTTTTTGGGGGGTGAAATTCTGCATTCATCAAGGAGAAGGATGTGAGTTTTGCAGAATGAAATGGTTTGTTCATTTTCTGCACTCGGTGTCAGCATTAAGCACAGGTCAGGTACAGCATAGGGCAGGTGCAGAATAAAACTACAGGTGCACAGCCCCGAAGCCGTGCTTTAACCCCCAACCTCAGGACTGCAGTGCCCCATTGCATCAACATGACTTTTCTTCCCGCACTGGCCATCAGTCTGAATGACACTGCGACATTTCCATTCAAAAGCAAGGTACCTCTACGAACTAAAAATAGGCACTGCAACATTTCTTGATGAGAAATGTTGGGTACTAAAGGAATCAAGGGTTATGGGGATAGGATGGGAAATTGGAGTTGATGTAGAAGTTCAGCCATGATCTTATTGAATGGTGGAGCAGGCTCGAGGGGCATATTCACAGAATCACAGAAACCCCACAGTGCAGATATTGCCTACTCCTACTCCGATTTCTTATGTTCTTATATGCCAATAAGTACAATGTTGTGGCAAAGCCACCAAAGAGACTCTCACAGTAACTTGTACAATTGTCTTTAATCATTATTGTTACCTTTTAATGTTTGCCCTGTTTAAACAGCGCGGGATCGATAAAATCACGATCTGACGCGATGACGTCATCACGTGGGTCACGTGACGTTCCCAACGGCGGGAAACGTGATGACGTCATGATGTCAGGGTTGGAGGGCGTTTCCAGTTAGTCCTCGTGGAGTGAGCTAATGTACAGACCTGTTTGGAGTTTCTCCTGCGTTTCTTGTTTTGTAATACTTTCAGTGCATTAAACTAAGTTTGTTAACTACCAGTTTAGTTCACAGTGTTTTTGTTAGGAGTGCACAGACTCCTACAATGTTAAAATTAATTCAGGTATTTGTTATCCATTTGTATTTAGTTAATTGTTTCATTAAATTATTCCTTTTTTCCCTATTCTCTTCAAATTCCACTCACTAATTTAACTCTCTACAATGGTACTATCCTTTGCTCAGGAAGGCAGCCCCACTTAAACCATGGCTACTCCACATATGCTATCAATGGTGGCTAGCCAACTTGCTAAGTGTCATGCTTGGGTATTGGCAGAGGTATCCCAGCAGGTTTTCTCCCTCTCCCTCCCAGAGGTAACGTGAAGGCTGCCAAGTGTAAATATTAATCATGACTGCGATTCATACTCAAGGCTCCTAGCCCAACACTTCAGATTGCAAGTACCAATCTGTTATCAATGCAAGCAGGATGTGGAGACAGTAACATTATCAGAGTGCACAAGGCACATCTTCTAGCTAATGTAGCTGGGCACAGTACTCACCTGCAATGCAGCCTATGCACAAATAAAGCCCAATAATACTGGTGCAAAATGAAGCACTTATCATTCCAACTGCACATAGCAGGCCTCCCCCCATCATCACGGGACGGGATCCGTACTTGTTTACCAAGATGCTGCTTATAGGCCCTACAAGGAACAAAGAGAAAGGGGAAAGGCTGTCATATTCCATTACAAAACAGGTTACTTTTCTGCTCAAAGCCAGTGCAAAGCATTCATAGTCTTGATGATCACTCAAGAAAATGTAAAAGAAAAGTACATCAAACCAAATGCCTTCAATTAGTTCTCATCCAGATCTTCAGTAATATTGGGGTGGTTAAGCAGCTTTCAAAGATGTATCCCACATTGCGTCAACATAGGATGTCTTTTAATGTTAGTTTTTGGAGAAAACAGTTGCACTTTCTATCACATCCACTGGAGAATTACAGCACTGGAATCAAATCAACCCTTTAGACCACCGTATGCGTTTTATTGCATTGTTTTTGGTGTAGTTTTGCTTTCATATCCATTGCATATTGAAGCTGACATGGTTGATTATCAAGTAACCATCTTTCCTTCGGGTGTGACATAGGCAGGGCAAGCACACCCACCCCCCACCCGCCTGATGGAAGGGGTCGGGTCTCGTTTGCCTTCTATCTGTGAGCCGCCCGCACCTTTTGCAGCTACTCACCTGTTGGCCGGGGCGGGAAATCCTTGGCATGTCCACCGCGGAGCCCAGCCCGTGCAGGTAAGTTAAGGGGGGGGGGGGCAGGTTGAGATTGATCACGGCGGAGGGCCGTAGACCTGTTGTGCTCCTCCTGGTCCCGCAGGAATCATTTTGAAACTTTTTTTCCTGAGTGGCTTGCAGTTTAAGAAGCTACTGGTCAGGCCGCTCAGCGCCAATTCCCAATGGGCAAGGCACACACTCTGTCCATTGGGACTTCAAAATTGCACTGGGGTCCTATTGACGTCACTGGCATGGGCTAATGAGGCTCCCACGTGTTTCCAGCACCAACCATTTCAAAGCCACCCCCCAAAATGCCGGAGACCTGGACGCCAGCGGGAACGGGGAAGTGCGTGCTGTGCTGCCATTTTCATTGCGTAACCACCTCCGTTCCTGCCCAACGGGAAGGACAGAAACGTTTTACTACGGGGGGCCATCTTGACTCTCAGGCGGAAAGCTGGCTGGGCCGCGTGCAGGCCACCCACCTGGGAGCTGCGGTACATAGGAACAGGAGGAGGCCATTCAGCCCCTCGAGCCTGTCCTGCCATTTAGTTAGATGATGGCTGATCTGTATCTCTATTCCATTTACCGGCCTTTGCTCCACATCGCTGGATACCCTTACCCAAATAAAGTACAGAGGAAAATTGGATGGGCAATGGCCCCAGTGAGTTTAAGAAGAGCTCCAATGCGCTGATGAGGAAACTCCAGCTCTGAGTGTCCATTTTGTTTGCGGACAATGAGACTGGAAGCCATGTGTGTGCATCAGAACAGTGCCAGGAACTTCCCTGTATCAGAACTGCAGCAAACATGGATTTAACACAACGGTGCACACTCTGTGGCCATTCGGGAAGGAGTGAGATTGTGCTTCCCTCTCTGATGTTATGAATGAAAGTCAAGTTGCATTATTTAAAAGTGAAATCTGGCAGTGCGGTGACCCGCATACCATCACTGTCTCAGGAGTGCTGCGCACTGTCACTACATTGACTTATGCTGAGGCAGTTCGAATATTAATGAACACAAAAGCCTTATTTTAGCTGATGTGTGGAAATACTTCCAGAAGAAAAGGTCTTTTTGATGACTAGACTATGACCATTCATCAACTGTATAACTGCTAGAATCTAGGCTTAAAATAGCTTTCCCTCGGATTTACTTTTTTGGGATTGTTTTTCCCTTAGTGAATTTAAAACAGAAAAAATAAAGCTGCTCCAATTAAAGCCTTCACACGTTCCCGGTCTGCTTCTGATATACAGATGAATAGTCGGGGTATGGTACAGTGTATTACAATCCTACAATAACATTGAGGGGCCTTGGTGATGTCCTGCGAGATGCTACACCTAGTAAAATGCAGCAATACGATTGGTGCGCGATGAGGTAATCGCACTGACGATGGCATCTACTTTTTTATCCACTCTCGTGATGTGGGTGTCGCTGGCAAGGCCCACAAGAAGGTGGTGGTGGGCCACCTTCTTGAACCACTGGGTTGCAGTTTGAAAGGCTTGCTAGGCCCCTTCAGAAGGCAGTCAACCACTTTGGTGTGGGACAGGAATCACATGGAGGCCAGACCAGGCAATGATGGCTTAAAGGATATTGGTGGACCAGTTGGGTGTTTACGACAATCCGACAGCTTCATGATCACTTTTACTGATACCAGCTTTTTATTTCCAGATTTTTAAAATGAGATTCTCAATCTTCCATGGTGGAATTTGAATTCCTATTCTGTGGATTGATTCGGCTAGGAGCTCTTGATTATTAGCCCAGTAACATAACCACTACACTACCCATCGCCCAATTGCAACTGGCTTAAGATGGAATCCAAACTAACAATTAAAAGGAATAAATTGCACTGAACCGGCAGACAATAAACCTTTAAAAAATAAGGACAGAGTTCAGTCACCAGTTTTTAAAGGTGCGCCCTGCATGAGTGGCACAAGATCTACTAAACTGTCTGAACTACAAATATATAAAACCCTGATATAGGAGGCACAATCCAGGCATTGTGAAACTTGCAGGATGCAGGCTGTTAGCATTTATCTCTTGCTTCCACTATCACAAAGCTGCTCATCTCATGTTCGCCTGATCTTGCAGCAAGTGGCTGGATGTAGAGCTTCATCAGTTAAATTTCAGACATCCGGTGCTTGGGTGTGCACTCGAAGTGCCGTAACCTACAGGGCTACGGACCAAGAGCTGGAAGGTGGGATTAGGCTGGATAGCTCTTTGTTGGCCGGCGCGGACACAATGGGCCGAAATGGCCTCCTTCTGTGCTGTAAATTTCTATGATTCTATCATAATATTTACCTGGCGACGCGCTGGGAGCGGGGCTGGTGGCGGGCGGGGGGGCGTTGGGGGGTCGGTAATGCGCGAGAAACCCTGAAGTAGCTGCAGCGCATCGGTCAGTGGCTTGTTCACCCAGCCACTGCATTTGCATCTGACCGCCGGGTTTCCCGGCCAATTAACGCGAGCGGGCATGATGACAACACGCATGGGTCTATTTCAGCTGAGGTGTTTGAAGGAACACTGCAAAGGTGACAGTTGATGGATTGTGGAGGTGGGAGAAAGATAGCGAGCTGCATGCAATGGAGTTTCAACATTCCAAAGCTGCCCCTCGCTATACTGATGCCTCCCTGGACCTCAAGCTGCGAGGTGTAAGGGCCCGCAGGGAGATTTTATTCCCTGCTGATGGGAGGAAAAAGCCAGCCTCACCGACAAAGAAGGCATAGCTGGAGATAGCAGAGGAGGTTAGCAGCAGGAATGTGGTGCCGCGCCCTTGGATACAGTGCAGAAAGCGATTTAGTGACTTCATGAGGGCAGGAAAGGTGAGCACTACGGCACATTCAACTACATCCTGAATGTGTCACCCCAACTCCCTCACTCTGCCTTCCCAAGCCTACTCCTGCACATCACTCCTCACACCAACGTACCTTGCAGGTGCACCCATCTCTCTCAGTCTAAGCACTTCCTCACATCCCCATCTGACCACCCACCACTGACACTCATCTTAATGCAATGTCACGTCTCTCCCTCATAGTCACCCTCAACATGACCACCTGACATCCCAAAGCGCTTTACAACCAATGAAATACTTTTGAAGTGTAGCCACTGTTGTAATGTAGGAAACTAATGCATTTAAGGGGAAGCTAGATAAACACATGAGGAGGAAATGAATAGAAGGATATGCTGATAGGGTGAGATGAAGAGGGGTGGGAGGAGGCTTGTGTGGAGCATAAACACCGGCATAGACCAGCTGGGCTGAATGGCCTTTTTCTGTGTAATTCAATGTAATATGCAATTCTATGTAACCTGCAGTATCCAATGTATGAATGTTTTGTCCAGATCAATAAAATGGGGGGGATCTTGTTGATGGAAAAATGCATTTTAAAAATTGTGCTTTTGAGTTGGAGCTCTAGTGAGTGCCAAGAAGTAAGACGAACATATTTAGAACAACATAGGTTCTGTTTACCTCCATCCAGTTCCTAATTAGAGCCCAGCCAGGGAGGGGCATACGGAGAAGAGGCAGTGGCATGTCCCTGTGGGAGGCGGGAGGGAGGGAAAGAAAACTGTGAGTGCCAGGCCTGGAGAGGGACACCGACTGACCAGGAGGAAGTTGTGCACAAGATCAATTGGCTGGAGAAGTGTCTAGGTCAATCCTGGTAATGAGGGATAAGTTATAATGAAAAATGACCTCAAGTAATAAAAAAGGCTTTTTGATAACCACAGTTGACTCCAGATAACTGCATATCTGATCAAAAGAAAAGAAAGAACTTGCATTTATATAACGCCTTTCACAACCTCAGGACATCCCAAAGCCCTTTACAGTCAATTAAGTACTTTTGAAGTGTAGTCATTGTGGTAATGTGGGAAACCTGGCAGGCAATTTGTGCACAGCAAGCTCCCACAAACAGCAATGTGATAATGAACACATCATTTGTTTTAGTGATGTTGGTTGAGGGATCAATACTGGCCTGCTTGATCTTCCTGGCTGCAGTGCTCCATCTCACCCTCAGTAAGCTCCCCGCTGGAGTGGAGCTAACCTACAGAACAAACGGAAAACTGTTCAACCTCTGTCGCCTCCAGTCCAGATCCAAGGTTGTCCCTTCCTCTGTCATCGAATTACAGTATGCAGATGACGCTTGCGTTTACACACACTCTGCGGCCGAACTCCAAACCATCGTCAACACCTTCACCGAAGCATACAAGAGCATGGGCCTTTCACTAAACATCTGTAAGACAAAGATCCTCTACCAACCTGCCCCCACCACACAGTACTGCTCCCCGATTATCAAAATCCATGACGAGGCCTTGGACAACGTGGACCACTTTTCATACCTCAGGAGCCTACTGTCAACAAGGGCAGACGTCGATGACTAGTGCAGCTTTCGGTCGCCCGAGGAAGACCAGGACCTCAAACCCAGCACCAAGCTCATGGTCTACAGAGCAGTAGTGATACCCGCCCTCCTGTATGCTTCAGAGACATGGACCATGTACAGCAAAGCACTGGAGAGGTACCACCAACGCTGCCTTCGCAAGATCCTGCAAATCCATTGGCAGGATAGGCGCACCAACATCAGTGTTCTCGCTCAAGCCAACATCCCCAGCATCGAAGCTTTGACCACGCTCGATCAGCTCCGATGGACAGGCCACATCATCTGCATGCCCGATACGAGACTCCCAAAGCAAGCGCTCTACTTGGAGCTCCAACACGGCAAGAGAGCCCTAGGTGGGCAGAGGAAACGCTTCAAGGACACCCTCAAAGCCTCCTTGAAAAAGTGCAACATCCCCACCGACACCTGGGAATCCCTGGCCCAAGACCGCACAAAGTGGAGGAGAAGCATCCGGGAAGGTACCGAAAACCTTGAGTCTCTTCGCTGGGAGCAAGCGGAAGTCAAGCGCAAACAGTGGAAGGAGCGCACGTCAACCCAAGCACCCCACCCACCCGCCCCTTCAGCCACCATCTGCCCCACCTGTGACAGAGACTGTAGATCCCGCATTGGACTCATCAGTCACCTGAGAACTCATTTTTAATGTGGAAGCAAGTCATCCTCGGTTCCGAGGAACTGCCTGAGAAGAAGAGAAATACTGGCCAGGACACCAGGAAGAACTCTCCCGTTCTTCTTCGAGTAGTACCATGGGATCTTTCACACCCACCCGAGGAGGGCAGACGGAGCCTCGGTTTAACGTTTCACCCGAAAGATGGCACCTCCGACAGTGCAGCACTTCCTCAGTGCTGCATGTGAAGTGTCAGCCTAGATCCTGTGCTCAAGTCTCTGGATTGGGACTTTAACCCACAACCTTCTGACTAGGGCATTATTCCTATCCATGAAGAGAACTTTGATAGCGTGGATAGGAAAAGACTGTGCGGAATATTCCCCCACCCCCACCCCCCACACCCCCCGAATGGACATCGGATGGTTGGCCGGCAGAATGTGTCAGGTGACTGACTGATAGTCCCGGTCCTGGTGATGAGGGCCGTGTCTCATTAACATCTGGACGATAATACAGAGGGTGCCTGGCGCACACGCCATCCAGTTCAGTCCTAAAATGGTATCGGGGACCTACTGATGGCATAGGCCCCCCTATTTAAATATCTGAATTAGCTGTTCGCCCTCTTTAGGTGGCCATCCCGGCTGCCTATTCGAAAGACCCCAGGAAAATGGAGATGACTGCAGCAACGGGGCGGAGAGTTCGTCCACGCCACGTTCAGGCTGCTACCGCATAAAATGCTTTGCCACAGGGAGTGGGTGAGGCAGAGACTATTGCATCCTTTAAGGGAAAGCAGGACAAATATTTGAAGCAGATGTGGGGCTACGAGGAAAGAGCAGGGCAGTGGGATTAGTTTTGGATTGCAGTAGCAGGCACCGGCACAATGGGCCAAATGGCCTCCTCCTGTGTTGTAAACTGCTATGTTTCTGAGTCCAATGACTGAGAGGCAATCCGACAGAATTCCTATCCAAGCAGATTTAACTCCTTGAAATTTACCATTTGTGAGGCTCAGCCGGCTGAACATACCCAGCCCAGTGCCAAATTTCACCGAGATACAATAGCACATTTTAGTAGGCTAATCGTTTTTGTATAAGTGGTTTCCTGTTACTTTCTCTCCGATTATTTTGTGAATGAATAGCTTAACAGGGCTGCAGTACAAAGATTTTCAAATGAGCCCTTACAGAATCCCTAATCCCGCTGTAATCCCGATCTACAAATGTCAGAAACTGGATCACGACTGCATGGCTTTCAGGTTTGATTTTGTTGCTAAATTTTCAAAGCAAAGTAGGTTTTTGATGCTATTGTGCTAAACTGAATATTCATCACAAAATGTGTCGCAAATAACATGTCAGATTGGACTCAATATTCTGCGGTGGATCAGCAGTTCCAGAAGAAACAGGGACGTTAGAATTGTTTACCCTGCACTCAGGCTACTCCTGCCTTAGCTAGGGCATAACAAAATAGCACAAAGCGAGATTGCAGCGTATCACCGAACCGCTTTTTGAGAAAGAAAGAAAAAAAAAGAAAAGAAAGGAAAAGAAAGGAAAAGAAAGGAAGGAAAAGAAAGGAAGGAAGGAAGGAAAAGAAAGTGGGAGCTTGCTGTGCGCAAATTGGCTGCCGCATTTGCTACATTACAACAGTGACTACACTTCAAAATACTTCTTTGGCTGTAAAGTGCTTTGGGGATATGTTAAGGTCATGAAAGGCGCTATAGAAATGCAAGTCTTTCTTTCCACATATATGTTGGCAGTCACTTCTTTTCCCAGTGCAGATATTAGAAAGATTTTTTCCAATATCTGGGCAGTAAGACTGTCTTTTTAAAGCCTATCCAATTTATGTCTCAAATGTACGGCCATTTGGTGTTAAGCTGTTTAATTCTCCCACATGACAAGAATCGACTCCTCCCTCCGGACCCAGCGAGCTCAGTGCCAGGCCAATTGTTGGCTGCGAGCGCAGCCTCGTAAATGAACTGGGCTGACCACAGGAAATCCTGTACAGTTGGGTTGGCATCCAGTTAAAGTGGCAGGCACAAAGTCCGACACACTTTTGTTCCTGCTACTTTGACTTGGGGATCAGGAAAAGTCACCCTTATCCTGTGTTACAACAGCTGGCTTGAGAAGCTCCTGACCTCACAGGGGCAAAAGTTCTTTGCTGCCAGTTGTATAAAATGAAATTTGGTGATAGATTGCGATCATACTTGTGTGATATTTTGTTGTACATTAGTGAAAATATAAAATCCACTTTCAAATGCAAACCCTGACACTTCTCAAACTTCATTTTTAACCTCTTTAATATTGGCCATAGGACAACTATCCTGTCAGCTCTTAGCTAACATTAAAAAAAGAACCAGCATTTGGACATCAGTGGTTGGAGCAGCTCTCTTTGTCTGGCCAGAGAGTGATGGAGAGCTGGCTCCAAGCAGTTATTGGTCTGAAACCTGTACTAGCAATGTAACCGCACCATAATATTGATACAGACTCATATATCCTTCATTTGCACAGCTAATCTAAAGTGGTGTCACTTAATACCACATATGACGGAAAAGTGTCAGGTTATGGGAGGTTTAAATCTCTATCATTTGAAAGGGAATTCTCTGCTTGGCTATTGCTGCCAAACATTTTTAATCTTGTTTGGAGAAGTAGCCAGGAGACCTATACATCATGTTTCTCATTGCATTCAAGTAGTAATGGCCCAGAAATTCAGGTCGGGGGCTTCCTGCGGGTGCAAGCCCCCGACCTGCACTTACCTAGCGCGCCGGCCGTTGAACTGTGGGCCCCCGTGGGATTCCGATCCTGGGCCTGCTCCAACTGCCGGCACACAGTGCTTGCGTATCCCAGGGGCGCAGTTAGTTCGATGCGTCCCCTGGGATCACGTGAGCCAAGGGGAGCCAATCGGAGCAGGGAATGCTCCATTCATAAGTTTGACAGGAAGGGCTGTCAAAACTTATAAATACTACGGGCCCCAAAACATCACTAAATCTTCAAATAAATTTTAAAAAAACATCACATTTTTAAATAAACTGTAAATTACATGAAATAACTATTTTAAACAATAATTTAAATTTTTGAAAAAAATAATTTTATTTTCTAACGGGGCTAAAAATAAACTTACCTTTCTTTAAATATTTAAAAATAATAAACCTGTGGAAAAAATGTTTTAATTTTAATTAATTCACCACTTACCTTGTAAAAAGCAGGCCTTGTGCCTGCTTTTTACATGTCTAACTTCTGGAGACTTACCTTCTCGGGAAAACCTGCAAAAAAAACGTAAGTTCGATGCGCACGCGCTGCCTCTCCCGCACACGCGTTCAAACTCTGAACCCCTTCGTTCAGGGGAACGGAAGTGCCGGTTTCCCGCGCATGCGCAGTGCATGCAGGAAACCGGCACTTCCATTGGGCTTACGGGTGAGTACCCTGTGTGTACTCACCCGTGGAGACCTGAAGTTCTGGGCCATTGTCTTTGGAGTGTGGACATGACTAAAGATCATCATATGGTGTGTTTGCAAACAAAGAAAAGTGCCAAATACTTTTTTCTGCCTATGGAAGATAGCATTCCTTTAAGAGCTTGCCATTTGAAAAATAATTGCACATTTTATATTATCTTCAATATGTAGGACATTACATGTCCCCAGTCATCAGTTGCAGATTATTTCCTGATATCTTTGGGCTTTTGATGCTAAATTCGTTAATATTCATGTGTGAGCATTCTGACTGTCCCAGCGACATCGCTGTCCTGATGGCATGGAGCCAACACTACTGGTCAGAACCCGCACAAAAAACAAACCCAAAACAGAATGAAATAAATATTGGCTAGGACACTGGGGATAACTCCCCTGCTCTTCTTCAAAATAGTGCCATTGGATCTTTTACATCCACCTGAGAGCAGACGGGGCCTCAGTTTAACATCTCATCCAAAAGACGGCCCCCCCGACAGTGCAGCACTCCGTCAGCACTGCACTGGAGTGTCAGCCTGTATATAATTTGTTTGAAAAGAGGAGAAGGTGATGCTTAGAAGTAATCTGGTCTCGGTTCAGCTGGCAGTCAGCAGTTACAAACCACCTCAACTTTACTCCCGACATCTGTGACTTCATCTGAACCCTTGCTTACCTCATGACCGTACTAGCTACACTGGCCATGCAGCTAGGCTGTGATGACAGGAGACGCTAGGTAACGGAACTTGCAGAGGAGTGGGTGTGGATCACCTGCCTGCCTGATACTGAGGGGGAATAAAGGGCTGGAATTTCTCAATGGGGGCGCGTTGGGAGCGGGACTGCTGGTTGTCGGGTTTTAGTCCCACCCCCAACGACGTCTGGCCAACCCACGCTATTTTCCCTTGATTGACCTTGTTAAGCCCGCCCTGCGGGCTTAGCCAGCCAATTAAGGGAAAGCCGGTGAAAGAGGATGTCAGCGTATGACAGATGAATTGTCATTATTTGACAGCTTTGAGAAGCTGTCAAACACTGACAAACTCTGTTCGAAGGTTAGCCCTTGAACGGAAGACTCACCAAACCTCTCTCCTTAGCAGAAATCAGATGGCTGTTGCATCGGAGAATGTAGCAGCCATTCTGTCATCTCTGCCGTTGAGATGAGGCACCTCCGGATCCCCAAGGGTTGAAGCCTGCAGAAAGAAGCAAAGGTAAGTAAACTTTTTCTAACACTTTACACTCACCTCTCACACTTACCTCTCCACACTTGCACCCATCACTCACCCCCACAGCGGACTTTTCGATCCCTCTCACCCCCCGCAGACCCACTGCTCGCCTCGCTGACCCTGGCGAGGTTCGCAGCCGTTGGGGAGCCCACACTTACAGGGGTAAAATGGGGATAAGCCGCTTAACTAGCTGTTAACTAGCTGTTAACAGGCAGTTACTTGCTGTAATCCCCTTCCCGCCTCGAGGAGATGGGTCCCTGCGTGACTCGGGGACCCGCTTCCCGGGAAGATGGCGCGGAGGCGGGTTGGGAGCGGGTTCGGTACCCGCTCACAGTTTCTGCCATTTCCCCGGCAGTCCCGCCTCCATACCCGCCTCCCCAGGGCTGGCAAAATTCCCCCAAAAGAGTCGATAAGCTTACAACGACTGCACAACAAAAGACCACACCAACGCTGACCCACCTCTTAATCGCTTGTCACAGCTGAACAACTTTGAACGCTAAAATCATCAAGAATGAACTAGAGAATGTGGGTGCAAACGTTGTAAAAATGTTATAGTGTAGCTCTTACTTGTTGATCATTCCTTTCACCTGGTATAAGAGCGGAGAAAGTAAATAACTACCCCAGCGGAGCCACAGATCCTGCTAGCAATCGATCCTGGCAGCACGCAACGAACATCACTTGTGTTCCGCAGGCACATCGCTTCCTACTAACAGAATTCCCGGGGCTACAGTCTTTCACTTCTGTATTTTTCAAAATGTCAGTGAAGCAACCAGATGTGGACGGAATGCAACACCTGGCCTTTCGTATGGGTAGGAAAGGGATGCATCCCTGACTCAAATCCTTTGTAATTCAAGAAGGAGTTCTTCAGCCTTCTCTCTGTGCTTAGATAGTCACTCTGGATTTGTTCCTACGTCTAGATCCATGTCCATAAGTCACTTGGTGATGTCCCTGATGTGGTAAATGCAGTTTTTAACCATTTGGCTATAAATAGCTATTTTTTCCCTGTACAACAACAACTTGTATTTATATAGCGCTTTTAACGTGGTAAAACAGCCCAAGGTGCTTCACAGCAGCATTATGAAACAAAATTTGACACCGAGCCACACAGGGAGATATTAGGATAGGTGACCAAAAGCTTGTTCAAAGAGGCAGGTTTTAAGGAGAGTCTTAAAGTAGGAAAGAGAGGTAGTGAGGCGGAGAGGTTTAGGCAGGGAATTCCAGAGCTTAGGGCCCAGGCAACAGAAGGCACGGCCGCCAATGGTTGAGCGATTATAATTAGGGATGCTCAAGAGTGCAGAATTAGAGGAGCGCAGATATCTCGGGGGGTTGTGGGGCTGAAGGAGATTACAGAGATAGGGAGGGGGCGAGGAGGGATTTGAAAAGAAGGATGAGAATTTTAAAATCGAGGTATTGCTTAACCAGGAGCCAATGTAGGTCAGCAGTAAGAGAAGTAAAAAACATTTTGAAGCAAAAATCACCAAGATAAAATTGTACCATTTTGTCAATTAATTTTTCAGAGTTGAAAGTCCATTGTTGTATTTTAGTAAGTCATGGGTTTACTGGACAATGGATCATCGGACACAAATTTCTCTTCTTCCAAATCTTTCAAAACATCAAAAAAAATACCTGCAGACCAGAGACTGCTACCATTGATTAGTCTCGGTCTCCTGTTCATTGGTGGCAGTATAGTTGCTTGAACAAGATTTTGTTGTATAATGTTTGATTTTATTTTTGTGGTACAGGTACATGGTTCAAAGGAGTTTAAACAGTAAGCGTGGTCGGTATACATGGAGAAAGCAAATCGCAACTTTCGCCCGGGAGTGTAAGTGGGGCCATGATCGGATCATTGAAACATAGCCTGTGAGAGGAGTGCTCACCATGGACCGAATGGCTTTCGTCATTCTGTATTTTCTTATTTTCTCATGCAAGCTGTTGATCCACTCACAAGGGCCTTGAATCCAGAACCTTTGGGTTTAGAGGCAACAATGGATGGAGTACAAATTAAGCCAGTAAATGCTACAAAACAGGGTAGCTTTAAGTTTTTTACAGAGCAGAGCAGCGAGAACCATTTCTGTCACCATTTTAAAGGTGGGCGAATCAAATGCTGCATTCATTGCAAAAATGGAATGGTCTGAAGGCAGATTTAATTCCTTAAAAAATGTATTCTTTTCCAATTCTATAATAATATAATAAAGCAACATCAGACAGTATTCAAAGCTGCTCAGGTAACTTTTGCAGGCTAAGGAACTATTTAGGATTGAAAACAATACAAAACTGCCCGTGTCCTACCTAACTCGCTCCAAGTCCCGTTCACCCATCACCCCTCTGCTCACTGACCTACATTGGCTCGCAGTCTGGCAATGCCTCGATTTCAAAATTCTCATGCTTATGTTCAAAGCCCTCCATGGTCTTGTCCCTCTTTATCTCTGTAGCCTCCTCCAGCTCTACAACCCTCTGAGAGCCCTGCACTCCTCCAATTCTTGCCTTTTGCACATCCCTGATTTTAATCGCTCCACCATTGGCTGCCGTGCCTTCAGCCGCCTTGGCCCCAAGCCCTGGAACTCCTTCACTAAACCTCTCCGCCATGCTTACTCTCGCTAAGTCACTCCTTAAAACCTTTGGCCAACTGTCCTAATATCTCTTTATGTGGCTCGGTGTAAAATTCTGTCTTAAAACACTCCTGTGAAGCGCCTTGCGACGTTTTACTGCATTAAAGGCGCTATATAAATACAATTTGTTGTAATGTGGCCTTGAAATTCCCTGTAATTCTGCATATTGATTCTCCTTTGCAGCTTTTAAGCTGCAAGTATTTTCAAATCAGCTGATATCGGCAAACCATTATTTTTGTACAAGTTCCTAATGCTGAGATACACCAAAGATACACTGTGGATCACAAAAGAATAGATTCCGAGTCCAATTTTTGCATTCGATTCCTCATTGCCTACTCAAAGGCAGAATGGAAGCACTCAGCAATGTGATGAAAGGTTAATGGTGAAGTGCTTTCATGCTATTTTGGATTTAAAACTTGTACAGTCCTAGGCTATAAGTCAGGAGCAGGTATTCTCCTGACTTACAGCCTAGCACTTCATAAGTTTTAAATCCAATTTAAAAGTAGGGGCAATTCTGGGAAAACAAATTGTTTCCAGTGAGGCTGTGATTTAGTGCTTTCAACAGCAAGTTTCTGCAGGCTGTGAGCTCATAGAATTTCAGCAACATGCGTATGTGTCTGTGGAAAGAATTTGAACTCATTAACACTGAGCAAGTGCCAAAGAACAGAGGCTCCTGGCAGCTGTCCCGCTTTTCCAAAACTCGGCTGCCCGTGTCCAAACTCGCACCAAGCCCCGTTCAGCCATCACCGCTGTGCTCGCTGACCTACAATAGCTTCCGGTTAAGCAACGCCTCCATTTTAAAGTTCTCAAACTTGTTTTCAAATCCCTCCTCGCCCCTCCCTATCTCTGTAATCACCTCCAGCCTTACAACCCTCCGAGATCTCTGCGCACCTCCAATTCTGACCTTTTCAGCATCCCTGATTTTAATTGCTCCACCATTGGCGGCCATGCAGTCAGCTGCCTAGGCCCTAAGCTCTGGAGCCCAGCATGTGAGTGCAAAAGACAAGGCTGAAACATTTGCAACCATCTTCAGCCAGAAGTGCCGACTGGATGATCCATATCGGCCTCCTCCTGAGATCCCCACCATCACAGAAGCAAGTCTTCAGCCAATTCGATTCACTCCACGTGATATCAAGAAATGGCTGAGCGCACTGGATACAGCAAAGGCTGTGGGCCCAGACAACATCCCAGCTATCGTGCTGAAGACTTGTGCTCCAGAACTAGCCGCGCCTCTAGCCAAACTGTTCCAGTACAGCTACAACACTGGCATCTATCTGACAATGTGAAAAACTGCCCAGGCATGTCCTGTCCACAGAAAGCAGGACAAATCCAATCCAGCCAATTACCGCTCCATCAGTCTACTCTCAATCATCAGCAAAGTGATGGAAGGTGTCATGGACAGTGCCATCAAGCAGCACTTATTCACCAATAACCTGCTCACTGATGCCCAGTTTGGGTTCCGCTAGGACCACTCTGCTCCCGACCTCATTACAGACTTGGTCCAAACATGGACAAAGTAGCTGAATTCCAGAGGTGCGGTGAGAGTGACTGCCCTTGACATCAAGGCAGCATTTGACCGAGTGTGGCATCAAGGAGCCCTAGTAAAACTGAAGCCAATGGGAATCGGGGGGGAAACTCGCCACTGGCTGGAGTCATACCTTGCACAAAGGAAGATGGTTGTGGTGATTGAAGGTCAATCATCCCAGCTCCAGTACATCGCTGCTGGAGTTCCTCAGGGCAGTGTCCTAGGCCCAACCATCCTCAGCTGCTTCATCAATGACCTTCCCTCCAACATAAGGTCAGAAATGGGGATGTTCGCTGATGACTGCACAGTGTTCAGTGCCATTCACAACTCCTCAGATAATGAAGCAGTCCATGCCTGCAGACGACGTTCAGGCTTGGGCTGATCAGTGGCAGGTAACATTCGCGCCACAGAAGTGCCAGGCAATGACTATCTCCAACACGCAAGAGTCTAACCACTGCCCCTTGACATTCAATGGCACGACTGTCACCGAATCACCCACCATCAACATCCTGGGGGTCACCATTGACCAGAAACTTAACTGGATCAGCCACATAAATACGGTGGCAACAAGAGCAGGTCAGAGGCTAGGTATTCTGCAGTGAGTGTCTCACCTCCTGTCTCCCCAAAGCCTTTCTACCATCTACAAAGCACAAGTAAGGAGTGTGATGGAATACTCTCCACTTGCCTGGATGAGTGCAGCTCCAACAACATTCAAGAAGCTCAACACCATCCAGGACAAAGCAGCCTGTTTGATTGGCACCCCATCCACCACCTTAAACATTCACTCCCTCCACCACCGGCGCACCGTGACTGCAGTGTGTACCATTTAGAAGATGCACTGCAGCAACTCGCCAAGGCTTCTTCAGCAGCACCTCTCAAACCCACAACCTCTTCCACCTAGAAGGACAAGGGCAGCAGGCGCATGGGAACACCACCACCTCCAAGTTCCCCTCCAAGTCACACACCATCCTGACTTGGAAGTATATCGCCGACCCTTCGTCGTCGCTGGGTCAAAATCCTGGAACTCCCTCCCTAACCTTCACCACACGGACTGCAGTGGTTCAAGAAGGCGGCTCACCACCATTTTCTCAAGGGCAATTAGGGATGGGCAATAAATGCTGGCCTTGCCAGCGACGCCCACATCCCATCAACGAATAAAAAATTCCCTCCCTAAACGTTTCTGCCTCTCTTTCCTTCTTTACGAGGCTCTATAAAACCTACCTCTTTTTTGTGCTATTATCTCCTTATGTGGCTCGGTGTCAAATTTTATTGGTAACACTCCTGTGAAAAGCCTTGGGACATTTTACTACGTTAAAGGCACTATATAAATGCAAGCTGTTATTTAAGCAATTTAGCACCAATTAAACTGGTGGCAAGGTAGGGCAGAGGGTGGGGTGGGGGGGGGGGGAGTGTCTGGCAGGAGGATATTTCAACCTACACAATCATATAATTTATTTGTATTCATTCTTGGAATGTGGGCGTTGCTGGCAAGGCCAGCATTTATTGCCCATCCCTAGTTGCCCTTGAGAAGGTGATCATGGGCCTTCTTCTTGAACCGCTGCGGTCCGTGTGGTGAATATACGCCCACAGTGCTGTTAGGGAGGCAGTTCCAGGATTTTGGCCCAGGAATGATGGAGGAACGGTGATATATGCCCAAGTCGGGATGGTGTGTGACTTGAAGGGGAAATTGGAGGTGGTGGTGTTCCCAAGCGCCTGCTGCCCTTGTCCTTGTAGGTGGTGGAGGTGGCGGGTTTGGGGGGAGGTGCTGTCGTAGGCTGGAATTCTCACTTGTGCAGTTCCTGGAGATGCACTCTACTGATAACTGAGGTGTGTGTGTGTGTGTGGGACCGGAGGGACGGGGAACAAGGGAAGGAGACACTAGCAAAAAGAGTGGATTGAAGGGGGCAAAGTATCAATTCCTTGTAGAATAGAATAGTACAGCATAGAAAGAGGCTATTCGGCCCATCGAGACTGCGCCGGTTCTTTCGAAGAGCAGAACAGCTTAGCAGATCTCCTTGCTTTAAGTACAGCTCGTGCCTCAATACCTGACCTATGCTTCTGTACCATCTGTTTCCTCCTCATTCAATTTTTGGTCAGATTTTCTCCATTAACCTTCTTTTCACTGCCCCCGCTCTTCTCATCCTGCCCCCACTCCAGCCCTCAATATGTAACGTAGCATTCGTAACAAAATAGACGAGTTAATGGCACAAATAACTACATATGGGTATGATCTTGCGGCCATTACAGAAACATGGCTGCAGGGTGACAATGCCTGGGAATTAAACATACCAGGTTATTTAACGATCAGGAAGGACAGGCAGGAAGGAAGGGGAGGTGGGGTGGCTATGTTAATAAAGGAAGGAATCACTGTAATACAGAGAAATGATATTGGGTCAAAAGATCAGGATAATGAAACAGTTTGGGTGGAGGTAAGGAATAATAAGGGGAAAAAAACACTAGTGGGCATAGTCTATAGGCCTCCGAACAGTTGCAACTCTGTTGGACGGAGTATCAATCAGGAAATAGTTGAGGCTTGTAATAAGGGAGCATCTATAATTATGGGGGATTTTAACTATCATATTAATTGGACAAATCAAATTGGGCAGGGCTGCCTTGAGGATGAGTTCATTGAGTGCATTAGGGATGGGTTTCTTGAGCAGTATGTAACTGAACCGACCAGGGGGCAAGCAACCTTAGATCTGGTCCTGTGTAACGAGACAGGATTAATTAAAAATGTCCTAGTAAAGGATCCCCTTGGAATGAGTGACCATAACATGGTTGAATTCCATATTCAATTAGAGGGTGAGAAGGTTGGATCTCAAACAAGCATGCTAAGCTTGAATAAAGGAGACTATGAAGGTATGAGAGCGGAATTGAGTAGAATGGATTGGGAAAATAGATTAAAGGGTAAGACGATACATGATCAGTGGTGTACATTTAAGGAGTTATTTTACAACTTCCAAAAAATATATATTCCACTGAGAAGAAAAGGGTGTAAAAGAAAAGACAGCCATCCGTGGCTAAGTAAAGAAATTAAGGATAGTATTCGACTAAAAACAAGGGCATATAAGGTAGCCAAATCTAGTGGGAGGATACAGGATTGGGAAAACTTTAAAAGACAGCAAAAAATAACAAAAAGATTGATTAAGAAAGGGAAGGTAGATTATGAAAGTAAATTAGCAAAAAATATAAAAACAGATAGTAAGAGTTTTTATAGTTATATAAAAAGAAAAAGGGTGGCTAAAGTAAATGTTGGTCCCTTAGAGGATGAGACCGGGAAATTAATGGTGGGAAATATGGAGATGGCAAAAACACTGAATTAATATTTTGTATCAGTCTTTACAGTAGAAGACACTAAGAATATCCCAACACTGGACAAACAGGGGGCTATAGGGGGGTAGGAGCTAAACACGATCAAAATCACTAAGGAAGTGGTACTCGGTAAAATAATGGGACTCAAGGCGGATAAATCACCTGGACCTGATGGCTTACATCCTAGGGTCTTGAGGGAAGTGGCGGTAGGGATTGTGGATGCATTGGTAATAATTTTCCATAATTCCCTGGACTCAGCAAAGGTCCCGGCAGACTGGAAAACTGCTAATGTAACGCCCTTATTTAAAAAGGGCAGTAGACAGAAGGCTGGAAACTATAGACCGGTTAGCCTAACATCTGTGGTAGGTAAAATATTGGAGTCCATTATTAAGGAGACAGTAACAGGACATTTGGATACTCATAATTTAATAGGACAAAGTCAGCATGGTTTTATGAAGGGGAAGTCATGTTTGACAAATTTGCGGGAGTTCTTTGAGGAAGTAACATATAGGGTGGATAAAGGGGAACCAGTGGACGTAATGTATTTAGACTTCCAAAAGGCATTTGACAAGGTGCCACACAAAAGATTATTGCTTAAGATAAAAATTCACGGGATTGGGGGTAATATTCTGGCATGGATAGAGGATTGGCTATCTAACAGAAGGCAGAGAGTTGGGATAAATGGTTCATTCTCGGACTGGCAATCAGTAACCAGTGGTGTTCCACAGGGGTCAGTGCTGGGTCCCCAACTCTTTACAATCTATATTAACGATTTGGAGGAGGGGACCGAGTGTAACATATCAAAGTTTGCAGATGATACTAAGATGGGAGGGAAAGTAGTGAGTGAGGAGGACATAAAAAACCTGCAAGGGGACATAGACAGGCTAAGTAAGTGGGCAGAGATTTGGCAGATGGAATACAATACTGGAAAGTGTGAGGTTATGCACTTTGGCAGGAAAAATCGTAGAGCAAGTTATTATCTTAATGGCAAGAAACTGGAAAGTACTGAAGTACAAAGGGATCTGGGGGTCCTGGTGCACGAAACTCAAAAGGTTAGTATGCAGGTGCAGCAAGTGATTAAGAAGGCCAATGGAATGTTGGCTTTCATTGCTAGGGGGATAGAATATAAAAATAGGGAGGTATTGCTTCAGTTGTACAGGGTATTGGTGAGACCGCACCTGGAATACTGCGTACAGTTTTGGTGTCCATACTTAAGAAAGGACATACTTGCTCTCGAGTCAGTACAAAGAAGGTTCACTCGGTTAATCCCGGGGATGAGGGGATGGACATATGAGGAGAGGTTGAGTAGATTGGGACTCTACTCATTGGAGTTCAGAAGAATGAGAGGCGATCTTATTGAAACATATAAGATTGTGAAGGGGTTGGATCGGGTGGATGCGGGGAGGATGTTCCCGATGATGGGTGAAACTAGAACTAGGGGGCATAGTCTTAGAATAAGGGGCTGCTCTTTCAAAACTGAGATGAGGAGGAACTACTTCACTCAGAGGGTGGTAGGTCCATGGAATATGCTGCCCCAAAAAGCTGTAGAAGCTACATCATTACATAAATTTAAAACAGAAATAGACAGTTTCCTAGAAGTGAAGGGAATTAAGGGTTACGGGGAGCGGGCAGGAATTTGGACATGAGTCTAGGTTCGGAATGGTCATGGCCCTGTGGGTAGCGGAGCGGGCCCAGGGGCCGTGTAGCCTGATCCTGCTCCTATTTTGTGTGTCTAATTCTGTTAGATTCAGGAGATGGTTCTGTGATAGTGGATTGGCGGTTAGGATCAGATCAGCCATGATCTTATTGAATGGCGGAGCAGGCTCGAGGGGCCGATTGGCCTACTCCTGCTCCTATTTCTTATGTTCTTATGCTGGGGAACAGCTATACTTGGTGGCAGAATGCTTCTGGGACTTTAAACCAAGTGGTCATTTTACTCCTTTTTTTTTAAAAAGAAAAGATCTCCTGCTCATAAAAATGGAGGATTTCATTTGGTGATATGTGCCAGGGTACCACATCCCACTACATGCAACAAGTGACTGATATATTGTTCCTGAATGCAGATAAATGTGACCACACAGTAAAGATATTGGGGTAAATTTTCAGTTCCAGTTGTGCCGGTAAATGGGTAGCGGCGGATTGGCTGCCCGTTATTGACCCTGCTCGAATCCCCAAGCGTGGAAAATCTACCCCATGTTGTCTTTTTCCCTCAGTTTTGTCACAATTATTTCCATTTATTGAAGGCTGATGTGTGATCTACAGTCCCTGGTTGTCTTTAAGTCCATCACCCAGATGGCCATTATTCATGTCAGAGGCTTCACAGTTCCTGTCAGAAAGCTGTTCGACCACAGACAGCATCACAGCAAATCCTAGGAACAGAGGAACATAGGAACAAGGAGGAGGCCATTCAGCCCCTCGAGCCTCCTTCGCCATTCAATGAGATCATGGCTGACCTGCGACCTAACTCCATATTTGCTGCCTTTACCTCATATTCCCTTAATACCTTTGGTTAACAAAAATCTAACAATCTGAGATTTAAAATTAACAATTGATCTAGCATCAATTGCTGTTTGCGGAAGAGAGTTCCAAACTTCTACCACCCCTTTTGTGTAGAAGTGTTTCCTAATTTCACTCCTGAAAAGGTCTGCCTCTATTTTTTAGACTATGCCCCCTAGTCCTAGAATCCCCAACCAGCGGAAATAGTTTCTCTCTATCTACCCTATCAGTTTCCTTTAATATCTTGAAAACCTTGATCCTGTCTTTGTCCAACATATGCACTTTCAACTGGATCATTGGATTGCAAACAGAAGTGGGAATCCTAACTGATCCTCCACACTCTGACTCAGTGGCACTGAGGTCAATGCTAGTGGCCATAAATGCTGCTCTGACTGTGATCAACTAACTCAGCACAAACTGGGGCTAAAACGTGGGACCTTCCTGTTCTGTGGCATTCGGTAACTCATTGGAGGAACTCACTAAGCCATTGGGATCTCAAGATGCTGCTGAGTTCACTGGAATTCTGGGTATGGGGATCTTTCCAAGTGAAGATATTGGCACCATTAATCAATTAGAAACATAGAAACATAGAAGATAGGAGCAGGAGTAGGCCATTCGGCCCCTCGAGCCTGTTCCGCCATTTAATGAGATCATGGCTGATCATCCAAATTCAGTACCCTGTCCCTGCTTTCTCCCCATATCCTTTGAACCTTTAGACTTAAGAAATATATCTAACTTCTTCTTGAATATATATAAATTGGCCTCAACTGCCTTGTGTGGTAGAGAATTCCATAGGTTCACCACTCTCTGGGTGAAGAAATTCCACCTCATCTCAGTCCTAAATGGCTTACCCCAATTCAATCCTATGCATCAACCATGAAGATTTTATCTCTTCAACATGCATGTGGTCTGCGTTGCATGGAAAATGGCTCTTCAGGTGACTGAAGTATCCAATCTCAGCACATGGCTTGGTCAGCTAGGATTAGTCAAGTGCTTGCATAGTTACTTGAACAGGATAGCTGACTGAAGGCAGACTACAGTTACTCCTTGCAAAGGAGGTTTATCACTCAATCGACATCACTGAAACAGATCTAGTCATTGGGGAAGAAATTCGGTGGCGCCCCCTTTGGGGCACTAGCTTTGCCGAGGTGCTACTTTTAGCGCCCCAAAAAAGTTAGCACCCCTATGACGTAAATTCAGTGGTAGAGCCCCAAGCAGGATGCAGGGCGCTACTGGAAGCACTGAAGGGATAATTACTAGACCTAGCCCTTTTCGGGCTACTCCAGATCAGGCGTAAAGTTAAAGATAGCTGAATTCTATAAGACGCTTAATTGGGTCTAAAGGTTCAGACTATCTCTCCCTAAAGGAAAGGAACGACGTGAAGATATTACCATCCTCCAGATAGCACTTTTAATAAGTTTAACTAGACTGTAACCTTCCGGATATTATGAGGGTCCGGAATACTCCCCAGAATTCTGCAACTCCTCAGAAAAGAATGCACAGAAATTGAGTTTGTGAGTTTGATACGGAAATACTACTTCAGACAATTCTAAAAATATATAGATTTATTTAAGAGCCGACATACAGTTAACAACTTGTGAATCAATCGCAACTTTAACAGTTCAAAAACAAATAGCTCACATTTCTTATTCTTAATTCTAATCCAGAATATCCACCAAAATCAAATTAAAAGTACCTTGATCCCCGAGGCTCAGAGTTAAAAACCTTACAGAGATGCCTCTGAAGAGTGAGAGAATCACTTTGCCCCTTTCCAGCAACTTCTGACTGCCTATCTGAAAAGCTCTATTTTTATACCTTTTTTTAGTGGTTTATCCTTTGAACTTTTCTGCTGATGTAAGCTAAATATCTCTAGTCATCTTCCTGTTGACTTTTTTTCTATTATTACTGTCAATTTAGCTGCTGCATGCATAATTATGTCTCTACCTTTAGGTGTTCCAAAAACCTATCACATAAAATTGTTATTACAGATTTATCTCTTTGATGCCATTCTTATCGAAGGACTTCCATTCAATTCTAAAACCACTGGTTACAACCACAGACTCCTGTCTCCGTGATGTTCCAAGTTCAATACAAAAACCATATGATTGCTTGGTGCATCTATTGAAGTCATATCTTCAAAGTGTTCTGTTGGTATCATATTTACAACATATAAATTAAAGACACTTCAGCTAGGGTGTTTGTTTTCCTAGCCATCTTAGTTGGTTATATTATAATCGTGTTTCCTGTTTCATTTGATGTTACTTTTACAAAGGCACATGGTTTTTAATATTCTGTGTTCCTGTTCAAAGTGTTAGTTTTTAACACTTTACTTGGGTCATTCCATTGTGTTTCTCCCAAATTCCAGACCTTCTGGAAGGGCCAAACTGCTATTTCAATAGGGCCATTGTTTTAGTATTTTTAACCAATTCCCATTTCAAAAGCTTGTGTGTTAACACTTCATCTTATCTCAGAAGCCTGTTTGCACAGCTTGGTCGTTGAGACTTTAGATTTTTAAAACCAGTATATCATATATTAATAAAATCAGAATTCTGTTTATATGATGGTGTATTTTTCTGAAATATGGCTTATTCCTTCACAGCGCTCCCGCTCCTTCTTGGGGCGCTACCAGTGAATTTCGTGGCGCTACGTGCAACAGCGCCACGTGCGTTGGCACGTAGCGCCGCGGTACTGCAAGCCTCCTCCCCCGATTAAAGGGGAGGGGCCCAGCGCTGCGCGCACCGGGGCCCTGCTGGACCACCAGGAAAGCGATCACGGCCGGCACCCCGAAGAAAAATGTGGAACGGGACAGGTGCTGGCAGTCGGCCAAAAAAAATGGCTGCTCAACACCTGCCTTTTAACTTGTGCCGCCGTGACTGCAAAAACGCCACCCTGACCCTGTCGGACATATCGTCTGGCGATAGGTCGGGGGTGCAACAGATATTTGCGGCCGGGGCACAAGCGGGGCTGAATTTTGTGGGAGGTGTTAGCGGCGCTGCGCCCGGGCGCTAGGAGCTTTGCGCCTTGTTAACGCCCCCTGGGGGAGCTAACGGGAGGCGCAAAGCAACCAAATTTCGCCCCCATTATCTCATTGCTGTTTGTGAGAGCTTGCTGTGCGCAAATTGGCCGCCACATTTCCTACATTACAACAGTGACTACACTTCAAATGTACTTCATTGGCTGTAAAGCATCCTGAGGTCATGAAAGGCGCTACAGAAATGCAAGTCCTTTCTTTCTTTCAAAACCAATAATATGCGTCATGATTCCCTTGTAGTAGCAGTAATATTGATAGAAGAAGTGACACACAAAAGGTTCTGTGTAGTTTTGTGCATGGGTATGATGGAGGAGTTAGCAGCATTCCGATGTCCGCACACAGCATAGCTTGAATGGAAAGCTCAGTAGCTTCTGGAGTGGGGGAATAGCCATGGATAATTTGTGTAACTGCTATGTGATAATACAGTTCACTGACAGTACAGCCCAACATCCCATCATGTCACAGACTTTGCATGGTTTGCAAATCCTGAGTGCTGTCTTGAAGCTGGCTGAGATCACACTGAAAGAAATCCCTCACCTCCGCCAAGCCTTCCCTTACTATGTTTGATAACGCTCCTGTGAAGTGCCTTGGGGGCGTTCTATGCCCCAATATCAGCCAGTCCTGCTCACACCTGGAGAGCTGACCCCTCCTACAACCCCACAATACAGTTCTATCCCCGGCAATGCTACACTCACAATTCATTGAGGATTTCCACTGCAACCACTATGTTAGATTAACAACCTCCATATGGTGGACTTGAATACAGTTGTTAGTATTTACAGCACAGAAACAGGCCATTCGGCCCAACAAGTCCATGTCGGTGTTTATGCTGCACACGAGCCTTCTCTCACCTTTTTTCATCTAACCCCATCAACATATCCTTCTATTCCTTTCTCTCTCGTATATAGCTTCCCCTTAAATGCATCTATGCTAGTCGCCTCAACTACTCCTTGTAGTAGCGACATTCACATTCTAACCACTCTCTGGGTAAAGAAGTTTCTCCTGAATTCCCTATTGGATTTATCAGTGGCTCTCTCGAATTTAAGGCCCCTAGATCTGGTCTCCCCACAAGTGGAAACATCTTCTCTACGTCTACCCTATCAAACTTTTTCATAATCTTAACAACCTCTAACAGGTCACCCCTCAGTCTTCTGTTTTCTAGAGAAAAGAGCCCCACCCTGTTCAATCTTTTCTAATAGGTATAACCTCTCAGTTCTGGTATTGTTCTAGTAAATATTTTTTGCACTTTCTCCAATGCCTCTAAATCTGTTTTTTTTTGTAACATGGAGACCAGAACTGTTCACCGTACTCCAAGTGTGGTCTGACCTGTCCCATCATCTGGCACAGTATTTACCGGAGATCAAGCCTAGGAAAATATGTAACCTCAGAGTTTTTATATTCTGGGGCTGAACACTGGAATTATAACATAGATGAACCTGGGCCAGCTGGAGCTGCAGCATGTGCTGAAGACACATGTACTATTGTTCCTATACATTTGCCTTCAGGACATGATACAAATCTGGATGGTCTGGGTTCATCTCTGGAGAGAAGCGTACAAGATCCTCAATCAGATCAGTAGAAAAGAAGTATTGACAGGAAGTGTTATGCGCTCGCCTAAAGTTTATCTACTGGCTTTAGAGTTGAATGTAATTTCCTTGTCTTTATCACATCATTAAATTATTTCTTAACCTTGGGCAGGTCTGTTTATTCCTTAGGATTGCTGTCAATCACTAAGCACCTCCTCCCAATTCTCTGTCTTGATCCTTGGCCTGGGTGAGGCAGTGGAATCAACATCAGTTCCAGACACAGGGAGAGAAGCTGGTCTATGCCAGTCGTGCCCAAATGGGCTCATAGCGAATCAGCAGCCCGGTTAAACCGTGCCTGATTTTCTTTTCCATTGACTTCAATTTATACAATAACTTGTCAGTGCATGTGCTTTCGCGTTTAACATAGAAAAATATACCGAGGCACTTCACAAAGGCCGAGTCAAAGCAGAAGAAGTGGTTACGAAGAGTGACTGAAAGCTTGGTCAAAGAAATGGGTTTTAAGGAGGGTTTTAAAGGAGGAGGGGAAGAGGAGTTAGGAAGGGAGTTCCAGAGGGCACGACTGCCAATGATGAGGGAAAGAAAAAAGGAAAGAAGGAAAGACACGTTTATACAGCGCCTTGCATGACCAACGGACGTCTCAAAGCACTTTACAGCCAATGAAGTACTTTTGGAGTGTAGTCACTGTTGTAATGTAGGAAACGCGGGGGCCAATTTTGTGCACAGCAAGCTCCCACAAACAGCAATGTGGTAACGACCATATAATCTGTTTTTGTTATGTTGATTGAGGGACAAACATTGGCCAGGACACCGGGAATAACTCCACTGCTCTTCTTCGAATTAGTGCCATGGGATCTTTTACGTCCACCTGAGAGCAGACGAGGCCTCAGTTTAATGTCTCATCCAAAAGACAGCACCTCTGACAGTGCAGCTCTCCCTCAGCACTGCACTGGAGTGTCAGCCTAGATCTTTGTGCTCAAGTCCCTGGAGTGGGACTTGAACCCACAACCTGCTGATTCAGAGGTGAGTGTGCTACCCACTGAGCCCTGGCTGATGCAAGAAGGATGTAGACACACAAGACGCTGGAATCAGAGTTCAGGGGGGCAGTGGGTTGTGAGGCTAGAGTAACTTACAGAGATAGAAAGAAAGACTTGCATTTATATAGCGCTTTTCACGACCTCAGGACATCCCAAAGCGCTTTACATCCAATTAAGTACTGTGCACAAATTGGCTGCCACGTTTGCTACATTACAACAATGACTACACTTCAAAAGTACTTCCTTTATTTTACGCTTAAGTTTGATTCAGTGGCAGTCGGATTAGGTGTCGGCTATCTATTCGCACATGGACCAGGCTGCATGCATGCTGGGAGGCTCCAGGTGTTCCTTGGGAGAGCTGAGCACATGCAGGCCAACCTGCTAATGTGCTTTCGTTACTTGGGCGATGGGCCTGGTTTGGATCATAACGGATTACGGAAGAACTTAGGTGAGCCTAATATACTGCACCGCAAGCAAAGTAAGGCAAAAGGAGAATACAAGATTACACAAAAATGTCCAATATGCAAGCAGTGCTGGGATGGACAAGTGAACAGATTAGGGAATTCCAGGCCCAGTTAAGATTGATGAATGAAGCTGTTGATAGCATCATGGTAATCAATGAGTTAAAAGCTTACCAAAGGAGTGAATGTCTTAACTAATTCAGGTTTCTCAGCCTCTGCAAGTTTGTGAACGATAGTATATAAAAGGATTGCTTCCATTAGTTCTGGGCTTCTAGTGACATGGGCCGTTGTATTGGTGGAACTGAGCCAGGCAGGCAGGGCACTGTTTCAGATGCTTAAATCTTGGTGTGAATGCGTTCCTTTTTGAACCAGGTGCAAACTTTTTAAATACATTTTCTTTGAATATATCTGGCAACGGGAGAGGTTCGTGCCTGCTCAACCCATCATTAAGTTGTTTTTTTCCCCTTATATTTATTTCCAATATTCTCTCTTCCTCTCCTGACGATCCATCGATTAGGCGTGGTTTCATGAGTGCCAGCTAACATCCGGTACCTCACCCAACAGCTCATTACCGGTGTGCAAGCTTAGATAGTGAGTGTTGGCAGGCTCAATGGACTGTGGGTGACATCACAATCAGCTCCTAGACACACACATGTCATGGCCAATATTTATCCCCCAACCTCACCACAACAGATTATCTGGTCATTATCATATTGCTGCTTGTGGGCGCTTGCTGTGTGCAAATTGGCTGCCGTGTTTCCTACATTACAACAGCGATTACAGATAGGGTTTCTAACTCTAGTTTGACGTATTCCTGGAGATTTGATCACATGGCATTCGATCACGTGACACAGCTCATGTGACACTTAAACGCGACATTTGATCACGTGACATTTCCCACTGTTTGCAAATGTTATTGCTTCTAGATTAGTTGAGTGCCTCCGTATCACCAAGCCCCAAATAATACTTTTGACTTTGTGTTTTATAATGAGATGAATAACATCATTTTTAAATCAATGAAAGAACACAAAAGAATAGAAAGATTTACGGATAAGTAATGTTTAAATAAAAACTACTTCTGTGATGTTTTTACAGTATCAACCATAATGAGAAACACCAAGTAAATACCACTGATTCAACAGGATCATCGATATAAATAACTTTTAACTCAAGTTTTCGTACAAGTTTATACCTTTTTACAATATACAGCAATTTATAAAAGTAAGAAATGAACCAAAACCAAACCTAATTCAATTCACTGACTCCCACAGCCCACCACTGAAGCCCGGCTTCAGGGAGCTGAGACTCAGTGCTCAGGGAGAAGCATCAATGCTGCCTGGCTCCCGGAACAGAACACACTGGGGCAGATTTTGCGGTGGATATGACTACATACAGGAAACTTTTTTTTATCCGGCACAGACGGGACCGACGTGGTGCCGGTTCATCAAAAATTCCGGATAATCGAACGCTATGGTAAAAGATACGGAGTTGAGAGCTCCGTATAAAGCAACAAACCCTGTTGCTTAGCAACAGCTTCAGAACAATGGGCACAAGTTGCAAGTGTCTCTGTAGCTTAGCAACAGCTGCAGCCACACCCTTGCACAGCAACAAATGGAGTAAAAAAAGTAATAAAAGTTACCTGAACCTACTCCTGAATTTTGCCGGTTAACCGAGATTTCCGGTTATTTAGATGCCGGTAAATCGAAAGTTTCCTGTACTGAGAGTACGTCATCATACCGCCTTTGAAATATATCAACAGTTAATCCCGAACTTGCAATCTGTCAAGGTACGTCTTGACAGAAGATCCGTACCGATGGGAAATATTGGGCTGGATGTTCTGACCCCCACGGGTGCGTACGAGGGGTGTCTGCATCCGTAGGGGCCGCGCAAGTGCCGGTTTCAGGCATGCGAAGCACATGCGCTAAAACCCGGCACTTGCGATCTGTCAAGAATTCTCTTGACAGATCATCCGCCTGCCCGGGAAAAGTGCCTCTGCGGGTGGAGAGCTTCGCTTTCTGCACAACGCCCGCCCGCTGAAAGGCCGTAGAATTCTTACGCCTGGTAAAAGCAGACGTAAGGCCTGCTTTTACCAGCTTAAGAGTGTTAAAAAATAGAAAAATGAAATTTTATAATTCATTTATAAATTAAATATACTCTTCAAAAAGGTAAGTTTATTTTTAACCAGCCCCATAAAAACATTTTTTTATTTCAAAAAATTAAATTTTTGTTTGAAATATTTAATTAAATGGAATTTTAATTAATTTTAATGATGTAATTTTTTTAAATGTATTTAATGTTTTAGTCTGTTTTTAAATGTGATCCCCATTCATACTTTTGACAGTTCTGTCCCTACAGACCTATCAAAAGTATGAATGGGGATTCCCTTCTTTGATTGGTTTACCTGGCCCACATGATCCCAGGGATACCTGGACCTCTGCGCATTTCCAAGTGGAGAGGCCCAGGATTGCAAGCCTCGGGATCTACGGAACCAGCAGGTAGGTTCCTAGATTTTTTTCCGATCGGAGGCAACTGCCCGCAGGAAGCATTCCCATCGGAAATTCAGGGCCAGTAATTGCTGGTGCAGAGTTGGGCTAATTGCCTACCAACTGCCCAGCAATTACATCCAAAAATTTTACGGTTAGTGAAAGCAGGCGCAAGAGCCTGTTTCTGTGTGAAAGGAACCCATTTGAGTGCTTCGGAAAGGATTGTTAACCATTCTGGTATCACTTCACATTAAAATACCTAGTGGCAACATTTTTAAAAATATGACTATTAATATTTAAAATCATCAATGTTTTCTGCACTCCAATTGTATGATTCTTAGTATGAAATATAAATAATGTAACATTTAACATACTTCCCAAGTGATAGAAACTGTGCTGTTTGTATGTGTTTATTGAGAAAAGAGTTAGTGAGGTGACCTGACAACAGCAGGTTAAATGGTACATTGATTAACCAGTGTATATGCTTCCAGTAACCTACTATTAAGAGCACGAATCCAGGTTACGTGATGCTACAAAGGAAAAGAAATGATACGTAAACTAAGTTTTCACACACACATTCATGCACCTAACCCCAATCTTCAATATGCAAAGTGTCTGTTAAGTGTGGTCATTGTGTCCGAACCTTAACCAGGTACTTCTTTATACAGATAGGGGTACGTTAGCATAGTGGTTATGTTACTGGACTAGTAATCCAGCGGCCTGGACTTAATGATCCAGAGATGTGAATTCAAATCTCCACCACAGCAGCTGGGGAATTTAAATTCAGTTCATTAATAAATCTGGAGTAAAAAATCTAGTATCAGTAATGATGACCATGGAAACTATCAGATTGTTGTAAAAACCCATCTGGTTCACTAATGTCTTTTCGGGAAGGAAATCTGATGTCCATACCTGGTCTGGTCTGGTCTATATGTGACTCCAGGCCCATAGCAATGTGGTTGACTCTTAACTGCCCTCTGTGGTTCAAGAAGGCAACTCACCACCACCTTCTCAAGGGCAATTAGCAAAGGGCAGTAAATGCCGGTCTGGTCTGGTTTAAATCTCTTATAGGAAGGCTTGTGGTAGAGTGGAGCCTGCCTGGCAGGACCGTGCACACAAACTAAAAGCCAGAATTGGCAGCACAAACCAGCTAATAAAAGGTTGAGCAGCTCATTGATTTATTTCACTTTAGTAAAGGGTCAACAGACCTTAAATTATCTTTTTTAACCTTCAAGTGGAAAACAGATGCCAAATTGGTATTTTGTTACATAATGTTAACAAAATGCTGATTATGAAATAAGTCCAAGTACCAGTTTAATTAAAAGTTTTTAAAATGTAATTTCAATGGAAGAGACTACAAGAAGCTTCTGTGGGTGTGGTTTAGAGTTGACAGATTCTGTGGGCTTGTCTTCCCTTATGCATAGGCTGTACGCTGCGCTCCTGGCCTCCCTGATGTCATACGCTGCGCACAACTCTGCAGCGCCGAAGAGGAAGTCCACATGTGGGGTCTCACACAAGGTAAGTCCATATTCTTTCCGTAGGCTGGCGGTGGACTCTATAGCTATGACCGCAATCTTTGGGCCATTATACAACAGTGCACATCACAAGCCAACATCAACTCTCCCTCCATACAGCTGGCGTTACTGTCTCTCTCTCCCTCCCTCCAGTTTGTGTAGCTCTCTCTTCCTTCATCCAGTTTGTGTTCCTCTCTCTCTCTCCCTCCTTCCCTCCAGTTTGTGTTCCTCTCTCTCTCTCCCTCCCTACAGTTTGTGTCTCTCTCCCTGCCTCTCCCAGTTTATGTTTCTCTCGCCCGTATTGCACTCTCAGGACTCATGGAGTTTCCAGACGATTCTTGATGGTCCAAATGCTGCCATCCTCACAACCGACAAAGAAACGGTGCGTTTCTGAATAGCGGGAGGACGAGCAGGTCTCAGACAACTGGGTTCGGTGGCAAGCCACGACAGCCGGGATACTGCGCATGCATGAGCCGCACATACAGGAACTGTTTCTTCCGATTCACCAGCAGCTGTACTCGGGAGACCAAACTCCCATCTCGGTAGACTCCCACCCAAAGCGGGAGGGTTCGGGACCCTACCGGCAGGGGAACCCCAGAGTTAGAGGGTACCAGGTACAACCAATGGATTCTGGCAGAGTTATGGCGGGAGTCCAGTGAAACTCCCGAGGAACTTGGGGGACCAAGATTTTTAACATATTATATCAACAGATAGATATTGGCCTCACGATCACTGTGGTGAAAACTTAAAGATTCTCAATGTGTAATTGATTGTAGCACTGTGAGTAGGAGATTCCTAGCATAGTGCAGCAGTGATTTCATCACATTAAAGAATTCTCACAGACAGCAAACCAGGAAATAAAAAGCAGCTTTTATCCATACTTTAAAAAAATGTTAGAGAGTGAAATAAAGATTGGGACTCTCACATGGGGATAAGGTAGAAGCTGAAATATCATGAACAAACTTTAAAAATATATAGGGGGAGAAATTCGGTTGTTAGCGCCACCAATTAACGCCTAAAGAGGCCGAGAAGTGGGGCGCTAGCCAATTTCTGGGGGGTGCAAGACGCCTAGCGCCTCGCCCCATGTTGAGCATGCATTTGGTGCCGGCGCTAAATCTTAACGCCCGCTCATGGGCGCAGGCTGATTATGACGTTACTTGAGTGTGCAACGCCTTTTGGGTGCCCCGGACCGGAAATTCAGTGGCGCCCCCCTCCGTAGTGCCTGGCGCTAATAGTGACAGCTTACCTGGACCTTACCAAGTCGCTCTCGGGCTGGAGGAGCGTTATTTAAAGGGGACTGGCGTGGTTTAAAAGCGGCAGCCATTTTTGGAGCACAACTTCCTCGAGAGCTACAAAGAGTTGCTGAGCTGCACACTGAGAGCCATTTGACCACTGAGCCAGCGCAGGCAGATGATCTTCAGCCTTCTGACCATCACCTTGCTGTTGGTGAGCCTTGACAATGGGGAACCTTCCTGTGGGCACTTATTATGGGGGCTGCATTGGAGGGGAACGTCCTGCTGCTGAATCATCTGGAAAGGGCACTGAGACGCTGGGAGAGGGGGGCGGGCATGGCCAGACGGAGGAGGGCCAACAGACGTCGCCACAGCAGACCTTACGCTGGCAGGGTTTTCCGACAGCAGTTTTCCTACATGAACATGCCGGAGGAGCAGTGTGTCAGAAGGCTGCGATTTAGAAAGGAGGTGGTGACTGAGCTGTGCCAGCTGCTTCAGCCAGATCTGCAGCCTCAGATAAGGTGCAGGACATCTCTGTCGGTGGCTGAGAAGATGCCTGCTGGCCTGAACTTCTACGCGAGCGGCTCTTCTCAGGCTGCGCGTCAGAGGCTGATCAGAAGTAGCTTCTAGGCCCCTCTCACGGAATGCTTGCTGCCATTCCAAGAACAGGAATGGAACCGGTCTGATACCCCCAAGCCTGTGAAGGGCAAGATGCATGTAAATAGCAGGCATGGCCATTGTAAATGAAGAAAGTGTTTCATTAAACAAAATGTGATTCTGTGGCGGAGCCACTAAGAGACTCAGAACATTTGAGAATAATCTCTTTAACTGCATTGTAGTGCAGCCACGTACTGCACCTTTAAACTGTTTGTTAACTATACTGTATGTACCTTCCTATACTCTGCGTGATGATGTCATGACGCCGATCACGTGACCGCCAGTGGCGCGAAGAACGCGATGACGTCATGACATCAGTTTCCAGAACCTTCCAGTAGTCTTCGAGTGCCTCGCAGCCTGAACAGACCTGTATACATCTTCTCCTGTGGTTTACTAGTTAACTTCGTTGTTATTAAACTTTGTTGTTTTGATTTACTGAGTCGAACTGCAATTATTCAGATAGGAACTACCTACATTGGTGACCCCGATCTCGTCGAACAACTTTCGTTGAGATTCAAGAATGAACACGAACGCCGTCGCCCTCAAACCTCCACAGTTCTGGGAACAACAGCCATCAGCATGGTTCTTCCAGGCAGAAGCCCAGTTCTCACTCCGAGAGATTACAGCGGATTCGACCCGTTATTTTCACGTGGTCTCCGCTCTCGACAGCACCACGGCCTCACGGGTCGTCGGCCTCCTGGGCAATCCACCAGAAGAGGACAAGTATGAGGCTCTTAAAACTCGTTTGCTACAGGTGTTTGGTCTCAATAAGTCAGAGCGCGCACGCAGGCTTATTGCTATGCCCGGCCTCGGGGACTCAAAACCTTCTGAACTGATGAGCCAGATGCTCACTCTTTTGGGTTCGGAGCCCCAATGTTTTTTGTTCCGCGAACTTTTCCTTAACCAGCTACCAGAACCGGTTCAGACGGCCCTGGCCAATTCTCCGATCACGCACTGTGTAGAACTTGCGGCTGAGGCAGACAAGTTTTTTACTGTTGCGCAGCAGTATTGTGCAGCCACGAGGTGCCATTCCCCCACGCGGGCGCAGCCCAGCCCTCCTCCTGCAGGCTGGTGTGCATACCGCGCCCGTTTTGGCGCCAAAGCTCGATGCTGCCGCCCGCTCTGCAGTTACTCGCCAAAAAAAAAAAAAAACTTCACCAAGCCCGCGTCCTTCGGCAAAACTGACTGGGTCTAAAAAAAACGTCCACTTCACCATGGCGGTTGGTTCGGCGGGAAAGCTGCTGTACATCACGGATTCCATGACAGGGCGACGATTTTTGTGCGACACTGGATCCCAGTGTAGTATTCTGCCAGCTTCAAGGCTCGATCTGCAATCCGGCGGGCGCGGTCCACCCCTTGAGGCAGCTAATGGCGCGGATATCCGCACGTTCGGAAAACGGACAGTCAATTTAACCTTCAGCGGTCAGAGATTTGTTTGGGACTTTATTGTTGCTAAAGTTTCGCAGGCTATCCTGGGGGCCGATTTTTTCTGCTCCAACGGCTTTCTGGTTGACGTCCAACGCTGCCGATTCATAAATGCGTCCACTTTCCACCCACTGCCGTGCCATCGCAGCACCACCATGTCCTGGTCGATTGCCTGTACGCTTGCAGCACAGGACGGGTTTACGCGCCTGCTCGGGGAGTTTCCAGAGCTCACCAGGCCTACTTTTTCGGCAGCAGTCACGAGGCACGGAGTGGTGCATCGCATCACGATGAAGGGACCGCCGGTTTATGCCCGCGCACGTCGGTTGGGACCAGGCAAGCTTGCAGCGGCAAAAGCCGAGTTTCGCACCATGGAATGCCTCGGGATCGTCCAACGCTCCAATAGCCCTTGGTCCTCCCCACTGCATATCGTCCCCAAACCAGGCGGTGGCTGGCGACCTTGCGGGGATTACCGACGTCTAAATGAAGCCACTACACCGGACAGGTATCCAATACCTCATATTCAGGACTTTTCGGCCCATCTGGCCGGCAACTCCGTTTTCTCCAAGGTGGATCTCGTCCGCGGTTACCACCAAGTCCCGGTACACCCACAAGATGTCCCCAAAACGGCGGTCATCATACCGTTCGGACTTTTCGAATTCCTCCAAATGCCTTTCGGGTTGAAAAATGCAGCGCAGGCCTTCCAACGGCTCATGTACTCTGTGTTACGAGATTTGCCCTTTCTTTTTGTTTACTTGGATGACATTCTCATCGCCAGTAGAGATTCGCAGGAACACCTACAGCATTTGCGCACACTGTTTGCCCGTCTCAGCCAGCACGGCCTCATCATCAACCCCACCAAATGCCAGTTTGGATTATCCAGCATCGATTTCCTGGGACACAAGATCACTTCGGACGGCGCCGTCCCAATAGCTACCAAGGTAGAAGCAGTTACAGCATTCCCACGGCCTCACACAGTCAAATCCCTGCAGGAGTTTCTGGGGATGGTGAACTTCTATCACCGGTTCGTCCCCAAGGCAGCCCAGTTGATGCAGCCGCTGTACGAAGCGCTCAAAGGGAAGTCGGGAAAGGACGCTATCACTTGGACGCCGCCGATGGACCAGGCGTTCCTTAACACCAAGGCGGCGTTGGCAGACGCAACCATGCTTGCTCACCCATTACCGGGCGCGACCATCGCCCTCACTACAGATGCCTCCGATTAAGCTATCGGGGCGGTTCAAGAGCAATGGGTCGATGGTGCGTGGCAGCCGTTAGCATTCTTCAGCCGTCAGCTTCGCAAGAACGAGCAAAAATATAGCACTTTCGACAGGGAGTTGTTGGCCCTGTTTTTAACCGTCCGACACTTCCGTTTTCTCCTAGAAGGGCGTCCGTTTACTGCATTCGTGGACCACAAGCCACTTACGTTCGCAATGGCAAAAACGACAGAGCCTTGGTCAGCCCGCCAGCAGCGCCACCTCACCTTTATATCCGAGTTTATGACGGATCTAAGGCGCGTGTCCGGCAAAGATAATCTCGTGGCCGATTGTCTCTCCCGTTCTCCAGTCCAGGCAGTCCACCTGGGTATCGATTTCGTTGGGTTGGCAGAAGAGCAACTGGCAGATCCCGAAGTACAGGCATACCGGACCACGCCTTCCAGTTGGCGGGTGGCCGATGTTAAGTTCCAGGCGGCGGGAACCACGCTTTTGTGTGACACATCCATGGGAGTGCCCAGGCCCATCGTGCCGTTGGAATGGCGTAAGAAAATTTTCCAGGCCATACATGGTTTATCGCACCCAGGGATGCGTGCTTCACAACGGCTAATGTCCCGTAAATTTGTCTGGAAAGGAATGCATTTGGATGTCCGGGACTGGACAAACCATTGCGTGGATTGTCAAAAAGCAAAAGTTAATCGCCATGTCAAAGCTCCACTGGCCGAATTTCCGGTGCCAGAACACCGTTTCGACCACGTACACGTTGACTTAGTGGGTCCTCTTCCCGTTTCGCGATGTTTCACACATCTCCTGACGGTAGTGGACCGTACCACCAGGTGGCCAGAGGCGATCCCATTGAGTGCTACTGCTGCATCAGACGTCTCCAGGGCGTTCGTTTCATCGTGGGTAGCTCGGTTCGGGGTACCATCCGACATCTCCTCTGACAGAGGCCCACAATTTACGTCAGAGTTGTGGACAGCAGTCACGCAAGGTTTGGGTGCCAAGCTGCACCGCACCACCGCATACCACCCGCAAGCGAATGGCCTGTGCGAGCAGTTCCATCGGTCGCTCAAGGCGTCACTCCGGGTCAGCTTGCGTGGTTCCAACTGGGTGGACAGGCTCCCTTGGGTGTTACTAGGCCTTCTAACAGCCCCCAAGGATGATCTCCAGTCTTCATCGGCTGAGTTAGTCTACGGCCAGCCACTTCGGGTACCAGGTGACTTTATCCCTTCACACACGGAATCATGGTCTGCAGCTCAGCAGCTCCTCCAGCATCAGGAGGTGGCCAAGAATTTCCTGCCTATTCCAACCTCGAATCACAACCTACAGAGGCCTCACGTCCCGGCAGAGCTCTGAGTATGTTTTTATTCAGCAGGACGCTCACAGAGGCCTGTTAAAACCACCTTATGCTGGACCGTTTCGTGTCATCTCATCGGGTGAAAATGTTTTCACGGTGGATGTCGGTGGCAAACCAGATACCATCTCTATCGACCGACTTAAACCGGCCCATCTCGATCGGAGTGAACCAGTCGTTGCTGCTCAACCGCCTCGCCGTGGCTGACCTCCGTTGACCGCCGGACCAGCTCGGCACCAGCCCGCCAGTGAACCGCCTGCATCGGTTTCCATGTCGCCTACACTAGCACCTATTGTTCCCTCCACGCCTGTCGTGCCGCTCCAGACGCAGCCAAGAACCGACTCGTCCTTCAACGCTCCATTCCCGCTGCCTGAGTTTCGTCGTCGCTCGACCAGGCTTATCAAGCCTCCTGTTCGTTTGACACTGTCTGTTAAAGAGCATTCTGGGGGGGCGCCTGTGGCGGAGCCACTAAGAGACTCAGAACATTTGAGAATAATCTCTTTAACTGCATTGTAGTGCAGCCACGTACTGCACCTTTAAACTGTTTGTTAACTATACTGTATGTACCTTCCTATACTCTGCGTGATGACGTCATGACGCCGATCACGTGACCGCCAGTGGCGCGAAGAACGCAATGACGTCATGACGTCAGTTTCCAGAACCTTCCAGTAGTCTTCGAGTGCCTCGCAGCCTGAACAGACCTGTATACATTTTCTCCTGTAGTTTACTAGTCAACTTCGTTGTTATTAAACTTTGTTGTTTTGATTTACTGAGTCGAACTGCAATTATTCAGATACAGTTCCTTCAAACATGAGAAAGCTATGGCAACAGAAAGCAAAACTAATACACTGACACATAACTGCCTCTCACACCCGGGAGACTGTCCAAAGCATAAATCACATTCCGACCATCTTCCTTGGCCTTGATTCCACTGCGCCAACCAAAGCATCCAATGCCCCATCAGTGAGTCGTTCCGCCCTCTGCCTCACCCTTTCCATGTCTTGCTAGGCTGGTGCGCCACAGGTAGGCTCCCACCGCTTTGAAGGCCTACAAGGCAGTGAGTGTGTCTGGTGATGCCAATTGACCTGCCCCTTTAAGAGCTGGCCGGCGCCACTGTGTCTCAGGGAAAATGATTATTGACAGCACCCTCGCTGCGCCCCGCCGCCGCGAAATTGGGTTGCACCACCGGATTAGCGCCTTAAGAGTGGCGTGCAGCGCCTGATTTAGCGCCGCAATCACCTTTAGGGGCGCTGCAACCCAATATCGCGCCAGGTGGCGCTAAATCGCAACTGGCGCTAGGCTTTGTGCTTCGCCAGTACTATACCCAATTTCTCCCCCATATTTTTTTTAAAAATTGTAATTATTATAATGGAGAAGTCTGACATTCCACAAATATAAAAATTAGTTTCTCTGGGCCAGAACAGTTGTTTAGCAGTCAATTATTAAGCTCACTGGCCAATTCTTTAGAATGAAGAAAAATATGGAAAAATAAGCAAAGCTGTAACTATCGAGCATTCCTAGTGCGAATTCCTTTAGATTAACGAGATTACTAGGAAAATAGTTGTGTTGGTTCAGAAAACAGCATGACCATCACATAAACTGTTCTAGGCTATGAACCATTCTCAAAGTTCTGAGTTAACACGATTCAAAGTACAAATCCCTAATGCGAAGTACACCTCACTGTCAGTCCCAGTTGCCATGACAGCATACACACCTGCACAGTCTAAGGAACTGTGAAACAGCAGAGCAAGTCACGAGAGAACATTTCATACCTGCCACATTTAATGTGATCAAAGCACTGGCGAGGTACCACCAACGCTGCCTCCACAAGCTTCTGCAAATCCATTGGCAGGATAGGCGCACCAACGTCTGTGTTCTTGCTCAGGCCAACATCCCCAGCATCGAAGCTTTGACCACGCTTGATGAGCTCTGATGGACGGGTCACATTGTCCGCATGCCCGATACGAGACTCCCAAAACAAGCGCTCTACTCGGAGCTCCGACACGGCAAGAGAGCCCCAGGTGGGCAGAGGAAACACTTCAAGGATACCCTCAAAGCCTCCTTGAAAAAGTGTAACATCCCCACTGACATCTGGGAATCCCTGGCCCAAGACCGCACAAAGTGGAGGAGAAGCATCCGGGAAGGCGCCAAACACCTCGAGTCTCTTCGCCGGGAGCAAGCGGAAGCCAAGCGCAGGCAGCGCAAGGAGCACACATCAACCCAAGCACCCCACCCACCCGCCCCTTCAACCACCGTCTGCCCCACCTGTGACAGAGACTGTAGGTCCCGCATTGGACTCATCAGTCACCTGAGAACTCATTTTTAATGTGGAAGCAAGTCATCCTCGGTTCCGAGGGACTGCCTAAGAAGGAAGATCACTTTCTACGAAAATGCAAGTGTACTTAGAATGCTTGTAATGTAATACCTCACAAATCAATGATTGCAGTTATTGGAATACAATTCAATTACAGTGACCTTTATAAAGTCCCATATATCAGCCCTGTTGTGCAGCAACAAATTAAACACCAACACCGCAATTTCAGCTAAAGCTGTTCACAGCACAGTCCAATTTACAGAGAGAAATATCGTTTAACCCCAGTTATGTGCTATCCAAAACCATTCAGCAGCTTAATTGGTAAGTCCACAGTTTTACTTTATCCATTCTTTTTTTAAAATTCTTCTTCCCATGTTCTGCTCATCTCCGTGAGCCTTGCGGAATGCCCTGAAAGCACAAGCAACTGCCAAAGCTAGTCTTCAGGTGTCCACTGCCGGATACGTGAGAATGGGTCATTCCAGCCCCCTCCATGGGCTAGAAAGCCATGTAAGCGATCCAAACTTTGGATTCAGGGGAAAAAAATGCGATTACTCATCTTGAGGGTGGAGTCCATTCCCACTAGATCCATATGGCGGGAGGAAGGAAGGTGGGAAAGCAACTTGTAGAACAAACTATCCTTCAAGGTACGCCCACCATTTTGCAGTACATCTACCGGGAGCAACTCATTGGAACAAAGGTTAAGAGGAGATTCAATAGAGATGTTCAAAATCAAGAGTTCTGATAAATTCTTCGGAATTTCCATCAGTCAGTGAATCGGTAAGTAGAGGGCATAAATTTTAGTTCATCACCAAAAGAACAAAGGGAGAAATTAGGAGAATTTACTGTTTACACAAAAAGCTGTTAGGGTGTGGTGACAGCACAATCTCTCAGCTTTTAAAAGGGAAGTGGATAAATGTTCCAAAAAAAATAAAGGATGTAGGAAAAGGGCAGGGGAATGGGACTAAATTGATAGTGCTTTCTAAGAGTCGGCCCAAGCACAATGTGCTAAATGGCCTTCTATTGTATGATAAAGTTCTATGACTCTATGGGCTAGAAATTCAGTGGGCTTTGCGCCCAGTTACCGCCCAAATAGGGTTTCTGCGCCAGTGTAAGAGGGTGCGCTGATATTCAGCACTGCGGTAATGGCGGCGGTAGCCGGTAGCGCTGCGCCGACACCGATGACGTCATCGGTGTGCGCAGTGCCCCGGTTCCGCCCCGCTTCCGGCCCAAACCCCATATTTAGTTGCGGCCGCCTCTTCTGCAGCGGCCGCAAACAGCGATTGAAAAACGGGGCCGTACTGCTGCGCTACTGGGGCGCTTTAAGGTGGAGGTGCGGCCGGCCGCTTTTTCGGCGGCCGCCTGCCCGCACCTCCTTCCCCGGCCTCCTCCACCCCCCCCCCGCGACATTGCCGGCTGCTTTCCACGAGCCCGGCACTTCTCCGTGGTGCCGGGCTCATTTGCCGGCACAATCCAGCGGCGATCTCGCTGTTGCAGGCACCTCCCCCTTAAGAGAAAGAGGAGGCCTGCAGTACCGCAGCCTGCCGCTCCGGAGCGGGTGGCGCAGCGGGGCCTACAGCGCAGAAATTCAGTTTCAGCACCCCAAGCGGGGGCGGGCACACCCTGGAATAGCGCCCGGTTCCGACTTGGGGCGCAAAAGCCGAATATCGGACGGGCGCACCTGGCTCCGCGCGCAGCGCTAACTTTTGGGCGTTAGCCTGCTGGCGGGCCTTAACTGAATTTCTAGGCCTATGAGATTAAAGTTCTTCATTCAGTATCTTCACCATCCCTTTGACAAATATCTTAAAATAGGGAGCGAGAATCCCTCTGTATCTCAGAAGAGGCAAATATATAGCCGATTTAAAGGTTATCCAGGGTAAAGGGTTGTACAAATACATTATGCTGATCCCTGCCCCCAACACATGCACTTCACACTTCCACATCTCTGCATTCAGACACCATTCAGCAGCTTTCGGTAGCATGCCTCCACTGACGTTGCCTCCCACAAAGCAATCAAATGAAGCCTGTGCATGCTCTAACTATAACATGTAACACCATATCCAACCTCAGATTGGATGTTCAACCTCGACTCTGACGAAAGGCCTTCGACCTGAAACGTTAACTCCGGTTTCTCGCTCCACAGATGCCGCCTGACCGGCTGAGTCCTTCCAGCATTTTCTGTTTTTATTTCAGATCGGTCCTCTTTGTCCGCACCAGGAAAGAATTGTGTCCCCCAAAGTCTGACGTCAGTTTGCAGATTTTCATGCCAATCGTCAATCCAACTTCCCTTCCCTCCCTCCTTCACAAGCTCAGTTACACTGTCCTTTTAGATTACCACTGTTTATCTGCTCCATATGATGCTGCACGGCATTCTTAACAAGCTCCAATCTCTGCTTCTGCCACCATGCGTACATCTCCCATAAAGCACAATAGGATGTGCTTCAAATTAGCTACCCTCCCCACCCATACCACTCACCTTGACAATCCTACCCCCCCTAGTTGGCAACACATCATACACACCCCCTAACAAGAATCCAAACTTGACTCTGGCTCAGTCACTAAAGCTGGCTCCGTGATATACATCTCCACAATGTCCAACCCTGTTCATGCCCGGTGTTGGCTCCATTGTGCAGTTACTGCCCAAGGCTCTTCACGGGTTCCCATTCCGCATGTTGCCGGTTTATTCCTACACCTTGCTTTCGGCTTGCTCCACCGTCTTCTTGGTCCTTCGCCAAGCTCTCTTCCCCTGTAACTGCTCCCGCTACCTCATCGTCACGCTCAAAAGACCCCCAAAACAATGCTGCTGAGAAATACAGATGGTTTGCTCGAGATACAGGGGTAGAAACTGGTTATGGCCTGTGGGTCAGACAGCGTGCGTCTGAACGGGGAGGCCCGAGACTCACCCTAAATTGGACCTCGGGCCTCAATTTAATAATTTGGGCGAGCTGCCGGGGCCTGTTGTGCCTCTCGTGACTCCACATCAAACTGAGAAATTACTTCTTTTTTTTTGCTGGCGCCTGCTGCTTAAGCTGCATTGACCACTGAAGAATCCTAAGCGAAGCAGGCCCGGATTGTGCTCCGTTCAGTGCAGTCCAATTTAGGAGAGGTGTCCTAAACAGGAGCTTGCTGTGCACGAATTGGCTGCCGCGTTTCCTACAGCAATGACTACACTTCAAAAGAACTTCATTGGCTGTAAAGCGCTTTGGGACGTCTTGAGGTCGTGAAAGGCGCTATATAAATGAAAGTCTTTCTTCCAGTGCACCGAATGCTGAGATTTTGCAACCCACTTAGCCTTCCCTTCTTTTGCTTTTATTACCTTGACTGCTTGACTGTCTTCAAGCATTGTCAGAAGTACATTTGATTTTTAAGTTTGACAGATAGAAATAATCCCATCCTCCTTGATTAAAATACTTCATGTAACTTCAGCTGTGGCTCAGTGGGCAGCACACTCACCTTTGGGTCAGAAGGTTGTGGGTTCAAGTCCCACTCCAGCGACCTGAGCACATAAAAGTTAGGCTGACACTCCAGTGCAGTGCTGAGGGAGTGCTGCACTGTCGGAGGTGCTGTCTTTCGGATGAGATGTTAAACCGAGGCCCCATCTGCTCTCTCAGGTGATGCCATGGCACTATTTCAAAGAAGAGCAGGGGAGTTATCCCTGATGTCCAGGCCAATATTTATCCCTCAACCACCATAACAAAAACAGATGATTTGGTCATTAGCACATTGCTGTTTGTGGAAGCTTGCTGTGTGCAAATTGGCTGCCATATTTCCCACATTACAACAGTGACTCTACTTCATTGGCTGTAAAGTGCTTTGAGATGTCTGGTGGCCATTTAAGGCGCTATATAAATGCAAGTCTTTCTTTCAGTTTATGTGTAAACTGTGCTTTGGAAGAGCTAAAGGCAGCAGAATATCTACATTAGCCACTTCCACAACTGAGCCTAAAAATATATAATCCTTTTCGGTGTCTAGATCAATTAAAAGGAATGTTTTAAAATTCAAGCAGATAAGAAATAGACACAGCTTTATTAAAAACAGTTACGTTCATTTTTAAAGCACGAACTAGCAATCTGATATATAATGAGCTCTAAAGAGCTGATAACAGTGCAACATAACTGACCTATTGTTTATTTGTTTTAGAAACGGTCACGCCAACTTGAACTTCATTTCAAGGGCATTCTAATTTAGGCTAACAAGAGTCAGCATTTGCTGAAAGGTAAAGTAGAAAAAACTAGTCTTGTGATAGTCAGTCGACGATATGTGGGAGTCTGTCCTGGTTCTGCATAGTTGGCAACCCTGCTCCAGCTCATCATGGTGCCAATGTTAGCACTCAATGTATGAACAGGAGTTTGTTTCCATAAATAAGAGTTGCACGAGGGCGCAGCAATCATGACACTAACATTTAACGCTTTAGTAAACTTGCCAGAATTCTGCTAAATCTTACCATTGACACCTTCGCACGTAAGCGGGAGAAGCAGGTCCCGGGCCGTCGGACCGTGGAGCCGGCGACGGTGAGGAGGAGGCCGCGGCGACCGGAGCATTTACATCCCGATGATGTGTTCGGCGAGTCAGGCGGAGGCAGCGCAGCGCAATGAGCAGCAGCAGCAGCCACGACGACCCGCTACAGCACGTCGGCTGGCAGCTCCTTGGCGGGAAGCTCGCAGTCCGACTGGGAGGAGGGGAGAGCCGGGCATGGTGGCCAGAGGTCGGATTGTGAGCGGGAGAAGCAGGCCACCACACGTGGAGCCGGCAACAGTGAGGAGGAGGCCGCGGTGACGAGGAGGATGGAGCGTCTGAGGGACATCGTGCTCCCACTGCCACTGGATGCCATTGAATTGACTTTCTGAACACGGCGCTGTAAGAATAGCTGACGTGTCCCTACGGGGAGCAAGCATTCCATTGTACTTGTACTAGTACTAGTTACATATGGCAAATAAAATTGAATTGAATTGAACATTGTGTCTTAACTACAAATATTGCAACTTAGGAGTCACGTACCACAAAGGATCATTTGAGTGTTATTTTCCACAGTTGCCCAAAATAATACTTTGCACAAGTTAAAATATGAACTAACACATGCAACACCCCAGAGACATGATCAGAATGATAGGTATTCTGCCCTCGCAACGCGATCCTATGCAGAGCTAGACAGATAGCGAACAACTTGATATCTTCCAATAAATCACAAGGCTTGACTTTTCTTGTAACGCTTTACTGAAAGATTCTTATTATTGTAAAACTGAAATACAACACAGAAATGGAAGCACACATTAGTATACAAGCGCATAACTGATATGTATACACAAATTTAGGTACGCCTGAGCAACACAGTACATTTAGCATGTAAATTACCAAACGCGTGGAAACACAGCTTACTGTAAATATACATTTAGCAAACTGGGAGGCATTCTCTTTAAATTAGCCCTGTACATGGTGTATCAAAATACAGCTACTAGTTAACCAGCTAGACAGAGAAAAGTTACAACTAAACATTTTCTACAACATGCAGTGCACACTAATCATCTATAGCATTCTAAAATACTTACAGACAAACAATTTCCAAGACTCAAGCATCGGGACAATACAACTGCCCGGAGCCTGTGCTGCTGTAGGAGCATCGTGGTGTAGGTCTGTGTCCCAGCGAGGACTCCACGAGGACTACGTAGCAGTCCTGTGGGGAGCGTGATGACCTCATCACACTCGGTCGCGTTGTCCGCGCTTGGGGCGTCACGTGATGCGCGTGGTCGCGTTTCTGGCCGTTGAGGCCAAAGTCGGGAGCGGGAGCTGGAGGCCAGGCTGAGCCGGTGCTTGCCGCGGGAGCGGAAGATCGCGTCGCTCCCGGCGGCTGGTAGATGCGGCCGAAGACGCTAGGCCGGGCTGTGCCGGCGGCCTTTCTGGAAGGCCGAGTCGGGCCGGCAGCCGCCTCACGCACGTCACGTCGTACGTGCCGTGACGTCAGCACGCTACGTCGTACGTGACGTGACGTCAGCACGCTAAGGCGCGTCTTAAAGGGGCAATGGCCCTAAAAGGTAAGTTAAAGGGGCAACGGCCCCAACAGGTAGGTTATACATATATAAGTAAGTTAAATACATACAGTGAGGTTAAGTTAGAGGGAGAGGCAGCACAATAGGCAATCAATATAAATGTGGCTATGTTCAGGCCACATCATGCATGGGCGGTGTGGGCTTTTGCCCTGAATCAGCAACATTTATATTTTTTAAAATCATTTGTCGCACAAAATAAATATCCATAAAACAAGCAGAGCATCACACAAGCTTTGCTATATTCCCAATTTTAGTGTACCCATGAGAAAGATATGCTTGTAAGTAAATCCAGCGATTTATTACTACCAGTGCAAAATTCTGTGCCTCTTAAAGTAATGACATTGCTCCATATATTTTGTCAAGGGAGTATATGAAATTAATGCTGCGGGCCTAGGCTCTCGGCAACTATAATTAAAGTTTGCTCCAGTGTTTCAGCCACACAACATAAAGCAGGTCAATGAGTGCGTCTGCCTGCAATAATCTTCGCTGCAATGCCAAAGATTAAGGGTGAGTGCAGTGTTGGGATGAAATCAAGAACCCATTCAAAGATAGTCCTTTCAGTTGGTTCAGGCCCACAGATGAGGTCTTCAATTAGTTTGGCTTTAACTACATTGTTCATCAAGAAATATAAACTCACATCAAACAACAACAAAAGCATGAAGCTCAGCCAAGGTTTCGTCTGCATAATTGAGTTCAACTCTTCAATCTCACTTTGATGAGAACTGCCTTCAGGCTGGACAGATTACATCCAACTCTGGTCAAATAGGCATGAAAATCTGAAGCAAGTTTAGGCTCATGTCTACCTCAGGCCAACAGTCACTACATAGTAACATTTCTTGTTTACTCCATTATTACGATTTGACATCACAATTTCCTGAAGATTTTAGCTTTTTTCCACTTGGGTCAGTAAGACGTAGCTGTGAATCTGTATCACGTGAATAAATTTCAGCCAAATACATTCAGCGATCAAGAAAATGCATTTGTGGTACACCAGTACATTCAAAACTTTAAAGTCCCCAGCAATTTTACAAGGAAGCCTTCAAGAACCAAAAAGAACCATGCAATAATACTGCAGTTAACAGGTTTTTGCCACCAGAGGCGCCCTTTGGGGTACGCACCTGTTGGAGCTCACTTTGGTGGCAGAACTACAATATACTCTGCATATACACTGAAGAATTTAGGTGGATATCTTTTTTTTTTAACAGGGTCTAAACACTGTAAAAATACAGGTAGCATCAATTGATAAAATCAATTCTAATCAATTGCCCATGGCTGTGAGAGATTTACGGGAGTTTCACTGGGTGTCTCTGACAGCACCTGCCAGCGAAAACCAAGCTAAACAGGTACTGCTGGCTATACATAGGACTGACACCTGCTGGTTTTTCCACCAACCCAGCCAAGTTTTTGAAATAGCCGCTAGTTGGAAGAGTACACTGTCTGACAAAGCCTTGATGTGGCAGTGTTCTGAAAAGCGACCCATTGAATGGACTGCGCTTAGGGCTGCTATTATCAGTGTCCACGATTTATTGCTCAACGTCAACTTGCTGAGGAAAGCTCGCTGATTCGACACACGTGCTTTTCAATCTAAAATAGTGGGTCCTGCATGTGTGTGCCTATATTACAATGTACTTCATTAGTCAAGGAAGAGCAGTATTCAGTTCTTCAAGTGCAGTTACTAAATAAAGTTGGCTGTAAACAGGAGGGATTGCAGAACTATATTGCTACTTATTCTGTCAAGTGAATTTTGTTGTAATGAATAGAGTTAAGTGCTACACTATTAAAAAATAAATTGCTTCGACAACATCAGAAGCAATTATGTGTTCTGTGCACTATAAACAACAGAATCTGAAAGCCTATAAATATTGATGCAGTTTTATTCATTTAACGGCAAGAATAATCATAAGATTATAAAACAATTACAGTTTCAAAAATGAAGTTGACCCATTGTAAAAAATAATGCTATCCCTAATATGTACAAGCAATGTAAAACAATGTATATTATTTGAGGACAATTACAGTTCATTTTAGTACCTACAGGATTGAGGCATTGCATTTATGAATATTAAGAATTAGATATGTGAAGTAATGTTTAATATATCTGTAGGCACACATACACCAGTTGCCAAGGCAACTATCTGCAGGGGGTCTTTATAAATGCAGCTAATGCGATTAAGAAAGTATTTGCATTTATATAAGTGCCTTTCATAACCTCAGGACGTCCCAAAGCACTTTACAGCAAATGAAGTTCTTTTGAAGTGTTGTAATGTAGGGCCGTGGCAATCAATTGCGCACAGCAAGGTCCCACAAACAGCAATGAGAAAATGTCCAGATAATCTGTTTGAGGGATCAATATTGGCCAGGACACCAGACCAACATCCCTGCTCCGCTTCCAAATAGTGCTATAGGATCTTTCGCATCCACCTGAGAGGACAGACAGGCCCTCGGTTTAACGTCTCATCCGAAAGATGGCACCTTCGACAGTGCAGCACTCCCTCAGCACTGCACTGGAGTGTCAGCCTCGATTTTGTGCTCAGGTCCCTGGAGTGGGACTGTGAACCCACGACCTTCTGACTCAGAAGCAAGAGTACTGCTCACTACAGCCAAGGCTGACACCACAATTGTGGAATTACTGCTAAGCAAGTGCTTCGACAACTCAGACTTTGTTCCTTCCTCAAAAAATTCAAAGGGAATTGCAGGGTTCTGAATTGACAGACAATCCTAAAGGTACTGAATTTGGATGATCAGCCGTGATCTCATTGAATGGCGGAGCAGGCTCGAAGGGCCGAATGGCCTACTCCTGCTCCTATCTTCTATGTTTCTATGTTTCTATGTTATAGGCAGCCTCTTGGGCCTCCCTCATTCCCTGGTTCTATGATTTAAAACTGCTGATTAAAGAATGGCGGGCAATAGATATTTAGTGTAGAATTTGCTGTTACATCACATCTCAAGTGAGCAGTATTGTTAATGATCTCTTTAGCCTGGTAACCTGACGTGGTCCTAGTGTTCTGTTGCTGACATAATAAAAGTCACATCTCATTATGGAAACAACTTGGCACAATGATAGCTTTCTGGATGGGACGAGGTGAAGTAGGATGGAAATGAAGAAAAGGAACATTTTTTCCTCTGTTGAATGGCAATATCAGGCAATCGCTGGTCAACTATACACTGGTGAGCGCAAAGAGCAAGGACTGCCCTAATACATATGCGTAAACCCCAGCTTCAGGGGAGCATCACTCGCCAGTGTGGCACTGATATTTCCCATACTCACATGATCCAATTAGTGCCCATCGGCACTGAAATATGTCAGATTTAGTGCTGTCATGGTCTTCGCCATATGGGAAGAAGATTCACTAAAGCTGACATTGAAATGAAATATCTCACAACACCACACTGAACAAATTAATTCATTGTTCTTCAGGGAGGCAGCTGAAATAGCAACTAGGAGGTTGACAAGTTTTTTCCTATACAGATTCTTCAAGACATCCACCGTGTCCTGAGATCGGTGTGCCAGACGGCTAATTTTACAGTCTAAACCGCAGTCTAAATCTCACTACTGCAGGAAAATCTGGGCCATTATTATTCCAGGATAGGGATTAATGGTTGGACTCAATGTCGAGTTCAACAATTTCAGACCATAACCTCTGCCCCTATCTTTTTCTCTCTCTCTCACATGGCAGCTATTGATCATCCTGCCATTGCCATTTACACCATCTAAAGTCATCTTTTGTTTCTTAACTTGTCCTATTATCATCTCCTTTTGCCTTGCACCATCATCCCTTTTGTCTCTTAATCTCTCCTGCCTTCCATCCTATCACAGACCTTCTCTTTTGTTCTTTCCTCCCCTCCCCCCTCTCCCTGCCCCTACACTTGCTTAAACCTGTTCCATCTCCAACTTTTTCCAGTTTTGATGAAGGGTCATCGACCTGAAACGTTAACTCTGTTTCTCTCTCCACAGATGCTGCCTGACCTGCTTTTTCTGTTTTTATTAGGGATTAACGGTATTGCTCATCTACTCGGTGCCATGCTCACAAGTTTTACATGAAATAGTTCTAGTACAACCAAACGCAGTACAATAGCAACAATATTTATAAATAGCAAACATTGACTTGATAAGTACTGCCTGCAAGATTTTATTCAATGTCCAAACTCTCAAAACCAATTAGGCTTCCAAGGATTAAGAGAGCTATGTATATTGAGGGTGTTCACAATGAATAATAGCTTGTTAGTCTCTAATGGTATTGTCTGCTATTTAAAAATCTATTTATAAAACCTCCAGTGAAAATTGACACCCATTTAAATTTACCAAAACTTGGAGCCATAGCTGACACTTTATGTTATTGCTATTATTTTTACTTTTGTGGTCTTATACTCACTCGAAGACGAGCAGAAAGTGCCTCAGCTCATTTCACTGGGGACCCCATTTAGGTCCATCAGAGGCAACTCTACACTGTACATGTGGCCAGGCACGTGCGATCAGAAGCCCCTTAAGATGGGATGTCCCAGGGTGCTTCTGACCACAGGGGTGGTTGACAGTAAGGTAGGATCCGCCGTCTTATGTTGCCCCATAAACAGATTGCGCAGGTCAAGAACAACAATCTCAAGATTGCTGGCCTGCAAGGACCTTTCCCTGGCATCAGGGATGGTCTGTGACTAGACCCGGCAAACCTGAAGTCGCAAATATCGTCAACTGTTGCAAGCACAGGATCCATGCCTGCAACATGCCATTAGGGTAGAGATGAGGCAGACTTCAGCAGCAAGGATAACTTACCTATCACAGAGCCATTGTCAACGGAAGCAATTCACAATATGAAAATGAAATTCACCTCAGCATAAGAACATAAGAAACAAGAGCAGGAGTAGCTCCTCGAGCCTGCTCCGCCATTCAATAAGATCAGGGCTGATCTGATCTTGGCCTCAACTCCACTTTCCTGCTCTCTCCCCATAACCCTCGACTCCCCTGTAGCTCAAACGTCTGTCCATCTCCGCCTTGAATATATTCAATGACTCCGCCTCCACAGCTCTCTGGGGTAGAGAATTCCAAAGATTCACGACCCTCTGAGAGAAGAAATTCCTCCTCATCTCCGTCTTAAATGGGCGACCCCTTATTCTGAAACTATGCCCCCCAGTTCTAGATTCCCCCACGAGGGGAAACATCCTCTCTGCATCTACACTGTCAAGTTGAGCTTAACTCAAAACAATAAGTGGCAGGTCACTACGGTGAAAGGATAGTGTGCTCACACATCGTGCCACCCAGCTCAACTTTCACAGCATAATTAAACAACAACATCTCCATGAATAAGTGTTTCAGAAACCTTACAAAGTAAAATGCAATGATATAAAAAATATTGAAACACATAGTCACACAAAAGACTTGCATTTATATAACACCTTTTACCACCTCAGGACGTCTCAAAGTGCTTCACAGCCAATGCAGTACTTTTGAAGTGTAGTCACTGTTGTAATGTAAGAAATGCAGCAACCAATTTGCGCACAGCAAGCTGCCACAAACAGTAATGTGATAATGACCAGATAATCTGTATCAGTGATGTTGGCCAGGACACTGGGGAGTCTTGATAAAGGGTTTTGACCCGAAACGTTGACTCTAATTTCTCTCCACGGATGTTGCCTGGCCTGCTGAGTTTTTCCAGCATTTTCTGTTGTTATTTCGGATTTCCAGCATCTGCAGTATTTTGCTATCGTACTGGGGAGAACTCACCTGCTCTTCTTCTAATAGTGCCATGGGATCTTTTAAGTCCCCTTCAGAAGACAGACGGGGCCTCGCTTTAACATCTCAACCGAAAGACGGCGCCTCTGATAGTGCAGCACTCCCTCAGTACATGCTCTGGAGTGTCAGCTTGGGATCATGTGTTCAAGTCTCTGGAGTGGGAATTGAATCAACAACCTTCTGCCTTAGAGGCGAACGTGCTGCCAACTGAGCCACAGCTGGCACTCACTATGTGACGTGATGATGTAAATGGCGCTCCACTTGGCTGGCTCTTCTCACTTGTCAAACAAGAAAAAGTTTGCCAGGCAGTTTTTTCCCCCCAAGAGATCATTGCCCCTTTAAAAAATTAGCTTACAATGCAGACTTTGCCAGACGAAAAAATACAAAGTGTAAATTTGCTGAAAACAATCTATCCTGTGGGCCTGAAGTAGATAAAATCAGGTTTCTCGTGCAGACACGGCGTACTTTTAAACTGTGAGCATAATAATTTAAACTAGGATCCCAACACATCTGCTGAGAGAGATCAAGACAGCTTGTAAAATATAAGTTAATACAACTCCACAAGTAAGCACACCCATCGAGACTGTGTGTCCCAGAAAATCCAACTTAGAGTCTGACAGTCACCTAAAACAGGAGGAAGAAAATACAAACTGGGATTTTACTGCAGGCCTCAACATATATATATATATAATATATACTGTATGTGTATATATATATATATAAAAAAGAAGGGCCTTTAAAGTATCAATTAGTGAAACCTCACCAGTGAATCTGGACACTGTATAACCTCAATAATTGACAGTGACTTCTGGCACAAACTTCAGTACTTCGGTGAACAAGGTTGCAGGAGAACATGAAATGTGCCGATAATGTGGCCATTTGTTGTTCCTCCACCCCACCCGCCCCACTGCATCATTACATGAATAACTCATTGTTAGGACATTGGAAGAAGCAAAAACAAGGCAAAAGTGAAACAACAACAACTTGTATTTATATAGCGCCTTTAACATAGAAACATAGAAGATAGGAGCTGGAGTAGGCCATTCGGCCCCTCAAGCCTGCTCCGCCATTCAATGAGATCATGGCTGATCATCCAAATTCAGTACCCTGTTCCCGCCTTCTCTCCATATCCCTTGATCCCTTTAGCCTTAAGAAATATATCCAACTCCTTCTTGAATATATTTAATGAATTGGCCTCTACTGCCTTCTTTGGCAGAGAATTCCACAGGTTCACCACTCTCTGGGTGAAGAAATTCCTCCTCATCTCTGTCCTAAATGTCTTACCCCTTATCCTTAGAATGTGACCCCTGGTTCTGGACTCCCCGACCATCGGGAACATCCTTCCAGCATCTAGTCTGTCTAGTCCTGTTAGAATTTTATAAGTTTCAATGAAATCCCCTCTCATTCTTCTAAACTCCAGCGAGTACAAGCCCAATCGACCCAATCTCTCCTCATATGTCATTCCTGCCATCCCAGGTATCAGCCTGGTGAATCTTCGCTGCACTCCTTCCATGGCAAGTACATCCTTCCTCAGATAAGGCGAACAAAACTGCACACAATACTCAAGATGTGGCCTCACCAAGGCCCTGTACAACTGCAGCAAGACATCCTTGTTCCTGTACTCAAACCCTCTCGCTACGAAGGCCAACATACCATTTGCCTTCTTAACTGCCTGCTGCACCTGCATGCTTACTTTCAGCGACTGATGCACAAGGACGCCCAGGTCTCGTTGCACTTCCCCTTCTCCCAATCTATTGCCATTTAGATAATAATCTGCCTTCCTGTTTTTGACACCAAAGTGGATAACCTCGCATTATATTGCATCTGCCATGCTTCTGCCCAATCACCCAACCTGTCCAAATCATACTGGAGTTTCTTGGCATCCTCCTCACAGCACACATGCCCATCCAGCTTTGTGTCATCTGCAAACTTGGAGATATTACATCTAGTTCCCTCGTCCAGATCATTAATATATATTGTGAATAGCTGGGGTACAAGGACTGATCCCTGCGGTACCCCACTAGTCACTGCCTGCCACTCGGAAAAAGAGCCGTTTATTCCAACTCTTTGCTTTCTGTCTGCCAACCAGTTCTCTATCCAAGTCAATACCTTGCCCCCAATCCCATGTGCCTTAATTTTACACGCTAATCTCTTATGCGGGACCTTATCGAAAGCCTTTTGAAAATCCAAATACACCACATCCACTGGTTCTCCCTTATCTATTTTACCAGTTACATCCTCAAAAAATTCCAGTAGATTAGTCAAGCACGATTTACCTTTTGTAAATCCATGTTGACTTTGTCTGATCCGGTCACTTTTTTCCAAGTGCTCTGCTATTACATCCTTTATAATGGACTCTCGCATTTTCCCCACTACCGATGTCAGGCTTACTGGTCTGTAATTCCCCGTTTTCTCTCTACCACCCTTTCTGAACAATGGGGTAACATTAGCTACCCGCCAATCCATGGGTACTGTTCCAGAGTCTATCGAATTTTGGAAGATGACCAGCAATGCATCTACTATTTCTAGGGCCACTTCCTTAAGTAGCCTAGGATGTAGATTATCAGGCCCTGGGGATTTATCGGCCCTCAATCCCATCAATTTCCCTAACACCATTTCCCTACAAATACTGATTTCTATCAGTTCCCCCCTCTCATTAGACCCTATGTTCCCCGACATCTTTGGGAGGTTATTTGTGTCCTCCTTTGTGAAGACAGAACCAAATTATGTATTTAATTGGTCTTCCATTTCTTTGTTCCCCATTATAAATTCCCCTGATTCTGACTGCAAGGGACCTACGCTTGACTTCACCAATCTTTTTCTCTTCACATATCTATAAAAGCTTTTACAGTCAGTTTGTATGTTCCCTGCAAGCTTACTCTCACTCTATTTCCCCCCTCTTAATTAATCCCTTTGTCCTCCTTTGTTGGATCCTAAACTGCTCCCAATCCTCAGGTTTACTGCTTTTTCTGGCCAATTTATATGTCCTCTCCTTGGATCTTATGCTATCCTTAATTTCCCTTGTTAGCCACGGTTGAGTCATCTTTTTTGTTTTATTTTTATGCCAAACTGGGATGAACAAATTCTGTAGTTCATCCATGCGATCTTTGAATGTTTGCCATTGCCCATCCACCGTCAACCCTTTGAGTGACATTCCCCAATCAATCCTACCCAACTCGCACCTCATACCATCGTAGTCTCCTTTATTTAAATTCAGGACTGTAGTCTCTGAGTCAACTATTTCACTCTCCATCTTAATGAAGAATTCGATCATATTATGATTGCTCCAACCCAAGGGGCCTCGCACAACAAGATTGCTAATTAATCCTTTCTCATTACATAATAACCAGTCTAAGATGGCCTGATCTCTAGTTGGTTCCTCGACATATTGGTCTAGGAAACCATTCCGTATACACTCCAGGAATTCCTCCTCCACAGTATTGTTACTAATTTGGTTAGCCCAATCTATATGTAGATTAAAGTCACCCATGATAACTGCTGTGCCCTTATTGCACGCTTCTCTAATTTCCCGTTTAATGCCATCCCCGACCTCCACATTACTGTTTGGAGGTCTATATACCACTCCCACTAACGTTTTCTGCCCCTTGGTATTTCTCAGTTCTACCCATACAGATTCCACATCATCAGAGCTAATATCATTCCTTTCAATTGTGTTAGTCCCCTCTTTAACGGTGGCATAGTGGTTAGCACTGTTGTCTCACAGCGCCAGGGACCCAGGTTCAAATCCGGCCTCGGGTGACTGTCTGTGTGGAGTTTGCACATTCTCCCCGTGTTTGCGTGGGTTTTCTCCGGGTGCTCCGGTTTCCTCCCACAGTCCAAAGATGTGCGGGTTAGGTTGCTTGGCCATGATAAAAATTGGCCCTTAGTGTTAGGGGGGATTAAATACGTGGGGTTACGGGGTTACGGGGATAGGGCTTGGGTGGGATGGCTGTCGGTGTAGGGACCAGGTGCTAGGGTTTGGATGATCAGCCATGATCTCGTTGAATGGCGGAGCAGGCTCGAAGGGCCGAATGGCCTACTCCTGCTTCTATGTTTCTATGTTTCAATGCTACCCCACCTCCTTTTCCTTTCTGCCTATCTTTCCTGAATATTGAATACCCCTGGATGTTGAGTTCCCAGCCTTGGCCACCCTGGAGCCATGTTTCCGTAATCCCAATCATATCATATTTGCTTGCCTCTATTTGTGCAGCTAATTCATCCACCTTATTATGAATTCTCCTCGTATTAAGACACAAAGCCTTCAGGCTTGTTTTTTTAATGCTCTTAGATCTTTTAGAATTATTATTTACTGTGGCCATGTTTGATTTAAACCCTTGATTTCTCTGCCTGTCACTTTTGTTTCTCTCCTTCCTGTCTTTTGCTTTTATCCTTGTTTCCCTTTCCTCTGTTTGCCCACTCAGGTTCCCAACCCCCTACCATTTTAGCTTAAACCCTCCCCCAGAGCACTAGCAAACACTCCCCCTAGGACATCGGTCCCGGCCCTGCCCAGGTGCAAACCGTCCAGTTTGAACTGGTTCCACCTCCCCCAGAACTGGTTCCAATGTCACAGGAATTTGAATCCCTCCCCCTGGCACCATTCCTCTAGCCACGTATTCATCTGAAATATCCTTCTATTTCTACTCTGACTAGCACGTGACACTGGTAGCAATCCTGAGATTACTACCTTTGAGGTCCTATTTTTTAATTTACCTCCTAACTCCCTATATTCAGCTTTTAGGACTTCATCCCGGTTTTTACCTATATCGTTGGTACCTATATGCACCACGACAACTGGCTGTTCACCCTCCCCCTCCAGAATGCCTTGCAGCCGCTCCAAGACATCCTTGACCCTTGCACCAGGGAGGCAACACACCATTCGGGAGTCTCGTTTACGGCCGCAGAAATGCCTATCTATTCCCCTTACAATAGAATCCCCTATTACTATAGCTCTCCCCCTCTTTTTCCTCCCGTCCTGTGCAGCAGAGCCACCCCTGGTGCCAGAAAGCGGTATATCTGTTTGAGAGGGGGATGGCCACAGCGGACCCCTGCACTACCTGCCTGCGCCTACTACTCTGCCTGTTGGTCACCCGTTCCCTTTCTGCCTGTGCCACCTTTATCTGCGGTGTGACCAACTGATTAAACGTGCTTTTCACAACGTCCTCAGCATCGTGAATGGTCCAGTATGTATCCAATCGCTGCTCCAGCACTGCAATGCAGTCTGCCAGTAGCTGTAGCTGGACACACTTCCTGCACACGTAGTTGTCAGGGACACAGGAAGTGTCCCTGAGTTCCCACATAGCGCAGGAGGAGCATACCACGGGGCCGGGCTGTCCTGCCATGATTTACCCTTTAATTAATTGAAATTAAATTAAATCAAATCAATCCCACCAATTACACTACAGATAAATGATATATTTTAGGGCCCTGGTTTACCAACAGTCCCCGCTACACCACAGAGACCCTAGAAACTATAAACCACAGAGTTAGAGTTTAAAAAGAAAGAAATACTCACCAACCAATCACTTACCTGCTTTCTGGTGACGTCACACTTCGATTACTTTTTACTTCTCTCCCTCTCTGAGATTGGTAAGCCTACCTGCTCTCAGCCGCCTTTTATAGCCTCGCCGCTCGCGTTTCCCGCCACCGCTCGTGCCGCACTGAGGCCTACCTGGTCTCTGGGGGCCTTTTAAAGCCTCGCCGCTCGCGTTTCCCGCTGCCGCTCGTGCCGCACTGAGGCCTACCTGGTCTCTGGGGGCCTTTTAAAGCCTCGCCGCTCGCGTTTCCCCCCGCCGCCGCTGCCGCTGACGCTATGAGGCCTACCTGGTCTCTGGGGGCCTTTTAAAGCCTCGCCGCTCGCGTTTCCCGCCGCCGCCGCTGACGTAGTAAAACGTCTCAAGGTGCTTCACAGGAGTGTTATCAAACAAAAATTTGACACCAAGCCACATAAAAAATTAGGGCAGATGAACAAAAGCTTGGTCAAAGAGGTAAGTTTTAAGGAGCGTCTTAAAGGAGGAAAGAGAGGTAGCGAGGCAGCGAGGTTTAGGGAGGGAATTCCAGAGCTTAGGGCCTAGGCAGCTGAAGGCACGGCCACCAATGGTTGAGCGATTATAGTCAGGGATGCTCAAGAGGGCAGAATTAGAGGAGTTCAGATATCTTGGTGGGTTGTGGGGCTGGAGGAGATTACAGAGATAGGGAGAGGTGAGGCCATGGAGGGATTTGAAAACAAGGATGAGAATTTTAAAATCAAGGCATTGCTTAACCGGGAGCCAGTGTAGGTCAGTGAGCACAGGGGCGATGGGCGAACGGGACTTGGTGCGAGTTAGGACACAGGCAGCTGAGTTTTGGATGACCTCAAGTTTACGTAGAGTAGAACATGGGAGGCCGGCCATGAGTGCGTTGGAATAGTCAAGACTTGAGGTAGCAAAGGCATGGAAAAAAGTACTGTAACTGTACTGTGCGATTTAGAAAGTTAATGCGAATTGCATATGGCCTTCCTAAGGGGCTCTACTCCTCCTGTCAATGGAGAACTTGCACCATTACCTCCCTCCCAAATATCCCAAATGGTTGAGGCCCTAACAACATCGGAATGCAGAAAGTAGTGGTGGCTGGTGACCTTTTTGACAGGTGGGGCACAGCTGTACGTGCCTAACAAAACCAGCGTGTTACCAGGGCAACCGGCTCTTCGCACATACGCAATGTGTTTTATTTTCTTGTCCGTGGTGATCTTTCATTATAATAAAGCAAGGTCAAAGAAAAGAGTACGAAGGGAACCGGTGAACAAATGGGAAGAGAGGGCGCCAATAATCATTGTGGCGAAGTCAACTCGTGCATCCTGATGCGTAAATCTCCCTCCCTCCCTCTAATTTCACAGCCCAGGCCTTCCTCTCCCTCCCTCCCTCTAATTTCACAGCCCAGGCCTCCCTCTCCCTCCAGCCCTCTAATTCTGGTTCTGACTCAGCATGGCCCCCTCCACTCGCCTCCATCTTGCTCACCCGAGGCCCGATCTGCTGCCAAGAAGGACACCGCCCCCCACCCCACCCCCACCTCCAAACCCCCCCCGCCACACACACACACACACACACACACACACACACTTCCATGCGCACACACCACACCCAAGTGTAATATTTTAGGGAGGAGTTGGGAGATGCACTAACCACCCGTCACCCTCATGGAATGGTTGGTGCCACAGGTGGGAGATTACAGACTAGTAGATGCTGAAATGGTATATTAACTGTGGCAATTATTTAGCCATCAAATGGTGGCTAAATTCAACTCAGTTTACCTTGTGTTCCACCACCTCATTTATACAAGTAAACAGATAGGTTAATACCAATGGTCCCGGGGCCAGCTCTTTCAATGTGCAGAACTGTTAATGGGCCGTGCAGCCCCTTAAAGGGGCCGCGCATGCAAAAAAAATAGGGGGAACATTGGTTAATACTCAATCCATTTGCTTTACAATTGTGCTGTAAATAACACTGAGGTCACAGGAACATAGCTAGACAAAAAAAGACCAAGGTTCATCTAGTTTGCCTTCTATCATCCTGGTAGTTGCATGATACAATGTTAAGAAAGAATTGCATTTATATAGCGTCTTTCTTGACCACCGGACATCCCAAAGCGCTTTACAGACAATGAAGTACCCTTTGAAGTGTAGTCACTTGTTGTAATGGAGTTGTTGACTAATCATAGGAATCAGTCTCTATCAATCAGTCTACAACAGACCCAGACATGACGCAAGGAAAACCCCAGTGGTGGAGAGCTTTGGGAACCGTGGCCTAGAAATTCAGTATAGCCACTTTTGGGGCGGTAAAGTCGGGCGGCCGCTAAAGTTTGCGCCCGGCGCAAAGTGGAGGCCACTTCGCCGATATTCAGTAGCTTTGGCCAAGGAGTTTGCTCGAGCGCTAAAACTGGCGATGCACGGCTATCTTTAGGCGCTAAGCCGGCGGTGCAGAGTGATACCGCCGAGGCCGGGCGCAGTGCAGGTGCGGTCATTTCTTGATTGACAGCAGACACCCTGGCGCCGGCCAGCTCTTAAAGGGGGAAGGGTCGAGTTCGTCTGCTGCCACGCCCTGGATACTGCAGCCCTCCAGCTAGGCCTAAACACTGCTGCTGGAGAGAAATAGCGCCAGGAAGGATGCAGAGGGCCCGTGAGCGAGCACAGCGCTTCTCTGCCCATGATTTAAAGGTGCTGGTTAGGGCTTTGGAGAGGAGACGCCATATCTTGTTCCCGGACAGTGGCAAGAAGCCTGCCACCAGGGTGTACAGGAGAGCCTGGAGGGATATCGCCCAGAGGGTCACAGCCACCTGCGATGTCCCCAGGACTGGTGTCCAATGCCGGAAAAAGTTTAACGACCTCACTCGGATTGTCAGGGTGAGTACCCTTTCCAGTGTCCTCCTCATTCTTGCATGTGCACCTCACATTATGGGCAAAGGGACCTCAAAGCCCTAATGGCCAGCCCTCATCCAGCAGCTATGGCACTGGCATGAACATCAATTGCACTTTCTGCACTTTACACACTGGCCAAGCTATTCGACCATGGGAGGCAGTGCATACAGCAACAGGGCACCACACTGGCCAAGCTATTCGACCATGGGAGGCAGTGCATACAGCAACAGGGCACCACACTGGCCAAGCTATTCGACCATGGGAAGCAGTGCATACAGCAACAGGGCACCACACTGGCCAAGCTATTCGACCATGGGAGGCAGTGCACACAACAACAGGGCACCACACTGTACTTAGAGGCCGTCCTTTCTCTTGCAGGCCAAGCTGGCCCAGAATCTGAGGAGCCGGACTGACACCGGGGGAGGCCGTCCCCAGTTCCAGCAGCTCAGTGACCTGGAGGAGTGCGTGGGTCGACTCATGGGTGGCCGGCTGATTGGCCCCGTTGCATGTGGAGATGCTGACCCTGTGCTGGGCCCCAATGGTAAGGACATCACCTTTTGGACCTCTCTCGTTCCCCTTGCGCTTCAGATCTACATCCTTTGCCACTGTCCGACCAATGCGCTGAATGCCACCACTCATGCCTCCCTCGCTGACGCCCTGTCCTCACTCTAAAGCTACTCTTGTGCCTTCCTGCTTTCAGCTGGTGAGGAGGAGGTCCCTGAAGCTGCCAGTGACAGTCCCTCGGAAGAGGAGGACGAGGAGGAGCAAGAGGAAGGCGGCCCATCGGGGGAACCCTCATCCACGCCAGGGGATGGCAATGGAGGGGACACGTCTTCCCTGGAGGAGAGCCAGGGGGAAGTGTCGGAGGGGGGTGTAGCTCCTGTGCCCAGTGGCGTCCAGCAACGCAGGAAGGGTCAGCCAGCTCGGCGGCCTTCTCCCCAGAGGGGGGAAGTGTTGCAGGGGAGTGTAGTTGCTGGGCCCAGTGGCGTCCAGCCACGCGGGAAGGGTCGGGCAGCTCGGCGGCCTTCTCCCCAGAGGGAGAGTCCGGCCTCCAGTCCGGAGACGGTCCTCGCCCAGGAGGTGCGCCTCCTCGATCAAATGTCCGCAGACTCGGATCGCCGGCACACCGAGTTCATGGGGGTTGTGGCACGGTTGCCTGAGGCCATCGAGTCCCTGGCTCATAGTGTGTCCGATTTCGGGGCCTCACAGGCCAGGGGTTTCGAGCAACTCGGGGCAGCACAGGCCAGGGGTTTCGAGCAATTCGGGGCAGCACAGGACGCGAGTCGGGCCGAATTCAGGGCAGCACAGGACGCGAGTCGGGACGACTTCAGGGCAGCACAGGCAGCGAGTGGCCAGTTGATCAGTGGTGCCGTGCAGTCACTGGCTGGTCTGATGCGGGCACAGACCAGGGCAGTACGGGCACTCACTGCTGCCACACTCGCTGTGTCAGCCAGGCATCGCCAGGGCACCCGCCGCGCTGCAGCAGCACAGCGGTCTGGCCTTCAGCAGATTGCTGCGCATGCTGCAGTGCCAGCCCGGCCGAGTGCCAGTGTCTCAGGCGAGCAGCGAGCGCCTGGCATCAGCCAGCTTACCCCCATTGCTGCAGCCGCCACTGCCACTCCCCCAGTGAAGCTGCCACGAGCTGCTGGAGAGACTGATGCTGCCCAGCCACAGCTGCAGCAGTCAGCAGCTGGCCCCTCGAGGGCCAGAGCTCGTCTAGGCCGACCCCCAAGGGCATCTGCCGTCACGCCATGTGCCCCTCAGGAGCCTTCCCCCAGCCTTGCAGCACCCACAGGGCCCAGGTTGAGGTGGAGCAGCAGGTCGGCCAGGGGCCGGAAAAGGCTGGACAAGGACTCGCCCTCTCGGCACACAAAGTAGAGGGTGTTGCCAAATGTTTTTTTATATGGGGGTGGTTGTGTTGTCTATGGGGGTGGTTGTTTTGGTAAGGCCGAGGATGAAGGCCATTTGGATGGAAAAGTTTTGTTATTCCTCCCCAGGTTGTGGGAGTGAGTCATGTGTTTGACTGTTTTTTGGGGGTGTTGTCTGTTTTTGGGTTTCATGTGGGAAGGGCCCTGAGTTTGTTCAATAAAGCTTTTTCTTTATTCAGCTTGTCCATGTTTGATGTTTGAAGTGGTTGTTGCGTTAACCGGCTGAGGGCTTGCGGAGCGGCTGCATTCATGTCCCTTCATTGCCACAAGCCATTCCCTGACAGGGGGCCTAGAAGTGTCGTTCAATAAGCCGCCGACAGACGGCCCTTGGACCTTGTGGCTCCCTCCTGGGCTGGTACTCCTCCTCCTCCTCCTCCTCATGGTCCTCCTGCTCCTCCTCCTGAGGTGGTGGTCCAACGTGAGGTGGCAGTGCCTGAGTCCTGCGGATAGCCAGGTTGTGCAGCATGCAGCAAACGACGACGAACTGGGAGACTCTATCCGGCGAATACTGCAGAGATCCGCCGGAGCGATCCAGGCAGCGGAACCGTTGCTTGAGGACGCCAATCGTTTGCTCTATGATGTTCCTTGTGGCTTGATGGCTTTCGTTGTATGCCTCCTCAGCAGGGGTCCTGGGCGCGCGGAGCGGGGTCATGAGCCATGTACACAAAGGATAGCCTTTGTCCCCGATAAGCCATCCTCTTGGGGGAGGCTGTGCCTGGAACATGTCAGCCACAGTAGTCTGGCGCAGGATAAATGCATCATGGCTGCTGCCTGGAAAGCGGGCATTGACAGCTAGGATGCGCTGCCTGTTGTCACACACCAGCTGTACATTGAGGGAATGGTAGCCCTTCCGGTTGCGGTAATCCTCGGCATTGTCGATAGGTGCCCACAAAGCCACATGCGTGCAGTCAATGGCGCCCTGCACCATGGGGAAGTCCGCGATCCTCGCAAATCCGACTGCACGCTGCTCCTGCCTCTCCAGGGTCATGGGGAAGGAGATGAATTGGTGTCTCCTTGTGAAAAGGGCATCGGTGACCTGCCGGATGCAGCGATGCACGGCGAACTGGGATATGTTAGCTATGTCCCCAGCAGCGGCTTGGGAGGAGCCGCTTGCATAAAAGTTCAGAGCCACCGTGACCTTCACTTCCATCGACAGAGACGTCCTGCACATCAGCTGTGGACGCAGATCTCTGTGAAGCAGCTGGCAGATCTCTGCAACCACCTCCCTTCTGAAGCGCAGCCTCTTAACACACTGCGCGGCAGTCATGGTGAGATAGGACACCTGCTGGCGGTATTCCCTGAGTGGGTAAGGCCTACGTTGCCGACGCCTGATGCCCCCTCTGCGTCTAGGCATGGCTGCCCCTCTCACACAGCGTCTGCGAGCCCTTCGCACATAATGCTGGAACTGAGGGTTGGCACCCCATGCAGCCCCCATAATATACTGGCAAACAATGAAATCACAATGAGGCAAATTGCCAAGCTCTGGCCAGAAGCCAAAAATACCTCTCCTATGTTGGGCCAAATCAGTAAGGTCTCTTCCTTGGTCTCTGTCCAGAAATCCGTTGCACAAAAGTCATTGCAGCAAAATGGCTGGCCTTTATAGTTCAGTGTAAGTGCCCTTTAATTAGCGCTCCCCGAGGCCCGCAGGGCCTCTGCTGCGTTCCACTTCACAGTTCTTAGCACCGCCACGCCCACATTGGGCGGGCGTGACTGAAGTTCCGGTTTGGGGCGCACAAAGGGCGTTGCACGACAAAATGACGTCATAAGCTGCACGCGCAGCTGAGCGCGCGCAAACACTTTGCGCCGGCGCTAAATGTCTACTGAAGTTGGGCGTAGGCGCAGATCGCGCTGCGCCCGGCCGCTAAGTGCCTAGCGCTCAAAGTCTACTCCTCTTAAGGCGCTAACGGCTGGCGCACGCAACTGGATTTCTAGGCCCATAGGTCCAAAGTCACCTTTTTCCTCCTAAGCATGTCATGTCACAAATTACTTGTATACTGTATCCCACAATGTTATTTTCTGAAAGAAATCCATCTAATTTGCATTTTAATGAATCAATACTAACTGCTTCCACTGTCTCCCGAGGGAGTCTGTTCCAAAGATTGACCAGTCGCTCACTGAAGTATTGTTTCCACAACTTTGCCCCCTTCAAGCGCAGGCCATGTCCCCAGTTCTACTGTGCTGAACAAGGTGAAATAGCTTGTCATGGTCTACATTATCTAACTGCTTTAGTGTCCTAAAAATAGCAATCATATCACATCTCATCCTTCTCTTTCCCAGTGAGAACATGCCCAATACATAATCGCTCATAATAATCCAATTCCTCCATCCCCTCAATCAAATGGCTGACCTCTTCTGTGTCCTTTCAATAGCAGCAATATACTTTTAGTTTTTTTCTTATTCATTCACGGGATGTGGGCGTCACTGGCAAGACCAGCATTTATTGCCCGTCCCTAATTGCCCTTGAGAAGGTGGTGGTGAGCCACCTCCTTGAACTGCTGCAGTCCGTATAGTGAAGGTACTCCCACACAGTGTTAGGATGGGAGTTCCAGGATTTTGACCCAGCGATGATGAAGGTCACGGTGATATATCTCCAAGTCAGGATGGTGTGTGACTTGGAGGCGTATTGTGGCGACCAGAGCCATACACCATATTTCAAGGGCAGTTGCACCAATGATTTCGGCTCAACATTGACCTTTTAATTCTTCCCAACATCCGATTTGCTTTACTCACTGCCACCGGCCATTTTTGTGATAGCTTCAATTTACTTTCAATCAAGGCACTCAGATCTCTTTCAGATTTCAAAGTTTGCTCCTAAATTTGTAATATGAAAGGAGAAAATAAACTAAAAGTTCTATACATAGCTCTATACATAGCTGAGAAGGTGACATTAGGAGATTTTTCAATCTTTCATCCTTCAGGTTTTGTAGCAAACCCAAGCTTTCCATTCCAGCAGGTATCATGTCTGGAACGACAAATTGCAGCAAGTGCCCTGTTCCTAACTTGCCACTTTCCAAATAAAATCTGTTATTAAATCTCTTCTCTGCCCTCTCTAATTTCGCCATTCGTCCCCCTCTTTTGACCTCAAGAAGCATAAACTGCTCTTTCATATCCTGCTACAGGAAACTTTGGTTTATCCGGAGGTTGTATGTCCGGAAACCTTGATCTAACGGCAGAAATCAGCAGCCGTTTTGGTTAGGTTTTTTTTCTTCTCCTAGCATTTTTTTTAACAGTCAGGCTCTGGAAAGCGTCTCTGCAGCTTAGCAACAGCTTCAGAGACGCTTCCAAGGTACGGGCCGAGTGTTTACAAGCTGTTGCTAAGCAACAGTGTTTGTTGTCAGATACGGAGATGAAAACCTCCGTATCCTTCAACATTAGCGCTGGTCTATCCAGAAGTTTTGATAGATCGGCAGCAGCTTGGTCCCGTCGGTGCCGGATATCGCGAAGTTTCCTGTACTGGTCCTGACAGGGAGATTGTGATTGTGAGCAGAGTGGACCAAATCCGGGGTACATTTTCACCATCGGTGTCCCGAGCTCAGGGTTTCATGTGCTGGGAGCTTGTTTCAGGAACTTGGGCATGCACATCACAATTCTCGGAATATGCTGATAGATTTAGATGAAGAGAGGTGGCTCGTGTGGAGCATAAACACCGGTGTGGACCAGTTGGGTCAAATGCTGTACATTCTATTAAATTCGATGGACAGAACATCTCGAGGAAGGAGACCCGAATTTCCAATGTACATGTGCAGTGTGTAAAGGTCTTTACTGGAAGCAATGAAGACAACAAGTTACTCCAAGGATATTAAACTGAGCTGCAGACTTAAACCTGGAAGAGAACGGATATGGCTTTGGCTAGTTAGTAGAATTCTCTTTTCTCTGAACATCAATAGTAACTTTCAAAAGGGAATTGGATATATACTTGAGAAGGGAAACATTTGAAGGGCTATGGGGAACGAGTAGGGGAGTGGGACTAATTGGGTAGCTCTTTCAAACTTTTATCACATCCTCAAGCACCCCATAGTACTTCACATCCAATGAATCCACTTTCTGAATGTCCTCTCTGTTATTATGTAGGTCAACACAGCAAGATCCCACAAAGAGCAAATGAGATGATGTCCTCAAGATCTGCAGGACATACAGCACAGAAGGAGGCCATCATGCCTGTGCCAGCTCTTTGAAAGAGCTCTCCAATTCCTCTGCTTTTTCCCCATAGCCCTTCAAAGTGGTTTTAATTTTGCTGGGTTAAGAAGAAAAAAAGAAGTGCACTTAAATAGCGCCTTTCATGACCTCAGGATGTCCTATAAAAGGAGTGGGGTAGCATTGCTAGTTAAAGAGGAGATTAACACAATAGTAAGGAAGGATATTAGCTCTGATGATGTGGAATCTGTATGGGTAGAGCTGAGAAATACCAAGGGGCAGAAAACGTTAGTGGGAGTTGTATACAGACCCCCAAACAGTAATGCTGAGGTTGGGGATGGCACTAAATGGGAAATTAGAGACGTGTGCAATAAGGGCACAGCAGTTATCATGGGTGACTTTAATCTACATATAGATTGGGCTAACCAAATTAGTAACAATACTGTGGAGGAGGAATTCCTGGAGTGTATACGGGATGGTTTCCTGGACCAATATGTCGAGGAACCAACTAGAGATCAGGCCATCTTAGACTGGTTATTATGTAATGAGAAAGGATTAATTAGCAATCTTGTTGTGTGAGGCCCCTTGGGCGGAGCGATCATAATATGATAGAATTCTTCATTAAGGAGAGTGAAGTATTTCACTCAGAGACTAGGGTCCTGAATTTAAATAAAGGAAACTACGATGGTATGAGGCGCAAGTTGGCTAGGATGGATTGGGGAATGTTACTTAAAGGTTGACGGTGGATAGGCAATGGCAAACATTTAAAGATCGCATGGATGAACTACAGAATTTGTTCATCCCTGTTTGGCATAAAAATAAAACAAAGAAGGTGACTCAACCGTGGCTAACAGGGGAAATTAGGGAATAGCATAAGATCCAAGGAGAGGACATATAAATTGGCCAGAAAAAGCAGCAAATCTGAGGATTGGGAGCAGTTTAGGAATCAGCAAAGGAGGACAAAGGGATTAATCAAGAGGGGGAAAATAGAGTATGAGAGTAAGCTTGCGGGGAACATAAAAACTGACTGTAAAAGCTTCTATAGATATGTGGAGAAAAAGATTGGTGAAGTCAAGAGTAGGTCCCTTGCAGTCAGAATCAGGGGAATATATAATGGGGAACAAAGAAATGGCAGACCAATTAAATACATGCTTTGGTTCTGTCTTCACAAAGGAGGACACTAATAACCTTCCAGAGATGTCGGGGAACATAGGGTCTAATGTAAGGGAGGAATTGAATGAAATCAGTATTTGCAGGGAAATGGTGTTAGCGAAATTGACGGGATTGAAGGCCGATAAATCCCCAGGGCCTGATAATCTACATCCTAGGGTACTTAAGGAAGCAGCCCTAGAAATAGGAGATGCATTGCTGGTCATCTTCCAAAATTCTATAGACTCTGGAACAGTTACCATGGATTGGAGGGTAGCTAATGTAACCCCACTATTCAAAAAAGGTGGTAGAGAGAAAACGGGGAATTATAGACCGGTAAGCCTGACATCGGTAGTGGGGAAAATGCTTGAGTCCATTATAAAAGATGTAATAGCAGAGCCCTTGGAAAACAGTGACAGGATCGGGCAAAGTCAACATGGATTTACAAAAGGTAAATCGTGCTTGACTAATCTACTGGAATTTTTGAGGATGTAATTGGCAGAATAGATAAGGGAGAACCAGTGGATGTAGTGTATTTGGACTTTCAGAAGGCTTTCGATAAGGTCCCGCAAAAGAGATTAGCGTGTAAAGTTAAAGCACATGGGATTGGGGGTAAGGTACTGACTTGGATAGAGAACTGGTTGGCAGACAGGACGCAAAGAGTTGGAATAAACGGCTCTTTTTCCGAGTGGCAGGCAGTGACTAGTGGGGTACCGCAAGGATCGGTGCTAGGACGCCAGCTATTCACAATATATATTAATGATCTAGACGAGGGAACTAGATGTAATATCACCAAGTTTGCAGACAACACCAAGCTGGATGGGCGTGTGTGCTGTGAGGAGGATGCCGAGAATCTTCAGTATGATTTGGACAGGTTGGGTGATTGGGCAGATGCATGGCAGATGCAGTATAATGTGGATAAATGCGAGGTTATCTACTTTGGTGGCAAAAACAGGAAGGCAGATTATTATCTGAACGGCAATAGATTGGGAGAAGGGGAAGTGCAATGAGACCTGGGTGTCCTTGTGCACCAGTCGCTGAAGTTAAGCATGCAGGTGCAGCAGGCGGTTAAGAAGGCAAATGGTATGTTGGCCTTCATAGCGAGAAGATTCGAGTACAGGAGCAAGGATGTTTTGCTGCAGTTGTACAGGGCCTTGGTGAGACTACACCTTGAGTATTGTGTGCTGTTTTGGTCGCTGTATCTGAGGAAGGATGTTCTTGCCATGGAGGGAGTGCAGCGAAGATTCACCAGACTGATACCTGGGATGGCAGGAATGACGTATGAGGAGAGATTGGGTCGATTGGGCTTATATTCGCTGGAGTTTAGATGAGAGGGGATCTCATTGAAACTTATAAAATTCTAACAGGACTAGACAGACTAGATGCAGGAAGGATGTTCCCGATGGCCGGGGAGTCCAAAACCAGGGGTCACAGTCTAAAGATAAGGGGTAAGCCATTTAGGACAGAGATGAGGAGGAATTTCTTCACCCAGAGAGTGGTGAACCTGTGGAATTCTCTACCACAAAAGGCAGTGGAGGCCAATTCATTAAATATATTCAAGAAGGAGTTAGATATATTTCTTAAGGCTAAAGGGATCAAGGGATATGGGGAGAAGGCAGGGACAGGGTACTGAATTTGGATGATCAGCCATGATCTCATTGAATGGCGGAGTAGGCTCGAGGGGCCGAATGGCCTACTCCTGCTCCTATCTTCTATGTTTCTATGTTTCTATTTACAGTCAATGACTCACTTTTGAAATATAGTCACTGTTGTAATGCGGCAGCCAATTTGCATACTCCAAAGTTCCACAAACAGCAATGTGATAATGGCCAGATAATCTGATTTAGTGATGTTGGTTGAGGGATAAATATTGGCCAGGACACCGGGGAGAACTCCCTTTCTCTCTTAATCCAATCTTTCTTTCCCTCCATTTCTCCTTCTATACTTGACATTGAATTCACCCACTCCATTTTACACTTCCTTCTCAGTCCTCGTGCTGTTTATTTCACAATCCTTCAATCTGATTAGGTTAAGGAGATAAACAGTTGCTTGCCCTGTTTCCCTCACTGTTCCATTGTCAGCTCACACTTTCAACAACTTACCACGCATAAAATTTAAAAATCTAAACATGCGAGGACTTTTCCAACTACCGGCATACCAGGCACAGTAGGTTGTAATGGTGTACCAAGATGATTGTGAACATGGTGATGATACTTGGAGTGATATTCATGTAAATATTAGGTAAGTACGCTGTTAGATGCACTGCTACAACAAAATCTGGCAATTGTCTCAATCAATTAGTGAATCAAGCAACAGGAGACAAACTCGGAACGTTGAATGAATACATGGACCAAAAGAATAGCAGGCAACGTAGGAAGATAGGAACAGGAGAAGGCCATTCAGCCTCTCAAGCCTGTTGTGCCATTCAATTAGATCATGGTGAATCTGTATCTCAACTCCATTTCACCGCCTTTGCTCCCTAGCCCTTGATACCCTTAATTAATAAAAATCTGTCGATCACACTCTTGAAAATTTCAATTGACCCAACCTCCATAGCCCTTTGGGTGAGAGAATTCTGGACTTCCACTCTCCTTTGTGTTAAACAAAGTGATTCCTGATTTCACTCCTCAATATCCTAGCTCTAATTCCATTGACTTCAATCAAAAGGAAATCGGGCGATGTGGATAACAGGCGGCCGATCTGCTACTGCCCGTTTTATGCCTCCGAACCTTAAAGTTCTGTCCGTTATATAGTAAACAGCCGTACAAACCAAGGGTTAAAAATGTCTGACCTGGGGATCCCATGGTGACGAGAGTAATGAGTCCTGTTGCAGAAGACAAGAAACAGCTCTTGAAGATTGGCAGGGGTGAAATTAAGCACACAGGAAATGTATCAATTGATCAAGAAATGACCCTGAGCAGCTGAATTACCTAGCAGATGAAGCTAAGCTGTCTATCAGTCAGACACAAGTGTTTTGCTCAAAGTTCAATCCCTGACACTTTGCTTTTCCTGACCATTTTTTTAGCCGACATTGATTGAGTCAATGACAAGGGTAAGGAGCAAATACAAACAGTTAGCAATTCCTGTCAATCAATTCTTCGATATTGCTGAGAAATATTCAGGCAGCGGCAAATGTGAGCAATACAGTTTGGTGATTTTTGTTTAAAATGAGGATTATCAAACGCCATTCCATAGGATTATTTTCCCCATGCTTTGACACCAAGCACACTTAAGTCATTTGCAGTGTAGGTTTGTCTATTCCAGTGCAGGTATATCTAGACCATCGTGTTATCTGCCCAAGACAAGTAAAGGTCATCAGTCCCATCTGTGCTCACCCCATTTTCTGGCTAGACTCATCCCCATTTACCTGCCCGTCCACCCTTTCCCTCAACCTTCTGGGAGCGGCGGAAAAAAGTAACGAGACCTGTAGTCAATTCAGGAATCCTCTGTCAGAAATTCCTCCCCAACCCCTTAAAGCCAATCAGGCAAGCCTTAAGCAGTCTTTCAGGTTCTGATATTAGTTTGTAATGTCACATCAGTCCAGGTCCAGGTGTCAGCTGTGGCTCAATGCAAGCACTCTCACCTCACTTGGATCGGAAGGTTGTGGGTTCAAGCTCCACTTCAGAGACTTGAGCACAAAATCTCGGCAGGCACTTCAGTGCAGTGCTGAGGGAGTGCTGCACTGTCGGAGGTGCCACCTTTCGGAAAAGACGTTAAACCGAGGCCCCGTCTGCCCTCTCAGGTGGATGGATGTAAAAAGTCCCATTGCAGCATTTTGAAGAGCTGGGGAGTTCTCCCCAGTGTCCTGGGCCAATATGTATCCATCAACCATCAACACCACTAAAACAGATTACGTGGTCATTATCACATTGCTGTTTGTGGGAGCTTGCTGTGCACAAATTGGCTGCCGGGTTTCCTACATTACAACACTTCAAAAATGAGTTAATTGATTGTAAAGTGCTAAGGGACATCCTGAGCTCATGAAAGGCGCTGTAAAAATGCAAGTTATTTCTTTTCATTTTCCAGCATCAGTCTGTTACCAACAAGGCGCATTGAAAGACTGTAGGACTGTGCAGGAATCCCAGCTCCTGGCCAACCACCTATACTTTTAAGGTGGCAAATGTCTCCAGACTAATCTGTGCTTGACAGACTGAATTCTGCCGTTTACCCCTTGCATTTGATTCATGCAGAACTTCAGCTCGTTATTGCTTTTGCAATTGCTCTCTGGAAAAATACCTCAAAAGGAAAGCAATCTGCGGAGCTCGATGGAAGCACTAAGTAGCGTTTGTATTCTATAGCGCTTGCTGGGGGGACATGGTCTTCTCGGTCTGTAGTTCTGCTAGGATGTAAAGAGGCAATTGGAACAGAAAATTCTGCTCTGAAATCTCTTCCAAAATGTAATGAATTCCTAACAATGTCATTTGTATACAACTTTAAAAGGCTCAAAGTCAAATTCTAAAAGAAAAACACTCTGGGAAAAGGCATGTTGTTTATTATAATGCTTAGATATAGAAAGAAAAGAAAACACAGCCTACAAAATAAAAGCTAGATAGCTCTTGTGCAGACGTCTTCAAAACATACTAAGAAAAAGACTTACATTTATATAGCACCTTTCACTACCACTAGACATAACAAAGCACTTTACAGCCAATGAAATATTTTTTGAATTGTAGTCACTGTTTAAACGAAGGAAACACAGCAACCACTTTGCATACAGCAAACCCCCACAAACAGCAACAGTGATAATGATTAGATAGTCTGTTTTTAGTGACGTTGATTGGGGGATCAATACTGGCCAGGACACCAGGGATAACACCCCTGCTCATTTTCAAAATCGGGCCAAGTGATCTTTTACGTCTCACCTGAAAGACGGCACCTCTGACAGTGCAGCATTCCCTCAGCACTGCACTGGAGTGGAAGTGTCAGCCTAGACTTTTGTGCTCGAGTCTCTGGAGTGGGACTTGAACCCACAACATTCATGACTCAGAGGTGAGGGTGCTTCCCACTGAGCCATGGCTGACAAATATACTTTGGGGTAGATTTTCAACTTAGTCACCCGGGTGTACAGCTGTCCTGGCAAGAGCAGCCGCCCGTTATAGAAACTGCCTGCTTTTCATTCACATGCCCAGGTGGCAAGTTGAAAATCCACTCCTTTATGTCCTGCAGAAAAAGTCCTAAAGATGCATATCAAGTTCTGCAGACAACAGATAAAATACAGGTTAGAACAGAACCGCTGTAAATGGCGTTTACTTACATTTCATAATGAATAGATTTTATTAACTGTTTTTCAGCCATATCTATTTTTTAAAAATATGATTTTCCAGATGTTTTGGCGCACTTTCCCTTTCGGAAAAGGCATGTAATTTATTATAATAGCAAAATACTGCGGATGCTGGAAATCTGAAATAACAACAGAAAACGCTGGAAAAACTCAGCAGGCCAGGCAACATCCTTGGAGAGAGAAACAGAGTTAACGTTTCAGGTCTGAGACCCTTCATCAGAACTGGAAAAAGCTGGAGATGTAACAGATAACAGGAAGGAATTGAAGGAACATAGTATGTTCTCTGCACCTGCTTAATATCTGTTACATCTCCATCTTTTTCTAGTTCTGGTGAAGGGTCCCAGACCTGAAACCTGATGTAAACAGACTACTGAGCGCTTGGTTTGAAACAAGGCTTTAACCAACTGTTTCAAAACCATGAGATTCTAGTTACAGCACTAGTTCCTAGTTACAGAAACATGTTGAGCAAGCTGGGCCCACGCCCGAGTATTTATACTCCTTGGAGGCACCACCAGCTGGCCGCCCAGTGTTACTTCATGAGTCATGATAAGATTCATGACAAAACGTTAACTCTGTTTCTCTCTCCACGGATGCTGCCTGACCTGCTGAGTTTTTCCAGCGTTTTCACAGAATCACAGAATCACAGAAACCCCACAGTGCAGATAGAGGCCATTTCGGCCCATCGAGCCTGCACCGACACATATCCTACCCGATCCCCGTAACCCCTACACCAACACATATCCCACCCTATCCCCGTAACCCCACGTATTAAATCCCCCTAACACTAAGGGTCAATTAATCAGAGCCAATCAACCTAACCCGCACATCTTTGGACTGTGGGAGGAAACCGGAGCACCCGGAGGAAACCCACGCAAACACGGGGAGAATGTGCAAACTCCACACAGACAGTCACCCGAGGCCGGATTCGAACCCGGGTCCCTGGCGCTGTGAGGCAACAGTGCTAAAAGAAATGGCCTCTATCTGCACTGTGGGGTTTCTGTTGTTATTTTATGTAATTTATTATGCATGGTATGATGGCGGTTGTAAGCTCAAGTCTCACCATGGAATTATGATTTAATAAATCTGGTCATTTCTGGACTAGCACCAGGAAAAATAACAACAAAAGCTTATGAATGGTAGTAAAAACCCAACTAATGTCCTTCAAGGGAAGGGAACCTGCCTGATCTGGCCTACACATGACTCCAGTCCCACACTCCCTCTTTGAAGCAGCCTAGCAACCTCTCAGTTGTGAGCAATTCAAACGGATTCAAAAGTAAGGAGGGGAAGAAACAAAATCAAACAAGACTTAGGCAATCTCTCACCCCAGTCAACCCTGCAAAGTTCTCCTTATTAACATCTGGGACTGGTGACCATTTGGGAGAGCTATACCACAGCCTAGTCAAGCAACAGCCCAAAATAGACATACGGCACACCCATCTCACTGATATCTGTAAGTAAATACCTGTTTTCTTAAAAGCATTATTAAAACACTCTTTACAAGGAGCATTTTCATATTATGAGTATTATACAGTATTCTAATTTAGTTGGGGGGGGGGTGTCCGTGATTACTTATCCATTTGGAAAAGGGTTCTTCAACCAAAAAAGTTTGAGAGCCACTGTCATAAAGGACAAATAGCAATGGATTTAACCCATGGGGAATTCATTACTCAATGTAAATGTTGCAACAACGGCGGACTTCCGATTTACCTGCCGGCATTCCCAAATCAACCCCTTTTCCTGCCTGTGTTCCCAGCTGTGTCACATAAAAAAATAATCTCCGAGCTGTGCTCCACTCCCGATCTCTCCTCTCAAACTGTGCTGTGCGTTTACAGCACTCGGCTCTAAATTAAACAAGTTTAATTATACACTTGCCACTATTTCCCACTTCTGCCCAGGATCCAACCAGTAGATGTAGGCTTGTGAACAAATGTAAAGCTGGGCCAGGTAAAGTTGGACACCATGGGTAATTTAAGAATGGACTTGGCAAACACTTCACCCAAGTTCAAATGTAACCCATGCACCAAATAAAGCGCCAACGCACATCGCATAAGCCAGCAGTAAAACTGGGTCAATTAAATCCTTTCTTCTCTGGTTATATATAACTGATAGCTGACAGAAATTCCTTCCCATGTTGTGGAAAAAAAAAGACATAGAATGTACAGCACAGAAACAGGCCATTCGGCCCAATTGGTCTATGCCAGCGTTTATGCTCCACATGAGCCTCCTCCCACCCCTCTTCATCTCACCCCATCAACATAACCTTCTATTCCTTTCTCCCTCATGTGTTTATCTAGCTTCCCCTTAAATGCATCTATGATTACAGAATGCCTGATAAATAATAGCATCTTTGCACTGAGTAGCTATATGTAATGGGAGCACAATAAATAGGCCTTGGGGAAAAGACATGTTTAAGAGACCCCAGCTTTTACCATCAAGATAGTTTCCAGTTGCATATTGAATGGAATCAATCCCCGAGGTGTGGTTAGAAAGATAATGTATATTGAGGCATGTGTCCCACTAGTGACTATATTCTGAAAAAGGCAGCAAGCATGGCAATTGGTATTGCACAATTCTGGCAACTTCTGTAAACTTGCCATGATGCCAGGGAAAGATCCACGCAGGCCAGAAATGTGAAAGCTCCACAATGTACCTGGACAGCTAGGACGGAGACTCAGCCTGGCCGGGGCTGGGAAAAGTAACAGCCAGAGAGACAAGTCACTGGTGATGGCCAGTGAGACAAGCCGCTGGTGATGGCCAGAGAGACAAGCCGCTGGTGATGGCCAGAGAGACAAGCCGCTGGTGATGGCCAGAGAGACAAGCCGCTGGTGATGGCCAGAGAGACAAGAGGCTGGTGATGGCCAGAGAGACAAGAGGCTGGTGATGGCCAGAGAGACAAGCCGCTGGTGATGGCCAGAGAGACAAGAGGCTGGTGATGGCCAGAGAGACAAGAGGCTGGTGATAGCCAGAGAGACAAGAGGCTGGTGATGGCCAGAGAGACAAGTCGCTGGTGATGGCCAGAGAGACAAGAGGCTGGTGATAGCCAGAGAGACAAGAGGCTGGTGATGGCCAGAGAGACAAGCTGCTGGTGATGGCCAGAGAGACAAGCCACTGGTGATGGCCAGAGAGACAAGAGGCTGGTGATGGCCAGAGAGACAAGCCGCTGGTGATGACCAGAGAGACAAGAGGCTGGTGATGGCCAGAGAGACAAGCTGCTGGTGATGGCCAGTGAGACAAGCCACTGGTGATGGCCAGAGAGACAAGCTGCTGGTGATGGCCAGAGAGACAAGCCGCTGGTGATGGCCAGTGAGACAAGCCACTGGTGATGGCCAGAGAGACAAACCGCTGGTGATGGCCAGAGAGACAAGAGGCTGGTGATGACCAGAGAGACAAGCCACTGGTGATGGCCAGAGAGACAAGCCGCTGGTGATGGCCAGAGAGACAAGCCGCTGGTGATGGCCAGTGAGACAAGCCACTGGTGATGGCCAGAGAGACAAGAGGCTGGTGATGGCCAGAGAGACAAGCCGCTGGTGATGGCCAGAGAGACAAGCCGCTGGTGATGGCCAGAGAGACAAGCCGCTGGTGATGGCCAGAGAGACAAGCCGCTGGTGATGGCCAGAGAGACAAGCCGCTGGTGATGGCCAGAGAGACAAGCCGCTGGTGATGGCCAGAGAGACAAGAGGCTGGTGATCGCCAGAGAGACAAGCCGCTGGTGATGGCCAGAGAGACAAGCCGCTGGTGATGGCCAGAGAGACAAGCCGCTGGTGATGGCCAGAGAGACAAGCCGCTGGTGATGCCAGTGGGACAAGCCGCTGGTGATGCCAGTGGGACAAGCCGCTGGTGATGCCAGTGGGACAAGCTGCTGGTGATGCCAGTGGGACAAGCTGCTGGTGATGCCAGTGGGACAAGCCGCTGGTGATGCCAGTGGGACAAGCTGCTGGTGATGCCAGTGGGACAAGCCGCTGGTGATGGCCAGAGAGACAAGCTGCTGGTGATGACCAGAGAGACAAGCTGCTGGTGATGCCAGTGGGACAAGCTGCTGGTGATGGCCAGAGAGACAAGCCGCTGGTGATGACCAGAGAGACAAGCTGCTGGTGATGCCAGTGGGACAAGCTGCTGGTGATGCCAGTGAGACAAGCCGCTGGTGATGGCCAGAGAGACAAGCTGCTGGTGATGCCAGAGAGACAAGAGGCTGGTGATGACCAGAGAGACAAGCCGCTGGTGATGCCAGCTCCAGCTTTGTTGCCGTCAGTGGCCAGGATAAATGCCACCTCCTGAGAAAGTTCTCCACGCTGCTTTATTTACCCAATGTTGCTCATACCAGAGTCTAGGCTGCTGCCGGTGACAACGCAGTAAAGCAAAATGCAGAATTAATGTCAGGTGAATCAGATCAAGAGCAACATTATTAGTTACTGGGATAACTAACAGAAAAATGTTGCCCAACAAAAACGTATGCACCGTACAATTCGAAAAGTCATTGCACTCGTGATTCAGAAAGCATCAACTTGAACCAAGCAATCAGATAATCTCTTTGGAAATGGAAGAGGTGCCCACACTTACCCTCATTCTCGTCACACAAGCTGCAGGTTCATACTGATACTAATTACGCATGAAGGACAACCTAGACCAATCTCACAGGAGTAGCATTCTGCAATCATTAATGCTAAATATGCTCAAAATGTAAAATTGCTTTAAAACTACATATACTGTATCCACGTCAAAGATGGGCGTTATAATTGGCGTTATCTTTGCTCAAATGCACTCCGTGTTATTTTCTGTTTTTTAAATGAATTACTACGTTAAAGGTGCTATATAAATGCAAGTTGTCGTTGAATGTCAGAACATGCATATATGTATTTCAGCTACACATATATCAAGTAGTTTTCCCTTTCATGGTGGAAACACTTGGTGCAAAATAATTGCAACATTTAATGTAGTAGAAGTTTATCATCCTACCTCCAGCATACATAACAGCCAGCGTCATTGAAGAGATCCATGCAATCTGGCTGTATGAGGTGTCAAAGACCCCCTGAATCTCCTTAAAGAACACAGTTATGGCCTTGGGAAAAGCATAAGAAAATCCAATCGAGACGAAAGCTCCAACGACCACAGCCCATCCCCAACCACCGTCTGGGGGAACATATTCCGGGGGTGGTTTTGGTGGTGGCATCTTAGACTTCTTCTTGTTCTTGGTCAACTGGAAGAAGTGAAAAAAAAAGTTTTTTTTAACATTGTAATTAAAGAAAATGTTAAACTAAATCCTGATTAGCATGTCTATAAGTCAAACCTGTGTGCACTTCTAGAAGTTCAAGAAGCTTCCTTGAATTAGCCTTTTCCGGGGTAGTTTTTTTGTTAAGTGTTATTAACTGTATACTTGATCTGATGCTGTTTAAATGCAGGGAGTATAATAACAACATGAAAAGCAGACTGGTATTTTCTGCTTAGCATAGTTCAATATAAACACACACAGAGTAGGAGGAGTTGTAAAACGTCAGTCGAGGGATAATCTTACCGTACATGTCATGGCTTAAATCATTGAAGTAATTGCATTCTCAACATCTTGGCCCATTCAAGAAATCAGTCCTAAAAATTAAACTGTGACCACGGCTTTAGGAGATCCTAAAGAGAAAATCCAACAGGAATAAAAACTGCAGTGCCAGCCACTTTAAACCAGCCCTGTTCGGACTGATCAGTGCTTTGGGTAAACAATTTAATCTCTCGTTTTTAGCTCCAGGTAAATTAGAGCAATGGGGCTTGAGATGAAACCTTTACACACGTGTGATTTTCACTTCAAAGTTAAATAAAGACACATAGCCGAGTGACATGTGCTGGAGTTTCAATATAAACTGTGATCTAACACTCGATAGGACAGAACAGTAACTTAGTCGCAAGGTCAGCCAGAGAGAAAGCCCAGTGGAGAAAAGACAACACATTGTTTTAATGCAATAGCACATTCATTTCCATGAGGCTCCAATCAATACAGCTCTGGCTGATCTCATTACCCCACACACACTTATGAATATTCTACAGTCACCAGCTGTCTGCTTGTGCTCATTAACAAAATTGCATGTTGCCAAATGATATCAAGCCCTGCTAGAGGTGACCTTCCTCAGTAATGTTCAAGGTCTCGCTGCAGTTTGTTCTCCGACAATCCTGCAGGAGCCAGAATTCACCTTGGGAGTCAAACGTGCCACTGCACGGACATGACAACATTGTTTTACTTGGCTCAAACCATCGCTGCGCTCAAAACTTGAAATGTTACAGATTTTGCCGATGCAAATAAACTGCATTTCGTCCTCCTCTGCTTGATTTGTCTCCTCCTTTTCCTGAAGGTAGTGACTCCTCCTGGGCTATATACTTCCACAGATGCCATCTCAATCAATGCAAGCCCAAACGAAAAGGAGGGATCACAGCCACATCCACACGGCATATTTTTCCGAATGGGGTCAACTGTTATTTTTTACCCCATAACGCAAGCCATTTAGCCCCTCAGAGGTTCTTCTGCCATTCATGGCTGATCTGTGACCTAACTCCATATCCCCGCCTTTGCCCCATATCCCTTTATAACTTTGGTTTACAAAAATCTATCAATCTCAGATTTAAAATTAATAATTGGCCTAGCATCAATTGCTATTTGGGGAAGAGAGTTCCAAACTTCTACTAGCCTTTGTGTGTAGAAGTACTCCCTAACTTCACTCCTGAAAGGTTTGGCTCTAATTTTTAGGCTATGTCCCCTAGTCCTAGACTCCCCAACCAGCAGAAATAGTTTCTCTCTATCTACCCTCAGTTCCCCTTAATATCTGAAAAACTTCAATCAAATCACCCCTTAACCTTCTAAATTCCAGGGAATACAACCCTAGGTTGTGTAATCTCTCCTCCTAATTTATCCCTTGGAGTCCAGGTATCATTCTGGTACATCTATGCTGCACTCCCTCAAGGGTCAATATATCCCTCCTAAGGTGTGGTGCCCAGAACTGAACACAGTACTCCAGGTGTGGTCCTGCAGGGCATTGTATAGCTGTAGGATAACTTCTACCCACCCCCCCCCCTTGTATTCTAGTTCTCTAGATATACCCCCACTAGTCCAGAGAACACTGAAGACTACTGTAACGCCCCCACCACCATTTCAGCTGAGATCAACTGACTGAGTGGGGATCCAGTCTGAAACTTTCCTGGTCTTTGTAGCTTAGTACACATACTATTATACGGTCCAGTTACTAAATAAGTTGCCTCGGCAGCCAAAAATTTATTTTTAAGCAGAAATACACCGGGTAATATTTCTTAACTAAATGTCATTTATTTGCCCCATTTCGTAAGGTGAGCTAATTTTTTTGAATTACGACACAGATAGGATAAAACTGAGAGTTTGCCTCTTTCAAACAATGGCGATAAAAGGCCAGTGCAGTACAGCAGCAAATATCTGAATGTAATATAGAACATATCAGATTCTTTCAACAGATCTTTTCTGTGCTAATTACCCTGTACACAAACTATATGTTGTGAAATATACATTTACAAATACAAGTTCAATACAAATAATGGCGCAATGCAGCAAGAAAAACTCCGACTATTTGAACAGACTGACTTTTTCTTTGAAAACCTGCCGACCCCAGCTTCTCTGGATCCTGGTGTGTTGCACTCCAGCTTCCTGTGTTCGTACAGTGCCTCAACGTAGTAAACGCCCCAATTTGATTCACAGAGGTGGAACAGGTGCTGAGTGGTAGCAGGAGAAGAAATAGGGAGGGGGGCCAAAGCTGGAGTCGCGAAAGTAGCTTTTGAGGAAGCTGTGCACAGGTGGGAGTGGGGTAGCGAGCAAGCAGGTGGAGAGACAATTCCTGTGTAAACCGCAGCTTTGAGTAACTATCTACTGTATAACGTGATCACAGATTAGATTGCAGCTTGTTACGCAGAGCTGGTTTTATTTTTTCATGCACAGCAAAGATAAGCGGAATCAAAACAAATGCTGCAGTCACTTAAAATCGGAGAAGGCAATTAATGCCCTCGAATCTGTTCAGATCTGACTCTCGGTTCCTGAAGGACATCCAATTTCATTCTCGGGAAACATGCCAGTCAGTTTTGTAAAAGTACAATAATTCTATCCTGAAAGCAATAATTAGAGAAGCCATTTGTGCATAGGATTGAAGAGGTGAAACTGCTGGGGGTGTATCTGCATCGACCAATGAAAACTACCTGGCAGGTAATCATTTTTTATTGACTGACACAAAGGGCTTAGCATGATGCTGCAATAACCACACCCAACGTTAATTACAAAGAGGCTGAGAAATCATTTACCAATAAGTTTGACTTTTAATTCAAAGCCATGAGGTGAGGCTTATTAAAGTTATTTCAAAGTCAAAATAACAGTGCTGAACCTTTTGGGAGCCCAGTATTATTTATTTGTGCGCTAGTAGCTTTGTATTGTCAATTACAGGATGTATTGTATTTTGCAGTAGTGCACTGGCATCTACTTTGTGCATATATGTATATAAATGTATGTGTGTGATTATGTATGTATATACTACACTCAAGAAGCTCGACACCATCCAGGACAAAGCAGCCCATTTGATTGGCACTCCATCCACCACATTAAACATTCACTCCCTCCACCACCGGCGTACCGTGGCTGCAGTGTGCACCATCTACAAGATTCACTGCAGCAACTCACCAAGGCTTCTTCGGCAGCACCTCCCAAACCCGCAACCTCTTCCACCTAGAAGGACAAGGGCAGCAGGCGCATGGGAACACCACCACTTCCAAGTTCCCCTCCAAGTCACATACTATCCTGACTTGGAAGTATACCGTCAATCCTTCATCGTCGCTGGGTCAAAATCCTGGAACTCCCTACCTAACAGCACTGTGGGAGTACCTTCACCACACGGACTGCAGCGGTTCAAGAAGGCGGCTCACCACCACCTTCTCAAGGGCAACCACGGATGGGCAATAAATGCTGGCCTTGCCAGTGATGTCCACATCCCATGAACGAATAAAAAAAGTGTTTATGTATGTATATATGTATGTAAAGCACCTTACTGCACAATGGATTTGGCATCAGGTACTTGTTTAGAACAATGTAGAGCATGCACGTACAGAACTCTTCCCATTACTGTTCAAACAGCAGACAAAATTTCAATGTTTGCAAAAATGCCCCGGGAAACTATTAAAAAGTTTGCTGCATATCAATTTCAGCTTCACATCACGCAAACATAAAGGCCCAGATTTTGTGGTCAGCGGCTAAGTGGTGGCACTCGCCGCTGACCTCGAAGAAAGCTGTCCAAAAGATCCAACGATCTCCGTGGCACCAATTTCACCTTTCCCGATGTTGATTTGATTATGGCGCCAACTCAACGTCCAGCAACAGTGATGTCATCTAGCAGGCTAAGCAGCCAATCACATTGAAGAATTCTCACAGCCAGCAAACCAGGAAGTAAAAAGCACTGATTTTCCTTCACATTTTTTATCATTTTACAGAGAGCAAAATAAAGATTGGGACATGCACATGGGATTATGGTAGAAGCTGAAATATTATAAACAATTTTTTTTTAATGTATTTTATTTTAAAAATCATGTACTGTTTATCATAATGAAGAAATTTGACATTCCACAAATATAAAATTAGTTTTTCAGGGCCAGAGAGGTTGTTCAGCTGTAATTATGATTTAGTACACCGTTAAAAACCCAGTTGCAGCTCATTCAAAGAGGCTTAACTTTTTTTTACAGCGATATTACAGCGTAAAAGGGGAGGTTCTCGCCAATTCAGTGATTTCTATTAGAGTACCATCTGTGGGACTTCCACATTTAACTGCGTGTATGCGGATTCTAGGAGTTGCTGTCAGTTTCACAGAGTAATGACGGTGAACGCTAACAATTTCGCCATCATTACAACCGCAAAATCCGGACAATAGTGAAATCCGACTTGGCTAACTAGCACTGGAGTTATACCACACGTTTCACTTTTTTTTTAAATTCGTTTATGGGATGTGGGCATCGCTGGCAAGGCCAGCATTTATTGCCCAACCCTAATTGCCCTTGAGAAGGTGGTGGTGAGCCGCCTTCTTGAACCGCTGCAGTCTGAGTGGTGAAGGTACTCCCACAGTGCTGTTAGGGAGGGAGTTCCAGGATTTTGACCCAGCGACGATGAAAGATCGGTGATATACTTCCAAGTCAGGATGGTGTGTGACTTGGAGGGAAATTTATAGGTGATGGTATTCCCATGCGCCTGCTGCCCTTGTCCTGGGAAGGTGGAAGAGGTCGCGGGTTTGGGAGGTGCTGCCAAAGAAGCCTTGACGAGTTGCTGCAGTGCATCTTGTAGATGGTACACACTGCAGCCACGGTACACCAGTGGTGGAGGGTGTGAATGTTTAAGGTGGTGGATGGGGTGCCAATCAAGCGGGCTGCTTTGTCCTGGATGGTGTCGAGCTTCTTGAGTGTTGTTGGAGCTGCACTCATCCAGGCAAGTGGAGAGTATTCCATCACACTCCTTACTTGTGCCTTGTAGATGGTGGAAAGGCTTTCGGGAGTCGGAGGTGAGACACTCGCCGCAGAATACCTAGCCTCTGACCAGCTCTTGTTGTCACAATATTTATGTGGCTGGTCCAGTTACATTTCTGGTCAATAGTGACCCTCAGGATATTGATGGTGAGGGATTCGGCGATGGTAATGTCGTTGAATGTCAAAGGGGCATTGGTTAGACTCTTGCTTGTTGAAGATAGTCATTGCCTGCACTTCTGTGGTGCAAATGTTACCTGCCACTTATCACTTCAAGGTATAGCATAGCTACCCATTATTGCTGAACTGCAATTCTGTTTGTAACTTGGTGGGTGAAATGTCAATTTGCTGCACCTTATTATTCCTTCAATGGCCAGTATAAATATTAGTCATTGTTGTAATGTAGTTAAGATTGCAATGGTACTGTCACAGCTGTGCTTTGGAGCCATTCCTGAAGATTATCCGGCATTGCCTAAGATCTATAATAGTCAAACACATCCAGCTTTGAGAGATTTACAGTCTGCAGGCAAATGTTCTCTAACTTGCCTCAGAAGCAGCTGAAGTTGCACTTCTCCAAGTTAAGCACTAATTGTGCCAATGAATGTAATTGCTGCTCTCACTTTCTAGCCATCGGCACTTTTCAAACGCCAAATCCAGTAACAGTTAGTCAATCACATCAAAGGCTTCAAGTTACCACTGGATATTAAATTATATTAGATTTACAATTTACAATGTTCCTGCAGCAACTGCTGCTGAGGACCAAATAATGCTTGCTCCCTTTGTATTGCATTTCCCGAAGTCCTTTGTGTTTTCACCAGTATCCACAGACCCATCCCTGCACTGGCTGAGAATGTGCACAGCAGATTTAAAGGAAGGCTTCCATTAAATTAAGACACAAGTTTGTGCTTCAGAAATATGAATCCAAATGGACGCACTCATTTTCTGACCACACTTCATGATCTTTACCAAGTGTAGGAAAAATTATTATGTATCAAATCAAAATCAAATCAAATCAACTTTTATTGTCATTTGTAAGAAGTCACACAACACCAGGTTATAGTCCAACAGCTTTATTTGAAATCACAGGCTTTCGGAGCGCTGCTCCTTCTTCAGGTGAAGTGGAGAAATGCATAAAGACACAGCTTATATAGTCAGTGAATCATGTCAGATGTTTACAGGTAACCTTTCCAACTGCCATTTATCACACCTCGGCAGAGAGATAATCACAGCAGTCAAAGGTGTGAATGGTGTCCAAACAGGTCAGTCAGGGAAACATTACATCAAAGAACAATGAGGTGGGGTCACAAGGGGTCAAATATTGCAGATGCTGGGGTCTGTATGAAAAACAAAAAAACAGACAAAAAACATTTTTTTTGGCTGGAAATCACAGCAGGTCCGGCCGCATCTGTGTAGAGAGAACAAGCCAATGTCGACTCGAGTCTGGATGACCCTGCGTCAGGTGGGGTTACATGTAGCGTGACATGAACCCAAGATCTCGGTTGAGGCCGTCCTCATGGGTGCGGAACTTGGCTATCAGTTTCTGCTCGACGATTTTGCGTTGTCGTGTGTCTCGAAGGCTGCCTTGGAGAATGCTTACCCGAAGATATTATTGTCATTGTTAGTGCACAAGTGCAGTACAACGAAATGTAGGCTTGCGGCTCCCGAGAGTGTACATTTAGATTAAGACATTTAAACATTCAACATACATTTGGCTTGTAATACATTAACATAAACATAACCATAATAAAGTGCATTGGCAGATGTGCAGGCTTTAGAGTTTATTTGTAGAGTTCAGTAGGATGACAGCCCTGGGAAAGAAGCTGTTCCTAAATCTGGTCGTACGGGTACGAATGCATCTGTAGCGTCTCCCAGATGGCAGGAGGGCGAACAGACTTTGGCTGGGGTGGGTAGAGTCTTTGATGATGGACCGTGACCTCCGTAAACAGCGTTTCTGATATATGTGCTCTATGGTCGGTAGCCGGGTGCCGGTAATGCGTTGGGCAGTTTTGACTACCCGCTGCAGGGCTTTCCGGTCATAGTAGCTACAGCTGCCATACCATACTGTGATACAGTTTGTCAGGATGCTCTCTATTGTGCAGCGGTAAAAGTTAGAGAGGATCAGGGGTGACAGGTTACATCCCTTCAGCCTCCTTAGGAAATATAGGCGCTGCTGGGCCTTCTTCACCAGAGAGGAGGTATTGAGGGACCAGGAGAGGTCTTCCGTGATGTGGACTCCGAGGAACTTAAAGCTGTCCACCCTTTCCACCACAGCCCCATTGATGTGGATGGGGGTGTGACTTCCGCCTTTAGACCCAATTAATTAATTAACTGGTCCAATCTTGGGCCCAATTTCCAATAAGACCAGAAATTTAAATTCCTGATCCAAATTAAGGGTGAATTTGCACTACAACCAACAGGTCACAGAGTGCAGATCGGAACGGAGTGTTAAGCTGCGAATTTGGTGAGTGAGGGAGTGAATCTTAAAGGTTAATCTCTTTTTTTTAAATAAAATCTAGTCTTGTGTGCTTGCAATTAGCATTTAACTTAAATTTAAAGTTTCAAGTTTTAAGTTTCTTCTAGGCTTGGGCAGGGCTAAGCAAGCTCTGTGCTGGAGAGCAGGTGAGAGTAATTAATTAATTAACTGGTCTAATCTGGTTCTGTAACTGCCAGAGAGCTCACTTATTTAAATCTCAGCAGTATAATTAAGGGGGGCTAGAGTGCAGATTGGAACAGAGTGTTAAGCTGCAAGGTGAGTGACTTTTTCAGCTTCCAGGAGAGCAGGAGCTAAAAAGCTGCACAAGAGGGGACAGAGAACCAGCGGTCAGTATTTCTACATTCCGGTCATTAAGGTCTCTAGTTTAGAGTAAGTAGTTTTTAAAGGGAAGTAAAGTCCCGAGTGTATTTAATCTTTAATTTAAAGGGAGTAAATTAAGGGTAGGACATGGCAGGGCAGCTCGGCAGCGTGGAGTGTGCCTCCTGTGCTATGTTGGAAGTCAGGGACGCTTTAGGTGTCCAGGGCGAACACCTGTGCAGGAAATGTCTCCTGCTGCAGCTACTCGAAATCTGCGTTCTGGAGCTGGAGCTGCGGCTGGAGTCACTGTGGAGCATCTGTGAAGCGGAGATCTTTGTGGATAGCACGTTTAACGAGGTGGTCACGCCACAAGTAAAGAATGCACAATCAGACAGGAAATGGGTGACTGCCAGACAGAGTAAAAGAACCAGGAAGGTAGTGCGGGGGGGGGGGTGGTTAAACTAACTTGGCAGGGGGCTGGGATACGGAGTGGAGCTATAGTAGGGGGTGATGTAACGGCACAAGGGAGTATGGCAAGGCTGGATGGCATTTATTTTAATGCAAGGGGTCTTGCGAGTAAGGCAGATGAATTGAAGGTGTTGATGAACACATGGGAGTATGATATTGTTGCTATCACAGAGACATGGCTGAGGGAGGGGCAGGACTGGCAGCTCAATATTCTGGGGTATAGAATCTTCAGGTGAGACAGAGGGGAGTGTAAAAGAGGAGGGGTGTCTCAATATTAATCAAGGAGTTAATTACTGCTGTAAGGAGGGATGATATCTTAGCAGGTTCCTCTAATGAGGCCATATGGGTAGAACTTAAAAACAAAAAGGGGGCAGGCACTTTGCTGGGAGTGTACTATAGGCCCCCAAGCAGTCAGGGGGAGGTAGAGGAACAGATATGTAGGCAAATCTCACAAGTGTAGAAATAATAGGGTAATAATAGTAGGGGATTTCAACTTTCCCAATATTAACTGGGATAGTCAGAGTGTGAAAGGTTTAGAGGGTGCAGAATTCTTAAAGTGCATCCAGGTGGACTTTTTGAGCCAGTATGTAGACAGTCCTACAAGAGAGGGGGCGGTACTGGACCTAATTCTAGGGAATGTAGCCGGGCAAGTGGTAGAAGTGTCAGTAGGAGAGCATTTTGGTGGCATTGACCATAATTCGGTGAGATTTAAGGTAGTCATGGAACAGGACAAAGATGGAGGAAGGCCGATTTTAATATGATAAGGCAGGATCTGGCAAAAGTGGACTGGGATTAGCTACTTGTAGGAAAATCCACATTAGAGTCGTGGGAATCTTTCAGAAGAGAAATAGAGAGAATACAGCGCCAACATGTTCCTGTAAAGGTCAAGGGTGGGACCAACAAGCCCAGGGAAGCCTGGATGTCAAGAGATATACAAGAATGGATTAGGAAAAAAAGGGAGGCTTTTGGCAGATACAAAAGACTAAAAACAGTGGAAGCCCTAGAGGAGTATAGAAAGTGCAGGGGGGTACTAAAAAAGAAATTAGGAGAGCAAAGCGGGGTCATGACAAACACTGGCGGGCAAAATAAAGGAAAATCCCAAGGTGCTTTATAAGTATATTAAGGGCAAGAAGATAACCAGGGAAAGAGTGGGCCCATTAGGGACCAGTGGCAATCTGTGTGTAGAGCCGGAAGTTGTCGGTGAGGTTTTAAATTAATACTTTGCATCTGTGTTCACTATGGAGAAGGACAATGTAGGCATAGAAATCAGACTGGGGGATTGTGATATACTTGAACAAATTAGTATTGAGAGGGAGGAGGTACTAGTGGTTTTAGCAGGCTTAAAAGTGGATAAATCCCCAGGCCCAGATGAGATGTATCCCAGGCTGCTGTGTGAGGCAAGGGAGGAGATTGCAGGGGCTCTGACACAAATTTTCAGAACCTTTCTGGCCACAGGGGAGGTGCCAGAGGACAGCTAATGTAGTATCATTATTCAAGAAGAGTAGTAGGGATAAGCCAGGGAATTACAGGCCAGTGAGCCTAACATCAGTGACAGGGAAATTATTGTAAAAAATTCTGCGGGACAGAATTAGTCTCCACTTGGAGAGGCAAGAATTAATCGAGGATAGTCAGCATAGCTTTGTCAGGGGGAGATCATATCTGACCAATTTGATTGAATTTTTTGAGGGGTTGACTAGGTGTGTGGATGAGGGTAGTGCAGTTGATGTGGTCTACACGGACTTCAATAAGGCTTTTGACAAAGTCCCGCATGGGAAACTGGTCAAGAAGGTACGAGCCCATGGGATCCAGGTCAACTTGGCACGTTGGATCCAAAATTGGCTTAGTGGCAGGAGGCAGAGGGTGATGGTCGAAGGTTCTTTTTGTGACTGGAAGCCTATGTCCAGTGGTGTACCGCAAGGATTGGTGCTGGGTCCTTTGCTGTTTGTAGTGTACATTAATGATTTAGATATGAATGTACGAGATATGATCAGTAAGTTTGCAGATGAAATGAAAATTGGTGGAGTGGTAAATAGTGAGGAGGGACGCCTCAGGCTACAGGATGATCTAGAGACATACAAGATAGGTGCAGGAGTAGGCCATTCGGCCCCTCGAGTATGCTCCGCCATTCAATGAGATCATGGCTGATCATCCAAACTCAGTACCCTGTCCCTGCCTTCTCCCCATATCCCTTGATCCCTTTAGCCTTAAGAAATATATCCAACTCCTTCTTGAATATATTTAATGAATTGGCCTCAACTGCCTTCTGTGGTAGAGAATTCCACAGGTTCACCACTCTCTGGGTGAAAAAATTCCTCCTCATCTCTGTCCTAAATGGCTTACCCCTTATCTTTAGACTGTGACCCCTGGTTCTGCACTCCCCCGCCATCGGGAACATCCTTCCTGTATCTAGTCTGTCTAGTCCTGTTAGAATTTTATAAGTTTCAATGAGATCCTCTCTCATTCTTCTTAACTCCAGCGAGTATAAGCCCAATCGACCCAATCTCTCCTCATACGTCATTCCTGCCATCCCAGGTATCAGTCTGGTGAATCTTCACTGCACTCCCTCCATGGCAAGAACATCCTTCCTCAGATGGCGACCAAAACTGCACACAATACTCAAGATGTGGTCTCACCAAGGCCCTGTACAACTGCAGCAAGACATCCTTGTTCCTGTACTCGAATCCTCTCGCTACGAAGGCCAACATACCATTTGCCTTCTTAACTGCCTGCTGCACCTGCATGCTTCCTTCAGCGACTGGTGCACAAGGACACCCAGGTCTCGTTGCACTTCCCCTTCTCCCAATCTATTGCCGTTCAGATAATAATCTGCCTTCCTGTTTTTGCCACCAAAGTGGATAACCTTGCATTTATCCACATTATACTGCATCTGTGATACATCTGCCCAATCACCCAACCTGTCCAAATTATACTGGAGTTTCTCGGCATCCTCCTCCCAGCACACATGCCCACCCAGCTTTGTGTTGTCTGCAAACTTGGAGATATTACATCTAGTTCCTTCGTCTGGATCATTAATATATATTGTGAATAGCTGGGGTCCTAGCACCGATTCCTGCGGTACCCCACTAGTCACAGCCTGCCACTCGGAAAAAGAGCCGTTTATTCCAACTCTTTGCTTCCTGTCTGCCAGCCAGTTCTCTATCCAAGTCAGTACCTTGCCCCCAATCCCATGTGCTTTAAATATAGACGTGTTGGTTGGATGGGCAGAACAGTGGCAAATTGAATTTAACCCTGAAAACTGTGAGGTGATACAGTTTGGGAGGACTAACCAGGCAAGGGAATACACAATGAATGGTAGGACCCTAGGAAGGACAGAGGATCAGAGGGACCTTGGTGTACATATACATAGATCCCTGAAGGCAGCAGGACAGGTAGATAAGGTGGTTAAAAAGGCATATGGGATACTTGCCTTCATTAGCCGAGGCATAGAATATAAGAGCAAGGAGGTTATGATGGAGCTGTACAAAATGCTAGTTAGGCCACAGCTGGAATACTGTGTGCAGTTCTGGTCGCCACACTATAGGAAGGATGTGATTGCATTGGAGAGTGTGCAGAGGAGATTCACCAGGATGTTACCTGGGCTGGAGTGCTTCAGCTTTAAAAAGGGACTGGACAGGCTGGGGTTGTTTTCCTTAGAGCAGAGAAGGCTGAGGGGGGACCTGATTGAGGTGTACAAAATTGAGGGGCGTAGATAGAAAGGAACTTTTCCCCTTAGTAGAGGGGTCAATAACCAGGGGGCATAGTTTCAAGGTAAGGGGCAGGAGGTTTAGAGGGGATTTGAGGAGAAACCTTTTCACCCAGAGGGTGGCTGGAATCTGGAACTCACTGCCTGAAAGGGTGGCAGAGGCAGCAACCCTCACAACATTCAAGAAGCATTTAGATGAGCACTTGAAACGCCATAGCATACAAGGCTACGGACCAAGTGCTGGAAAATGGGATTAGAATAGACAGGGCTTGATGGCCGGTGCGGACACGATGGGCCGAAGGGCCTCTTTCTGTGCTGTATAACTCTATGGGCTCAGTAGTCGGGTTGGAGGCGGGACTACAACTTTCGGGGTTGTAGTTCCGCCTCCATCGAGATGCGGCCAATCCACATGATTTTAACTTGATTGACCTTGTTGAGCCCACCCAGCGGGCTCAGCAGGCCAATTAAGGGCCACCCGGCAACAGGTGATGTCACAGACTGAAATTTCATCTGTCAAGAGCTTTTGACAGATGAAATATCAGCATTTCAAAGCTACCAAACACTGACAGTCTTACTTCTAACCTGAGTCCTTCTCCACAGACTCAGTTAGAAATCTCTCCTGCACAGAAAGCTGCAGGCTGTCACTTTTGACATTTCGCAGCCATTCTGCTTTCTGTGCCAGTGAGATGAGGGACTCCTGGGACCTAAAGGAAGGAAGGCTGAAAGGGTAAGCAAAGGTAATTTAAACTTCATTAATCACTTTAGACACACCAAACACACTTACCTTTGCACTCATGCACACATCACTCACCTGAACACCAACATCTCGACCCCTCCAAGTCCTTCAACCCGACGGCCCGCCTCCTCTAACTTGGCGTGGATTGGAGCCATCGGGAATCCCACACTTCAGCCTTAAAAATAGGGATTAGGCTAAAAACTGCCTGTTAACTACCTGTTAACAGGCAATTAATTGGCACTAATCCCTTCCCGCCTCGGGTAGGCGGGTCCCAGTGTGAGGCGGGTACCCGCCTCCTTTGAAACTTACACGGAGGTGAGTTTTGGGTGCGGGATGGGGTCGGGACCCCTGATTTTGGGATTTTAACCCCCCACACGCCTCCAATCCCGACTCCACGGCACAATGAAAATCCTGCCCTATGACTCTATGAGCACTGGTACAACCAAGGCTGCAGTTACAGTTTCGATGCTGCCTGAATCCAGAGTCGGGGCCTGACCCGATACTGTATCAGAGCAATAGTCCCTGGAGGAGTCAGTTTGGTTCCAAGTCAGTTCAGGCCCTCACACCCAAGTTATATATAGGTTTAGCGTCGTTGTGAAGCTGAAACTATGTCACACCAATGCAAAACACGTCGGAGTAAAGTTTCTGCAGGAGTTCTCCCGATTTCCCACTGAAGTTACTTTCAATTAAAGTTACTTGCCCAAATTTCCAATATGAGCTACCAGCACAACGTGAAGTCAGAAAATGATCTCACGTGTAGTCTTTTTTATAGCTTGGATGGAAGCATAACCAAGAGCAATCAATGATTTCTATTCAGGTCTTAGATTAATAAAAGAAAGTCTCATGACCTCTTCCTTTGGAAACCATTGCATCATTGGATCAAAGTTCAATCCTCTTCAGTGGCGATCTAGTTTTGCTCCTCTAGTTTGTTATGGCATCTAGGTTGTGCCTTCAGCGAGTTTTCCATGACTGCCTCAGAAAGAAGAACAGGCAGGTGCTTAGTTGCTGAGAAGGAACAATCCTGGCAATGCCTATATTAGTCTCTATTTTTGGTCTCATGCTATTTTCTTGTCTTAAGTGACAGGCAGCAATGGTCTAATGGGTAATACCCCATGGCCCCACTTTGACCTCACACCTTTGCAGTCCATTCCATCTCCCTCGGACTGTCTCAACTTCTTTTCTCTGTAGGGATTTTACTTTAGATTGCCTCATGATCTCAAGATGCAATATTCAATAAAGTCTAGAATTCTTAGAGCTTTACGTTGTGTTGTACATCTGGGCCGGACTCACAATACAACATAAAGCTCTAAAAAAAAATCTACACTTTATTGAATATTGCATCTTGATATCATGAGGCAATACAGCACTGCATTTTTGTTGATCTTACGAAAGGCATCAATGACAGATTATGATGAAGACGAGTGATTTTATATATGCTCAAGGACTAACAAGGTGACAGCCAGCACCATTAGTCCAAAAGACATCCTGTATGAAAGTACCTTCATGCCATATTTAGGACCAATAATTTGCAACACATTTACAATGAAACCAAATAGGATAACACGCCATGCAGAAATGCTTATGTATAGTGAGAGACAATAGAGATACTGAATCTGGCAGTACTGTTGGAAAACTGAAGACAATATGAGGTATTGAATCAAAATGCCCTGGAAGAATTTCACACAACATTGAGGGATAAAGAAGAAACTACTGTGTGTTACATGGAGAATCCTAGATACCTGGGCATGATTACCAGATATTAATAAAAGTAATTATAGCTGTCACCTGAACCCAAATATAACATGATAGTTTTAAAAACATGACAGGGCATATAAGATTTGGAACTTTATTAGATACATTAATCAGTGTAAGGTCATTTACTTTTTACTAACAGATAATTAATGCCATGTCATTAATGTGCAATCACATCTAGGCTGAAGAATTAAGAATTGGGACATAAACACTCAAGTGATGATCAGTGCTTGATTACCAAGAAAGGACATAGCCCTTTTATCTTACATTCATAGCATTACCTGATAATCACCAGTTGATGGCTTTCCAACTGGGCAGAGTGGGCGAATCCCTGCAAATATTGACACATTCCCAGGTATTCCCCTGTCCCAACTTCTCAAAGACAGCATTAGTTTCCCAGAGGAAACCAGTAATCTCACTGTATATTAGTTTACAGAAGCAGGAATGTGCTCGTAAGTCAATGAAGACTGGAAAAATACCTGGCCCCACACGGACAGAAATCTGATGGCCTCGCCACCCCGTGGCATCCCCTCGCGGATTACCAGGATAGGATATGGCCTTCGCACACCCACACATATAGATAAACAAACCTTCACTTTGACAACAGCTATTCCCATTTCTCATCTCCTCCCTTCCACCTGCAATTTCATTTTCATTTTCTGCCCTGTGTAGCGAGCCATTTACAGCATGACTGGCTCCATCTGTCATTCTGATAACACATGGGGGGGGGGACATTTATAAAATAGCAGCAACTATTCAGGCCTTTGTTGTAAGATTTGCCGTTTAACGAGTGCTCATTGTAGCACGTTTCAAAGCACACACGGCCCAAAAGTGTGTAAAGAAAAAAAGCACAGGCACTACTTTGAGTGCCCAAAGCCAACATTAAACAATCAGGACAGATTAAGAGATAGTTGGACAGGTACTGAACAGATTCAAAATAAAATGGAGCTTGCCAGATGCCAGTCACTAAACCGTTGTTACGGATTAATTCTTCTCATGCCACCTATGGTGGAGCAGATCTCCAATGGTACTGCTCATGGTAAGTTAGCGGCTACACTGTTTTATAAGGACAGGCGCATTAGACCATATAATGCACAATGTATCATTGTGCTAAAGTGCAACTGTGTGCAAATAGATTTTTCTTTATAGCCACTAGGCGTAATTACTATGTCTTCTTTAAGTCAATTGCAGGCTAATTGATCTTAATGGATCTTCAGATTAATTAGCAGTTAGACAAGCTTTTTCTTTCAATACTTTTTTAAAAATTGTCACAAATAAATTCGTATGCATTCTAGGTATTCGGGTTCACCTAAGTAGGTATGGGACGAATGCCTACTAAATAATCGAGTTTGACTTCAGGAGAACAATCAAGAAGTTTTTTAATGCAGGAAACAGATGAAATACAGCGACAATATAGATGAATGCAGGAGAGCCAGTAGGTAGGTCTTAACCCAGCGGGGACGCCATGAGGACTGAGTCCGCAGTCCTGTGGATGGCGTGATGACGTCATCACGCTCGGCCGCGTTTTCCCACGCTTGGGTGGTCACGTGACCGCGTCGTGACGTCAGCGCGTTTGCCCGGCACTGTAGCTGGCCGTTGCGGCCGAAGTCGCGAGAGCGGGAGGCCGAACCGGGCCGGCGGCCATCGCGGGAGCGGGAGGCCGAACCGGGCCGGCGGCCATCGCGGGAGGCCGAACCGGGCCGGCAGCCATCGCGGGAGCGGGAGGCCGAACCGGGCCGGCGGCCACCGCAGGAGCAGGAGGCCAAGCTGTGCCGGCGGCCGTCGCAGGAGTGGAAGGCTGAGCTGGGCCGGCTCGCATCTAGGTGAGTCACGTGACACGCAACGTGACGTCAGTGCGTAAGTATGCGTTCTTAAAGGGGCAACGGCCCGAACAGGTACGCAATATATATACACATAGTTAAGTTAAAGGGAATTATGTATTATAAGTAAGGGACACCCGGTGGTACCGCCACATATGCCCCCCCAGAATTTGCTTTAATGAACGACAAAGGTGAGGCAGTCCGACGAGCCAGCCCGAACGACTCCTGCAGTCTCGAGACGGAGACTGTTGGGTGGCCGGTGGTCAGGCGGACGATCGTAACTGATGTGCTGCAACGACGATCGGTGGTCTCGGCGGTCGTGCTGTCTGGACTTGGCGGGCGAGCTCAAAAGGTGCTGGTTGTGAGCGGATCCTTGTGTGCGTCGTGGCGAATAATACGTATCCAGCCGTGCGAAGGATCGTGGTGTCATGGCGAACAAAACGCATTCAGCCATGCGAAAGACCGTGGCGACGTGTGACCTCTGCAGCCCGTGGTTCGAAGCGGGCGCCAGGGCGAAACAGCTGACTGGCAGGTTGGGTATACGCGGACCATGGCTCTGTTGATGTTGGAAAAAGTCCCCAGTCTGACGAAATCTGTAGGAACACCGAACGGGCGATCCAGGAGGAATTGGCAGGCGAGGTCGGTGAACTCGCCGACAGGTGAGCGAACCGTTGCTGCATTGATCAGTGATCGGTGATGACAGCAACTTTCGCGTAGCCGATCGCGGCCGCGGAATGCCCGTTGGACCCGTCGTCGATGTTTGCAGCGTCAGTAGATGTTAGCGTTTGTTGAGGGGAACACTGTAGAGAGGGCGGTAACGCTTCGAGTTGTTGTTGCTTTAAGTAGAACACTGCCGGGAGGGCGGCAATGCTTCGAGTTGTTGTTGATTTCGATGGAGAGAAAACTGCCGGGAGGGCGGCGACGCTTCTCTGTCTCGCCGAAAAGCGTGGTAGGTAACACAACCAGCAGGCTGACGGGCTGGTGCGTCGTCGGCGAGGGATGGGTCCTCGTGGTTCACGAGGGATGGGTCCTCGTGGTTCGCGAGGGATGGGTCCTCGTGGTTCGCGAGGGATGGGTCCTCGTGGTTCGCGAGGGATGGGTCCTCGTGGTTCGCGAGGGATGGGTCCTCGTGGTTCGCGAGGGATGGGTCCTCGTGGTTCGCGAGGGATGGGTCCTCGTGGTTCGCGAGGGATGGGTCCTCGTGGGTCGCGAGGAGCGGGTCCTCGTGGGTCGCGAGGAGCGCGTCCTCGTGATTCGTGAGGAGCGCGTCCTCGTGATTCGTGAGGAGCAAGTCCTCGTGGCATCTCCGCGGGGGCACGTTCAGATCTTGAGGGCCCGAAAACCTGCGGAACCCGCGCTTGGAGGGATGTATACTTGCTGTTGCGTTGGGAGCTGTCATGGAGGCGGACGATCCGAGTGGCGGTAGAAATGTCGAATACGGAGACCGTAAGCAGGTGCGTGGTCTGCGCCGCATCGATGTTCTCGGTGAACAGGGCTTCTACCTGAAGAAAGCACGAGGGCGGTTGCTGCTCCCTGAAGTGCCGTAGCGACAGCGAAACAGCTGATGCTTCCATGGTGTGCTTTTGTGAAAATCGTTCACAAAAATCGGGGTCCGGCTGCGTTTCGTTTGTGAAAAACGGGCTCACCTCCAGGCTGCGCTTCCTTTGCGAATACGTTCGCAAAGGCGGAGTCGCCAATGTGGGAACTGGTGTTCGTCGGCTGATCGTCGGTCGTCTTCTGTGAAGACCAGGTTCAGGCTGCGCGTTTCTTCCGTGAAAATCGTTCACGGATACGGGGTCACCAATGTAGGTATTGATGAGCTCCCGTACTCACGTCGTTGGGTCACCAATTGTAGGTATTTGGGTTCACCTAAGTAGGTATGGGACGAATGCCTACTAAATAATCGAGTTCGACTTCAGGAGAACAATCAAGAAGTTCTTTAATGCAGGAAACAGATGAAATACAGCGACAATATAGATGGATGCAGGAGAGCCAGTAGGTAGGTCTTAACCCAACAGGGACGCCACAAGGACTGAGTCCGCAGTCCTGTGGATTGCGTGATGACGTCAACATGCTCGGCCGTGTTTTCCCTAGCTTGGGTGGTCACGTGACCACGTCGTGACGTCAGCGCGTTTGCCCGCGCTTGGGCGGTCACGTGACCCACGTTGTGACGTCGGCACGTCTACACGGCACTGTAGCTGGCCGTTGCGGCTGAAGTCGCGGGCGCGGGAGGCCGAACCAGGCCGGCAGCCACCGCAGGAGCGGGAGGCCAAGCTGTGCCGGCGGCCGTCGTGGGAGTGGAAGGCCGAGCTGGGCCGGCTCGCATCTAGGTGAGTCATGTGACACGCGACGTGACGTCAGTGCGTTAGTACGCGTTCTTAAAGGGGCAACGGCCCAAACAGATAAGCAATATATATCGTTAAGTTAAAGGGAATTATGTATTATAAGTAAGGGACACCCGGTGATACCGCCACAGCATCACAGAATCATCTCTGAAGTGTGATGCCCTCAGCACAAAGTTTGGTAGACATCTGTCTAGAAATTGGAGCTGATAGCGCTGGCCGTTAAGGCCCGTTTTGGCAAAAGAAAATGGTGACCGCCTCGCTTCCGCCCGCTGCCAGTGGGTCCCTCGGCGGCTGCCATTTTTGGCTAGGCAGCAGCGCTGCCGATGTCCGCGCTCGCTAGGGATATGTAGATTATGCAAATCGTGACATCAGTGAGTGTGCAACGCACACCTGATGCCCGATATGCCATTTAGGAGCTCGCCGCTCAACTTACCAGCCTGTGTTAATCACGACCAGCTGACCAGGAAGGAGCCACCGGCAGCGTTATTTAACGGGATCATCAGCAACAACTTGTAGTTAAGACAGCCTTTCACTTTGACTTGTTCTGTGTAACCTTACATAAGAACATAAGAAATAGGAGCAGGAATAGGCCACTTGGCCCCACGAGCCTGCTCCGCCATTGAATAAGATCATGGCTGATCTTGGGCTCAAAGCCACTTCCCTGCCTGCTCCCCATAACCCTTCACTCCCTTATCATGCAAAAATCTGTCTATCTCCACCTTAAATGTATTTAATGACCCAGCCTCCACAGCTCTTTGGGGCAGAGAATTCCACAGATTTACGACCCTCTGAGAGAAGAAATTCCTCCTCATCTCAGTTCTAAAAGGGCAACCCTTTATTCTAAAACTGTGCCCCCGAGTTCTAGATTTCTCCACAAGGGGAAACATCCTCTCTGCATCTACCTTGTCGAGCCCCCTCAGTATCTTATATGTTTCGATAAGATCACCTCTCATTCTTCTAAATTCCAATGAGTGTAGGCCCAGCCTGCTGAACCTTATCTCATAAGTCGACCCCCTCATCTCTGGAGTTAACCTAGTGAATCGTCTCTGAACTGCCTCCAATCCAAGTATATCCTTCCTTAAATAAGGAGACCAAAACTGTACGCAGTACTCAAGGTGTGGTCTCACCAATACCCTGTACAGTTGTAGCAGGACTTCCCTGCTTTTAGACTCCAATCCCCTTGGAAATAAAGGCCAACATTCCATTTCCCTTTTTGATTACCTGCTGTACCTGCATGCTAACTTTTTGTGTTTCATGCACAAGGACCCCCAGGTCCCTCTGAACTGTAGCATTTTGTAATCTCTCTCCATTTAAATAATAATTTGCTTTTTTATTTTTCCTGCCAAAGTGGATAACCTCACACTTTCCCACATTATACTCCATCTGCCAAATGTTTGCCCACTCACTTAGCCTGTCTATATCCCTTTGCAGATTCTTTGAGTCCTCTGCACAACTTGCTTCCCCACCCATCTTTGTATCATCCGCAAACTTGGCTACATTACACTCGGTCCCTTCATCCAACTTATTAATGTAGATTGTAAATAGTTGAGGCCCCAGCACCGATCCCTGTGGCACCCCACTAGTTACCGTTTGCCAACCGGAAAATGACCCATTTATCCCGACTCTCTGCTTTGTGTTAGTTAGCCAATTCTCTATCCATGCTAATATATTACCCCCAATTCCATGAGGTTATGCAGTAACCTTTTATGTGGCACCTTATCGAATGCCTTCTGGAAATCCAAATATACCACATCTACTGGTTCACCTTTGTCCACCCTGCTCGTTACATCCTCAAAGAACTCCAGCAAATTTGTTAAACATGATTTCCCTCTCATAAAACCATGCTGACTCTGCTTGACTGCATTATGATTTTCCAAATGCCCTGCTACTGCTTCCTTAATGAAGGACTCCAGCATTTTCCCAATGACAGATGTTAGGCTAACTGGTCTATAGTTTCCTGCTGTCTCCCTCCTTTCTTAAATAGGGGTGTTACATTTGCAGTTTTCCAATCCACTGTGATCTCTCCAGTGTCCAGGGAATTTTGGTATATTGCAACCAATGCATCCACTATCTCTGCAGCCACTTCTTTTAAGACCCTGGGATGCAGGCCATCAGGTCCAGGGGACTTGTCGTCTTTTAGTCCCATTATTTTACCAGGTACTATTTCCCTAGTGATTGTGATTGTCTTTAGTTCCACCCTCCCTGTGGCCCCTTGATTATCCATTTTTGGGATGTTGTTAGTATCTTCTACCATGAAGACAGATACAAAATATTTGTTCAGAGTTTCTGCCAATTCTCCATTCTCCATTAATTCCCCAGTCTCATCCTCTAAGTGACCAATGTTTACTTTATCACAGAAATCACAGAAACCCCACAGTGCAGATAGAGGCCATTTCGGCCCATCAAGCCTGCACCGACACATATCCCACCCGATCCCCGTAACCCCTATACCAACACATAGCCCACCCTATCCCCGTAACCCCACGTATTTAATCCCCCTAACACTAAGGGTCAATTTATCACAGCCAATCAACCTAACCCGCAGATCTTTGGACTGTGGGAGGAAACCGGAGCACCCGGAGGAAACCCACGCAAACACGGGGAGAACGTGCAAACTCCACACAGACAGTCTTCCACAGCTACCCTCTTCCTTTTTATATACCTGTAGAAGCTCTTACTCTCTGTTTTAATGTCTCTTGCCAGTTTTCACTCATAATTCATCTTCTCTCTCTTTATTTTTTTAGTCATCCTTTGCAGGTTTTTAAAAATTTCCCAATCCTCTGGTCTCCCACCAATGTTGGCAGCATTGTATGCCTTCATTTTCAATTTGATACCATCCTTTACGTCCTTAGTTAGCCACAGATGGTGCTCCCTTCTCTTAAAATCTTTCTTTCTCACTGGAATATATTTTTGTTGAGAGTTATGAAATATCTCCTTAAATGTCTGCCACTGCATTTCAACTGTCTTACCCTTTAATTTATTTTTCCAGTCCACTTTAGCCAGTTCTGCCCTCATGCCATTGTAATTGCCTTTGTTTAAGATCAGGACACTGGTTTGAGATACATCTTTCTCACCCTCCAACTGAATTTGAAATTCAACCATACTATGATCACTCTTTCCTAGAGGATCCTTTACTATGAAATCATTTATTAATTCTGTCTCATTACACAGTACCAAATCCAAGGTAGCCTACTCCCTGGTTGGTTCCATTACATACTGTTCTAGGAAATCTTTTGCCAGTCTTGCAGCTTTCTAAACTTGTTTCACGTTCCTAAGGTGACTGGGAGTGTTAGTACAAGTGGAGAACACCTTCATTCTTATTTAAAGGATTCTGCTCATAACACTTGCTCACAGTCATAGGGACTCTACTTGCAGTCCACCTCGTGATTGAGGAAAGGGAGTGGAAACAGTGACTGAGAGGAGAAGATGCACACAGAGGGAGGAGGAGGTCCGGGGGTGCTCTCAACAGGGGGCTTTACCCACCTAGGGTATTCCAAAAGCACTTCCATTATCTTCACTTAACCGAGGAGCAGTGTATTAGGAGGTGGTCACAGAACTCTGCCACCTCCTGCAACCAGACCTGCAGCCTGAGAGCAGGGTGACCACAGCTCTCCCAGTAGCTCTCGGGGTCACCGTGGCCCTCAATTTCTTCGCCAGCAGATCCTTCCAGTGTGCAGCAGGAGACATATTAACATCTCCCAGTTCACCGTCCATCGCTGCATCTGGGAGGTCATAGAGGCTTTCTACACCAGGAGAAGGGACTACATTGTCTTCTCTGTGAACAGAGAGAAGCAGCACGAGCATGAATGTGCCGTTGCCAGGATAGCGGGCTTCCCCATGGTGCAGGGCGCCATCGACTGCACACACTTGGATTTGCAGGTGCCATATACCAATCCTGAGATGTTCTGTAACCGCAAAGGCGACCATTCACTTAATGCGCAGCTGGTGTGCGACCACGCACAGCAAATCCTCAATGTCAATGCCTGTTATCCTGGCAGCAGCCATGATGCGTTCATCCTGCGCCAGTCCGGTGTGCCAGCACTCTTCCAGCCACCATGTCAAATCTGAGTGTGGCTGCTGAGAGACAAGAGCTATCCGCTCTGCACCTGGCCGATTACTCCCCTCCGTAACCCCACCACTCCTGCCCAGCACTCATATAAAGAGAGCCATGCTGTCACCAGGAACATCATCAAGCAGACCATCGGCCTACTGAAGCAACGGTTCCGCTGCCTTGACCGTTCAGGAGGAGCCCTCCAGTACAAGCCGGAGCGGGTGTTCCATTTCGTGGTGGTCTGCTACATGTTTCACAACTTGGCCATCATGAGGGCATAGCCCTTGCCAGCAGGGATTGCGGGACCACCTCAGGAGGAGGATGAGGGAAAGGAGAAGGAGCAAGAGGAAGAGGAGGAAGAGGAAGAAGGGAGGAGGCAGGAATCCCCGTTCCAGACAGGCTGTTGTGAATGCTTCATCAGACTCCGATTTGAGTGAATAAAGCCCCAGATCCCCGTTGCTCACCACATCCCCATCATACCATCCCTCTGTCACCAAACATCACAGAGTCCTCCTGGGCATAAAGCTGAAATGAAAGCCACCACAAAACAAACCTTCCAAACAAAATTAATAAATTTATATGCATTCAATTTACATTACAGTATGAACTAATCACCCTTGTGCAATCCCTTAGTACCTGTCAGTCGTGTGCCTTTTCCCAGACTAGTGCTCCGAAGCAGTGTTCTCCCATTGGCTGTAGCGTGGTTGGTGGAAGGCTGTTGAGTTTCTGTGGGGGAGACTCCAGATAGCCTTGCAGGACGACCTCGACTGCACCACCTCGGCATAGACAGCAGCAGTCTGGGCTGGCTGGCTAACAGGCAACTGCAAAGGCAATGGTGGAGTGGCAGTGATGGGAATAGGAATGCTGTCATCCTAAAAGAGGACAGCAGATTTCTGCTCCACAGACCCACTGCCACTCTCCCGGAGCGGCGCCTCAGCATTCCTAGCAATTTGTTGGAGGACAGATTGCTGGCCTGCTGCAACACCCTGCAAGCCCCATTCCACACTGGTAAACCCAGCCATGATGGCAGCAGTCTGAGCTTGGATGGCAGCAAGCTGAGCCGGCAGGAGAGCAGTCTGTGCTTCCACTGCAGCACTGAGACTTTGGGTCATTTCCGCCTGTGCTGCAATGGAAGCCGCGACATCGCCCATCACACACAGTGTCATGGTTGGGTCCACAAGGTCTCTCCTGGAGTTATCCATCATTACCAGCCTGGAAATCATGGGCTTCAAGCTATGCACAAACCACTGTCCAAAATTGGAGACAGACTCCTCCATGCATGGAGCTGGCCCCTGAGCTATCGTTTCTCCCTCCAATGATGTTGAGCACTGTCTCCTCCAGTTGGCTCAAGGTCTCTAAAGTGGCTTGGCTGCCTCCCATTGCTCCCGGCGGTTGTGAGCCACCTTGGCCTGCAAAAGAAAGGGAAGTGTGTCAGTGAGTGTAGTGCAATTTGTTTGGGTAACGTGCCTGCCATAGTTGAATAGCTGTCAGTGTGTGCAAGGTGTGAGATGTGGCTGAGAGTGTTGCAGCAGTGGTAAAGGTATGAGTGGTGATAGGTAGAGATTGTTGGTAGGTGAGTGATGTGGGTGTGGTGCATTGAGCAGTGTGTGAGGCTTGTGGTGCAGATGGTGGGATGTGGCATTTGCTGAAGCCTTCACTCACCTTGACCTGCCGTGTGAGGTCATTAAACATAGAAACATAGAAGATAGGAGCAGGAGTAGGCCATTCGGCCCCTCAAACCTGCTCTGCCATTTAATGAGATCATCCAAATTCAGTACCCTGTCCCTGCTTTCTCCCCATATCCTTTGATCCCCTTAGCCTTAAGAAATATATCTAACTCCTTCTTGAATATATTTAATGAATTGGCCTCAACTGCCTTCTGTGGTAGAGAATTCCACAGGTTCACCACTCTCTGGGTGAAGAAATTCCTCCTCATCTCAGTCCTAAATGGCTTACCCCTTATCTTTAGATTGTGACCCCTGGTTCTGGACTCCCCCGCCATCGGGAACATCCTTCCTGCATCTAGTCTGTCTAGTCCTGTTAGAATTTTATAAGTTTCAATGAGATCCCCTCTCATTCTTCTAAACTCCAGTGAGTATAAGCCTAATCGACCCAATCTCTCCTCATACGTCATTCCTGCCATCCCAGGTATCAGCCTGGTGAATCTTCGCTGCACTCCCTCCATGGCAAGAACATCCTTCCTCAGATAAGGCGACCAAAACTGCACAGGACGGACGCAGCCAAATAGCGCTGGCCCATGAAACTGCCGGTTTTCAGGCCATGTCCAATTTCTAGGCCGGTATGTCTAATAGTTTTTTTTCCCCGGCTGCTCTGCTTCAATCTTAAAATGCTGGTGACTTCTGAACTGCAGCCTAAAACTGACAAGCACGTGTCAATCGGCAAAGTTCCCTGACCCAACAGCCATTTAATTCTTACTGAATTAAGCCCCTGTTTATTTAGCAGCAACTCGACTCGAGCCTTAAAGGAATACAGTTCCACGTCAGCAGCAGAATAAGAACTGCCTTACACATGTAATATACATTGAATGCTTCGTGGTGACTGAAATGTGACAGGTGGGTGTGTTTGACTGAGACTCGCCTGGGAGTGGACTGCTCAGGATCTGACGCACAAGAGGGGAGAGGTTTCTCATTTCTGCTGAACATTACATAACCTCTACCTACCGGCATTGTCTTTGTCTCACGGGAATCTTATAAAGCCCCGATCTTAACCTGACCCGGCCATCGGGAATGGGCCAGGTTCAGGTCGGAAGGCCTATTTACAGCCCGCTCGAATGTTTGGCTCCATTGCGTTCAGAGGAGGGTGGCGCAACGTCCGTGTTCTTGCTCAGGCCAACATCCCCAGCATCGAAGCTCTGACCATGCTCAATCAGCTCCGATGGGCGGGTCACATTGTCCGCATGCCCGATACGAGACTCCCAAAACAAGCGCTCTATTCGGAGCTCCGGCACGGCAAGAGAGCCCCAGGCGGGCGGAGGAAACGCTTCAAGGACACCCTCAAAGCCTCCTTGAAAAAGTGTAACATCCCCACCGACACCTGGGAATCCCTGGCCCAAGACCGCACAAAGTGGAGGAGAAGCATCCGGGAAGGCACCGAACACCTCGAGTCTCTTCGCCGGGAGCAAGCGGAAGCCAAGCGCAGGCAGCGCAAGGAGCGCACGTCAACCCAAACACCCCACCCACCCGCCCCTTCAACCACCGTCTGCCCCACCTGTGACAGAGACTGTAGGTCCCGCATTGGACTCATCAGTCACTCGAGAACTCATTTTTAATGTGGAAGCAAGTCATCCTCGGTTCCGAGGGACTGCATAAGAAGAAGAAGAGGAGGAGGGTAAATTGGGCATCTGCCCCGAACACGGCCCATTGTTTCTGGGTGCATGAGGGTGAAATTGGAGCTTTAGAGTAATTCCTAATGATTTCAAGGAGCGCTGCATTCATGAAAAAAATCTTTAGCGTGCAATTAATTTGGGAAGGGAATGGCGTTTGGAGGGAGAGAGTCTTTTTCATCACAGCGGTGATTTTTATATATTTCAATACAATTTACGTCATCAGATCGAGCACATTTGTATATAAAGACTGTTTCCACAAAAAAGCAGTACCGCTTTAGATCAGTAACGCAAACACATGTCTTTCTGGTCTCACTCCAGCTTTGTCATGGAGAGGTAAAATAATAAAGAAATCTGTAAGAAAAATACTCTTAGATTATTAAGAGTTTAAAAATAGTCATTAAGTCGGAATCACACGGAATGACTTACCAAGAATAGAGAATTCTCAAGTAAATGTATTTTTCTCCAGTTTTCTAAAGGATTCACTTCATCATTCGCTCAATGTCACCAATGTGCATGCGAGTAGATAAGGTGCAATTCTCGTGACTGTCAGGCTCTCATTGCCTGTTGCGTGCTGTCACAACAAAGTCTGTCTGCAACGGCCAGCTCCACAGAACTGGAACAACATTGAGCCAGATCGTTGCTGTATGTGCAATCTGGATGATCGCAACCACAATGCTGACGATGACAGATGTAGGATCACCTTCCGGCAGTTCAAAATGCCTTCAGGTAAAAGCCAGTCGCAGTAGTCACCGTTCATTAAAGGTTACTTAACTGTGACTTTGCAAAAATATTACAAGCCCACGTGCGTGACAGCAGACACGCCAAACTTCACAGGTACTTGGAGGTTGATTTTAACTCAGCTGTGAGGTGGGCTTTGAGGCGTGTGGGGGTTTAAAATCGCAAAAATTGGGGGTCGGGACACCCCGCCCCCCCCGCCTGGTTCCCGACCCCGAGCCATTTTAACCCAGGCGTGTCTGATGGTCCCGAATCAGTCCCGCCTCCAACAGGCGGGACTGGTCTTTAAGGCCCTTAATCAGCAATAATTGGCCTTTATAATGCCATTTTAACAGGCCCTTGCATTTTTAACCCTTTTCCCACGTAAAACACACCTGGTGGGGATCACGCCTGTGAAACCTGGCGGGAGCACTATTGGCTTGCTGACTATCAGATGCAGGTCAACCGTTAAAGAGGAGATTTGATCAGTCATCATTTGCAGGTGGCAGGACTTTGTTGTTTCAGGCCTGGGGCAACTTTTACCAGGCTTAACCACACCTGTGGAAGGTTGGAGCCTCACACACATCTCCAGTGTGAACTCCTGGGAAACCCCGCTCGCCACCTTCACTCAGCACTTCCTCAACGGAGGCATATACCAGAAGCATGGGAGCCATTTATTTCCTTCCCTTCTGGGCATTAGATGAGCTCGAACACCAGCCGCGGCACCAGCAGAACCAGAAACAGCAGCAGCAGCAACAGGAGTGCCAGGCTGCTGCTCACCCACCTGAAGCTGCACAGGCCAGAAGGGGCCAGCGCTTGGAAGTGCCTTGAGAGCACCTTGCTGCACATCAGGGGGCCATGGGGACCCGTATCTGCACTGGCAGTTGTAATGATATCAGCAAATAGTGATGGTATTTGCCTGTTTGATTATTTATGCCTTACCAGCATATTTGCCTGATTGATTATTTATGCCTGACCAGCAGAGGGCATGTGAGAGACAAGCAGTTTAGTTTTAGTTTCATTTTAGATGGATCTCTAAGATGGTGTCTCCTGTAATGCTGTTAACATAGTTGAACAAGCTTTAGATTAAAAGACATTCTCTTTCATAAATGTCTCGTCATTGAACCCACAAAGAAATCAATACATGGTGTCAGAAGTGATTGAAAGAGATGAAGAGGAAAAATCTGAAGTTAAATCAGCTCTCCACATATTAGCAAGCCAAAAGATAACATCGTTACTTACCATTGGAGAATAGCTAACGAAGTGAAAAAATGGAAGGATTACACCCACCGGCGAAACTTCAGTTGACAGGTAATGTGGCTGAAAATTGGAGGAGGTTCAAACAATGTTTGGAGTTGTATTTAGCGGCAATCGGAGCTGACGAGAAAAGTGATAAAATGAAAGCGTCAGTGTTCTTACATGTCGTGGGTGATGAAGCGCTGGAGGTGTATAATAACTTCACATTCGCTGCTGATGGAGACAAAATGAAGCTGGATAATATAATGGAACAGTTTGAGGCCTACTGCATACCTAAACGTAACGTGACGTTTGAGAGGCACAGATTTTTCACGTGTACAGAAAACGGGTGAGACTATTGATCAGTATGTGACTGAACTGAGAAACCGAAGCAAAACATGTGAATTTGGGGGACTGACAGACTCGCTGATAAAAGACAGACTGGTGTGTGGTATTCCAGATAATGGTCTAAGGGAAAGACTGCTAAGAGAGCAAAATCTAGGCCTGGGAAAAGCCATAGCACTGTATAGGGCTACAGAGACTGTGAAGTTGCAGGCAAAGGAGCTGTTCAGTGACAGTAGCTGCAACATGGATGCAGTGAGAAAGAACGGACACAAACCGTTTAACAAAAAGAGCGCCAATGTGAAAAAAGAGGCGTGGCCAGCGAACAAAAATGAAAGGAGCAATCGAAAGTCACGTAGTCGATGCGGTACACAGCATCCACCAAAAAAGTGTCCAGCATATGGTAAAACATGCAATAGTTGCAACAAAAACAAACATTATGCCCATTGCTGTAAGAACCAAGCGCAACAAAGCAAGGTCCATACAGTAGATGAAAGCGAGATAGAGGAGTTCTATGTGGATGTCGTGTCTGAAAACAAAAAAGAAACAATGAGACGACTGAGGAAAAGCATCTTGGATGGATGGCCCAACATGAAGCAAGACTGCTCACCTGACATGGCAGAGTACTGGAACTGCAGGGCGGAACTATCAGTGGTCGAAGACATCATCTACAAAGGAAGTAAAATAGTTATCCCAAAGAGTCTGAGAAAAGAGATGCTAAAAAGGATCCATGGAGGACATCTGGGAATCGAAAAGTGTAAGAAAAGAGCACGAGAGGTGGTGTACTGGCCACGAATCAACCAAGATATGATAAATGAGGTGTCAAACTGCACAATATGCCTGAAATATCGAGCGAGCAATCCGGTAGAACCACTAAAGCCACACCCAGGGCCAGACAGACCTTACCAGAAGGTAGGCGCTGACCTATTCGTATGTCAAGGGAAGGACTATCTTGTAGTCACAGACTATTACTCCCTGTATCCAGAGGTTTGTAGACTGTACACCACCACTGCAGATGCTGTGATAACATGTATGAAAGCCATATTCTCCAGACATGGCGTGGCAAGCGAGGTCTTCACAGACAACGGACCCCAGTTTTACAATGCAAGTTTCCGACACTTTGCCAAAAAGTGGGACTTTGTCCACACAATGTCAAGTCCTCACTTTCCACAGTCCAATGGACTAGTGGAAAAATCGGTCCAGACAGTGAAAAGACTGATGTACAAGGCAAAAGACAGTGGAACTGACTTCTACCAGAGCATGCTTGTATACCGCACAACGCCGCTCGAGTGTGGTATGTCACCAGCCCAACTCCTTATGGGACGTCTGCTAAGGTCAAACCTACCCATCCTGGAGAACCTCCTGAAAACAAAAGAGGGGGAGAAAGTGAGGAAGTTCAAAGAACAACAGAAAGAAAAGCAAAAGTACTACTATGACAGAGGAACACAAAACCTACCTGAACTCCACACTGGTGACCAAGTAAGGTTCAAAGACAAAACAAACATATGGACTCAGAAGGGAACTGTCCTGAGTGAAGTCCAACCAAGATCATACACCATTCAGACAGATGAGGGTGCTGTTCTGAGAAGAAATCGTCGGGATCTTCTCATGGGACCAGCCACAGCAGGTCAAAAGACTGATACTGTTGAACAACCTGATCACACAGCAGGTCAAAAGACTGATACTGTTGAACAACCTGATCACACAGCTGAGAAATCATCATCTGAGGCAACAACTCAGATTCAAGGGCAATCAATCAGAAAATCCTCAAGACGCGTGAAGCCTCCTGAGAGACTCATTGAGCAAATTTAAGGACTATTGTTATAGAAGGAAGTAATGTTATCTTATTCTCTTTTCAAGTTCTAGGTATTTATATATTTCATGTGAACTCACAAAACAAGGTTAAAAAACCTTGATCATGATAATGATAATGTAAGTTCATTAAGTGTTACAGTTAAAATGCAGAGTAATACAAAGAAAACATGTTGTTAGATAAAAGTAAAATACTTTTGTTTTAAGAAAGGGAGATGTAATGATATCAGCAAATAGTGATGGTATTTGCCTGTTTGATTATTTATGCCTTACCAGCATATTTGCCTGATTATTTATGCCTGACCAGCAGAGGGCATGTGAGAGGCAAGCAGTTTCGTTTTAGTTTCGTTTTAGATGGATCTCTAAGATGGTGTCTCCTGTAATGCTGTTAACATAGTTGAACAAGCTTTAGATTAAAAGACATTCGCTTTCATAAATGTCTCGTCATTGAACCCACAAAGAAATCAATACAGCAGTCCTACTCAGAATGACTTCCATGAAGGTCTGGTTTCTCTGTTCAATAGATGCCCATCGCTCCTCAAGAGATGTCATTCTATTATGAACACTCACCATGTTTTCCATACCCTGGCGACTTATCTCCTCCATGGAGGTTGCCATCCTTTCCATGGTGATGCGTTCATGCGCCAATGATTCCACAAAGGTTCTGCTCATGTTCGCTATGGACTCCTCCATTCGCTCCACACTCACATCGACCCTGGAGACAAAACCTGCCAGAGACTCCTGCATCTGTTCCTGGATTCCAGCCCCGCTGATCTTATGGATGGACCCAGAGGCAGAGGGTCGACATGCAGCTGAGCCGAGCTGGCAGAGTCCTGCGCCCTCCGACTAGCACTCTCCACTGCTGTCTCTGTCTCCACAATCTGCTGATGCTCACTTGTGAGCTGTGATACACCAGGTGACAATACTACTCTATGTCCCGAAGGTCCCACCGAGGTGTGAGTGTCTGCGCTGGGGCTGGGTGCACTGAATTCTGCTGACGCTACGCCCTCAGAGGTTGCAGATTCCTCTGAGGAGTCTGGAAGCTCAGGCTCTTCCTCCTGGACAGTGGGGACGGGGGCTCTCGATGGTCCTGTGGGGGAATAAAGGAAAGAGTTAGAGATGTGAGGTCAAGGTTACATGCACATTGCATATTGCAGATGATCATAGGTCCATCTGTTATAGCTTCAGAATCATTATCAGCGACTCATGCAATGTCAATGAGATGGAAAACTATTCTGTCACCAGCTTGCTGTGATGCACCCGTCTGTCCGTCCCCCACTTGCGCCTCATCCTCCAGTCTTACGATCTCCAGGACCGCCTCCTCCCAGGGGGTGAGGTGGGCTACTGATGGTGGCCCTCCTCCTGTCCTCGCTCGTTCTCTTTTATTGTGAGCTCTCTTTTCCTGCCATGAGGGAGACAAGTGGAGTTTGAGTGAGAATGAAGGAGTGAGTGTAGAGAATCCATAGCATAGATGCTTAGAAGGTGACAAAGATGGAGTGAGGTGGCAAGACCAAGGGTCGTCCCTGTGTGTTGTCAGTTGTTTTCATAGCATCAGAGTGATAGGGAGTGTGAGGGCTGCATAGTCGAATAGTTAGGTGAATGTGACCATAGAGAGAGAGGGAATGGGTAAGGGTGCATGGAGGTCAGTGTCAAGTGGGATGTGGAGGAAGAGATTGCTAAAGCTGAGTGCTGGTGAGGAGAGGCAATGAAGATCAGATTGAGAGTGATGGGAAATTCATACTCACTTTTCCAGTGTGCTGAAGGTCATGAAATCTCTTCCTGCACTGTATCCAGGTTCTGCGGGTAGCCAATAAGGAGTTGACCTCCTCTGCCACTTGCAGCCACGCAGCCTTTATCTGCTGGGGAGGCTTCTTCCTCCCTGATGAAGGGGAGAGCACCTCCTTGTGAGCTCTTGCTCCCTCCACTAAAGCCTGCAGGGCAATGTCGTCAAAACAGGGTGCAGACCTCGGTCTTTCTCTGGCCATTCTGCTTCCAGCTCAGTGTATCAGCAAATGCCAAAAGGTTGGCAACCTGCAGAAGAAGCAAGGCTTGTTGCAGACCCTAAATGCAGCAGCAATAATGACGTCATATTCTGTGACTTTCTGACTGGAAATACTCATTTGCCAAGGGTTCCCACACGTTGGAAATCAATTGGCCAATTCAGTTAAAATTGCATCAATCTCACACACCCATTTAGATTCGTGTGGGAAACACCAAATTCAGGGAACCCGACAATTCCCGCACCCAGAGTTAAAATCGACCCCTTGGTGACGTACTCCCACAACTTCCACTGAAAGTAGTTGAAATCTCAAATAAAGATAGACTGCAAATGCTGCCGGTTTGAAATGAAGACAGAAAATTCTGGGACTGCACAGCAGGTTTGTCAGCATCTGAAAAGGGAAAACAGAAACAGTTTAATGTTTCAGGTGTTGAAGGATCTGCACCCGAAACAGTAACCTGTCTCATCAGTTTTCAAATGCTGATGGATTTGCTAACTCTAACCCTAATGCAGCGTTTTCTGAAATCTTTTCCAAATCTGTTAATGATGCAGTAACTTTATACTTCAGCACACAACACCATAATCATAGTGTTCTGTTTTGCAAATCGTCAGAACCTTTGAAATGGCATTGCCCTGTCCCAGAGGAAGCATTTAAACTAAAACCTAGCACTTGACCTCTTGACATTTTTCGAAGAGTAAGGGGTGGGGTTTTCTTGGCTGACGTTGGCTGCTAATCTCGGTGACATTTTTCTGGCACTTGGCAACTCTCATACAGTCACATGCCAACTAACACAATCATTCATTCCTAACCTTCAATAGTCCTTTATACAGAGGTGGCAGCATGCGACTAAATTGCTGTCAGGTGGTTCTGTCCTCGTTGCTACATTTTATGATGGAATAGCACCAGCTAGTCAACAACAAGCCAATAAAAAAATCGTACCTTCAAGCGTACATATCAAGGTATGCAACAGGATTAGCTCCCGACAAAGTCAATCTTCATTTCTGCCTTACATTATATTCAGGGAAGCAGCAAGGTAATATCTGAGACTTGGCTTTCCACAGAAATAGGTGGTGCTAGAATGTCACTGAGACACTTGATGTTGGAAAATGTACATATTAGACCTAATTCTGTAAGGCTTTAGTCAAAAAGGGATTTACAAGCATAAATTGCACTCGTTAACCCCTTGCTGTTTGAATTCTCTGTATAAACAATAAATGCAGGTATACAAGGTCTACAGTGTGTTAGAAGCTGGTACTCCAACTGCACCCGATTCTCATCTCGCAAACTGACCTGATCATCCCATTTTAAGCAATTCAAATTCATCATATATCAGTTTGCCAAAACCGGTACTACAAGCACTGAACTAGGTGACCCTGCACCAGTTGACCCTGACTTTGTACTTCACACTGATAAACATCTATTAGCTCATAAATTCATAAACTTCCATGTTGCTATTCTGTTTCAAAGAACATTTAGAATCTGCCAAATCACACATGAATAATGGCCGAGGTCACGTGCCAGAGGGCAGCTGGTACACATAACTGCGTACCCTTCCAAAGGTTCAATGCTGTCAGGAAAATAGGTGAGGGAAGAACTTTAGCAGGGACAAGAAATTCCGTTAACAATATACCAGTCCATATCAAACACCTGTCCTGTGACCCTTCATATAAGCAAAACAGATGTTCCAGATAAGTTCTGGTGACTGAAGGTCAATTAATTCCCCAGAGTGGATTAACTACACCCAGGGTACTGAGGGAGACAAGCACGGAGATTTATAAAGTACTGACGGTCATGTTAAGGGAGTTAGTGAAGAGTGGGTAGGTTCCGACAGACTGGAAATGGACAAGTATAGCTCATATATTCAAGAAAGGCAACAGGGCCATACCTAAAAAGTACAGACCCAATAGCTGGACCTCAATAGCTGGCAACTAAGTAGGATGAAAGTGCAGCTGTATGAATGTAATCGAATAAATAGAGATTCAACAGCAGTAGATATTGGGATGGAGAAATCACTGGGTAAACAAAAGGAGGAAGATGATAGGTGTATGATAGCAAAATACTGCAGATGCTGGAAATCTGAAATAACAACAGAAAATGCTGGAAAAACTCAGCAGGCCAGGCAACATCTGTGGAGAGAAATTAGCGTTGACGTTTCGGGTCGAAACCCTTTTTCAAAACTGGAAAGGAAATAAAATAGATCGAAGGCAGGGCTGCGATAGAACAAAAGAAGTAAAAGAGACATTAAGCGGTCCTTTGTTTTGGGTCTTCCCTTCTCTCCCCCCCCCCTTTCCTTTTTTTTCTCTCTCCCACATGGCAGCTGTCACTCATCCTGCCAGAACACTTCACACCTAATCTCAGCCGTCTTTTGTCTCCACTTGTCCTATTACCATCTCGTCTGGTTTTGAATACCTCTTAATGTCTCTTTTACTTCTTTTGTTCTATCGCAGCCCTGCCTTCGATCTATTTTATTTCCTTTCCAGTTTTGAAAAAGGGTTTCAACCCGAAACGTCAACTCTAATTTCTCTCCACGGATGTTGCCTGGCCTGCTGAGTTTTTCCAGCATTTTCTGTTGTTATTAAGATGATAGGTAAGTGGAGCTATGTCAAATTGGGGTGGTGGGAGGAAGAAATATTAAGGGGTGACTCAGAGACTCATGCTATTCCTAGTCGACCTAAATGGTCTGTAGTCACAGTCTCAGCACAAGGTAGCTTAAATAAACAGATGACACCAAGTTGGGGGTAGGAGCTGCATATTCAGAGGAAGCAGCCAAACAAACTGTTTGGTAGCACTGGGCTAATCGGTGGCAATTGATGACCAACACGGACAAGTACAAGGCAACGGATATTGGGAAGTAAAAATACATATGAGCTTTATGTGTGTGATAGAACTAGCCAAAGGGTAAGTTCAAAGATCCTAAAGGCATTGGTTGATTTGTCATTCATAATACAGGTTGGCAATAAACAGAGAACAAGATGATGGGCTATATTATCAAATCAATTGAGTTCACATCCTCAGAAGTTATACTGAAGTTGTACAGTGCTCTGGAGAATTGTGGACAGTTCTGATTACTATAGCATAAGTTGGGGGGGAGGGGGCGGGAGGAGGGCTACCCAGAGATGAAGGATAGTGTCGAGAGCAACAAGGCTTATCTTTGAAGTTAAAAAGGATGCATTACAAGGAATGCCTACCTAAACTAGGGGGGAGAAATTTGGCTGGATAGCGCCTCCTGTTAGCGCATCCGGGGGGTGATAACGGGGCACTAATGACTTACCGCCCAGGCGCGGCGATGTTACCGCTGCCCGCGAAATTCACCTGGCAGTTTGCAGTGGCGGTAACCCCTAGCACCAAGGTCTCCTGCGCACTGGTAGTGCCCCGGACCCGAACTTCGGTTCTGCCCCCTGCAGCATCACAGGGCGATGACACGACAGCTGCAGGAGGCATTCATCAGGAGGCCGGGCGCTTCTGGGGGGGGGGGGGCGATACTTAAAGGCCGAGGTGGCCGAGGTAAGTAAAAAAAAATCTGAAATGCTCTTTCTCTTTTTTTGTCTTCTGCTGCAGTGCTTGGGGCTGATCGGGCCGGATCACGGGTGCCGGCGGGGACTAGGCAAGTTTTTCCCCTTGCAGAGCCTGCAGCGATGGCCCTTCCCTTTAAGGGAGGGAGGAAGCCTTTGAACGCGGCAGCGCTGCATGGCCCATTGCTGCCTCGCCTCGCCTGCTGCCTGTTGCACTCCAGGAAGGAAGTGGAGCGCTTGATCTTCCTTCCTGGAGCATTAAAACCCAATTTTTTATATGCTGGGAATCAATAGCGCTGGACACTAAGTTTCCCAGCTTTCAAAAGTTACAGCCCCCAAACAGGGCAATACGGAATTTCTCACCCTAGGACTCTTCAACCTTGAAATGAGATAGTTCAGTGGAGTCCTCATAGAGGTAATTAAGATAGTTAATAGGATAGAGAAAGTAAACCAGGAACAATGCTTTCAGACATACAAAAGCAGCAGGATAAAATATAGAATCATAGAATGGTTACAGCACAGAAGGAGGCCATTCAGCTAGTCCCACTCCCCCACCCTCCCTTTCCATTTAGCCCTGCAATTTTTTTTCTTTCAGGTACTTATCCAATTCCCCTTTGAAAGCCACAATTGAATCTGCCTCCACCACCCTTTCAGGCAGTGCATTCCGGATCCTAACCACTCGCTGCGTAAAAAAGTTTTTCCTCATGTCACCTTTGGTTCTTTTGCCAATCACCTTAAATCTGTGTCCTCTGGTTCTCAACCCTTCTGCCAATAGGAACAGTTTCTCTCTATCTACTCTGTCTAGGCCCCTCATGATTTTGAACTCCCTTATCAAATCTCCCTCAACCTTCTCTGCTCTAAGGAGAACATCCCCAGCTCTCCAGTCTATCCACGTAACTGAAGTCCCTCATTCCTGGAATCATTCTCATAAATCTTTTCCGCACCCTCTTTAAGGCCTTCACATCCTTCCTAAAGTGCGGTGCCCAGAATTAGACACAATACGCAGTTGAGGCTGAACCAGTGTTTCATAAAGGTTCATCATATCTTCTTTGCTTTCGTACTCTATGGGCAGGATTTTCATTGGGCCGTCGAGGCGGGATTGGAGGCGTGTGGGGGGTTAAAATCACGAAATCGGGGGGCACGAACCCATCCTGCCCCCATCCCGCCTCCATGCCTGTTTCAAAGGAGGCGGGTACCCGACCTGTGCTGGGAGCCGCCTCCCCGAGGTGGGAAGGGGACTAGTGCCAATTAACTGCCTGTTAACAGGCAGTTAACAGGCAGTTTTTAGCCTAATCCCTATTTTTATTCCTGAAGTGTGGGATTCCCGACAGCTACCAACCACGCCTAGTTAGCGAGGCGGACCGTCGGGCTGAAGGGTTCGAGATGTCCGGTGTTCAGGCGAGTGATGGGTGCATGAGTGCAGAGGTAAGTGTGTTTGGTGTGTGTAAAGTGTTTAAAGAAGTTTTACTTACCTTTACTTACCTTTACAGCCTTCCTTCCTTCAGGTCTCGGGAGTCCTTCATCTCACCGGCACAGAAAGCAGAATGGCCGCAAGCTGTCAAAAGTTGCAACATTCAGCTTTCTGTTCTGGAGAGATCTCTAAATCAGCCTGAGAGGAAGGAATTAACTTTGTGTACAGATTGTCAGTGTTTGACAGCTTCGAAGAGCTGTCAAACGCTGGTATTTCATCTATCAAAAGCTCTTGACAGATGAAATGTCAATCTGTGACGTCACCTGTTGCCGGGTGGCCCTTAATTGACCTGCAGAGCCCGCTGGGCAGGCTCAACAAGGTCAATCAAGTGAAAATCGAGTGGGTAGGCCACAACTCGATGGAGGCGGGACTACAAGCCCAAAGTTGTAGTCCCGCCTCCTACACGCCTCCAGTATCAAAATCCAGCCCTATGCTTCTATTTATGAAGCCCAGTATCCCGTATGCCTTTTTAACCGCTTTCTCAACCTGCCCCTAAGAGGCTACAAGTTCAGTGATGTGAAGAGTAAGTTTAAGACAGACATGAGGAGTTTTTTTTTACAAAGAGGGTAATTAGCTGAGACCCGCACATGGGGCTCATTTGTGCTGTAATGGGGAGATGATAGAGTTGGTAAAGTGAAAGGATGAGATCAAATGGGCCTTTATCAAATCTTTATCCGAATATCTTGTGACCTTGTAATTAAATATTACAGCCTGTAAAGTTTCTTTACTGTAAATCTCATGACCGTTTCCACAAACATATGACTGCAACACCAGCCTCGTGATATTTTTGTGGCTGCCGATAAGCGCACTTCTGAGCACAGGATCTCAATGTTATTCACTCTACTGATAGAGTTTAGAACCAAAAGCACAGCTCTCCTGAACTTTGAACATTGCAGTATTATGGCTTCAATTTTTAAACAAATTCTGTATGATGAAAAATGAAGTCATCTATGTTCCCTTTTCAGGCAGTTGCGAAAAGCTGTGCCTGAACTCATGGTTTCAGTGTTGCCAACGAATGTTTGTGGAATTTAAATTCAACTTGCACCATTAGTGCTTCTGGTGTATCAGCATTAAATGCACAAAGCAGGGAAACAGCAAGTCATTCATCTTCCCAACTTCCACTTTGTTTTAACCTGCACGTCTACCTGAAAACATTTTTCCCATTGGTTTGACTCTTGCTTCAACACCAAGCCCTCTCCCCTCCCCAACAAATGCTTTTGCTAAAATATAAGGCTGCGTGTAGTGACAGCCCCGTGTGGAGATGATTAGGTAATTACTCCGTCAATCACGCCCGCAGACCGCACTGCTGTAAGTGACTGGGATTGGCTTTACGCGCATACTTGGCATTATGTAACTATCCTCCACTCTGTAGTGTATGTACCTTTAAGAGAGAACTACTTTTACAGCTCCTGTATAATGTAGTACCGGCAGTGACCACACCTGTATATAAGCCTTGAGCATGCCTCTGTACCCCCAGTCTTGAGACTACCCTACTCCAGTACACACCTGTTGATTGTTAAGTTACAGCATCCGTGTAGTTATTTGAAAACATCATATTCTCAGAATCACGGATCTAACAGTGGCGACGAGTGTCGATTCGAATCTACCTGCAACTCTGCATTTCCCTTCAAGGATTCGCTCCGGGAGGGCGGTGGAAGAAAGTCGAGGCCAGAAGCACGGGCGTCAACCACGAGCAACCGCCCAGTCGTCCGGCAGAGAGTGAACATCGTAGGGGAGGCTGTTGAGAGCCGGGCTTGGTTCCCCAGCCACGACGATCCAGCAACAGACTGACAACAGGTACAGCGCAGACCCTTCCCGGACAGCGGCGGCTAGAGCCGACCGACGGCAGAGAAAAAGCCGAGCAGCGTCGACGGGGTAAGAGAGAGGGTGAAGCGCACAGGGCGCAGCCGGGGGTTGAAAACCGAGCGGCGTCGAGGAAAAACAAAACGGAGATAAAGAGGGTAAAGCAGCAGCCGGGTTCAGGACCGAGCGGCGGAAACGGGGAAGGCGCACAAAAAAAAAATGCACAGAGCACAGCCAGGGCTCAAGGGCTGAACAGTGTCCACGGGGAGAAGAAGGGAGAGCACGGGAGACGCCATTGAGCTGCGGAGAAGGAAGAGCGCGGGAGACGCCATTTTTAGAAGCCGCAGCGGAGAAGAAGGGCGAGCGCGGGAAGAAAGGGAAGCGCGGGAGACACCATTGTTGACAGTTAAATCACACCCAGGGATGCCGAAGAGTGGCAGTATCTCTAGGTTCGACAATGAAGTCGAAGATTGGGCGACATATGTGGAACGTATTGAGGAGTACTGCAGGGCGAATGAAGTGCCAGATGCTAGGAAAGCACTGGTTTTGTTAAATTCCATGGGTGCAAAAACGTATGGCTTACTGCAAAACCCAATAACCCCAGAGAAGCCCGTGAATAAGAATTTCGAAAGCATAGTAGAAATCCTACAGGGCCACTTAAACCCCACACCGCTGCTGATAGCAGAAAGATTTAAGTTCCACAAAAGGAACCAGCATAAAGACGAAAGTAATGCTGAGTACTTAAAGGAACTGCGCAAGCTATCGAAACACTGTCAGTTTGGAGTGGGACTAGCAGGTACGTTAAGGGACAAGTTTGTGTGTGGGCTTCAAAGTGAAGGAACCCAGAAACGGCTTCTATCAGAAAAGGACCTTACGCTGGACAAGGCTTTCAGCATGGCAGTATCACATGAAGCAGCCACAAGGGGCGCTGCAGAGATACAACGGAGACCACAAGAATATGGCACCAATGAAATGTCATATGCAACAGGGAAGTGTTATCGCTGCGGCAGAACAACACACGACCAGAAGGATTGTTGGTTCAAGGACCAAGTGTGCAGACAGTGTGGAAAAGCAGGACACATGGCAAGAGTCTGCAGGTCAGGGAAGAAAACCAACAGCAAGAAATCTCCACAGGAGAAGTACAAAAAGGTACATAAGGTGATGGACAGAAGTTCAGACGAACAGAAAAGTGATACAGACTCCGGAAGCAAGGAGCTGGGTTGTCTGAAACTACATAAGGTAACCAAAATGGAGGATCACCAGACTATCTGGGTCACACTCAAGATAGACGGAGTCCAAGTGAAAATGGAATTGGACACAGGATCAGCCCTAACAGTCATAAACCAAAGGGACTACAAGCGGCTATTTTCACACATACCCTTGAAAGCTACAGAGATTGTCTTGAAGACGTACATGGGGCAAAAAGTCTACCCCAAAGGAAAAATAAGGGTGAAAGTGATATACAAAGGCCAGGAAATACCTAAAATGGACCTATATGTATTGCCAGATGGAGGACCACCACTACTAGGACATGAATGGATCCGGAAGATACAATTAGATTGGCATTCCATACAGGCACTGAAGGTTGAGGCCAAAAGGGATGACGACGTCACACCTGGACGACTGTCAAAAATGCTAACTGACGCAAAAGAAGTGTTCCAGGAGGGACTAGGAACACTAAAAGGCATAACAGCAATGATTAAAATAGAGGAAAATGCAAGCCAGACCAGTGCCTTATGTGATCAGACCAGCCGTCGAAGCAGAGCTGGACGGGTTGGAACGTTCAGGAGTACTGTCCAAAGTAGACTGGAGCGAGTGGGCTACACCCATCATTCCTGTAATGAAGAGCTCGTTGAGTAATACGCCTGGGGAACCAAAGAAGGTCCGCATCTGTGGGGATTTTAAGGTGACAGTGAACCCAGTTCTTCACACGGTACAATATCCACTTCCACGAATTGAGGATATTTTCGCCTCGCTATCTGGAGGTAAACGCTTCACCAAAATTGATCTAGCCCAGGCGTACTTGCAAATGGAGGTAGAAGAAGCCTCGAAACAATACCTCACGATCAACACTCATAAAGGTCTCTACCAATACAACCGGCTGGTGTTCGGGGTAGCATCGGCTCCGGCTATTTGGCAAAGGGCGATGGATCAAGTCCTGCAAGGGATTCCAGGGACCCAGTGTTATTTGGACGACATCCTGGTCACGGGCGAAAATGACAGTGATCACCTCGCCAACCTGGAGAAGGTGCTCACTTGATTAAAGGAATATGGGCTACGAGCTAATCGCCACAAGTGCGAGTTTTTCCAGAAGCAGATCTCGTATTGTGGCCACGTTATTGATGAAGAGGGGTTACATAAGTCCCCTGAAAAGATTGAGGCAGTAGTCAAGGCTCCAGCACCGGAAAATGTGTCACAACTGAGGTCGTTCCTCCGGCTGGTAAACTACTACCATAAGTTCTTGCCAAATTTGTCTACGGTATTACACCCACTGAACACCCTACTGCAAACAGGGGTACCATGGAAGTGGAATGACGAACGTAGATGAGCTTTCCAGAAGTGCAAAGAATTGATCACATCAAAAGAGGTGTTGGCTCATTTCAACGCAGCACTACCAATTCGTTTGGCATGTGATGCATCACCCTACGGTATTGGAGCGGTGCTGTCGCACAAATTCCCAGACAGGTTGGAGAGGCCAGTAGCCTTTGTGTCTCGGTCACTAACCTCAGCCGAGTGCAACTATGCCCAGATTGACAGGGAGGCCCTCAGCCTAGTATGGGGAGTAAAAAAATTCAACCACTATCTGCATGGGCAGAAGTTCACCTTGCTGACTGACCACCAACCACTTGTCTCCATCTTTAATCCAAAGAAGGGCGTTCCGGTGATGACTGCACAACGGTTACAAAGATGGTCCCTTTTTCTAGGGGCGAACCAATATGAAATAGAATATAAAGGCACGAAACAGCATGGAAACGCTGATGGGCTATCACGCTTGCCACTGCCTACTGTGGAGGAAGCACCAGCAGTGGACCCTATCGAGATATTTTATTCATCAATAATTGAACGATTGCCAGTAACTAACACGGATATAGAGAAGGAGACCCGCAATGATCCGACGCTGTCTCGGGTATATGATTTGACGGTGAGAGGATGGCCAACACATGGCGACTCACTGTTGCCAGCATTCTCATCCAGAAGAGAACAGCTGTCAGTATGCCAGGGGACAGTGATGTGTGGATCCAGAGTGGTGATTCCACCCAAGTTAAGGGTGAGAATGCTAAATGAGCTTCATGAAGGTCATCTGGGAGGGGTGAAAATGAAAATCCTTGCTAGGGCTTATGTGTGGTGGCCGGGGCTCGATCAACAAATCGAGGACCTAACCAAGAGCTGCTCAGGATGCCAGAAGGTCTAAAATGCACCACCACATGCCCCTCTACACCCATGGGAGTGGCCGTCCTCTCCATGGCAACGGGTGCATATTGATTTTGCTGGTCCATTCATGGACTCAATGTTCTTAATAGCAGTGGATGCTCACTCGAAATGGCCTGAGGTGATAAAAATGTCCTCAACCACTACAGAGAAAACGATTGCAGTCCTACGGACCATATTTGCCAGGAATGGCTTGCCAGAGCAGATTTGCTCTGATAATGGACCACAGTTTGTGTCACAGGAACGAGTCAACCCCATGTCTCGAGTACCTGGGGATGAACCCGACATACCTCAGAACCAGTAGCAGTGGAAACTGATGAACTAACCGACGAAAAGGGGCCAGAATCGCCTCCGCACCAAGAACAAGAACCTCAGGAAAGGCGCTATCCAGAAAGCATCAGGAAGCCGCCCCAAAGACTGAACCTATAAATGGACTATTTTTGTTTAATGTGCATGTTAAAGTGTTAATTGTTATTTGAATATTATGGGTACTACTAATCTAAAAGGGGAGGAATTGTAGTGTATGTACCTTTAAGAGAGAACTTCTTTTACAGCTCCTGTATACTGTAGTACCGGCAGTGACCACACCTGTATATAAGCCTTGAGCATGCCTCTGTACCCCCAGTCTTGAGACTACCCTACTCCAGTAAACACCTGTTGATTGTTAAGTTACAGCCTCCGTGTAGTTATTGGAAAACATCATACTCTCAGAATCACGGTTCTAACACACTCACTGCATCTTGCTGGAGAAATGGGCCTGCTTTCATCGGGAGACTTTGCTGTAGTTTCGGTCATGAGTTCTGTTTGTTGTATAAACCTACATTAGCATCGCATATCTTCTCTGTGCAAACATGGTCCCGAAGGTATGCTGCAAAAATATTCCATGTGCGGTCAATGCAGCAACAATGTGCCTAACATGAGTTGTTTTAAGATTTGATAGGGTAGATACAGAGAAACTAGTTCCTCTGGTGGGAGAGTCCAGAACAAGGGGGCACAACCTTAAAATTAGAGCCAGGCCGTTCAGGAGTGATGTCAGGAAGCACTTCTTCACACAAAGTGTAGTGGAAATCTGGAACTCTCTCCCCCAAAAAGCTGTTGAGGCTGGGGGGTCAATTGAACATTTCAAGACTGAGATTGACAGATTTTTGTTAGACAAGGGTATTAAGGAAGATGGAACCAAGGCGGTTAGATGGAGTTGAGATATAGATCAGGCATGATCTAACTGAATGGCGGAACAGGCTCGAGAGGCTGAATGGCCTACTGTTGTTCCAGCATTCTTAGCATATTGATTTATCTGCCCCTTTCTTTTTGTCACCGCTATTCCATAAAGCCAAGAGCAGCAAGCCAGACTCTCTTGCCAACATGCCTTATCACAGCACTCACCAGTTGAAACTGGCTGCCAAAAAACAAACACCAGCCCAGAGATAAGCTGCCAGAGAGTTTTAAAGATTGAAGGGAGGAATTACAGGGTAAATAACCTGACACAGCTGTGGAAGGAGCAAGAGGTGGAAGCTTGCTGCTGAGTGGAGGCCAAGGGCCCTATGAAGTGACTGTGTAATTCTGACCTCCCGGTGCCAGGAGGCTACTTCACGGACATGAACAGGTACCCTGACACAGCAGCAGACAAGAGATTGGCAGTGACATGACATCTCGTTCCTGCGCTTCGGGTCACCTGCCTCTGTTGAAGGCTGCGTCCTCATGTCGTGCATTGTCATCATGTTATAATAGAGATCACGGCACTGTCACTGTTGGATCCGTGGTTCAGTGGATATGCTATTATTAAATAATCACACGGATGCTGTACATTAACAATAAACAGGTCTTTACTGGAGGAGGGTAATCTCTAGACTGGGGGTACAGAGGCATGCGCAAAGCTTATATACCGGTGTGGTCACTGCCGGTACTACAGTATACAGGAGCTGTAAAAGTAGTTCTGACTTAAAGGCACATACACTACAATTCCTCCCCTTTTAGATTAGTAATACCCCTAATATTCAAATAACAATTAACATTTCAACATGTACATTAAACAACAAAAGTCCATTTATAGATTCAGTCTTTGGGGCGGCTTCCTGACCCTTTCGGGATAGCGCCTTTCCGGAGGTTCTTGTTCTTGGTGCAGAGGCGATTCTGACCCCTTTTCATTGGGTAGTTCATCGGGTTCAACTGCTACTGGGTCTGAAGTAGATGCTACCGGTATGTCGGGTTCATCCCCAGGTACTCGAGACATGGGGTTGACGCGTTCCTGTGACGCTAAGATCTGATCGACGTGGCGTCTCACAATGTTCTCCCCGACATCCACTGTGTACATTAATGGCCCCTGCCTTGTACATATCGTTCCGGGTTGCCATTTCTCTGTTCGATCGTCATGGGCCAAGACTGGTTGCCCTACATTGAAGTTCCTTGTCGGCTTCTCATTGATGTGCTGGAATTGTTTGTCCTCAACATTTCTTCGCACATTTGGTCTGAGCAAGTCCAGACGAGATCTCAACCTTCGGTTAAAGAACATCATGGCCGGGGTCTGGTTGTTAACTGCATGTGTCGCGTTTCGGTAGGCTAATAAGAAATTGTCGATCTTATGCTGTAGTGGAATTTCATCGTCGCACATGGCCTTTATCGCCTTCTTAAAGGTTTGTACGAACCTCTCAGCCAATCCATTTGTGGCTGGATGATACGGGGCGGATGTGTAATGCCTTACCCCATTCCTTCTCATAAATTTTTGGAACTCGTCGGACACAAACTGTGGTCCATTATCAGAGCAAATCTGCTCTGGCAAACCGTTTCTGGCAAATATGGTCCGTAGGACTGCAATCATTTTCTCTGTAGTGGTTGAAGACATTTTTATCACCTCAGGCCACTTTGAATGAGCATCCACTGCTATTAAGAACATTGAGTCCATGAATGGACCAGCAAAATCAATATGCACCCGTTGCCATGGAGAGGAGGGCCACTCCCATGGGTGTAGAGGGGCATGTGGTGGTGCATTTTGGACCTTCTGGCATCCGAAGCAGCTCTTAGTTAGGTCTTCGATTTGTTGATCGATTCCCGGCCACCACACATAAGCCCTAAGCCCTAGCAAGGCTTTTCATTTTCACTCCCCCCCAGATGACCTTCATGTAGCTCATTTAGCACTCTCTCCCTTAACTTGGGTGGAATCACCACTCTGGATCCACACATCACTGTCCCCTGGCATACTGAGAGCTGTTCTCTTCTGGATAAGAATGCTGGCAACAGTGAGTCGCCATGTGTTGGCCATCCCCTCAACGTCAATTCATATACCCGCGACAGCGTCGGATCATTGCGGGTCTCCTTCTCTATATCCGCGTTTGTTGCTGGCAATCGTTCAATTATTGACGAATAAAATATCTCGATAGGGTCCACTGCTGGTGCTTCCTCCACAGTAGGCAGTGGCAGCCGCGATAGCCCATCAGCGTTCCCATGCTGTTTTGTGCCTTTATATTCTATTTCATATTGATTCGCCCCTAGAAACAGGGACCATCTTTGTAACCGCTGTGCAGTCATCACTGGAACGCCCTTCTTAGGATTAAAGATGGAGACAAGTGGTTGGTGGTCAGTCAGCAAGGTGAACTTCTGCCCATGCAGATAGTGGTTGAATTTTTTTACTCCCCATACTAGGCTGGGGGCCTCCCTGTCAATCTGGGCGTAGTTGCGCTCGGCTGAGGTTAGTGACCGAGACGCAAAGGCTACTGGCCTCTCCAACCCATCTGGGAATTTGTGCGACAGCACCACTCCAATACCATAGGGTGATGCATCACATGCCAAACGAATTGGTAGTGCTGGGTTGAAATGGGCCAACACCTCTTTTGATGTGATCAATTCTTTACACTTCTGGAAAGCTCATCTACGTTTGTCATCCCACTTCCATGGTACCCCTGTTTGCAGTAGGGTGTTCAGCGGGTGTAATACTGTAGACAAATTTGGTAAGAACTTGTGGTAGTAGTTTACCAGCCTGAGGAACGACCTCAGTTGTGACACATTTTCCGGTGCTGGAGCCTTGACTACTGCCTCAATCTTGTCAGGGGACTTATGTAACCCCTCTTCATCAATGACGTGGCCACAATACGAGATCTGTTTCTGGAAAAACTCGCACTTGTGGCGATTAGCTCGTAGCCCATACTCCTTTAATCTGGTGAGCACCTTCTCCAAGTTGGCGAGGTGATCACCGTCATTTTCGCCCGTGACCAAGATGTCGTCCAAATAACACTGGGTCCCTGGAATCCCTTGCAGGACCTGCTCCATCGCCCTTTGCCAGATAGCCGGAGCCGAGGCTACTCCAAACACCAGCCGGTTGCATTGATAGAGACCTTTATGAGTGTTGATCGTAAGGTAATGTTTCGAAGCTTCTTCTACCTCCATTTGCAAGTACGCCTGGGCTAGATCAATTTTGGTGAAGCATTTACCTCCAGATAGCGAGGCGAAAATATCCTCAATTCGTGGAAGCGGATATTGCACCGTGTGAAGGACTGGGTTCACTGTCACCTTAAAATCCCCACAGATGCGGACCTTCTTTGGTTCCCCAGGCGTATTACTCAACGACCTCTTCATTACAGGAACGATGGGTGTAGCCCACTCGCTCCAGTCCACTTTGGACAGTACTCCTGAACGTTCCAACCCTTCCAGCTCTGCTTCAACAGCTGGTCTGATCGCGTAAGGCACTGGTCTGGCCTTCAGAAACTTTGGGCTTGCATTTTCCTCTATTTTAATCGTTGCTGTTATTCCTTTTAGTGTTCCTAGTCCCTCCTGGAACACTTCTTTTGCATCAGTTAGCATTTTTGACAGTCGTCCAGGTGTGACGTTGTCATCCTTTTTGGCCTCAACCTTCAGTGCCTGTATGGAATGTCAATCTAATTGTATCTTCCGGATCCATTCACGTCCTAGCAGTGGTGGTCCTCCATTTGGCAATACATATATATCCATTTTAGGTATTTCCTGGCCTTTATATGTCACTTTCACCCTTATTTTTCCTTTGGGGTAGACTTTTTGCCCCGTATACATCTTCAAGACAATCTCTGTAGCTTTCAAGGGTATGTGCGAAAATAGCCGCTTGTAGTCTCTTTGATTTATGACTGTTAGAGCTGACCCTGTGTCCAATTCCATTTTCACTTGAACTCCGTCTATCTTGAGTGTAATCCAGATAGTCTGGTGATCCTCCATTTCTGTTAGCTTATGTAGTTTCAGACAACCCAGCGCCTTGCTTCCGGAGTCTGTGTCACTTTTCTGTTCGTCTGAACCACTGTCCATCACCTGGTGTACCTTTTTGTACTTCTCCTGTGGAGATTTCTTACTGTTGGTTTTCTTCCCAGACCTGCAGACTCTTGCTATGTGTCCTGCTTTCCCACACTGTCTGCACACTTGGTCCTTGAACCAACAATCTTTCTGGTCATGTGTTGTTCTGCCACAGCGATAGCACTTCCCTGTTCCATAGGACATTTCGGTGGTGCCATATTCTTGCGGTCTCCGTTGTATCTCTGCAGCGCCCCTTGCGGCTGCTTCGTGTGATACTGCCATACTGAAAGCTTTGTCCAGCGTAAGGTCCTTTTCTGATAGAAGCCGTTTCTGGGTTCCTTCACTTTGTAGCCCACACACAAACTTGTCCCTTAACGTATCTGCTAGTCCCGCTCCAAACTGGCAGCATTTCGATAGCTTGCGCAGTTCCGTTAGGTACTCAGCATTGCTTTCGTCTTTGTGTTTGTTCCTTTTTCCTTTTATGGAACTTAAATCATTCTGCTATCAGCAGCGGTGTGGGGTTTAAGTGGTCCTGTAGGATTTCTACTATGCTTTCAAAATTCTTGTTTACCGGTTTCTCTGGGGTTATTAGATTTCGCAGTAACCCATAAGTTTTTGCACCCATGGAATTTAACAGAACCAGTGCTTTATTAGCATCTGGCACTTAATTCGCCCTGCAGTACACCTCAATACTGTGGTGTATGTGCCTTTAACAGCCCCAGGTGTGCTGTAATGCCGGTAATTGCCACTTGGGCTATATAAGCCTGTATATTGTATATATCCGTTAGAACCCCCCCCAGACTTTGCTTAGTAAATACCTATGAACCAACTCCTGTCTTCAGTGTCTTTATCAACACACGGACACTACAGTGGCGACGAAGTGGAAACGGACTTACCTGCAATTCGGCAGCACCTCAAGGACATCGATTCCTCGGGCGTCCAGAAGACTCAAGGAAGTGAGAGTAGCTGTGGTTTCACCAGCTGGCCAAGCTGGTGGCAGGTACTGCGCTAATCCTTCCTGGGCGTCAGGCTGGGGCTCCAGCGGCTGGCTCTACAGCTGAGACAGGCAGCGAAATCGGAGGCAAGCAATAACGGACTGGCAGGGAGCACTCGGGAGACGGCCGGCGCGGCAAGCAGGTCAGCGTTCAGACCTCCGGCGGGAACGAGTCTCCAACAGTAAATTTTAAAAAAAGAGAACGGAAACCGCAGTAAACAGCATTGTTATCGGCAGCAGCAGCAGGAAAGCGCGGGAAGCGCCATATCTTTGCTACAGAAAAGGAAAAAAAAGCGCGGGAAGCGCCATATCTTTTCTGAAATGCCTAAGTCTGGCAATATTGATGCTTTTGATAGCGAAATAGAGGATTGGACCACATACATGGAAAGAGTAGAGGTATATTGCACTGCAAATGGAATAGAAGATGAAAAAAAAGCTTCAGTACTTCTGAACTTAATGGGCGCAAAGACATACGGGCTGTTACGAAATTTAATCACTCCAGCCAAACCAAAGGACAAGAATTTTAAAGAAATTGTTGATACCCTGCAGGAGCACTTAAACCCAACACCGCTGCTAATAGCGGAACGATTCAAGTTCTTCAAGAGAAATCAACACAAGAATGAAAGTAACGCTGATTACCTAACCGAATTAAGAAAGCTATCAAAGTACTGCCAATTCAGGGCAGGACTATCAGATTATCTTCGAGACAAATTCGTTTGTGGTCTCTTAAGTGAAGGAACACAAAAAAGACTGCTTTCTGAAAAAGATTTAACATTGGACAAAGCTTTCAGTATGGCTGTATCATACGAAGCAGCAGCAAAAGGAGCTGCAGAGATAGAACAAAAGACACAGGACTTCGGCACCCATGAAATGACACAGGGTTTCGAAAGATGTTATTGCTGCGGCAGATCCACCCATAACCAGAGGGACTGCTGGTTCAAGGACAAAGCATGCAGGCAATGCGGAAAGATTGGACACATTGCACGGGTATGCCGATCTGGACAAAATAAACCCACTGACAGAAAAAAAAAAATCAATAAAGAAAAGTACAGGAAGGTACAAATGACGACGGACAGTAGCTCCGAAGATCAGAAGAGCGATAGCGACTTCGAAAACAAGAGACTAAGCTGTCTCAAATTACATAATGTATTTGCCAAAGATGATTACCAAACCATTTGGGTTACCCTCACAATAGCAGGGTCCCCAGTTAAAATGGAGCTAGATACAGGATCAGCTCTAACCGTAATAAATCGACGAGATTACGAGAGGCTATTTTCGCATATACCACATCCATTATCTTAAAAACATATACGGGGCAAAAAGTATACCCCAAAGGAAAAATAAGGGTGCCTGTTGTGTACAATGGCAAAGAAATACAAAAGTTGTATTTATACATTCTACAAGATGGTGGTCCACCGTTGTTGGGATGTGAATGGAAAAGGAAGGTACGTTTAGACTGGCACTCCATTCAGGCACCGACGGTGACCAGTAAGGAAAAAAACAATGATGACATCATACCTGAACGATTAAAAGACATCTTGGCCAACGCCAAAGAAGTGTTTCAAGAGAAACTAGGAACCTTGAAAGGCATCACCGCCTCAATAAAAGTGGAAGATGCAGCAATTCCCAAATTTTTTAAGGCAAGACCGGTGCCATACGCAATACGTCCAGCAGTCGAGGCAGAGCTGGAGAATTTGGAAAAAGCAGGCGTATTATCCAAAATAGATTGGAGCGAATGGGCAACACCCATTGTTCCAGTCATGAAAAAATCATTGAATAAAGATAAATCTGAAGAACAGCGAAAAATTTGCATCTGTGGTGACTTCAAGGTGACTGTAAACCCGGTCCTTCACACAGTACAGTATCCTCTTCCGAGGATAGAAGATATTTTCGCCTCACTATCCGGAGGGAAACGTTTCACCAAAATTGACTTGGCACAGGCATATCTACAGATGGAGGTTGAGGAGGCCTCTAAAAAGTATCTCACGATAAACACACACAAAGGCCTGTACCAGTACAATCGACTGGTTTTTGGAGTAGCATCAGCTCCAGCTATCTGGCAAAGAGCTATGGAGCAAGTCCTGCAAGGGATTCCAGGGACTCAATGCTACCTAGACGACATCCTTGTAACAGGAGAAAACGACAACGAGCACCTTGCCAATTTGGAGCAGGTGCTCACTAGGCTGAAAGAACGGGGCCTACGAGCAAATCGCCCCAAGTGCGAATTTTTCCAAAATCAGATATCATATTGTGGCCACATAATTAATAATGAAGGGTTGCATAAGTCACCTGAAAAAATTGAAGCGGTTATAAAAGCCCCAGCACCTGAAAATGTTTCACAATTAAGGTCGTTCCTGGGATTAATAAATTACTATCATAAATTTTTACCGAACTTATCAACTCTTCTACACCCTCTTAATGAACTTCTACAAACAGGAGTGATTTCGAAATGGAACGAAGACTGTAAACGTGCCTTCCATAAATGCAAAGACTTAATCACATCCGAAGAAGTTTTGGCTCATTACAACCCATCACTGCCAATCAGACTGGCATGCGATGCATCCCCTTACGGCATAGGAGCAGTATTATCCCATAAATTCCCTGATGGCTCAGAATGGCCAATAGCTTTAGCGTCACGCTCATTAAACTCAGCTGAGCGTAACTATGCCCAAATCGACAGGGAAGCACTCAGCCTGGTATGGGGAGTGAAGAAATTCAACCATTACCTACACGGACAAAAATTTACCTTGTTGACTGACCATCAACCCCTCATCTCCATATTCAACCCTAAAAAAGGTGTTCCCATTATGACAGTGCAAAGGCTACAGAGGTGGTCCCTTTTTCCAGGGGCACACCAATACAACATAGAATACAAAGGGTCAAAACAGCATGGGAATGCTGACGGTTTATCGCGCCTACCGTTGCCAACGGTAGAAGAGGCACCTACAGTAGACCCAGTAGAGATGTTCCACTCTACCATAGTGGAATGTCTACCAGTGACAAATTCTGCCATTGAAAGGGAGACGAGAAATGACCCGACTCTCTCACGGGTCTACGATTTAACAGTGAAGGGATGGCCAGCACATGGCGAACCACTGTTGCCAGCATTCTCGCAAAGAAGAGAACAGCTGTCAGTGTGCCGAGGAACCTTGATGTGTGGATCCAGAGTGGTGATTCCACCCAAACTCCAGGATAAAGTGCTAAAGGAGCTTCACGAGGGGCATCTGGGTGGAGTGAAAATGAAGAACGTAGCTGGGGCGTTTGTATGGTGGCCAGGTATCGATGGAGACATCGAAGAAATGACCAAGAGCTGCCTAGGATGCCAGAAGGTCCAAAACGCTCCACCACAAGCCCCTCTACATCCATGGGAGTGGCCCTCATCTCCCTGGCAAAGGGTGCACATCGACTTTGCTGGTCCATTTATGGACTCAATGTTCTTAATCGCGGTTGATGCACACTCCAAGTGGCGGGAGGTAATAAAGATGTCCTCCACCACCACGGAAAAAACCATCACAGTATTAAGGACCATATTTGCCAGGAATGGGCTGCCGGAACAGATATGTTCTGATAATGGACCACAATTTGTGTCCGAAGGATTCAGAAAGTTCTTAAAAAACAATGGGGTTAAGCACTACACGTCCGCCCCATACCATCCCGCCACCAATGGATTGGCTGAAAGGTTTGTCCAGACCTTCAAGAAGGCCATAAAGGCCATGGGTAATGAAGACATAAAACTTCAGCACAAGGTGGATAACTTCTTATTCGCATACAGGAATGCAACACATATGGTTACCAACCAAACTCCCGCCATGATGTTCTTCAATAGAAACCTAAGATGCCGGCTGGATTTGGTCAAGCCCAACATCAGAAGGGACGTGGAGAACCAGCAGTTTCAAGGCATGAATGAAAGGCCAACTAGAACCTTCCAGATAGGTCAACAAGTTTTGGCCCGGGACTACCGTACCGAGAAATGGCAGCCTGGAACTATCTGCACACGACTAGGACCACTGATGTATACCGTGGACATCGGAGAAAGCATAATAAGGCGCCATGCTGACCAAATCATAAAGTCATCCGAAAAGGGACAACCTACACCACAACTCTATACATCTAACGATGAAGTAGAGATACCCATATCTACCTCCGATCCGGTGATACTGGAACCCAATGAACCCGACACTGGCCTTCAAGCCGAATCAGCCTTGCCAGAAGAACCTACTACACCACCAGAAACTACTACACCCCCGAGGCGTTATCCGGACCGAGTCAGGAAGCCTCCTGAGAGACTAACTTATAATTAATTAACTACAGCAATGTATATTATTTTGCTTATAACATGTAATTAATAATTACTTAAAATATGATGTACTGGTTAGCTAAAAGGGGAGGAATTGTGGTGTATGTGCCGTTAAGAGCCCCAGGTGTGCTGTAATGCCGGTAATTGCCACTCGGGCTATATAAGCCTGTATATTGTATATATCCGTTAGAACCCCCCCCCAGACTTTGCTTAGTAAATACCTATGAACCAACTCCTGTCTTCAGTGTCTTTATCAACACACGGACACTACAAATACGTTCCACATATGTCGCCCAATCTTCGACTTCATTGTCGAACATAGAGATACTGCCACTCTTCGGCATCCTAGGGTGTGAGTTAACTGTCACAAATGGCGCCTCCCGCGCTTCCCCTTCTTCTCCGCTGGGACAAAATGGCATCTCCCGCGCTTTCCTTCCTTCCCGCGCTCGCCCTTCTTCTCCGCTGCGGCTTCTAAAAATGGCGCCTCCCGCGCTCTTCCTTCTTCTCCGCGGCTCAATGGCGTCTCCCCTTTCTTCACCCCGCGGACCCTGTTCAGCCCGTGAGCCCTGGCTGTGCTCTGCGTGTTCTTCTTTTTATATTTTTCGACGCCGCTCAGTCTAGAACCCGGCTGTTTCTTTACCCTCTCTCGCTCCAGTTTGTTTTCTTTTTCTCGACGCCGCTCGATGTTCAACCCCCGGCTGCGCCCTGCGCTCTTCACCCTCTGTCTTACCCCGTCGACGCTGCTCGACTTTCTCTCCGCCGTCGGTCGGCTCCAGCCGCCGCTGCTAGGGAAGGGTCTGCGCTGGACCTGTCGTCAGTCTCTTACTGCTCGTCGTGGCTGGGGAACCAAGCCCGGCTCTCCACAGCCTCCCCTGCAAAGTTGAATCTCTGCCTGACTGCTGGGCGGTTGCTCGTGGTCGACGCCCATGTTCCTGGCCTCGACTATTTTTTTTTTATGTTGCAGGTAGGTTCGAATCGACACTCGTCGCCACTGTTGGATCCGTGGTTCAGTGGATATGCTATTATTAAATAATCACACAGATGCTGTTCATTAACAATAAACAGGTCTTTACTGGAGGAGGGTAGTCTCTAGACTGGGGGTACAGAGGCATGCGCAAAGCTTATATACCAGTGTGGTCACTGCCGGTACTACAGTATACAGGAGCTGTAAAAGTAGTTCTGACTTAAAGGCACATACACTACAGTCACAATGTCTCCGAGTCCCTCACTCATGGCTGTCTGGTGCACGTCTCCTAGCACATTGAAGCAAGTCGTTAATGTTGAGTGCTGCAGTGTCGGAGGTGTGGTCTTTCGGATGAGACGTTAAACCGAGGCCCCGTCTGCTCTCTCAGGTGGATGTAAAAGACCCCATGGCACTAGTTCTCCCCGGTGTCCCGGCCAATATTTATCCCTCAATCAACATCACTAAAACAGATTATCTAGACATTATCACATTGCTGTTTGTGGGACCTTGCTGTGCGCAAATTGGCTGCTGCATTTCCTGCATTTACAACAGTGACTACACTCCAAAAAGTACTTCATTGGCTGTAAAGCACTTTGGGGCATCCTGAGGTCATGAAAAGCGCTATAGAAATGTTTGTCTGTCTTTCCTTCTTATCATGGGGTGTGTTGCAACAAGGTCGATATCTAACCCCAGGTTGTTGATGCAAAAATACTTTTATTGTATGAGACCAAGTCCAAATAAACACAATATATTTAAACATTCGACGTACAGAGTAATAAAACACACCCGTGTAATCTTTCCCTGGGTAGAGAACTCATTGTTGTTCCTTTCCATACTGATTTTCTCCACAAAGCTGGGAATCTTTATAGTGGGATTCTCACGAAACAATGCCAGTAACAAGCAATCATCAATGACTGGTGTTATTGACCGAGACTCCTAGAAGGGATATATTTCCTTCAAAAACAATAGATGCCGCATGTTTATATCCTGTTAATGATTGTTTCATACCACGGGTAACTCTTAAGTGGCCATAAAACAAGTCACGAATCTTACATCTTTGTGATTCAGTAAACAATTGAAACACAGTGTCAGCTAAAATAGCTCCTTGACACATCAAATTCTAAAGCATCTTGGGAATGAACAACTTTAACCATTTCATTCAGTAAAAAGAAATCAAAAACCTTTAATCATATGAGATTAACCCAAATGCTAATCCTATGTATATCGGTATACACGACAAAGGTGTGCTTCAGCATCATCAGTGGGCCCGATACCGAGAGAAGTTCCACCTACGCAGCCACAACAACAACTTGTATTCATATAGCGCCTTTAACGTAGTAAAACGTCCCAAGGTGCTGCACAGGATTATTTTAAGACATAAGATTTGACACCGAGCCACATAAGGAGAAATTAGGGCAGGTGACAAAAAGCTTGGTCAAAGAGGTAGGTTTTAAGGAGTGTCTTAAAGGAGGAAAGAGAGGTAGAGAGGCGGAGGGAGGGAATTCCAGAGCTTAGGGCCTCGGCAACGGAAGGCACAGCCGCCAATGGTGGAGCGATTAGAATCAGGGATGCTCAAGAGGGCAGAATTAGAGGAGCGCAGATATCTCGGGGGGTTGTGGGGTTGAAGGAGATTACAGAGATAGGGAGGGGCGAGGCCATGGAGGGATTTGAAAACAGCCACAGAAGGAGGCCATTCGGCCCATCGTGCCTGTGCCGGCTCTCTGAAAGAGCTACCCAATTACAGCTCCTCTAGACTCATCTATTGTTTCTTTACTTGCCCCATTGCCATCTCCTTTTGCCTCGCACCATCATCCCTTTTGCCATTTAGTCTTTCCTGCCTTCCATCCTATCGCAGACCTTCCCTTTTGTTCTTTCCTCCCCTCCCCGCTTTCCCTGCCTCTGTACATCTCAAACTGCTTCCAGTTCTAACGAAAGGTCATCGACCTGAAACGTTGACCCTGTTTCTCTCTCCACAGATGCTGCCTGACCTGCTGAGTATTTTCAGCATTTTCTGTTTTTATTGCAAAGGCTGGGGTCAGATTAATGGTCCGGTGATTAATATTAGCTATTTTTAACACCTGGATGAACCTTGCATCTAACACCCAATCAGTTCAGGTTCACAGAGGCGATTTATCTGCCCATTGAAGTGGCTTCAGCACATCAGGCAGATAATATGTATCTCATGTACACACGGGCATGTTGTTTCCTGTAAGCAGTAATCAAAATGAACCGATCACCATACAAACCAGACATAAACTGGCAGAGGACGAGGGGCTGAATCCATTCCCTGTGCTGTCATTTCTACAAATTCCCATAAAGAAATAGAGGGGCCCAATATCCTCAGCCACAAAGGCGAATTCATGGCACAAGTTGCTGTAACAAGCCCAGTGAGGACAGGATCTCTGGCAGAACCCAGTAACCACCCCCCGATCTCCACTTAGAATCCCACTTGCGGCCAATTCCCTAAAGGATCTGAGGTAGGTCAAACCTGTGTCTGGCCTAAACATTGCCCACGATGTCATAAGGGGTAGGATGGAGGGGTAATTCCCCCTCTAGCAATTTTCTTGGCGCTGGCCTCTCTACCACTCAGTGGCTGCCAAAGGCATAAATGAGGCCACCGCAGTTGCCAGGCCGAGATCATGACCTGCACAAAACTCCAGGAATCATGGGTGTAACTGCCCGGATTGGTCCTCCTGATCCGATGAGGCGCGATGCCTGCACTTGCGGTGGGGGGGGGTCCTCCTACTGCCACTCCACATGGCCATCTGGTCCTGTACTTTCTACTCTCCCCTCCTCTGCGAGTGCCCAAGAGGCCGAAGCCAAACATTGACGTGACCTCGCCCCGACCCTGGACACTCCAGCTGGATCAGGAGCAGAGGTCGCCGGTGCCCGTTTCATCACGGGATTTTCATCCCCAGAGCCTTTTATGAATCTAAACAAGACAGATCTCTGATCTACCATAGGTAGTTCACCATCGATAATGTAATGCAACAGATCCTTTGAAAGTCTGACACAAGGTGCAGTCATGAGTGAATTGTGATGGTTTTCACACAAGGTAAAGAGGACCTAGCACTTACCACTAATTAGATATTGATTATTTATGTGTGTGCAACTCTTGGCAGAACCTTAAGTCTATCTTCCAGTGATTATAAAACATTGCATGATGATGCTAAGCATTAATTAGTATCAACTATAGCTCAGTGGGTAGCGCTCACATCTCTGAGTCAGAAGATCGTTGGTTCAAGTCCCACTCCAGAGACGTGAGCGCATAATCAAGGCTGACACTTCAATGGAGTGCTGAGGGAGTGCTGCATGGTCGGAGGTACCTTTTGGATGAGACATCAAAACGAGGCCCTGTCTGCCCTCTCGGGTGGATGTAAAAGATCCCACGGCACTATTCAAAGAAGAACAGGGGAGTTCTCCCCAGTGTCCTGGCCAATATTTATCCCTCAACCAACATTACTATAGCAGATTATCTGGTGATTATCACATTGCTGTTTGTGAGATCTTGCTGTGCGCCTATTTGCTGCCACAATTTCTGCACTGCAACAGTGACGACACTTCAAAAGTACTCAATTGGCTGTAAAGCGCTTTGGGACGTCCTGCAATCGTGAAAGGTTCTGTGTAAATGCAAATCTTTCTTTCTTTCTTTATCATGGCTTTGGTTCTGTAAACAGTGGAAGTTATATCCACATAATAATATAAATAGAGTAAGTATACTGAAACTGGGGCCGAAGGGCGTTGATACGATCCAAATTCACATATCACAAAAAAAATCACTTTCCAGTGGTAGAGGGAGGAGCTTCCCCAATCGTTCAACGAGTAAATGCACTCAGTGTGATCTCAGTTCTGTTCTATGCTTGGAGTTGGCATTAAAACTGGCCTCAGGCTAAGGGAGGTTAAAATCAGCCAGTGACCCTGATGTGTGGGCAGGATCTGTCCTAACTGTGATACTCCCCATCCATTAACAAATAGCTTGTCCACAATTTTTTTTTAAACTCACATGTCAAAACTTGCGTCGTAGTAAATATAAAAGGGTAAATTCCCCAATTCTGCACCCCCAGCAGCTAGATACATTTGAAGGAAGGGCAGGTCAGAGACAGGGCTACAATGCTGCAACGCTGATTGTCCAACCTACACTCCCTTTGAGCATAGCATCCCACTGCAAGTGTGGGTTAAGCCAATTTACTCCATAGCAGCTGTCAGCCTTGGCTCAATAGTAACACTCTCGTCTCTAAGGCAGAAGGTCGTGAGTTCAAGCCCAGAGACTTGAGCACATAATCTGGGCTAACACTTCAGTGCAGCACTGAGGTGCAGTCTTCCAGATGAGACCTTAAGCCGAGGCCCTCGTCTACCCTCTAAGGTGCCCATAAAAGATCCCACGGTGCTATTTGAAGAAGAGCATGGGAGTTGACCTAGTTTCTGGCCAACATTTATCCTTCAACATCACTAAAACAGATTATCAGGTTGTTTATTTCACTGCTGTGTGTGGGGTCTTGCTGTGCGCAAATTGGCCGTCGCGTTTGCCTACATTACAACAGTGACTACACTGTAAAAGCACTTGATTGGCTGTCAAGTACTTTGGGGCGTCCTGATGTTGCTATATAAATGCACGTTCTTTCTTTAGAGAATTCTATACTGTAGTTACAGGATGAATTCTGTAATCAATGCTCTGGAGACTATATCAAGGTTTTACAGCTGTGTGATCACCAATAACAGTGCCAACACTCGTTCCACAGTGTCCTCATGTAATACAACACATAACCGTGTTTGTTTAGTATCAGCCTGGTTGTAACATTCCTATTCTACTTATTTGCGAACAATGTTTCAGTTTAATCACGCACATAGCAGCTGATAACAGCCGTTTTAGAAAACTAATTGAATCACTTACTTCTTTGCAATGTAAATATTTTTAGACATTAATAACTCAATTTAGTCCCACTTAGTGCAAATCACTTGCGTTGAAATGATGCTGTACTTACAAAGCATATCTTCTATAAAATGTACCTATGATGAAATTAGAACCTTTACTATAAATATGCTTAGCCAGTCAAATGGATGCTATATTGCGGACTATGTCAAAACGGTTGAACTAATTCCGATTTCCCTGCCACAGCCACAGAGCGGACTCTTTAATCAATGGGCTTCCTGCTTTGCAGACGACACAAAGCTGGGTGGGCGTGTGTGCTGTGAGGAGGATGCCGAGAAACTCCAATATGATTTGGACAGGTTGGGTGATTGGGCAGATGCATGGCAGATGCAGTATAATGTGGATAAATGCGAGGTTATCCACTTTGGTGGCAAAAACAGGAAGGCAGATTATTATCTGAACGGCAATAGATTGGGAGAAGGGGTAGTGCAGCGAGACCTGGATGTCCTTGTGCACCAGTCACTGAAGGTAAGCATGCAGGTGCAGCAGGCGGTTAAGAAGGCAAATGGTATGTTGGCCTTCGTAGCGAGAGGGTTTGAGTACAGGAACAAGGATATCTTGCTGCAGTTGTACAGGGCCTTGGTGAGACCACATCTTGAGTATTGTGTGCAGTTTTGGTCGCCTTATCTGAGGAAGGATGTTCTTGCCATGGAGGGAGTGCAGCGAAGATTCACCAGACTGATACCTGGGATGGCAGGAATGACGTATGAGGAGAGATTGGGTCGATTGGGCTTGTACTCGCCGGAGTTTAGAAGAATGAGAGAGGATCTCATTGAAACTTATAACATTCTAACAGGACTAGACAGAATAGATGCAGGAAGGATGTTCCCGATGGCAGGGGTTGTCCAGAACCAGGGGTCACAGTCTAAGGATAAGGGGTAAGCTATTTAGGACAGAGATGAGGAGGAATTTCTTCACCCAGAGAGTGGTGAACCTGTGGAATTCTCTACCACAGAAGGCAGTTGAGGCCAATTCATTAAATATATTCAAGAAGGAGTTAGATATATTTCTTAAGGCTAAAGGGATCAAGGGATATGGGGAGAAAGCAGGGACAGGGTACTGAATTTGGATGATCAGTCATGATCTCATTGAATGACGGAGCAGGCTCGAGGGGCCGAATGGCCTACTCCTGCTCCTATCTTCTATGTTTCTATGTTTCTATGTTTAGGTCGTGATGTCAGCTAATTTAAATTTGATGCCTGGCTAGTAATCAATGAATCCAAAATGTAGAACACAATGTTTAAAGGACGCGACTGCTGCCAGCGAACCGGAAGCCGCGTAGAAGCGTTCTGCGCGTGTGCGCTCCTGGCTCGTTACGGGAGCGGGCTGGTTAAAAAAAATTGAAAATGCCGGGGAGGGAGCGGGCTCCTGTAAAAAAAAAAATAGAAACATCATGCTTCCAGTTCCAGATTAATACACAGGGCGCCTCTGCGCAGCTTCCAGTCATTGGCAGCAGTCACTCCGATGTTGAAATAATTTTCATGCGGATCATTTTCGGAGAGGGAAGACAATGAGGGATATGGTGAAAGACCAGGAGGGGGCTCAATCTATGAATGAGAAAGCCCATTCATATTTGGGCCTTTTCTTATTCCTAATTGGATGATCAGCCATGATGGCATTAAATGGCGGAGCAGGCTCGAGGGGCCGAATGGCCTACTCCTGCGCCTATCTTCTATGTTTCTAAAGATCTTTATGGTCTTATATCTGAGTGCGAGTCAGCAGAGAGTGCTGTGAGTTTGGGTAAGTGTGAGTTAGGGTAAGTGGGGTGTTAGGTGCTCTTTTCAAACTTTAACTCTGTGGGTTGCAGTTAATAAGGCCTTTCTGGTGCAGAGTGACTGTTGGTAAACCATTTAACTGGTGTAATTAGAGGGATTGATTTAATTTAAATCCAATTAATTAAAGGGGATACTAGCATCTAAAATCGGGCAGAGGGTGTCCATAACTAACAATAAAAAATTTAATTAATTACATAGAATGGAGCAGGTGATGTGTTACTGTTGCGAGATGTGGGAGCCGGTGGACCCCATTGAGGCTCACGGTGATTATGTCTGTGACAAGTGTCTGCTGCTACAGGAACTCCAGCTCCGTGTTGATGAGCTGGAGTCTGAGCTTCAGACACTGCGACACATCAGGGAGGGGGAGAAGTACCTGGACTCTGTGTATCAGGAGGTGGTCACACCTATGAAGTTAATTAATTCAGATGTAGCCCATGGTCAGGGACAGGACGGTGTGACTACGAGTGAGGCAGGTACGGGGATCCAGGAGGTAGAGCTGGAGGAGCCGCAGCCCTTGCTCTTGTCCAACAGGTTCGAGGTTCTTACTCCCTGTGGGGACAGGAGCAGGGACTGCAGGGAAGATGAGCAACCTGACCACAGCACCGTGGAACGGGGGGCCATTCAAGTGGGGGGAGTAAATAGAAATGTTGTAGTGGTAGGGGATAGTATTATTCGGGGGATAGATAGAGTTCTCTGCAGCTGAGAGCGAGAGTCCCGAAGGCTGTGTTGCCTACCCGGTGCCAGGGTTAAGGACATCTCCTCTGGGCTGGAAAGAAACTTGCAGTGGGAGGGGGTGGATCCAGTTGTCGTGGTCCATGTTGGTACAAACGACGTAGATAGGACTAGGAAGCCGGTTCTGTTAAAGGAGTATGAGCAGCTAGGGGTCAAATGAAAAAACAGAACCTCAAGGGTAATAATGGATTATTACCTGAGCCACGAGCGAATTTGGCTAGGACAAATAAAATTAGAGAGTTAAATGCGTGGCTCAAAGACTGGTGTGGGAGAAATGGGTTTTGCTTCCTGGGACACTGGCACCAGTACTGGGGCAGGAGGGAGCTGTTCCATTGGGACAGGCTTCACTTGGCCAGCGCTGCGACTAGAGTCCTGGTGGATCATATAACAAGGGCTGTAGAGAGGGCTTTAAACTAACTAGTGGGGGGGAGGTTCCTAGAGAGCAAATAATAAAAATGACAACAGAGAAGGTCATAGACTTAGGTAGCAGTGGGGAAATTAAAAACCAGAGCGTCTCAGGAAGGGGCAGAAGGTATGGAGTAAAAGGTAAAGTAATAAAAAGGGCAAAAGCAGGAACTAAGTGTCACAAAACATATTTGAAAGTTCTCTATCTGAATGCACATAGCATTCGTAACAAAATAGATGAGTTAATGGCACAAATAACTACATATGGGTATGATCTTGTGGCCATTACAGAAACATGGGTGACAATGCCTGGGAATTAAACATACCAGGTTATTTAACGATCAGGAAGGACAGGCAGGAAGGAAGGGGAGGTGGGGTGGCTATGTCAATAAAGGAAGGAATCACTGTGATACAGAGAAATGATATTGGGTCAAAAGATTAGGATAATGAAACAGTTTGGGTGGAGGTAAGGAATAATAAGGGGGAAAAAACACTAGTGGGCGTAGTCTATAGGCCTCCAAACAGTGGCAACTCTGTTGGACGGAGTATCAATCAGGAAATAGTTGAGGCTTGTAATAAGGGAACATCTATAATTATGGGGGATTTTAACTATCATATTAATTGGACAAATCAAATTGGGCAGGGCTGCCTTGAGGATGAGTTCATTGAGTGTATTAGGGATGGGTTTCTTGAGCAGTATGTAACTGAACCGACCAGGGGCAAGCAACCTTAGATCTGGTCCTGTGTAACGAGACAGGATTAATTAAAAATGTCCTAGTAAAGGATCCCCTTGGAATGAGTGACCATAACATGGATGAATTCCATATTCAATTAGAGGGTGAGAAGGTTGGATCTCAAACAAGCGTGCTAAGCTTGAATAAAGGAGACTATGAAGGTATGAGAGCGGAATTGAGTAGAGTGGATTGGGAAAATAGATTAAAGGATAAGACGATACATGATCAGTGGTGTACATTTAAGGAGTTATTTTACAACTTCCAAAAAATATATATTCCACTGAGAAGAAAAGGGTGTAAAAGAAAAGACAGCCATCCGTGGCTAAGTAAAGAAATTAAGGATAGTATTCGACTAAAAACAAGGGCATATAAGGTAGCCAAATCTAGTGGGAGGATAGAGGATTGGGGAAACTTTAAAAGACAGCAAAAAATAACAAAAAGATTGATTAAGAAAGGGAAGATAGATTATGAAAGTAAATTAGCAAAAAATATCAAAACAGATAGTAAGAGTTTTTATAGTTATATAAAAAGAAAAAGGGTGGCTAAAGTAAATGTTGGTCCCTTAGAGGATGAGACCGGGAAATTAATGGTGGGAAATATGGAGATGGCAAAAACACTGAATGAATATTTTGTATCAGTCTTTACAGTAGAGGACACTAAGAATATCCCAACACTGGACAAACAGGGGGCTATAGGGGGGGAGGAGCTAAACACGATCAAAATCACTAAGGAAGTGGTACTTGGTAAAATAATGGGACTCAAGGGGGATAAATCACCTGGACCTGATGGCTTACATCCTAGGGTCTTGAGGGAAGTGGCGGTAGGGATTGTGGATGCATTAGTAATAATTTTCCAAAACTCCCTGGACTCAGCAAAGGTCCCGACAAACTGGAAAACTGCTAATGTAACACCCTTATTTAAAAAGGGCAGTAGACAGAAGGCTGGAAACTATAGACCGGTTAGCCTAACATCTGTGGTAGGTAAAATTTTGGAGTCCATTATTAAGGAGACAGTAACAGGACATTTGGATAATCATAATTTAATAGGACAAAGTCAGCATGCTTTTATGAAGGGGAAGTCATGTTTGAGAAATTTGCTGGAGTCCTTTGAGGAAGTAACATATAGGGTGGATAAAGGGGAACCAGTGGACCTAGTGTATTTAGACTTCCAAAAGGCATTTGACAAGGTGCCACACAAAAGATTATTGCTTAAGATAAAAAATCACGGGATTGGGGGTAATATTCTGGCATGGATGGAGGATTGGCTGTCTAACAGAAGGCAGAGAGTTGGGATAAATGGTTCATTCTCAGACTGGCAATCAGTAACTAGTGGTGTTCCGCAGGGGTCAGTGCTGGGTCCCCAACTCTTTACAATCTATATTAACGATTTGGAGGAGGGGACCGAGTGTAACATATCAAAGTTTGCAGATGATACTAAGATGGGAGGGAAAGTAGTGAGTGAGGAGGACATAAAAAACCTGCAAGGGGACATAGACAGGCTAAGTAAGTGGGCAGAGATTTGGCAGATGGAATACAATACTGGAAAGTGTGAGGTTATGCACTTTGGCAGGAAAAATCGTAGAGCAAGTTATTATCTTAATGGCAAGAAACTGGAAAGTACTGAAGTACAAATGGATCTGGGGGTCCTGGTGCACGAAACTCAAAAGGTTAGTGTGCAGGTGCAGCAAGTGATTAAGAAGGCCAATGGAATGTTGGCTTTCATTGCTAGGGGGATAGAATATAAAAATAGGGAGGTATTGCTTCAGTTGTACAAGGTATTGGTGAGACCGCACCTGGAATACTGCATACAGTTTTGGTGTCCATACTTAAGAAAAGACATACTTGCTCTCGAGTCAGTACAAAGAAGGTTCACTCGGTTAATCCCGGGGATGAGGGGATGGACATATGAGGAGAGGTTGAGTAGATTGGGACTCTACTCATTGGAGTTCAGAAGAATGAGAGGCGATCTTATTGAAACATATAAGATTGTGAAGGGGTTGGATCGGGTGGATGCGGGGAGGATGTTCCCGATGATGGGTGAAACTAGAACTAGGGGGCATAGTCTTAGAATAAGGGGCTGCTCTTTCAAAACTGAGATGAGGAGGAACTACTTCACTCAGAGGGTGGTAGGTCCATGGAATATGCTGCCCCAAAAAGCTGTAGAAGCTACATCATTACATAAATTTAAAACAGAAATAGACAGTTTCCTAGAAGTAAAGGGAATTAAGGGTTATGGGGAGCAGGCAGGAATTTGGACATGAGTCTAGGTTCGGATCGGACATGGCCCTGTGGGTAGCGGAGCGGGCCCAGGGGCTGTGTAGCCTGATCCTGCTCCTATTTCGTGTGTCTAATTCTGTTAGATTCAGGAGATGGTTCTGTGATAGTAGATTGGCGGTTAGCATCAGATCAGCCATGATCTTATTAAATGGCGGAGCAGGCTCGAGGGGCCGATTGGCCTACTCCTGCTCCTATTTCTTATGTTCTTATTGTGGTGTATGTAACCTGTTCCACCTTAAGAGAACTACTTTAAGAGGTGTACTACTTTCTCTTGGCTGCTGTATACTGTAATACCAGTGGTGACCACACCGGTATATAAGTGTTGTGTAAGGATTTGCTGGGCAGTTCAGCCCTGACCTCCGAATAGTAAAGACCTGTTAAAAGTTATTCTTATTGTCTGTGTCCAGTGATTGATCCTAAACACAACTGGGACACACAGACTCAACAGTAGCGACGAGTCCGATCTTACCCTGCGGCAGTTTTACATCCAAGGCAGCTTCGTCCTCAGAACGGGCGTCGAGAAGAGGCATCCGCCCTCATCATCCTGCTGAGCACCATCGCACGGGAGGCATCGAGAACCCGGGTTAAAAAGAAAAAGAATCCTGACCACGAAGCCCTCCATCAGCGACAGGCAGTGATCATCCCTTCTACCACGGTGGTGGGTAAGCCGATCAGCGACACGAGCAGAAAGTCGGCCGCGTTGGCTGTGGAGTAGGGGAGGGAAAACGGAGGAATAAGGGCGGAGAGATCGACCACGGCCGGTAGAAAGGGCCGGGCTGCAATCGAGGCCGAGAGGCGCAGCGACTGGGGCAGCTTAAGGCTCGAGAGCCACGGAGAATTCAAACGCAGCCGGTGTAAAGGACCGGGCTGCAAGCGGGGCTGCGAGGCAAAGCAGCGTCGGGGAGTGAGAACCGCTGGGGAGGCAAGAACGGCAGCAGCAAGGCAATCACCATTGCAGCCAGCGGGGGAAGAAGGCAAACGCGGGAATCCGCCATTGTAGTCGGCGGGGGAAGAAGACGAGCGCGGGAAAGACCGCCAAGTGCGGGAAGCCGCCATTTTAGTAGGCGGGGGAAGAAGACAAGCGCGGGACGCCGCCATTTTGAGAAAAAGAAAAAAAAATTAAAAAAATTGCAAGGATGCCTAAACATGGGAGCATTAATACCTTTGATAGCGATATCGAAGATTGGACCACGTATGTAGAACGCATGGAAGTGTATTGTAAAGCAAATAAGGTACCAAATGATGAGAAAGCACTAACCTTATTAAGCTCAATGGGTGCGAAAACATACGGGCTATTGAAGCACCTTCTATCACCAAATAAACCGGCGGATCAGACTTTCACGAATATTGTTACTGTCCTGAAAGATCATTTAAACCCCACGCCGCTGATGATAGCGGAACGATTTAAATTTTACAGAAGAACACAGCTGAAAGACGAAAGCAACGCTGAATTTTTAATTGAACTGCGTAAGCTAGCAAAGTACTGTCAGTTTGGAACGGGACTAGCAGATGCGCTGAGAGATAAATTTGTGTGTGGATTGTTAAAAGGAACACAAAAGCGACTGCTTGAGGAGAGTGAGCTTACGCTTGATAAAGCTGTCACTATTGCAGCATCGCACGAAGCCGCAGCGAGAGGCACTGCGGAAATGCAGCTACGGTCACCGGAACTCAGCACCAATCAAATGGTCTTGAGTACAGTAAAATGTTATCATTGTGGTTAGACAACGCACGATCAGAACCAGTGCTGGTTCAAAAATCAGGAATGCAGAAAATGTGGCAGGCTTGGTCACATAGCTAAAGTATGCCGGTCAGGAAAGAAGACCAGCAACAAAAAGTCACCGCAGGAAAAGTACAGAAAGGTACACAAGGTGACAGAGAACAGTTCGAACGAACAGAAGTCAGATTCAGACTCCAGCAGTAATGAACTGGGTAGTCTAAGAGTACACAATGTTGGTAAGGAAGCAGACCTCCAAACAATTTGGGTCACACTTCAGATAGCAGGAGTCCAAGTGAAGATGGAATTGGACACTGGATCGGCATTGACGGTCATGAATAAGAAAGATTACAAAAGGTTATTCCCACATATTCCCCTACGGGATACGGAGATTGTATTGAAAACATACACGGGGCAAAGAGTATACCCCATCGGGAAGATAGAGGTAAAGGTGGTCCACAAGGGCAAAGAAAGCCGAGGAATGGACTTATATGTGCTACCTGAGGGAGGTCCACCACTACTGGGACGGGAGTGGATTAGGAAAATGAATATGGACTGGCATTCCTTAAAAGCACTAACGGTAGATTCCGGTACAAAAGATGTCAAACCTAAACGATTGTCCAGAATATTGGACGATGCTAAAGAGGTGTTCCAACAGGGACTGGGAACACTGAGAGGAATTACAGCAAACATCAAGGTTGAAGAACATGCAAACCCGAAATTTTTCAAAGCCAGACCGGTACCTTATGCAATATGACCTGCTGTGGAAGCTGAGCTGGAAGGGCTAGAACATTCAGGAGTACTGTCTAAGGTAGACTGGAGTGAGTGGGCCACGCCCATTGTCCCCGTCATGAAGCATTCATCGAGCAACAAGCCGGGGGAACCGGGGAAGGTTCGCATCTGTGCAGATTTCAAGATCACTGTTAATCCGGTGCTTCACACGGTGCAGTATCCGCTTCCGCGGATTGAGGATATCTTCGCTTCGTTGTCTGGCGGGAAACACTTCACCAAGATAGACCTGGCGCAGGCGTACTTACAGATGGAAGTTGAGGAAGAGTCACGCCAGTATCTCACGATCAACACGCATAGAGGCTTGTACCAGTATAATAGACTGGTTTTTGGAGTGGCATCGGCTCCGGCAATTTGGCAGAGGGCCATGGAGCAGGTATTACAGGGAATTCCAGGTACACAATGTTACTTGGACGATATTCTGATTACAGGAGATGATGACGAGGAACACCTTGCAAACTTGGAACTGGTGCTCACCAGATTGAAAGAATATGGTTTTCGAGTTAATCGCCAGAAATGTGAATTCTTTCAGAAGCGGATCTCGTACTGTGGTCATGTCATTGACCAGGAGGGGCTTCATAAGTCTCCTGACAAGATCGAAGCTGTTGTGAAGGCTCCCGCTCCGGATAATGTATCCCAATTGAGGTCGTTTCTAGGGTTGATTAACTATTACCATAAGTTTCTGCCAAATTTATCCACGGTGCTGCACCCGCTGAACGCTCTTTTGCAGAAGGGAGTACCATGGAAGTGGAGCGAGGACTGTAAGAGGGCCTTTCGCGAAAGCAAGGCATTGATCACCTCAGAGGAAGTGTTGGCTCACTTCAACCCAACGCTGCCTATTCGTTTGGCTTGTGATGCTTCTCCATATGGTATTGGAGCAGTGCTCTCACACAAGTTGCCAAATGGCCAGGAGAGGCCAGTTGCGTTCGCATCCAGATCATTGACCTCCGCTGAGCGCAACTATGCTCAGATAGATAGGGAGGCTCTCAGCCTTGTGTGGGGAGTAAAGAAGTTTAATCATTACCTGCAGGGCCAAAAGTTTACGCTTCTGACAGACCACCAGCCGTTGGTATCCATTTTTAACCCTAAGAAGGGTGTTTCGGTGATGACAGCACAGAGACTCCAGAGATGGTCCCTTTTCCTAGGGGCACATCAATATCAGATAGAATTCAAAGGTACAAAGCAGCATGGTAATGCTGATGGGCTGTCGCGCCTGCCACTACCTACAGAGGAGGAGGCACCGACGGTTGACCCTGTTGAGTTATTTCACTCGACCATCATCGAATGTTTACCAGTCACCAATGCAAGTATTGAAAGAGAAACCAGGGACGACCCGACACTGTCCAGGGTCTACGAAGTGACAGTGAAGGGATGGCCAGCACATGGTGATCCACTGTTACCGGCATTCTCAGCAAGACGAGAACAGCTGTCCATCTGTCAAGGAACATTGATGTATGGAACAAGGGTGATTATTCCTCCTCAGTTAAGAGAGAGAGTTCTAAAGGAACTGCATGAAGGTCATCTGGGGGGAGTCAAGATGAAAAGCCTTGCTAGGGCTTTTGTGTGGTGGCCGGGTATCGACCAACAGATAGAGGAGCTGACGAAAAGCTGCTCAGGGTGCCAAAAAGTGCAAAATGCACCTCCGATTGCACCGCTGCATCCATGGGAATGGCCTTCAACCCCATGGCAACGTGTACATATTGACTTTGCTGGTCCTTTCATGGACTCCATGTTTTTAATTGCGGTGGACGCACATTCTAAATGGCCAGAAGTGATTAAGATGACTACCACTACCTCGGAAAAGATGATCGCGGTGTTAAGAACGATATTTGCAAGAAATGGATTGCCAGAACAAATATGTTCAGACAATGGACCGCAGTTCGTGTCAGAAGAATTCCAGAGATTCATGAAGAAGAATGGGGTGAAACATTATACCTCTGCCCCATATCATCCGGCTACAAACGGGTTGGCCGAGAGATTTGTACAAACGTTCAAAAAAGCGATAAAGGCCATGAGCGAAGATCAGATTCCACTACAACACAAGGTGGACAAATTCCTACTGGCATATCGAAACGCCACCCATGCAGTGACAAACCAAAGTCCTGCCATGATGTTCTATAACAGGAGGTTGCGGTCCAGGTTGGACTTGTTAAAACCAAATGTGCGGAGGGAAGTTGAAAACAAACAGTTCCAGCATATAAATAACAAGACCACTCGGAGTTTCGAAATAGGACAACCAGTGTTAGCCCGGGATTATAAAAACGAGAAATGGCAATCTGGAACAATTCGGGCCAGACAAGGACCCCTGATGTACACGGTAGATGTTGGTGAAAATGTAATACGGCGTCATGCTGACCAACTGGTAGAATCTGTAGTGTCCGTGTGTAGATAAAGACACTGAAGACAGGAGTTGGTTCATAGGTATTTACTAAGCAAGTCTGGAGGGGGGGGGTTCTAAAGGATATACACAATACACAGGCTTATATAGCCCAAGTGGCAATTACCGGCATTACACACACCTGGGGCTCTTAAAGGCACATACACCACAATTCCTCCCCTTCTAGCTAACTAGTACATCATATTTTAAGTAATTATTAATTACATGTTATATGCAAAATAATATACATTGCTGTATTAATTAATTATAAGTTAGTCTCTCAGGAGGCTTCCTGACTCGGTCCGGATAACGCCTCGGGGGTGTAGTAGTTTCTGGTGGTGTAGTAGGTTCTTCTGGCAAGGCTGATTCGGCTTGAAGGCCAGTGTCAGGTTCATTGGGTTCCAGTATCACCGGATCGGAGGTAGATATGGGTATCTCTACTTCATCGTTAGATGTATAGCGTGGTGGTGTAGGTTGTCCCTTTTCGGATGACTTGATGATTTGGTCAGCATGGTGCCTTATTATGCTTTCTCCGATGTCCACGGTATACATCAGTGGTCCTAGTCGTGTGCAGATAGTTCCAGGCTGCCATTTCTCGGTACGGTAGTCCCGGGCCAAAACCGGTTGGCCTATCTGGAAGGCCCTAGTTGGCCTTTCATTCATGCCCTGAAACTGCCGGTTCTCCACGTCACTTCGGATGTTGGGCTTGACCAAATCCAGCCGGCACCTTAGGTTTCTATTGTACAACATCATGGCGGGAGTCTGGTTTGTAACCATATGTGTTGCATTCCTATATGCAAATAAGAAGTTATCCACCTTGTGCTGAAGTTTTATGTCTTCATTACCCATGGCCTTTATGGCCTTCTTAAAGGTCTGGACAAACCTTTCAGCCAATCCATTGGTGGCGGGATGGTATGGGGCGGACGTGTAGTGCTTTACCCCATTGTTCTTTAAGAACTTTCTGAATTCTTCGGACACAAATTGCGGTCCATTATCAGAACATATCTGTTCCGGCAGCCCATTCCTGGCAAATATGGTCCTTAATACTGTGATGGTTTTTTCCGTGGTGGTGGAGGACATCTTTATTACCTCCGGCCACTTGGAGTGTGCATCAACTGCGATTAAGAACATTGAGTCCATAAATGGACCAGCAAAGTCGATGTGCACCCTTTGCCAGGGAGATGAGGGCCACTCCCATGGATGTAGAGGGGCCTGTGGCGGAGCATTTTGGACCTTCTGGCATCCTAGGCAGCTCTTGGTCATGTCTTCGATGTCTCCATCGATACCTGGCCACCATACAAACGCCCTAGCTAGGTTCTTCATTTTCACTCCACCCAGATGCCCCTCGTGAAGCTCCTTTAGCACTTTATCCTGGAGTTTGGGTGGAATCACCACTCTGGATCCACACATCAAGGTTCCTCGGCACACTGACAGCTGTTCTCTTCTTTGCGAGAATGCTGGCAACAGTGGTTCGCCATGTGCTGGCCATCCCTTCATTGTTAAATCATAGACCCGTGAGAGAGTAGGGTCATTTCTGGTCTCCCTTTCAATGGCAGAATTTGTCACCGGTAGACATTCCACTATGGTAGCGTGGAATATCTCTACTGGGTCTACTGTAGGTGCCTCTTCTATCGTTGGCAACGGCAGGCGCGATAAACCGTCAGCATTCCCATGCTGTTTTGACCCTTTGTATTCAATGTTGTATTGGTGTGCCCCTAGAAAAAGGGACCACCTCTGTAGTCTTTGTGCCGTCATAATGGGGGCACCTTTTTTAGGGTTGAATATGGAGATGAGGGGTTGATGGTCAGTCAGCAAGGTAAATTTTTGTCCGTGTAGGTAATGGTTGAATTTCTTCACTCCCCATACCAGGCTGAGTGCTTCCCTGTCTATCTGGGAATAGTTACGCTCAGCTGAGTTCAATGAGCGTGACGCAAAAGCTATCGGCCGTTCCGAGCCATCAGGGAATCTATGGGACAATACTGCTCCTATGCCGTAAGGGGATGCATCGCACGCCAGTCTGATTGGTAGTGGTGGGTTGTAATGAGCCAAAACTTTCTCGGATGTGATTAAGTCTTTACATTTATGGAAGGCACGTTTACAGTCTTCGTTCCATTTCCAAATCACTCCTGTGTGTAGAAGATCATTAAGAGGGTGTAGAATAGTTGATAAGTTCGGTAAAAATTTATGATAGTAATTTATTAATCCCAGGAATGACCTCAATTGTGAAACATTTTCAGGTGCTGGGGCTTTTATAACTGCTTCAATTTTTTCAGGTGACTTATGCAACCCTTCCTTATTAATTATGTGGCCACAATATGATATCTGATTTTGGAAAAATTCGCACTTGGGGCGATTTGCTCGTAGGCCCCGTTCTTTCAGCCTAGTGAGCACCTGCTCCAAATTGGCAAGGTGCTCGTTGTCGTTTTCTCCTGTTATAAGGATGTCGTCTAGGTAACACTGAATCCCCGGAATCCCTTGCAGGACTTGCTCCATAGCTCTTTGCCAGATAGCTGGAGCTGATGCTACTCCAAAAACCAGTCGATTGTACTGGTACAGGCCTTTGTGTGTGTTTATTGTGAGAAACTTTTTAGAGGTCTCCTCAACCTCCATCTGTAGATATGCCTGTGCCAAGTCAATTTTTGTGAAACGTTTTCCTCCGGATAGTGAGGCGAAAATATCTTCTATCCTCGGAAGAGGATACTGTACCGTGTGAAGGACCGGGTTTACAGTCACCTTAAAGTCCCCACAGATGCGAGTTTTTCTCTGTTCCTCAGAGTTATTTTTCAATGCTTTTTTCATGACTGGAACGATGGGTGTTGCCCATTCGCTCCAATCTATTTTGGATAATACGCCTGCCTTTTCCAAATTCTCCAGCTCTGCTTCGACTGCCGGACGTATTGCGTATGGCACCGGTCTTGCCTTAAAAAATTTTGGAATTGCTGCATCTTCCACTTTTATTGAGGCGGTGATGCCTTTCAAGGTTCCTAGTTTCTCTTGAAACACTTCTTTGGCGTTGGCCAAGATGTCTTTTAATCGTTCAGGTATGATGTCATCATTGTTTTTTTCCTTACTGGTCACCGTCAGTGCCTGAATGGAGTGCCAGTCTAAACGTATCTTCCTTATCCATTCACGTCCCAACAACGGTGGACCACCATCTTGTAGAATGTATAAATACAACTTTTGTATTTCTTTGCCGTTGTATACCACAGGCACCTTTATTTTTCCTTTGGGGTATACTTTCTGCCCCGTATATGTTTTTAAGATAATGGATGTGTCTTTTAGAGGTATATGCGAAAATAGCCTCTCGTAATCTCGTCGATTTATTACGGTTAGAGCTGATCCTGTATCTAGCTCCATTTTAACTGGGGACCCTGCTATTATGAGGGTAACCCAAATGGTCTGGTAATCTTCATTGGCAATTACATTATGTAATTTGAGAGAGCTTAGTCTCTTGTTCCCGGAGTCGCTATCGCTCTTCTGGTCTTTGGAGCTATGGTCCGTCATCATTTGTACCTTTCTGTGCTTTTCCTTATTGATTCTTTTCCCGTTAGTGGATTTTTTATTTTCAGATCGGCATACACGTGGAATGTGTCCCATCTTCCCGCATCGCCTGCATGCTTTTTCTTTGAACCAGCAATCCCTCTGGTCATGGTTGGATCTGCCGCAGCGATAACATCTCTCGAAACCCCGTGTCATTTCATGGGTGCCGAAGTCCTGTGGCCTTTGCTGTATCTTTGCCGCTCCTATTGCACTGAAAGCCTTGTCCAGTGTTAAATCTTTTCCAGAAGATACCTTTTTTTGTGTTTCTACACTTAGGGGATCGCAGATGAATTTGTCTTGCAGAGAATCTGCCAGTCCTGCCTCGAATTGGCAGTGTAGGGTATCAACAATCTCCTCAAAATTCTTGTCCATCGGTTCGGCTGGAGTGATTAAGTTGCGTAACAGCTTGTATGTTTCTGCGCCCATTAGATCCAGAAGCACTGAAGCTTTTTTTTCATCTTCTATTCCATTTGCGGTGCAAAACACCTCCACTCTTTCTACATGTGTGGTCCAATCCTCTATCTTGTTATCAAAAACATCAATATTGCCAAAGTTAGGCTCTGTTTCGTTATCAAAAGCATCAATATTGCCAGACTTAGGCATTTCAAAAAAGATATGGCACTTCCCGCGCTTTTTTTTTTCTCTCTGTAGCAACGATATGGCGCTTCCTGCGCTTTCCCGCCGTTGCTACCGATAACAACGCTGTTTTACTGTGGTTTCCGTTTATTCACTGTTGGAGATGCGTTCCCGACGGAGGTCTAAACGCTGACCTGCTTGCCGCGCCGGCCGTCTCCCGAGTGCACCCTCCCAGTCCGTTATTGCTTGCCTCCGATTTCGCTGCCTGTCTCAGCTGTAGAGCCCGACGCTGGAGCCCCAGCCTGACGCCCAGGAAGGATTAGCGCAGTACCTGCCACCAGCTTGCACGCGTGGGTTCGAATCCCATCCTCGTCGCCACTGTAGTGTCCGTGTGTAGATAAAGACACTGAAGACAGGAGTTGGTTCATAGGTATTTACTAAGCAAGTCTGGAGGGGGGGGGTTCTAAAGGATATACACAATACACAGGCTTATATAGCCCAAGTGGCAATTACCGGCATTACGTACACCTGGGGCTCTTAAAGGCACATACACCACAATTGCTCTTAAAGGCACATACACCACAGAATCGAGAACAAGGGTCGAACCCATGGTTACGGCAGAGACAACCGTGGAAGAAGTTAGTGAACCTGAAGCATCTACCTCAGAAGTGAATGTACCTGATGATGATGTCCAATCCATAAGAGACCAACTAGATGAGTCACCCCAACAACGAGAATCAGAGACCCCTGAAAGGCGTTATCCAACTCGAATCAGGAGGCCTCCTCAGAGACTGAATCTTTGAACTGTTTTGCATGAAGTTGTATATATGTTATTATGTTATGTTAAATGGGGATATAACTGTTAAGCTAAAAAGGGAGGATTGTGGTGTATGTAACCTGTTCCACCTTAAGAGAACTACTTTAAGAGATGTACTACTTTCTCTTGGCTGCTGTATACTGTAATACCGGTGGTGACCACACCGGTATATAAGTGTTGTGTAAGGATTTGCTGGGCAGTTCAGCCCTGACCTCCGAATAGTAAAGACCTGTTAAAAGTTATTCTTGTTGTCTGTGTCCAGTGATTGATCCTAAACACAACTGGGACACACAGACTCAACATTTATGTTCTTAAGCGATGCAACAGAGTTCAAATTTGCATAAGGCGGTAGAAATAGATGAGTGTATCCAAGAAGTCAATGGACACAATATTCAAGGAGCAGAAGGGGATGCTGAGGAGGAGGCTTCCATCTTGTGTGCTATTAAGAAGTTACCAGAGTGCAGAACCCTTTTTTAATGACTTCACAGAAGATGTGTGAGCAGTTGAACATGATGTACTGCACTAAAAGAACCTGACAGGCGTGTGATTCAATGACTTTGGGAAAAGTGCCAGATAGAAACTTACATTTAATCACTAGACTGAGCGAGGTCCCAGAGGAGATTCATACCCCGAGACGCCGTAATACCTGGAAAGAATGAAGTGGAAATCTGACAGTGCTTTCTTCCATTGAGCCTCTGGTTGGATTAATGGCTCTGAAATTTGTGACAGCAGTACTAATTTTGTTAAGTGTCTCAAATTACATATAAATCTACAAGCACACGAGTTTTGCAGAGGACTCAGATGAGGACTTCAATGGGGCGACCTACAGAAGAACGCTGATGGATATGCACAATGAAACGTTTGGTGCATTGGCAGGTTTGTGCACAGAGCTCCTTGTTTGGGCTGGGGTTGGGCAATATTTGTGTGTTCTCCTTAATCTATGGCATTCTTGTACTTAAAACAATGAAGCCAGATTCTAGAAAAAAGGCCATCTCTGACCACTTCCTTGTATCGTTTTCCACCTACATCCCCCTTCCCCACCCAACCCTACTTCCTTTTGTGTCCGCCCCTGGAAAAAACACTCTCCCAACTCTCTTACAACTGCACTTACAAAATCCCAACTGTCCAGCCTTTGGCCCTCCATTCACCACGACATTTCTGCAGCTACCGATCTGCTCAACCACACCCTCACCACATCCTTTGATGCCCTAGTCCCTAATAAACCCATTACTCTCTCTCACCCTGGCCGTTCCCCGTGGTTCTGCCCACATCCTTGCTCCCTCAAGTCCAAGGGATGCAGACTTGAACAGATATGGCGGACAACTGGTTTAGCCATTCACCGCCAGATCTGGCTGGGCCACATAAAGCACTATCGGGCCCTGCTCTTGTCTGCAAAAACTGTTCACAATTCCAGGATCATTCTGGAATGCAAAGATAACCCCCAGCCACTATTTTCTACTGCTAGCCGTCTTCTTAAACCCTCTCCCCTGTCTCCTCCACACTCACCTCCAACAAGTGTGAGGAGCACATGGACTTCTTTGTCTCTAAGATGGAGACCATCCTCTCCAAAATCCTTGAACGTGTCGTCACCTCCCAAATCCGTGCCCATCTTTCCCAGAACTCCATGTTTTAATCCTTGCAATCCGCTTTCAGCCTCTGCCACAGTAACGAAACGGCTCTCGTCAAAGTCACAAATGATATCCTTTGTGACTGTGACAAAGGTAAACTATCCCTCCTCGTCCTTCTCGACCTGTCTGCAGTCTTTGATACGGTTGACCACTCCATCCTTCTCCAACGCCTCTCCACCATCGTCCAGCTGGGTGGGACTGCACTCGCCTGGTTCCATTCTTAGCTATCTAATCGTAGCCAGAGAATCACCTGCAACAGCTTCTCTTCCCGCTCCTGCATCGTTACCTCTGGTGTCCCCCAAAGATCTATCCTTGGCCCCCTCCTATTTCTCATCTAAATGCTGCCCCTTGGCGACATCATCCGAAAACACAGCATCAGTTTTCACATGTACACTGACGACACCCAGCTCTACCTCACCATCACTTCTCTCGACCCCTCCACGGTCTATAATTGTCAGACTGCTTTGTCCAACATCCAGTACTGGATGAGCAGAAATTTTCTCCAATTAAATATTGGAAAGACCAAAGCCATTGTCTTCGGGTTCGCCACAAACTCCGTTCACTAGCCACCGACTCCATCCCTCTCCCTAACTTCTGTCTGAGACTGATCAAGACTGTTCGCAACCTTGGTGTCGTATTTGACCCTGAAATGAGCTTCCGATCACATATATGTGGCATAACTAAGACCACCTATTTCCACCGCCGTAACATTGCCCGTCTCCACCCCTGCCTCAGCTCATCTGCTGCTGACTATTCCAACGCACTCCTGGCTGGCCTCCCACATTCCACCCTAGGTAAACTTGAGGTCATCCAAAACTCAGCTGCCTGTGTCTTGACTCGCACCAAGTCCCGTTCACCCATCACCCCTGTGCTCGCTGACCTACATTGGCTCCCGGTCAAACCACGCCTCGATTTTAAAATTCTCATCCTTTTTTTCAAATCCCTCCATGGCCCCTCCCTATCTCTGTAATCTCCTTCAGCCCCACAACCCCTCGAGATATCTGCGCTCCTCTAACTCTGCCCTCTTGAGCATCCCTGATTATAATCGCTCAACCATTGGTGGCTGTGCCTTCTGTTGCCTAGGCCCTAAGCTCTGGAATTCCCTCCCGAAACCTCTCCGCCTCGCTACCTCGCTTTCCTCCTTTAAGACGCTCCCTAAAACCTACCTCTTTGACCGAGCTTTTGGTCACCTGCCCTAATTTCTTATGTGGCTCGGTGTCAATTTTTTGTCTTAAAATACTGCTGTGAAGCGCTTTGGGACGTTTTACTACATTAAAGGTGCTATATAAATACAAGTTGTTGTTGTTGTCGAAAAGGAAGGAGGAGGAAGGGATGATGCGCGGAACACAAATAAGAAAAAAATAGTGCCGGGTTGCCGAGACAGCCGTCATCCTAGCGTCAAAGCTTCTCTAAGCCTTGATCAAATCAATCAGGGTAGTGAAAAAAAGGGCACACACACGGAAAAGGGATGGAGGCTGACGTCACTGGTCATCTTCCTTTCGCGGCTCAGGTAAGGGAATACGGAGCAAGCTTGGGTAGCAGTGGTATAGGGAGGGTGAGTGAGGGTGGAGCGACACTGCCCGACTCTGACTAAATCTGCACTTTGCATAAAGTGACTCAGACCAACACAATACATGCACTGGAAAACAGCACACGTTTCTGCAAGTGAAGCCTACAATATTTGTACAATCATTTTCATTATGAAGGAATTCACATCCTTTTTACTGTACTGACTACTGAAGACACCTGGCCACATATTTGTTTTAAGACTATGTGCATTACCACAGTGTGGTACAGAGAGTGTATTATGCATATAGCCATCCTGGTCACCCAACAGCATATTACCAGTATGCAGCAACAGCGACAGCTGGCATAGAAAAATTAACAAAACAGATCTAGTAAGAAAACCCAGCATCTTTTCAGGAAACTAGTATATTAGAAGCATGATATTCACATTAATACAGTGGCAGTGTGGTACATATACAATCCCTCAATCAACATCACTAAAACAGATTATCTGGTCATTATCACATTGCTGTTTGCGGGAGCTTGCTGTGCACAAATTGGCTGCCACGTTTCCCACATTACAACAGTGACTCCACTTCCAAAAGTACTTCATTGGCTGTAAAGCACTTTGGGACGTCCTGAGGTCATGAAAGGTGCTATAGAAATGCAAGTCTTTCTTTTGAGGTCATCCAAATCTTGGCTGCCCGTGTCCTAACTCGCACCAAATCCCATTCACCCATCACCCCTGTGCTCACTGACCTACATTGGTTCACGGTTAAGAAATGCCTTGATTTCAAAATTCTCATCCTTGTTTTCAAATCTCTCCATGTCCTCGCCCCTTCCTATCTCTGTAATCTCCTTCAGTCCCACAACCACACCCCCCGAGATATCTCATCCTCATGCTCAAATCCCTCCATGTCCTCGTCCCTTCCTATCTCTGTAATCTCCTCCAGCCCCACAACACCCCACCCCCCGAGATATCTCATCCTCATGCTCAAATCCCTCCATGTCCTCGTCCCTTCCTATCTCTGTAATCTCCTCCAGCCCCACAACCCCCGCCCCCCCACCCCCCCAAGATATCTCATCCTCATGCTCAAATCCCATGTCCTCGCCCCTTCCTATCTCTGTAATCTCCTCCAGCCCCACAACACCACACCCCCCGAGATATCTCATCCTCATGCTCAAATCCCTCCATGTCCTCATCCCTTCCTATCTCTGTAATCTCCTCCAGCCCCACAACACCACACCCCCCGAGATATCTCATCCTCATGCTCAAATCTCTCCATGTCCTCGCCCCTTCCTATCTCTGTAATCTCCTTCAGTCCCACAACACCCCACCCCCCGAGATATCTCATCCTCATGCTCAAATCCCTCCATGTCCTCGTCCCTTCCTATCTCTGTAATCTCCTCCAGCCCCACAACCCCCGCCCCCCCACCCCCCCGAGATATCTCATCCTCATGCTCAAATCCCATGTCCTCGCCCCTTCCTATCTCTGTAATCTCCTTCAGTCCCACAACCCCCCCCAAGATATCTCATCCTCATACTCAAATCCCTCCATGTCCTCATCCCTTCCTATCTCTGTAATCTCCTCCAGCCCCACAACCCCCGCCCCCCCACCCTCCCGAGATATCTCATCCTCATGCTCAAATCCCTCCATGTCCTCGTCCCTTCCTATCTCTGTAATCTCCTCCAACCCCACAACCCCTGCCCCCCACCCTCCCGAGATATCTCATCCTCATGCTCAAATCCCTCCATGTCCTCGTCCCTTCCTATCTCTGTAATCTCCTCCAACCCCACAACCCCTGCCCCCCACCCTCCCGAGATATCTCATCCTCATGCTCAAATCCCTCCATGTCCTCGTCCCTTCCTACCTCTGTAATCTCCTCCAGCCCCACAACCCCCACCCCCCCACCCCCCCGAGATATCTCATCCTCATGCTCAAATCCCTCCATGTCCTCGTCCCTTCCTATCTCTGTAATCTCCTCCAACCCCACAACCCCTGCCCCACCCCCCACCGAGATATCTCATCCTCATGCTCAAATCCTTCCACGGCCTCACCCGTCCCTAGCTATGTAACCTCTCCCAGCCCTACAACCTTCCAAGCACTCTGCGTTCCTCCTACTCGGGTCTCTTTTGCATCCCCCACTTCCTGCAACACCACCCACCGCCCCATCCACCCTCAAATTGGCGGCAGTGCCTTCAGCTGATTAAATCCTACCTGGCCAATATTTATCCATCCTCCAACCAACATTGCTGTAACAGATTATCTGGTCATTATCACATTGCAGTTTGCCGTGCGCAAATTTGTTGCCACATTTCCCACAATGCAGCAGTGATTACACTTCAAAACATTGCCTGTAAAGCACTCTGGGACATCCGAAGGTCGTGAAAGGTGCTATATAAATGCAAGTCTTTCTTTCTTTACTACATTACTTACAAATAATAATCAGGTTTTTTTTATATCATCTGTATTGTCCTTCTTTGGTAATGTTCTAAAACAGTTGTATTTTTGTTAGTTATGTACTTGTTGATAACAAACATTTCTAAACCAAAATAAAAACTAGCAGGATCACCCGGCCCACAGACCAGTACATTCTATCGAACGCTCTGACCAATCACAGAGCTGCACTGTCAGTGGGCAGTAAGAGCCCCACAGCCTGCAACTTTCCAATCACCCTGATGGAAAACCATTTCCTTTAAAGGTAAGTACTTTGCTTTAAAATACGCAACCTGTTTATCCAATCATCTGAAACATTTAAACTGGATGAATGCCAATCAATGCCACATTTACACAGAAATCAAACACCAACACAAACCAACAAGTAAACCTTTTCCAGTTCTGACGAAAGGTCATCGAGCTGAAACAACAACAACTTGTAATTATATAGCGCTTTTGACATCGTAAAACGTCCCAAAGCGCTTCGTGGGAGTATTATTAAGACAAGAGTTTGACACCAGGCCACATAAGGAGAAATTAGGCAGGTGACCAAAAGCTTGGTCAAAGAGGCAGGTTTTAAGGAGTGTCTTAAAGGAGGAAAGAGAGGTAGCGAGGCGGAGAGGTTTAGGAAGGGAATTCCAGAGCTTAGGGCCCAGGCAACAGAAGGCACGGCCACCAATGGTTGAGTGATTATAATCAGGGATGCTCAAGAGGGCAGAATTAGAGGAGCGCAGATATCTCGGTGGGGGGGCAGAAGTAGATTACAGAGATAGGAAGGGGAGAGGCCATGGAGGGATTTGAAAACAAGGATGAGAATTTTGAAATCAAGGCGTTACTTAACCAGGAGCCAATGTAGGTCAGTGAGCACAGGGGTGATGGGTGAACGGGACTTGGTGCGAGTTAGGACACGGGCAGCCGAGTTTTGGATGACCTCAAGTTTACGTAGGGTAGAACGTGGGAGGCCAGCCAGGAGTGCGTTGGAATAGTCAAGTCTAGAGGTAACAAAGGCATGGATGAGGGTTTCAGCAGCAGATGAGCTAAGGCAAGAGCGGAGATGGGCGATGTTGCGGAGGCGGAAATAGGCGGTCTTAATCATGCTGCGGATATGTGGTCGGAAGCTCATTTCAGGGTCAAATATAACACCAAGGTTGCGAACAGTGTGGTTCAGCCTCAGACAGATGTTAGGGAGAGGGATGGAGTCAGTGGCTAGGGAACGGAGTTTGAGGCAGGGACCGAAAACAATGACTTTGGTCTTCCCAATATTTAATTGGAGAAAATTTCTGCTCATCCAGAATTGGATGTCGGACAAGCAGTCTGACAATTTAGAGACCGTGGAGGGGTCGAGAGAAGTCGTGGTGAGGTAGAGCTGGGTGTCATCAGCGTACATATGGAAACTGACGCTGTGTTTTCAGATGATGTCGCCAAGGGGCAGCATGTAGATAAGAAATAGGAGGGGGCCAAGGATAGATCCTTGGGGGCCTCCAGAGGTAATGATGCGGGAGTGGGAAGAGAGGCCATTGCAGGTGATTCTCTGGCTACAATTGGATAGTTAAGAATGGAACCAGGCGAGTGCAGTCCCGCCCAGCTGGATGACGGTGGGGAGGCGTTGGAGAAGGATGGAGCGTTCAACCGTGTCAAAAGCTGCAGACAGGTCAAGAAGGAAGAGGAGGGATAATTTACCTTTGTCACAGTCACAAAGGATGTCATTTGTGACTTTGATGAGAACCGTTTCGGTACTGTGGCAAGGGGGGGAAACACTTAATTTTGTGGTTATAGTTTCTAAGGTCTCTGCTGAGTAGCGGGGAGTGCTAGGAAACAAGGGCCCTTGAATATATCATTTAATTGTAGTATAATTGGTGGTATTGATTTAATTTAAATTAATTAAAGGGTAAGTCATGGCAGCAAAGCTCGGCCCCGTGGCATGCTCCGCCTGCACTATGTGGGAAATCAGGGATACTTCTTGTGTCCCTGACAACCATGTGTGCGGGAAGCGTATCCAGCTGCAGCTACTGGCAGACTGCATTGCAGCGCTGGAGCTGCGAATGGATACATACTGGAGCATTCGTGATGCTGAGGACATCGTGAATATCACGCTTAATCAGTTGGTCAAACGGCAGGTAAAGGCTGCACAGGCAGGAAGGGAATGGGTGACCACCAGGCAGAGTAGTAGGCACGGGCAGGTAGTGCAGGGGCCCCCTGTGGCCATCCCCCTCTCAAACAGATATACCGCTTTGGATATTGTTGGAGAGGATGGCTTATCGGGGGAAGGCAGCAGCAACCAACTTCCTGGCACCATGGGAGGTGCTGCTACACGGGAGCTATAGTGATAGGGGATTCCATTGTAAGGGGAATAGATAGGCGTTTCTGCGGCCGCAAATGAAACTCCAGGATGGTATGTTGCCTCCCTGGTGCAAGGGTCAAGGATGTATCAGAGCGGCTGCAGGGTATTCTGGAGGGAGAGGGTGAACAGCCAGTTGTCGTGGTGCATATAGGTACCAAAGATATAGGTAAAAAACGGGATGAGGTCCTAAAAGCTGAATATAGGGAGTTAGGAGGTAAATTAAAAAGTAGGACCTCAAAGTTAGTAATCTCAGGATTGCTACCAGTGCCACGTGCTAGTCAGAGTAGAAATAGAAGGATATTTCAGCTGAATACGTGGCTAGAGGAATGGTGCAAGGGGGAGGGATTCAAATTCCTGGGACATTGGAATCGGTTCTGGGGGAGGTGGGACCAGTACAAACTGGACGGTTTGAACCTGGGCAGGACCGGGACCGATGTCCTAGGGGGAGTGCTTGCTAGTGCTGTTGGGGAGGGTTTAAACTAAAATGGCAGGGGGTTGGGAACCTGTGCAGGGAGACAGAGGAAAGGGAAGCAAGGATAGAAGCAAAAGACAGGAAGGAGAAAAGCAAAACTGGAAGTCAGAGAAATCAAGGGTGTAAATCAAACATGGCCGCAGTAAACAATAATTCTAAAAGGTCTAAGAGTGTTAAAAAAACAAGCCTGAAGGCTTTGTGTCTTAATGCGAGGAGCATTCGTAATAAGGTGGATGAATTCGCTGCGCAAATAGATGTAAACGGATATGATATAAATAGGATTACGGAGACATGGCTCCAGGTTGAACAAGGCTGGGAATTCAACATCCAGGGGTATTCAATATTCAGGAAGGACAGGCAAAAAGGAAAAGGTGGTGGGATAGCACTGCTGGCTAAAGAGGAGATTAACACAATAGTAAGGAAGGATATTATCTCTGATGATGTGGAATCTGTATGGGTAGAGCTGAGAAACACCAAGGGGCAGAAAACATTAGTGGGACTTGTATACAGACCCCCAAACAGTAATGCGGATGTTGGGGATGGCATTAAACGGGAAATTAGAGATGCGTGCAATAAGGGCACAGCAGTTATCATGGGTGACTTTAATCTACATATAGATTGGGCTAACCAAATTAGTAACAATACTGTGGAGGAGAAATTCCTGGAGTGTATACTGGATGGTTTCCTGGACCAATATGTCAAGGAACCAACTAGAGATCAGGCCATCTTAGACTGGGTATTATGTAATGAGAAAGGATTAATTAGCAATCTTGTTGTGCGAGGCCCCTTGGGGCGGAGCGATCATAATTTAATAGAATTCTTCATTAAGATGGAGAGTGAAGTATTTGACTCAGAGACTAGGGTCCTGAATTTAAATAAAGGAAACTACGATGGTATGATGCGCGAGTTGGGTAGGATTGATTGGGGAATGTTACTCAAAGGGTTGATGGTGGATAGGCAATGGCAAACATTTAAAAATCGCATGGATGAACTACAGAATTTGTTCATCCCTGTTTGGCATAAAAAAAAACAAAAAAGGTGAATCAACCGTGGCTAACAAGGGAAATTAGGGATAGCATAAGATCCAAGGAGAGGACATATAAATTGGCCAGAAAAAGCAGCAAACCTGAGGATTGGGAGCAGTTTAGGATTCAACAAAGGAGGACAAAGGGATTAATTAAGAGGGCGAAAATAGAGTATGAGAGTAAGCTTGCAGGGAACATAAAAACTGAATGTAAAAGCTTCTATAGATATGTGAAGAGAAAAAGATTGGTGAAGTCAAGAGTAGGTCCCTTGCAGTCAGAATCAGGGGAATTTATAATGGGGAACAAAAAAATGGCAGACCAATTAAATACATACTTTGGTTCTGTCTTCACAAAGGAGGACACAAATAACCTCCCAGAGATGTCGGGGAACATAGGGTCTAATGAGAGGGATGAACTGAAAGAAATTAGTATTTGTAGGGAAATGGTGTTGGAGAAATTGACAGGATTAAAGGCCGATAAATCCCCAGGGCCGGATAATCTACATCCCAGGGTACTTAAGGAAGTGGCCCTAGAAATAATAGATACATTGCTGGTCATCTTCCAAAATTCTATGCACTCTGGAACAATTACCATGGATTAGAGGATAGCTAATGTTACCCCACTATTCAAAAAAGGTGGTAGAGAGAAAATGGGGAATTATAGACCGGTAAGTCTGACATCAATAGTGGGGAAAATGCTAGAGTCCATTATAAAAGATGGAAAAGCAGAGCACTTGGAAAACAGTGACAGGATCGGACAAAGTCAACATGGATTTACAAAAGGTAAAGTGTGCTTGACTAATCTACTGGAATTTTTTGAGGATGTAACTGGTAAAATAGATAAGGGAGAACCAGTGGATGTGGTGTATTTGGACTTTCAGAAGGCTTTCGATAAGGTCCCGCATAAGAGATTAGCATGTAAAGTTAAGGCACATGGGATTGGGGGCAAGGTACTGACTTGGATAGAGAACTGGTTGGCAGACAGGAAGCAAAGAGTTGGAATAAACGGGTCTTTTTCCGAGTGGCGGGCAGTGACTAGTGGGGTACGCAGGGATCGGTCCTAGGACCCCAGCTATTCACAATCTATATTAATGATCTAGACGAGGGAACTGGATGTAATATCTCCAAGTTTGCAGACGACACAAAGCTGGGTGGGCGTGTGTGCTGTGAGGAGGATGCCGAGAAACTCCAGTATGATTTGGACAGGTTGGGTGATTGGGCAGATGCATGGCAGATGTAGTATAATGTGGATAAATGCGAGGTTATCCACTTTGGTGGCAAAAAGAGGAAGGCAGATTATTATCTGAACAGCAATAGATTGGGAGAAGGGGAAGTGCAACGAGACCTGGGTGTCCTTGTGCACCAGTCGCTGAAGGTAAGCATGCAGGTGCAGCAGGCGGTTAAGAAGGCAAATGGTATGTTGGCCTTCGTAGCGAGAGGGTTCGAGTACAGGAACAAGGATGTCTTGCTGCAGTTGTACAGGGCCTTGGTGAGACCACACCTTGAGTATTGTGTGCGATTTTGGTTGCCTTATCTGAGGAAAGATGTTCTTGCCATGGAGGGAGTGCAGCGAAGATTCACCAGACTGATACCTGGGATGGCAGGAATGACATATGAGGAGAGATTTGGTCGATTGGGCTTATACTCACTGGAGTTTAGAAGAATGAGAGGGGATTTCATTGAAACTTATAACATTCTAACAGGACTAGACAGACTAGATGCAGGAAGGATGTTCCCGATGGCCGGGGAGTCCAGAACCAGGTGTTACAGTCTAAGGATAAGGGGTAAACCATTTAGGACAGAGATGAGGAGGAATTTCTTCACCCAGAGAGTGGTGAACCTGTGGAATTCCCTACCACAGAAGGCAGTTGAGGCCAATTCATTAAATATATTCAAGAAGGAGTTAGATATATTTCTTAAGACTAAAGGGATCAAGGGATATGGGGAGAAGGCAGGGACAGGGTACTGAATTTGGATGATCAGCCATGATCTCATTGAATGGCAGAGCAGGCTCGAGGGGCGGAATTTCCTACTCCTGCTCCTATCTTCTATGTTTATGTTACTATAAATCCCCAGGGCCTGATAATCTATATCCTAGGGTACTTAAGTAAGTGGCGCTAGAAATAGCAGATGCATTGCTGGTCATCTTCCAAAATTCTATTGACTCTGGAACAGTTCCCATGGATTGGAGGGTAGCTAATGGAACCCCACTATTTAAAAAAGGTGGTAGAGAAAATGGGGAATTACAGACCGGTAAGCCTGACATCGGTCGTGGGGAAAATGCTAGAGTCCATTATAAAAGATGTAATAGCAGAGCACTTGGAAAACAGTGACAGGATCGGACAAAGTCAACATGGATTTACAAAAGGTAAATCATGCTTGACTAATCTACTAGAATTTTTTGAGGATGTAACTGGTAGAATAGATAAGGGAGAACCAGTGGATGTGGTGTATTTGGACTTTCAGAAGGCTTTCGATAAGGTCCGGCATTAGAGACTATCGTGCAAAGTTAAAGCACATGGGATTGGGGGTAAGGTACTGACTTGGATAGAAAACTGGTTGGCAGACAGGAAGCAAAGAGTTGGAATAAACGGGTCTTTTTCCGAGTGGAAGGCAGTGACTCGTGGGGTACCACATGGATCGGTGTTAGGACCCCAGTTATTCACAATATATATTAATGATGATCTAGACGAGGGAACTAGATGTAATATCTCCAAGTTTGCAGATGGGTGGGCGTGTGTGCTGTGAGGAGGATGCAGAGCTTTTGGTCATCTGCCCTAATATTTCCTTGTGTCAAATTGTGTTTGATAATTGCTCCTGTGAAACGCTTTGGGATGTTTTACTCCGTTAAATGCGCTATATAATGCAAGTTGTTGCTGTGGTTCAGGGGTTGCAGCAGCTCATAGTTAACAGATTTTGCAATTTGCTGTTGGGTGGAAGACACGGGAAAGTACAACCAAGTCATCATTGTCAACAAAGTACATTGTTACCGACACTAGAAAAACTGGGTCAATGGAAGAACAGGTGGGATAGAATTCACAGTTAACAGTGGTATTATTTTTTTATTAAAGTGCCGTTGGGTGGGGGACAACTCACATACAAGAAACACCACACGTAAGTTATCTGAAAAGATGGAGCTATGTATTTTTTTTTTACACTGCTATTTATATTACACATTTTAAGCATAATTTGTAAAGCTCCGCCAGTCCCCATTAAAAAAAACAGCAAGGCGTCTATCTGCTCAGCCAGGCTGGTGGGGCTGTGAGATGAGAGGATGGAGAAACACCAGGGAAAGGGAAAACAGAGCCACATGATCTCATCCAGGACCGACACCCCAGATCTCCGGGCTGCAGCCCGTCCCACTCTGACGCTCTGGGCTGGCAGCGAATGCACACTCTTGTACAAAGCGGGCTCCGCCCCGTCCATTCATTCCCAAACACCACACACACACACACCGGCTGGGTGGGGGAAGGAAATTGTAACACTTTCCAATGTATCACAGCATCAGGGGGCTTCTCCATATACATATATATATATATATATATAGATGTAACCTGAGCTCTCACACAGCCGACCCAATGAAATAGACATTGTGCTCATCTCACACACACACAGTTTGAATAATTAATCTGGAGCTGGGGAAATACTAACCTGCAGATGCTCTCAAGGTCTCTGTATGTAACACAGACCGAATCATCAATCGTATGTCACTGGCAATGGTTAATTATCCCCCCTCTTCACCCCCCTCGGGACCTAATGTCAGGATATTCCTCCCACCATAAAACAGGTTTGCTAAAACAAAGATGCGAGAGATTCCACCCCCCGCCCCAGCACTGATGCTCCGGCTAGGCTGTGGCGCTGCCCCCTCGACCTTCATTGATATTGCAAGCAGTTGGGGGAACCCATGGTGACCTACAGAGCCTGACAGTGTCGCCCCCTGCTCTCTCTCCCTCCCTCCCTATACCACTGCTGCCCAAGCCTGCTCCCTATTCCCAGCCCTTACCTGAGCCGCAGAAAGACGATGAGCGGTGATGTCAGCCGCCGTCCCTTTTCCGCGTGTGTGCCCTTTTTTCCGCTACCCTGATTGATTTGATCAGTGCTTAGAGAAGCGGTGACGCTAGGATGATGGCTGTCTCGGCAACCCGGCACTATTTTTTTTACTTCTTATTTGTGTCCCCCACCATCCCCTCCTCCTGCCTTCAATGTTTCAAGCACAAGAATGCCACAGATTAAGGGGAACACACAAATGTTGCCCCAGCCCCAGCCCAAACCAGGCAGCCCTGTGCACAAACACATCATTGGAAAACGTCAATTTATTACACTTTAAGTGACAGATTCATTTGTGTGCACAAGCATCTGAGAGCGTGCTGTTATTTACAGCCGTGTCGCTTCAAGACACCCCATAACACTTCACATCCAATTAATCCACTTTCCAAGTGTCCTGGCTGTTGTTATGTAGGTCAACCCAGCAAGATCCCACAAGCAGCAAATGAAATGATGTGCAGGACATAGAATCATACAGCAAAGAAGACGGGCGTTCAGCCCATCGTGCTTGTGCTGGCTCTTTGCAAGAGCTATCCAATTAGTCCCACTCCCCTGCTCTTTCTCCATAGTCATTCAAATGTTTTCATTTTCAAGTATATATCCAATTCCCTTTAGAACTTTGCCATTGAATCTGCTTCCACTGCCCTTTCAGGTAGTGCATTCCAGATCAGAACAACTCGTTGAGTAAAAAAAATTCTCATCTCCCCTCTGGTTCTTTTGCAAATGATCTTAAATCTGTGTCCTCTGGGTACTTAAGGCTAAAGGGATCAAGGGATATGGGGAGAAAGCAGGGACAGGGTACTGAGTTTGGATGATCAGCCATGATCTCATTAAATGGCGGAACAGGCTCGAGGGGCCGAATGGCCTATTCCTGCTCCTATCTTCTATGTTTCTATGTTACCAACCCTCCAGCTAGTGGAAACAGTTTCTCCTTATTTACTCAATCTAAACCCTTTGGCATGTTGAACACTTCAATTAAATCTCCCCTTAACCTTCTCTGCTCTAAGGAGAACAATCCCGGTTTCTCTAGTCTCTCCACATAACTAAAGTCCCTCATCCCTGGTGTAATTCTAGTGCTAAAACTAAGCCAAATATACACTGTTATACCTTTAATCTTAAGTTTGACTTGGGAGGTAGCACTTTCACTTCTGAGTCTGATGGTCATTGATTCAAGTCTTACTCCAGGATTTGAGCATGTAATCTAGGCTTCCACTTCAGTAGCGTACTGCGGGAGCATTGAATTCTCAGAGCTGTTGTCTTTCACATCGGATGTTAAACTGAAGCCCTTTCTACCTGTTCAGATGAATGTAAAAAGTTCCATGGCATTATTTGAGGGTCCCTGGAGGCGTCCTGGCCAATCTTTAGCCCTCAAAAAGAATCATCAAAACAGATTATCTGGTAATTTATCTCATTGTTGTTTGTGTGACCTTGATGTGAGCAGTTTGGCTGGTGCGGTTGCCTGTATAACAGTGACTATATTTCAAAAGTGATTCATTGGCTATGAAGTTCTTTGGGACATGAAAGGCACTGTATATAAGTGCAAGTTCTTTCTTTACATAATATATTAAAAGTCTTGTGTAGAGCAAGTGCTTTTTCTCCATTTCACACTTAATTTCCTCGGTCACAATTTTGAGTCATGGTTCTGTGTCAACAGTAAATGTTATCCCTCTTCTCACCCTATAAATCAATCTCTTTTGCAACCTCTTTAGAATCTTCACTTCTCTTCTGTCTACATAACCAAGGGATGAAAATTCCACTTCTGCACTTCTTTAATGGGCAGTCACGGACTGGGTGTGCACAATTTCACAATATGTGCCAGGAGCACAAAAGAGAAACTTTTAACCCCCACACCCACAAAGCCGCTCCTCAGTCTTCCTATGTCCAGCTCCCAGCTTCATTGAAGTTTCCCTGTGGTGGTCGACAACCATATCTAAATAAGTGTATCTAAATCTAGTTATTATGTAAATAATGTAATAAATACATTGGCCCAGAATATGCGGTGGGTAATAATGATGAACTAACAGCGTTCGCCATTATTACCCCTCTGAAACTGACCGTAACTTCAGGAGGTAGCGCATGCGCATCTAAACGTAGAATTCCTGAAGTTGCGGTCAGTCATTCACTGCTCCGACACAGGCTGCGCTGTGGAACCCCCTCCACCCACCCTCCATAGCTGGCAATGAGTGTAATCAGGGAAATCAGTGAAACTGGCGAAAACTTGGCCTTTTCCTCGGTAATATCGCTGTTAAATACTCCATTAAATGTTAAGCCTTGTTGGAATAGGTGTAACTGGGGTTTTAACAGCCTATTGACTGGTAAACAAATGTTCTGGCCCTGGAAAACTTTTTTTATATTTGTGGAGTGTCAAATTTCTCCATTTTGATAAAAATTACAATTTTATAAAAATTAAAAATGTTTTTAAAGTTTGTTCATGATATTTCAGCTTCTACCTTACCCCCATGTGAGAGCCCCAACCTTTGTTTCGCTCTCTAACATTTTTAAAAAGTCCAGATAAAAGCAGCTTCTCATTTCCTGGTTTCCTGTCTGAGAATTCTGCAATGTGATTGGCTGCTTAGGCAGCTTGTTGCTGTGACTGCAGCATCGCACTAGGAATTCCCATTACAGAGCGCTGAAATTTGAACGTCGAAAAAGGCAAACTTCTCGCCACAGAGATGGCGAGATGGGCAGCTTTCTTCGGGGCCAGCAGTGAGCGCCTTTGCTTCGCCACTAACCGCAAATTACAGGCCATTGTTCACTGAACGTTTTTCTTTTCATTTGTTCCCTTGCTTTTCCCCATGTTTGAGGTTCTGGCTTCCTGACAATTGTTCATTTGCTACCTGTGGCTCAGAATGTCCGCTCATCCCCATATTTTTAGTCTTCCTATTTTCCCAGTCACTCTCAACACTTCTGGTTTTCCCAGGGTGGAGCCATTTTCCACGCATGTTCTAGGCTACCTGCCCGCTGCCGCTTGCTGTACTTTTTAATGACTCTGTTCCTATGGTGTCAGGCTTGGCTCAGTGATGGAACTCTTGCTTGAGTCAGGAGGTTATGGGTTCAAGCCCCACTCTTGGGACTTGAGCACATAATGTAGGCTGGCACTCCAGTGCAGTACTGAGGGACTTCTGCACTGTTGTAGATGCAGTCTTTTGGATGAGACGTTAAACCAAGGCCCCATCTACCCTCTCAGGTGGACGTAAAAGATCCCACGGCACTATTCAAAGAAGAGCAGGAAAGTTCTCCCAGTATCCTGGCCAACAGTTATTCTTCAAGCAACACAAAGAAGAAGGGTCAAACCCGAAACGTCAACTCAAATTTCTCTCCACGGATGTTGCCTGACTTGCTGAGTTTTTCCAGCATTTTCTGTTGTTATTTCGGATTTCCAACATCTGCAGTATTTTGCTATCGTACAAAGAACAGATGATCTGGTCATTTATTTCATTGCTGTTTGTGGGAGCTTGCTGTGCACAAATTACCTGCCACGTTTCCTACATTACAACAGTGACTACAATTCAAAAGTGCTTCATTGACTGTAAAGTGCTTTGGGACGTCCTGAGGTCATGAAAGGCGCTATAGAAATGCAAGTTCTTTTACTTTCTTTTCTCTCTTTTCTTTCTTCTTTCATTTCTTTCTTTTCAATGACCCCATTCTGTCCAGGGTTTTCTTTTCTCACTTTTTCTTTAATGCCCAACCCTTCCACAGTGTGTCTTTTTTTTTTAAAAGCCCACTGTGTTTTCTTTCAGAAAGTAACATTTTGGGATACAGTATACGAAAAATTTGAGACATAACATGCTTGGGAGGAACAGGCGACTTTGGAGACGTGATTCCCCAAAGCTCTCCAACACTGAGGGCTTTCAGCACCTCATGCCTGGGTTTGTTGTAGACTAACTGATGGAGATTGATTGCTGTGATTAGTCAACAGCTCCATCATCGTTGTAGCACGCAACTACCAGAATGGTAGAAGGCAAACTAGATGGACCTTGGTCTTTTGTAGTCTAGCAATTTCTATGTTTCTTTTCTATGAAGGACTGTTCCCAAAACTCATTTTTTGGAAGGCCTAATTCTCACTCTCTTCCATTTTTAATCTGTTGTTCCATTCTGTCTCTTTATTTCCTGTAGCCTGAATTAAATTGTGCATTTCGGTACTGGTTCAAATAAAGACACCCGCAACCTCTTCCACCTAGAAGGACAAGGGCAGCAGGCGCATGGGAACACCACCACCTCCAAGTTCCCCTCCAAGTCACACACCATCCTGACTTGGAAGTATATCGCCGATCCTTCATCGTCGCTGGGTCAAAATCCTGGAACTCCCTCCCTAACAGCAATGTGGGAGTACCTTCACCACACGGACTGCAGCGGTTCAAGAAGGCGGCTCACCACCTTCTCAGTTAGGGATGGGCAATAAATGCTGGCCTTGCCAGCGACGCCCACACCCCATGAATGAATAAAAAAACATTAAAAAAAATAAAAATGCACAAGCATACTAAATCCACTCTTTCTTCCTTTCTTTTCACCTTTCTTTTTTTCTTTTCAATTACCCTATTCTGTCCTGTGTTTTTGCACATTCTGATGTCAGTGCAACTCATTAATTTGCACCTCGAATAATATTCATCTATTTTCTCAATTACAAAGTGCACTTATGTGGAGTTCTCACCCTAACATTGCATCAGTCAGTTTTAAAAGAAAATGTTCAAAATAAGAGTTCACTGTGAACATCAATAAACGGTGAACCTGTAGGAATTGACGAATTCCTAACTAATAACTGAGGTCGACTCAGGAGATCAATCAAACAGGTCCTTAATGTAAAACTAAACGAGTTCAAACAGTTTGATGAGATCGATACAGGAGAGCCACGAAAACAGGTCTTAACAAGATGGAGATTCCACGAGGACTGCCTGGGCAGTCACGTGGTTTGTGATGTGACGTCATCGTGTTTGCCCGCGTTTTCCCGCTCTCTTAAAGGGGCCACGCCCTGTGCATACAAACACTATATACAAAACAAAGTAATGTCTAACACAATGGTACAGGCTTAGGCTGGTGTTAGAACATCGTTAAAGGGAATTATATACAGTTGCCCAGAGTCATTCAGTGGCTCCGCCACATGCGCCCCCCCCAGAATTTGCTTTAATGGACAAAGCCAAACGGTGAGGGGGTCTGACGAGCCTGTCGGAATGACTCCTGTACTCCTGAGGTGGAGGCTGCTGGGCGGCTGGCGGTCTGGCGGGCGGTTGCGCTTGATGTGCCGTAAAGGCAATGGGTGGCCGACCTCGTCTCGGTGGTTGTGCTGTCTCAACGGGGCGGTCGAGGTCCAGATGTGCCGGCTTTAATCGATCGACTGAAATGTGGTCCGATTTACCACCGACATCTACCTTGAAGGTTTTGTCGCCTGCCTCCAACACACGGAAGGGACCAGTATTTGGGGCCTTGAGTGGATCTCTATGAGCATCGTGGCGAATAAAGACATATTCTGCCTTGCGAAGCTCCGTTGGAATGTGCGAACTCTGCAGCCCGTGGTGCGAAGTGGGCACCGGCGCGAAACATCTGGCCGCCTCTTGGTGACTTGTAAGCTGGTCAGACGCGGACCAAGGCTTCGTCGATTCTGGTAGGAAATCCCCTGGGACTCGCAGTGGTTGACCGTACACCAGCTCCGCGGATGACGAGTGAAGGTCTTCTTTGGGGGCCGTGCGAAGGCCCAACAGGACCCACAGTAGCTTGTTGGCCCATCCAGCGTCCTGGAGGCTGGCCCTCAGGGCGGCTTTCAGTGACCGGTGGAAACGTTCACAGAGACCATTCACCTGTGGGTGGTAGGCTGTGGTGCAGTGTAATTTGACACCGAGTCCTTGGGCCACTGCATTCCAGAGTTCAGGGGAAAACTGTGGTCCCCTGTCTGAAGAAATATCAGCGGGCACTCCGAAACGGGCGACCCAGGTGGAAATGAATGCCCTGGCCACGTCCGCCGAAGTAGTGGATGATAGGGGAACCGCGTCTGGCCATCTGGTGGTGCGGTCAACCATGGCCAGGATGTGTGAAAAACCATGGGAGGGTGGGAGTGGACCCACCAGGTCCACATTGACATGGTCAAACCGTCGCTCCGGAACTGTGAAGGTGGCCAATGGAGCTTTGATGTGACGCTGTACTTTGGCTTTTTGGTAGACCACGCAGGTGTTGGTCCATTCGCGGACATCCTTGTGCATGCCGTGCCATACGAATTTCGCTGACATCAGCTTCTGAGAGGCCTTCATTCCTGGGTGTGACAACCCATGTATGGTGTCGAACACTTTGTGGCGCCAGACGGCCGGTACGACAGGGCGAGGGTCCCGTACGGATACGTCACACAAGAGCATGGTACCTGCCGCATGGAACTTGACGTCGGCCAACTGGAGGCCAGTGATGGTGGTTCTGTAGGCCTGGACTTCTGGGTCCGAGGCTTGATCCGCTGCCATGAGGGCGTAATCAATGCCTAAATGAACCGTATTGACAGTCGCGCGGGAGAGGCAGTCGGCCACCAGGTTGTCCTTACCGGCCACGTGCTGTATATCCGTGGTGAACTCGGATATGTAGTTCAGTTGACGCTGCTGTCGGGATGACCACGGTTCGGCGGTCTTGGCCATGGCGAAGGTGAGTGGCTTATGGGCCACGAAGGCAGTGAAGGGATGTCCTTCCAGGAGGAAGCGAAAATGGCGGATGGCCAGAAAAAGAGCGAGCAACTCCCGGTCGAACGTGCTATACGCTCTCTCGTTCCGCTGTAGTTGATGGCTGAAGAATGCCAACGGCTGCCACGTCCCGTTCACCCACTGCTCTTGCACGGCACCGATTGTGTAGTCTGACGCGTCGGTGGTGAGGGCGATGGTGGCTCCTGGCAGCAGGTGCGCCAGCATAGTCGCATTGGCCAAGGTGCTTATGGTGTCGGCGAAAGCCCGGGCCATGTCAACCGTCCAGTCTACCGTATCTTTGCCAGTCTTGCCCTTGAGGGCCTCATACAGGGGCTGCATGAGTAGTGCTGCCTTTGGCACGAAACGGTGGTAAAAGTTTACCATGCCTAGGAATTCCTGCAGGGCAATAATGGTTTGCGGGCATAGAAAGGACGTCACCGCCTCTACCTTTGCTTGTAAAGGAACCGCTCCCTCTGAAGTGATGTGATGCCCCAAGAAATCAATTTGGTGCAGGCCAAACTGACACTTGGCCAGGTTGATAATCAGGCCGTGTTGGCTGAGACGTCGAAAAAGGGAGCGAAGGTGACAGATGTGTTCTTCTTTAGTGGGACTGGCAATGAGAATATCGTCGAGGTAGACGAAGAGGAACTTGAGGTCCCGCAGCACGGAGCCCATCAGGCGTTGGAAAGCCTGGGCGGCGTTCTTTAACCCAAACGGCATTCTTAAAAACTCGAAAAGGCCGAATGGGGTGATGACTGCAGTCTTCTGGACGTCTTGGGGATGAACGGGGACCTGGTGGTAGCCCTGGACGAGTTCGACTTTTGAGAAGACAGTGTTCCCTGCCAACTGGGCGGAGAAATCCTGTATGTGGGCGATCGGGTACCGATCAGGAGTGGTGGCGTCATTTAGGCGTCGATAGCCGCCGCATGGCCGCCATCCGCCGCCAAGCTTCAGGATGATGTGGAGGGGTGAAGACCAGGGACTATTTGACCGGTGAATAATCCCTAACCGTTCCATGGTCGCGAAATCCGCTTTTGCGACTGCCAGCTTGCCAGGTTCCAGGCGCCGGGCCCGCGCGTAGACCGGGGGGCCGTTGGTGGTGATGTGGTGTTCCACACCATGTTTCGTGGCTGTGGAGGAGAACGTGGGTCTGGTCAGGTCGGGGAATTCGTCGAGCAGGCGAGCAAACTCATCCGGAGCCTGAAAAGCACAGGGAACGGTGCGCGACCTAGTGTTACTGCGGTAACAAGGGATAGAATGAAAAGTTGCTGCGTTGATCAACCGCCGGTTCCTCACGTCAACCAGGAAGCTGTTGGCGCACAGGGAATCCACGCCGAGAATGGGTTGCGAACCCTTGGCCGTCACAAACTCCCAGTAAAAACGTTGGCCCCCGAACACAACTGCACCCGCCGTCTGCCGAAGGTCCGAATCGCTCCGCCATTGGCCGCTTCAAGGGCGAGGCCGTGAATCCTGGTCTGCACATCGAGGGCGGACACAGGTAATATGCTGCACTGCGCTCCAGTGTCACACAGAAAACAACGACTGGAGAGAGTATCGGTGATAAACAGCAACTTGCCCGCGTTGCCAATCGCCATCGCGGCCGCCCGTTAGACCCGTTCCTTGGTGGTCGTAGTTGTTTTTATTTGGGGGAAGCTGCAGGGAGGGCGGCAACATCTCGCTTTCACGCCAAACTGCGCGTGGTAGAAACACAGCCCAGCAGGCTGACGAGCTGGGGTGGCGTCTGTGGGGGATGGGCGCCTTGTGGCGGCACAGTAATGCTGAGAAACCGCGAAAATTTTGTTCGCCTCTGCCGCGAGTGCTGCACAGTCCTCAACTTCGGATCTGGCCAGGGCGGCTTGCACCTGTTCCGGTAGCTGGCTGAGGAATATTTCACGGAATAGGAAAACATTCCGGTTCGGAGCCAAGGAGTGTGATCATTTGGCTCATTAACTCCGAAGGCTTGGAGTCCCCGAGCCCGGGCATAGCGAGCAATCGACGGGCGCGCTCCGCTTTAGTGAGCCCGACAAACTTGCAGCAACCGCACCTTGACGGTTTCATACTTGCGCTCCGTTGGAGGGTTCTCGAGGAGGCTGACGATCCGCGAGGCGGTAGAGCTGTCGAGTGCGGAGACCACATAGAGATATTTGGTCTGATCCGCAGCGATGTCCCTCAGGGCGAATTGGGCCTCGACCTGAATGAACCACGAGGTCACTTGCTGCTCCCAGAACTGCGGTAGCTTCAGCGAAACAGCGCTGGCCTCCATGCTGTGTCCTTTTTGTGAAAAACGTTCACAAAAAACGGGGTCAACAATGTAGGAATTCCTAACTAATAACTGAGGTCAACTCAGGAGATCAATCAAACAGGTCTTTAATGTAAAACTAAATGAGTTCAAACAGTTTGATGAGATCGATACAGGAGAGCCACGAAAACAGGTCTTAACAAGATGGAGATTCCACGAGGACTGCCTGGGCAGTCACGTGGTTTGCGACGTGACGTCATCGCGTTTGCCCGCGTTTTCCTGCTCTCTTAAAGAGGCCACGCCCCGTGCATACAAATACTATATACAAAACAAAGTAATGTCTAACACAATGGTACAGGCTTAGGCTGGTGTTAGAACATCGTTAAAGGGAATTATGTACAGTTGCCCAGAGTCATTCAGTGGCTCCGCCACAAACCAATGGTTATTAAATGTATCTTTACATTTTGGTCACTTAGGTATGAATGAGAGATGACAACAGCAATCAGAGCAGCAAACATAAAACAAAAGAGAACAGGAACAAGAAAAAGCTATTTAGCCCAATATAAAGACTAAGGGCTGGATTTTCTCAGCCTCGAGGAGGCGGGTATCGAGGCGGGACTGCCGGGAAAGTTGCAGAATTTGGGGGCGGGTGGCAAACCAGTCCCCAACCCGTCTCCGTGCCCTCTTGCCAGGAGGCGGGAAGCTGTCCTACCCCGGGTCCCATCTCCTCATAGCAGGAAAGGGATTAAAGCCTATTAACTGCCTGTTAACAGGTAGTTAACAGGCAGAAAATAGGATTATCCCCATCTTTCGTTCCGAAGTGCAGGCTTCCCGACCTGGGGAAACCCCGCCAGGGTGTAGGAGCCGAGTAGGAGGTCTGCGGGGGTCGGAGGGGTCTGAAAGTGCGATGTAGAGGTGAGTGATGGGTGCAAGTGTGGAGTGGTAAGTATGTGAGATGAGTGTAAAGTGTTAGAAAATGTTCACTTACCTTTGTTTCTACCTACAGCCTTCAGCTGCTGTGGAGCCAGAATCCCCAACATCTCTATTGTAGAGATCACAGACTGGCTGTTGGATTCTCCGATCCAACAGTCATCTGATTTCTACAAAGTAGAAAGGTTTGATGAGTCCTCAACACAAGGACTCATCAAACTGCACAGAATGTCAGTGTTTGACAGCTTCACAGAGCTGTCAAACGATGACATTTCTTCTTTCAAAAATTCTTGACAGATGACACGTCAGACGTTGACGTGCTCTATCACTGACTTCCCCCTAATTGGCCTGCTGAGCCCGTCGGGCGGGCTTAACAAGTTCAATCAGGGAAAGACCCTGCTGGTTGGCCAGAGGCTGATGGAGGTGGGACTGAAACCAGGCAAGCAGCAGTCCCGCCTCCAACACGTCTCCATTGAAAAAATCCAGCCCTTAAAAGTTTGTTTCATATTAGAAGAGAAAGAACTTGCATTTATATATTTGGAATTAAGTAATCATAAAGATCTCAATCAAGAAGATAGTAAGCAAAAGCTCAAAATAGGGACAGCAAGGATAAGAATATTCAAGTCATAGCCTGCTCCTTTTCTCAGATTGGTCTTTGTTACGAAAGGTAACCAAGATATGGTGAAAGAAAGGTCTCCAAAAAGGTATATTCACTTCCTGCTGTCCTATGCACACTTCCCAAGTGCTTATAAAATAGCCCATGCATAAAGGCAAAATAAATGATTGTAGCCATTTTCTCAGTCAAACTGTCCTGTTGTCATCTTGTTGGCATGGTTGATTGTTCTACTTGACACACTTCATACAATGCTACATCACACATTCATTTCTGCCCATTGAGAATGGACCAGTTATTTCTGGAATATTAATGACAAGAGAAGAGTAGAACTATACCAAGTCAGGAATGCATTTCTAACCGAGGTGTTGGCCCCTGGTTTACATGCAAAAGTGGTTGCACATTTGTGAAATCAACTGTACACTCCTTTGTAATCACACTCTGAACTTTTATTATTCTACCCCATTATGTAAGCCTCATTTTAGATAAAGAATTTGACATGTTGATGGAACTTTAGATTGTCTTGTACACATGTTAAATATTTGATGAAATACATTCAATCACTACTTTAGCTGTGTATCTGTGATGGTTTTTCTCCAGGAGTTAAAACAACAAGTACAGAGTACGAGCTTATCTCAAAAAGTCTTACTTTTCGGCCAAATGTAGAGTGTTTGGTATCGGTTTTGAGCGATCTTCCTCGAAATTCAAAGAAGTCTATGGCTATTTTTATAACATCATTTAAATACTAGGTCCAATTAAATTTATGAACCGTAAGCACGACTCACTAAGTAAGGGTCACATATCCGAAATCAGTATAATCTATATAAATATGGATTAATAAATGAATAATTTAAAGTAATCAATCAACTGTGGAAGCAATTTATTTTCACTGATTCGATACAGAGTCTGCACACTCGTGCTTAATTTCTTCATCTCAGCTTGACTTATGGAGTTTGATTTTACTTTCTTGATTATTGTGACTCAGGAGTAAATGGAAAGACGTATTAATCAATTATATTTTGTTCCAAATCTCACTGATTGGATTAAAATGTGGAGCCTTGGAGTGAAATTCTGTTTTATTTTACATCTATTGGCTACTAAAGTCAAATAATAAATTAATTAAATAGTTTCACTTTGAGACGAAGGTCTCAAAGTAAATTCCATTACATGGTCAGTTAACAAACTAAAGTGGCGCGATCAACTTCAGAATGGGTTTGTTTCTTTTATAACTTCTGTTCCTTTTTCTTGGCTTTCAGCCAATGCTAAATACCCTCCAAGCGCATGAAATTACTTTGTGAAATTTTTTTCAACTTAAATATCCTGCCCATATATCTATCTGTATAAAGGTTTGGGGTCTTGGGTCTAGCTTTCCCCTGTCACACTGCAAATGTCACCTTTTGTTACATAAAACAGGAAAAGAAAGCCAAACATTTCATCTTGAAAAAGAAAAGAGAAAGATTTGCATTTATATAGCACCTTTTATGGTCTCAGGATGTCCCAAAGCACTTTACAGCCAATGAATTACTTTTGAAGCACTGTTGTAATGTAGGCAGCTAATTTGTGCACAACAAGCTCGCACAAACAAATAGATTTCCAGATTATGGGGTAAAAATTGGGTAGTGCCCCCTTTTGGGCCGCGGTACTGCAGGCCTTCCTCCCCTTATTAAAGGGGAGGGGCTTGGCGCAGCATGTCCCGGTGCCCAGCTGGGTCACCAGGGATCGGGAGTGCCGGCAAATGAGCCCGGCACTCAAGAGGAGTGCCGGGCTCACAGAGAGCAGCCGGCACCGCGCGAGTGGGGGCTTCACGGGGGCCGGGGACAGCAACGGGGGCAGGTGCTGGCAGGCGGCCAGCAACAAAAATGGCCGTCCGGCACCTCCCCTTTAACTAGCGCCGCCCCGGCCGCAGGCAGGCCCCCCCTGACATAGCGTCCGGCGGTAAGTCGGGGGGGCCCCACCCAATATTACAGCCGGGGCGTGAGCGGCGATGACATCATCACCAGCAGCGCAGCGCGACGCTAATGGTTAGCGTCGTCGCTAACCTCCTGCTGAATTTCGTGGGAGGCGTTAGCAGCGCCGCGCCCAGGCGCTAGTTGATTTAGGGCACTAATGGGAGGCACAAATCAACCAAATTTAGCCCTCTTTCTGTTTTCGATGTTGATTGAGGCATTAATGTTGGGTATGACATTAAGAGAGCTCTCCTGCTCTTCGAAATAGTGCCATGGGATCTTTTACATCCCCCAGTCAGAGCCTAAGTTTACTGTCTCATCTGAAAGACTGCAACCTCCGACAGTGCATCAAATGCTCGGCACTGTACTGGAGTATCAGCCTAGATTATGGGCTCAAGTCTCTGGAGTAGGACTTGAACCCACAACCTTCTAACCCAAAGACAAGAGTGCTGCCCACTGAGCCACAGATGACACCTGATAGCCTGAGTTCTTCTGACCTAAACGCTGAGGTTTACAGCCAATTTACAGACCTTTAATTCGCCCTAGAAATGTATAAGCAGCTACAACTAACTGTATTCTTGCAATGTCCTCCAAGGGACAGGCCAGTTATGTTACTGAACTAGTAATCCAGAGGTCTGGGCTAATAATCTGGAACATGTGAGTTCAAATAATGCCATGGCAGTTTGAGAATTTTAATTCAGTTTAAGAAATCTGGAACTAAAAAGCTGGTACAGTAATCCCTCCCCAACTGCGGGGGATACGTCCCTGAAGACCCCTGTGGTTAGTAAAACCGCGGTTGGCAAATACAGTATAAATGTTCAAATAACACAATAAAAAACTATATTAAAAGCAATAAAATCATATTATATTTATATATAGGGCCAGAACTTCGGGTCCCCACGGGTGAGTGCGCTCTGGGTACTCACGCGTAGGCCCAACGAAAGTGCCAGTTTCGTGCATGCACTGTGCGTGCGGGGGAAACCGGAACTTCCGTTCCCTTACGGGAAGGGGTTCACAGGTCGAACGCGTGCGTCGGAGAGGCAGCGCATACGCCTGGAACTTCTGTTTTCTTTGCAGGTTTCTCCGGGAGGGTAAGTCTCCAGGAGCTACGCTTCTAAAAAGCAGTCGCAAGGCCTGCTTTTAACAAGGTAAGTGGTGAATTAAGTAAAATTAAAACATTTTTTCCACAGGTTTATTATTTTTAAATACTTTAAAGAAAGGTAAGTTTATTTTTAGCCCCGTTAGAAACTGTAATTAATTTTTTCAAAAATTTAAATTATTGTTTAAAATAGTTATTTTATGTAATTTATAGTTATTTTTAAAATGTGATTTAAAAAAAAATGTATTTGAAGTTTTAGTTATGTTTTGGGGCTGAATTGTATTCATAGATTTGACAGGTCTTCCTGTCAAATCTATGAATACAGATTCCCTGCTACCATTGGCTCTCCATGGCCCACGTGATCCCAGGGGATGCTTCGAACTAACTGCGCCCCTGGGATACGCAAGCACTGTGTGCCGGCAGTTGGAGCAGGCCCAGGATCGGAATCCCACGCGGGCCCACAGCTCAACGGCCGGCGCGCTAGGTAAGTGCAGGTCAGAGGCTTGCACCCGCGGGAAGCCCCTGACCCAAATTTCTGGGCTATGATTTACTTTACTCCTAAATTAAAAATCGCGTATACGCAAAATTCACTGCCGCGGTTGGCAAAAGCTCTCGCAGAGAGGAAACCGTGTATTCTTGAAATCCACGCATGGCAAAACCGCGGTTGGGGCGGGATTCCTGCTGGATTGTCATAAAAACCCAACTGGTTCACTAATGTGTTTTAGGCCAGGATATATGCTGTCCTTACCCAGTCTGGCCTACCTGTGACTCCAGTCTCACACCACTGTGGTTGAGTCTTAAGTGCCCTCTGACGTGGCCTAGCAACCCACTCAGTTGTATCAAACTCGGGATGGGCAATACATGCCAGCCTTGCCAGTGATGCCCACATCCCGAGAATGAATATTAAAAAAAAACACAACTAAATATCACAATTATGCTCCAGACCTAAACTACATACGAGGAATGCAACAACAGATCTGATTTTTTTTTGTCAGCTGAAAATCCATCACCACTTTTAAAACTTTGCAACTCAAACTATTGAGAAATCGACATCCACCAGTAGGGTTTCTACTTTCTCAATGTGGAGTGCAGAATGTTCTCCCCGTAGAAGCACATCTTACTTACTCAAGTCCAGAGAACTTATTTGTAGTGTGAGCTGTGGCTCAGTGGGTAGCACACTTGCCTCTGACATCAGAAGGTTGTGGGTTCAAAGTCCCACTCCAGGGACTTTAAGCACATAAAAGCTAGGCTGACACTCCAGGGGAGTGCGGCACTGTCAGAGGTGCCATCTTTCGGATGAGATGTTAAACTGAGGCTCTCTCAGGTGGATGTAAAAGATCCCATGGTATTATTTCGAAGAAGAGCAGCGGAGTTATCCCTGGTGTCCTGGCCAATATTTATCCCTCAACCAACATCACTGAAACAGATTATCTGGTCATTATCACATTGCTGTTTGTGGGAGCTTACTGTGTGCAAATTGGCTGCCACATTGTGACAGTACTGCACTGGCTGTAAAGTGTTTTGAGACGTCCAGTGGTCGTGAAAGGCACCATATAAATGCAAGTCTTTCGTTTCTTGTTAAAAACAGAAAATGTTAGAAATACTCAGCCGGTCCGGCAGCATCTGTGGAGAGAGAAACAGAGTTAACGTTTCAGGTCAATGACCTTTCGTCAGAACTCCACAGATGCTGCCTGACCTGCTGAGTATTTCTAGCATTTTCTGTTTTTATTTCAGATTTCCAGCATTCACAGTATTTTGCTTTTGAACTTCTTTGTAGATTGGTTTAGGGTTCCCAAAGTATGCGCACAAGTTTTGTTGGGGTTTAACCAGAGCAGGTCACTGGTAGTCTTCCTGTTGTATGTTCAACTAGGACTGCCCTACCCATCGCAGCTTTGGCTTGCAGTGTTGTCTGAAGCAGAGTGGAAAGAATCTCAGTCCCCAGTGACAGGCCTACCCTTCTAGTGTCCATTAGTGAGTCAGGTTGGCTGGTTGTTTATGAACAGTATCCTGGAGTCCTGCAGACCTCGCCCCTCCCTATCACTGTAATCTCCTCCAGCCCTACAACCCTCCGAGATATCTGGGCTCCTCTAATTCTGGCCTCTGGAGCATCCCCGATTTTAATCGCTCCACCATTGGCGGCTGTGCCTTCAGCTGCCAAGGCCATAAGCTCTGGAATTCCCTCCCTAAACCTCTCCGCCTCGCTACCTCTCTTTCCTCCTTTAAGACACTCCTTAAAACCTAACTCTTTGATCAAGCTTTTGGTCATCTGCCCTAATATCCCCTTGTGTGGCTCGGTGTCAAATTTTGATTCATAACGCTCCTGTGAAGCGCCTTGGGACGTTTTACTACTTTAAAGGTGCTATATAAATGCAAGTTGTAAATCAGATGCACAGCAAATCGGGGACCCACAATTGTCTGACCTGTGCTCCCATTGAGTGAGGCTTCACTCCTGGAGCAGATCCTTGCAAGAGTTACCTTTTAATGTAATGTAAAAGCTAGACATTGAAACAAAACACTACCATCATGGGACGATATTTGTTTGGCGGGGAGGAAGAGCTGTTTATTCTTTCCATCATCATAGTGTGATAATTAAGTGAGGCATTGATGCCTTTCAATGTAATTTACATCACGTTTGTTAACAACCAAAAAAGGTTTGCAAAACCTTCTTCATGAAGATAGGTCTCCTTTGACAGACGCTTCCCATTGATGCTTTTCAATTAGCAGAACCTTTTGAATTGAGGGTTATGTTCACAGCAGATTGTAACCACCAGATCCAGACAAATAAGCAAACATTGCAAAATTCCTGAGAATCAGTCGCATGATATTTTGAATCTGTGATGCCTGTTGGTAATTATACAAGTGCACTGTACGAAAATAAAACACAGAAAACGCTCCTTCACTTACAAGCCCTGAATGAAATTGGGATCACAGCCTCCCACCAACGAACACAATGTTCTGTACTTGAAGTAGGAGTGAGAACTTGCGAGACAACCCTTGGATATAATTTGATTTTACTTCTGAATTCAGTTATGTGCATCCAAACTGTTCCTGTGACATGGTGACAGTGGTGTTGTGGTAACTTTCCAGCTTTGCGCTCCCAACACGGAGCCTCACCTGGAAGGATTGCATTTGGAAAAGTCGGGCGTGCACCCGAATTTCTGATACATGAGTCCAGCCAAGAGCTCAAAGTTGTGAAAATGACTCCTTCGAGCCAACATTTATGCTGCAGATAAATGGATAAGAAGCTAGACCTGAATTGAAGTGACCTGCAACACTGACTCCGTTCCTCGCTCCACAGATGCCGCCTGGCCTGCTGAGTGCTTCCAGCATTTTCTGTTTTTTCAGATTTACAGCATCCGCAGTATTTTGCTTTCGGATTATTATTTAAATAAACTGACTCTTGGAAAGTAACACAAGGTCCATCCCTCACTCCCAGAAGATGAAATGTGCAAAGATGCACGCATTCAAATCTACTCTCATGTTCCTTGAGACTAAAAGCTCTTCTGTTGAAAAAACATAATTAAAAAGCACTCTGGGAATCTAGGCTTCCCACTAGTATTTCGTGAAAATGATGAGATTTATTCCAACAAACCTAATTGCAGAATTCAATGTAATTTTAACCCTAGCTGTCTCTCTGGCAACAATTGCTTGAAACCCATTTATGATGTTTTAAACAAATTCTGGTGTAATAAAGGTATTAACGTGTGTTTTGAGTGACATTTATTTAAAATAAAATAAAAATGAAATTTAAACAGGAAACATGTATGCTGATTACATGATACAGACATTGGAATAGCATTTCAGTAATATAGAGGTAATACTATTAAGTACAAGTACAGGCCTAATGGAATTTAACAGAGGTAAATTAAAAATATTACACTTAGACTGCAAAAATATGGGACAAAAATGTACAATTAATGGAATTGCATTTGTATGGAAGGAATTAGAAAACATAGGAGCATAGGAACAGGAGTAGGCCATTCAGCCCCTCGAGCCTGTTCTGCCATTCAGTGAGATCATGGCTGATCTGTATCTTAACTCCATCTGCCCGCTTTGACTCCATGGGGGATAAAATTCGGTTGCTAATGGGGCACAAAGCAACTAGCGCCCGGATGCGGCGCCGCCAACGCCTCCCGCGAAATTCAGCGGGAGGTTAGTGGCGGTGATAACCGTTAGCGCTCCGTGGCGCTGCGCCGCCGGCGATGACATCATTGCCATGCGCAGCACCCCACTCGTGCCCCGGCCGCGATCTTCAGTAGCGCCCCCGACTTACCGCCGGATGCTATGTCCGACGGGGTCAGGGGGGCCTACCTGCGGCCGGGGCGGCGCTAATTAAAGGCGAGGTGCCGGGCGGCCATTTTTGTTGCCGGCCGCCTGCCAGCACCTGACCCCGTTGCCGTCCTCTGCCTCCTCTGCAGCCCCCCCATGGAGTGCCACCTGCGCTCCATGAGCCCGGCACTTCTCTTCAGTGCTGTGCTCTTTTGCCGGCACTCCGATCCCTGGTGGCCCAGCTGGGCGCTGGGACGTGCTACTCAAAGCCCCTCCCCTTTAAGAAGGGGAGGAAGGCCTGCAGTACCTGCGGCATGTAGCGTCGCGATATTCCCTTGTGGCGCTCCAAGAGGGAGGCAGGGCGCTAACCCCGGCGAAGTTAGCACCCCATGGGGGAAAAATTCAGTATCGCCCCGTTTGGGGCACCATTATCAGCCGTGCGCAAAGTTTAGCGCCTGGCACTAATTATCGCCTCCGACAGCAAACTTGGCTTTTATCGCCCCTGGAGGTGATTGGAGCACTAAATCAGGCGCTTCACACCTGTCCTAAGGCACAAAGGCCGAGGAGCGAGGCGCTACCTCAGAGCGCTGGCGAAGCAAGGAAGGGCAAATCAAAATAAACCTGCAAAGTGCTGCTCAGTACTCAAAACTCCTTCACACAGCGTTGAATCTCTCCAGAAGTCTCTCTCTCTCTCTCTCAGAATGTGTGGTGCAAAAATGTCACCGCCAAAAAAAGTCAGGAAGCGGTCGCCTTTAAATAGCGCCCCCCCAGTCCCTTTCTGACTGCAAAACGCCCCCTCAACCTGTCGTTGCTAGCGGCAGGCGGTAAGACAGGGGGCGCCACTCAATATCCGGTCCGGGGCGCTAACGGGGCGTTGCGCACTCGACTGACGTCACAATCTGTGGCGGTAGTGTTTAGCGCCGCCGCAAAATGTCTAGTTAATTTCGTGAGCGGCGCAAACTTCGCCGCGCCCTAGTTGCTTTGCGCCCCATTAGCGCCCTCTTAAGGTGCTAACGGGAGTCACAAACAACTGAATTTTCCCCCCCATATCTCTTAATCTAGCAAAAATCTAGCGATTTAAAATGATTAATTGAGCTAACATCTACTGCTGGCAGTAAAAGAAAGAAAGACTTGCATTGATATAGCATTTTTCACAACCACCAGATATCCCAAAGAGAGTTACAGCCAATGAAGTACTTTTTGAAATGGGGTCACTGTTGTAATGTAGGAAACACGGCAGCCAATTTGCGCACAGCAAGCTCCCACAAACAGCAATGTGATAATGACCAGATAATCTGTTTTAGTGATGTTGATTGAGGGATAAATATTGGCCAGGACACCGGGGAGAACTCCCCTGCTGTTCTTTGTAATAGTGCCAGGGGATCTTTTATGTCCACCTGAGAGAGCAGACGGGGCCTCAGTTTAACATCTCACCTAAAAGAAGGCAACCCTGACAGTGCAGCATTCCCTCAGTCAGACTGGCAGCCTAGATTTTTGTGCTCAAGTCTCTGGAGTGGGACTTGAATCCACAACCATTCTGACTCAGAGTTGAGGGTGCTTCCAACTAAGCCATGGCTGACACGTATAGTAAGACTTTGAATGCTTAGACAATGTGATAAAGCAATTTAAAAAGCTAATAAGAGCAGTAAAATATGGGCAAACCTTTCTGAGACCCCCCACTTCACAAATGGGGTATTGCATGCAGTGAGTGTACCCATGATTTCTCGATACGCATTTCTGACGAGGTTCTGTACTGGGAGTGTGCATTCTGAAAGTCAATCCTTGCCTACCAAGCAAGATAATAGAGGCAAAACCAACCTAGTTATTGAAAATATTATAATATGCCATGATGGGGCAGTTAATAGGGCAGTTTTACTCCCCTCCATCCCCTGCCTCCCCCTCCCGTCCTGTCCCATCCCAGCACTAGACAGGAACAGTACACCCAAAGTACATTGCTTGTGTCTGGGCCCGGGAGCACAAGGAGTTTCTATCCTGGATCATTAACAGGCCAAGTTCTAGCACTGGCAGAAGGAGCTGGAAAATGATTTAGCTGCATTTTGGGACTCCAAAAACAGGGCCTTGCTGATGAAGAGTGGCCTGAGGTGTTGTCAGCAGAGCAGGGGTGGGGGGGGGGGGTGCGGGGGGTGTTAAAGAACGCTTCCTCGCTGGGACCCTGGGAAGGTCCTCTGGTCAGCAAAGGGTCTGAAGGCAGGCAACTAACTGCACCCTTATAGGGCAAGAAAAATGAAGTGGGAGGCTGGGAACACCCCCTCCTGTCTTATTTGAATGGGATGATCTGGCTTGTGCCTAGTGCAGGCTCAGGCCCAGCTCTGCTGCCCTAGGAAAGCTTCCTAAATGCCAGAGCAATGTAAAAGGGTCATCTTCTTTTTGCTGTTCCCTTTGGGGATCAGTGTGAAGTAGTGGAAGGAGTCACAGGCTGATTAACAGTCTGATTTGCCAGGTTAACCCTCCTTCCATGGCCCTTACCATCTTTATACCAGCCAATAGGGCGGTTAGTGCTATACGGCGAGAGGGTTTTATGGGCTCCCACAACACATACAATGAGGGGGGGAGTGGGCCACCCACACCCACCCACTGGACGCAAGTATCCCGCTGGATGTCAACCCAGAATGAAAAGCCAGAGCTCCAACTCCATCGCCGGGACTGTCTGGAGTGGGGTTCGAACCCTGCACCTTCTGGCCCAGCGGTGGGAATGTTAACACTGCGCCAAAGGCTCACTCCCTGTCAAAAAAAAGGGTTGGAGACCTAGAGAAATAGTTCTCTTCCCCTTTTTCATGAACTCTGTGCCCAGGGCAATGGATGATCCCCGAGGGCAAGGATCAAGAAAATCATCCCTAATACATTAGTGAGATGAGCTTCATTGGATCGAATGCCCTTTCCTCACTTTTCTTATGATCTTAGGCACCAGCTGCCTTTTCCCAAAGAATGAGAAACTGAGTACTTACTTGTTCTACTTTCTTCATGGTGCCAGAGGTCTATTTAGCCTGGATTCGACTCAGTTGAGAATGTAGCTATTCTAATACCCTTGTGCAATAAAATGTCTTTTCAATTTTATGTGGATGAGCTCATGTGGGAAGCAGAGGCGGCCCAGATTGGTACTTCTGCAATGAAATGAAAAGAAAAAAGGCTTGGCAATGTCTCTTGTTTTTAAAAAATGCCGTGCATCACAAACGACACAATGATGCGTTTTGACACGACTCAAGTTATTTTCTCCTTTTGTTTGAAAGAAGTAATAAGGATGGTTTACCAATTATTTGTTCATGAAGCCTGCTTCTTGTAGCTCTAGATAAATCCAATAGTGTAATGAATGCAGCATAGTGACTATCCTAGCAAAAGCAGAATACTGCGGATGCTGGAAATCTGAAATAAAAACAGAAAATGCTGGAAACACTCAGCAGGTCAGGCAGCATCTGTGGAGAGAGAAACAGAGTTAACGTTTCAGGTCGATGACCTTTCCTCAGAACTGGCAAAAGACACAGATTTTAAGCAAGTGCAGAGGCAGGAAAAGGGGGGAGGGGAGGAAACAACAAAAGGGAAGGTCTGTGATACGATGGAAGGCAGAAGAGATTAAATGACAAAAGGGATGATGGCGCAAGGCAAAAGGGTGTGGTAATGGGAAAAGTAAAGAAACAAATGATGGGTGTAAATGGCAGCAGCAGAATCATCAACAACAGCTGCTGTCCGAAAAAATAGGTGCTGTGGTTATGGTCTGAAGTTATTGAACTCAATGTTGAGTCCAGAAGGTTGTAAAGCGCCTAATCAAAAGATGAGGTGCTGTTCCTTGAGCTTATGTTGAGCTTCATTGGAACAGTGTAAGAGGTCGAGGCCAGAGAAGTCAGAGTGGGAGTGGGGAGGAGAATTAAAATGGCAAGCAAACGGAAGCTCGGGGTCACGCTTGCGGACTGAACGGAGGTGTTCTGCAAAGCGGTCACCCAATCTGCGTTGGGTCTCCCCAAAGTAGAGGAGACTGTATCGTGAGAGCAAATACAGTATACTAAATTGAAAGAAGCACAAATAAATCTGTTTCACTTGGAAGGAGTGTTTGGGGCCATGAACAGTGGGAAGGGAGGAGGTGAAAGGGCAGGTGTTGCATCTCCTGTGCTTGCAAGGGGAGCAGGTGTTGGGGGTGATTGAAGAGTGGACCAGAGTGTCTCATTAAGTACTTTTGAATTGTAGTCACTGTTGTAATGTTGGAAACACGGCAGTTAATTGCACACAGCAAGGTCCTACAAACAGCAAAGAAATAATGACCAGATAATCTGGTTTTAGTGATGTTAGTTGAGGGATAGATATTGATCAGAACACCAGGAAGAACTCCCCAGCTCTTTTTTGAAATAGGGCCCACTGCTTAACATCTCATCTGAAAGACAGCACCTCCAATAATGCAGGACTCCCTCAGTACTGCACTGAGGAGTCAGCCTAGATTTTGTACTCAAGTCTCATGAAGTTGGACTTGAACCCACAACCATTCTAACGCATAGGTGGGAATGCTGCCGCTGAACCACGGCTGACATCATCACAAAGGCACCTGCACATTAAGCTAAATAAGATCTAGGTTAGCCTTGTAAACATTGGTCCAGAAATTCGGGTTGGGGGCTTCCCGCGGGTGCAAGCCTCCGACCTGCACTTACCGAGCGGGCTGGCCATTGAGCTGTGGGCCCGCGTGGGATTCCGATCCTGGGCCTCCTCCAACTGCCGGCGCGCAGTGCTTGCGTATCCCAGGGGCGCAGTTAGTTCGAAGCGTCCCCTGGGATCACGTGGGCCACGGAGAGCCAATGGTAGCAGGGAATCTGTATTCATAGATTTGACAGGAAGAGCTGTCAAATCTATGAATATAATTGAGCCCCAAAACATCACTAAATCTTCAAATACATTTTTTTTTAAATATCACATTTTTAAAATAACTATAAATTACATAAAATAACTAATTTAAACAATAAATTACATTTTTGAAAAAATTAATTACAGCTTCTAACGGGGCTAAAAATAAACTTACCTTTCTTTAAAGTATTTAAAAATAATAAACTTGTGGAAAAAATGTTTTAATTTAACTTAATTTACCACTTACCTTGTTAAAAGCAGGCCTTGCGACTGCTTTTTAAAAGTGTAACTCCTGGAGACTTACCTTCCCGGAGAAAGCTGCAAAAAAAACGTAAGTTCGATGTGCACGCGCTGCCTCTCCGGCACGCGCGTTCCACCTGTCAACCCCTTCCTATAAGGGAACAGAAGTTCCGGATTAACAACAGAAAATGCTGGAAAAACTCAGCAGGTCAGGCAACATCCGTGGAGAGAAATTTGAGTTGACGTTTCGGGTTTGACCCTTCTTCAAAACTGGAGAGAAAAGGAACTAGATCGAAGGCAGGGCTGCGATCGGACAAAAGAATAAAAGAACCAAAAGAAGTAAAAGAGATTAGAAGCTAGACGAGATGGTAATAGGCTGGGATTAGGTGTAAAGTGTACTGGCAGGGCAAAAGATAGCTGCCAGGTGTGAGAGAGAAACAAAAGGAAAGTGGGGGGGGGAGGAAAGGAGTGGAAAAATATAAGTAAAAATGAAATAGGGGCCGAGGTTATGATCTGAAATTGTTGAACTCGATATTGAGACCGGAAGGCTGCAGAGTGCCTAATCGGAAGATGAGGTGCTGTTCCTCGAGTTTACGTTGAGCTTCCGTGGAACAGTACAAGAGGCCAAGGACGGTGAGGTCCGAGTGGGAATGGAGCGGTGAATTGAAATGACAGGCGACCGGAAGCTCGGGGTCACCCTTACGGGCTGAACGGAGGTGTTCCGCAAAGCGGTCACCCAATCTGCGTTTGGTCTCCCCAATGTAGAGGAGACCGCATCGTGAGCAGCGAATACAGTATACAAAATACAATACACCTCCGTTCAGCCCGTAAGGGTGACCCCGAGCTTCCGGTCGCCTGTCATTTCAATTCACCGCTCCATTCCCACTCGGACCTCACCGTCCTTGGCCTCTTGTACTGTTCCACGGAAGCTCAACGTAAACTTGAGGAACAGCACCTCATCTTCCGATTAGGCACTCTGCAGCCTTCCGGTCTCAATATCGAGTTCAACAATTTCAGATCATAACCTCGGCCCCTATTTCATTTTTACTTATATTTTTCCACTCCTTTCCTCCCCCCCCCCTTTCCTTTTGTTTCTCTCTCACACCTGGCAGCTATCTTTTGCCCTGCCAGTACACTTTACACCTAATCCCAGCCTATTACCATCTCGTCTAGCTTCTAATCTCTTTTACTTCTTTTGGTTCTTTTATTCTTTTGTCCGATCGCAGCCCTGCCTTCGATCTAGTTCCTTTTCTCTCCAGTTTTGAAGAAGGGTCAAACCCGAAACGTCAACTCAAATTTCTCTCCACGGATGTTGCCTGACCTGCTGAGTTTTTCCAGCATTTTCTGTTGTTATTTCGGATTTCCAACATCTGCAGTATTTTGCTATCGTAGAAGTTCCGCATTCCCGCGCATGCGCAGTGCACACATGAGACTGGCACTTTCGTTGGGCCTACGCGAGAGTACCCAGAGCGTACTCACCCGTGGGGACCCGAATTTCTGGGCCAATGTGTTGGAATGGGACAAGCTCTACTACCAATCATGAGCATGTTTCACCACTTATTTATTGCACATGCTGTAAGGCACAGCAGGGCTCATTTTATGAGCATGCTCTTGTGGCAGAAGCCCTCACCAGCTGCTAACGCCCGTCGGAAAATTGTGGATGGGTTTCCCATGATTTTCCAATTCGGCCTGGCAGTGGACATGATTCTCCACTTCCAAGCACACACTTGGAAAAATTAGCCTCAGTATCTCACAGTGAGAGTGATCTACCCTGTAAGTAGGCAAAGTATTCAGAAAATTGGTCTTCCCCTGCACGTCATACCTGTATCAGCGGATACAGAACAGCATTGATGGCACCCATAGAGATGTCTACAGCCCAGATTATTCTCTCAGCCAACATACAGGGCAGAGTCGAGGCAAAAAGAACCATAGTGTGACTAGAAAGCGGAAAATAACCTATATTTCAGCGTTTTGTTTATGAACGTTGAAACCTATGAACACACAAATACTGCAATGAAAGTGAAGCTCATAGAGCCCTGTGTGACAGCATTTTCAAAACAAGATACTTAGGAATGTGATATTGAGAAACATGATTTTCAGGTCCAAAAAATCCAGCGAGTTTTGATTGCATGTTTCAAAAAAGAATTAATAATGACCTACCTTCTTACATTTATACTAACAATAATTCAGTGAATTATAAAATGAAGCCCAGAGGTATAGAAGAAAAGAACTTGCATGTGCCTAACAGTGTATCATGTTCTCAGGACATCCCAAAGTGCTTTACAAGCAATAGGATATTTTTGAACTGTGGACACTGCAGGCAAACATGGCAGACAATTTGTTCACAAGACAAATAGTTGGTTTAATGTCAATAATTGCTTTTCCAAAGAGAGTTATCTGATACTGAAGTTAATTACATTTGGCAAAGTTATTCATAGAAAGCTATTTGCCTGGCTGGACAATCTGATTATGTAAGGTTGTGTAAAGTGCTCCAATATACTGTTAAGTGACACATTTAACTCCTGGCAAACTATGAAGTATGCACTTAGTGTAAAAAGTGCACGTATGTTATCTGCATCTTGTAAATTGTGTTTTATTAAAGAAATGTAAATGCAGGTCTGGGAGGCGCACTATGCATTTACCTCCGCAACATAGGTTTGAATTCAGTCCAGAGTGCTGGGTTGAAATTTTCCTCTTTCTCTGTTGGCAGTATTGGTCCCAACTCCCAAGTGAACTGAATTTTCCAGTGGGGGCAGGGAGGCCTGCCACCGAACGTCAAGGCCAGTGACATTGATAGTGATCATTGGTACAAGCCCGTGGCTCAAGACTGACATGGTCTTCTGGCCAGCGGATACCAGAATTCCGCAAAGGAGGAAAATGAAGAGAGGAAATAAAGAAAAGAAAAGGTGTTGGCTGTTCTTGTAGCTCGACGATGCCGGTTCTGGCTTCAAATGCAAATTGACTTGAGTTTGAGCCCCAGGGCTTCCTGATGGCGAGTTTCAGTGGCCTTACAAGAAAAAAACAGACTATTCTCAAAAAGTGATGGGATGGAACATGTGATTGATATTTGCGCAAGGCTTGCAAAATGCAACAATGAATCACTTGCATAATCACACAAGCTGAGAGCTGGCCAATCCTTCATGAAATGCAACATCTTATTTCATTTTTCCCTACCTTAAGATTTTATTTAATTTAGTTTCAATAACCAATTTTATTTTCTTCATTGAACTTCAGCAGCGAAATTGCTCTGTAAAGAACACTGCAAATACTCCTGATAGTACTGACCAATCAGGAGTGCCATTTCCTAACCTCAGAAGACACCTTCTCAATGTTGTTACATAACAGCGTCTTGTATTTCCGTAACAAACCTTAATGCAAAGAAATAGAGTCATACAGCACAGAAAGAGGCCCTTCGGCCCATCGTGTCCGCGCCGGCCATCAAGCCCTGTCTAATCTAATCCCATTTTCCAGCATTTGGTCCGTAGCCTTGTATGCTATGGCGTTTCAAGTGCTCATCCAAATGCTTCTTGAATGTTGTGAGGGTTCCTGCCTCTACCACCCTTTCAGGCAGTGAGTTCCAGATTCCAACCACCCTCTGGGTGAAAAAGTTCTTCCTCAAATCCCCTCTAAACCTCCTGCCCCTTACCTTGAATCTATGCCCCCTGGTTATTGACCCCTCTAGTAAGGGGAAAAGTTCCTTTCTATCTACCCTATCTATGCCCCTCATAATTTTGTACACCTCAATCAGGTCCCCCCTCAGCCTTCTCTGCTGTAAGGAAAACAACCCCAGCCTGTCCAGTCTCTCTTCATAGCTGAAGCACTCCAGCCCAGGTAACATCCTGGTGAATCTCCTCTGCACCCTCTCCAAAGCAATCACATCCTTCCTATAGTGTGGCGACCAGAACTGCACACAGTATTCCAGCTGTGGCCTAACTAGCATTTTGTACAGCTCCATCATAACCTCCCTGCTCTTATATTCTATGCCTCGGCTAATGAAGGCAAGTATCCCATATGCCTTTTTAACCACCTTATCCATCTGTTCTGCTGCCTTCAGGGATCTATGTACATGCACACCAAGGTCCCTCTGATCCTCTGTCTTTCCTAGGGTCTTACCATTCATTGTGTATTCCTTTGCCTTGTTAGTCCTCCCAAAATGCATCACCTCACACTTTTCAGGGTTAAATTCCATTTGCCACTGTTCCGCCCATCTGACCAACCCGTCTATATCGTCCTGCAGACTGAGGTTCCTGGGGGCTTCAAAACTAGGCTTGAAGAAAGTAGCTACTGAGCCAGGCAAGGCGAGGTGACCAAAAGCTAGCTTGAAGAAATGCAAGGGGGAATCATACAATGATACAGCACAAAAGGAGGCCATTCAGCCCATCGTGCCTGTGTCCCACTCCCCGGTTTTGTCCCCGTAGCCCTGTAAATGTTTTCCCTTCAAGTGTTTAACCAATTCCCTGAATGGCAGAGGTCCTGGTGAGCTGCTTTTCTTCCTGGGTCCTACAGCTGACGGTGCAGTGCTGAAGAGACTTTGTTGAATCTCCCATGGCTTCTGTGTCTAATGTTCCACCAGGACCACCATTTTTAAAAAGGCACTTCAGACGCATGGTCTTAGAGTCATAGAGTCAGAGTTTTACAGCACAGAAAGAGGCCCTTCGGCCCATCGTGTCTGCGCCGCCTATCCATCCCTGTCCAATCTAATCCCATTTTCCAGCATTTGGTCCATAGCCTTGTATGCAATGGCATTTCAAGTGCTCATCCAAATGCTTCTTGAATGTTGTGAGGGTTCCTGCCTCTACCACCCTTTCAGGCAGTGAGTTCCACATTCCAACCACCCTCTGGGTGAAAAAGTTCCTCCTCAAATCCCCCCTAAATCTCCTGCCCCTTACCCTGAATCTGTGCCCCCTTGTTATTGACCCCCCTACTAAGGGGAAAAGTTCCTCTTTGTCTACCCTATCTATGCCCCTCATCATTTTGTACACCTCAATCAGGTCCCCCCTCAGCCTCCTTTGCTCCAAGGAAAACAACCCCAGCCTGTTGAGTCTTTCTTCATAGCTGAGGCGCTCCATCCCAGGTAACATCCTGGTGAATCTTCTCTGCACCCTCTCCAAAGCAATCACATCCTTCCTATAGTGAGGCGACCAGAACTGCACACAGTACTCCAGCTGTGGCCTCACCAGCGTTTTGTACAGCTCCATCATAACCTCCCTGCTCTTATATTCTATGCCTCTGCTAATGAAGGCAAGTATCCCATAAGCCTTTTTAACCACCTTATCTACCTGTTCCGCTGTCTTCAGGGATCTATGTACATGTACACCAAGGCCCCTCTGACCCTCTGTACTTCCTAGGGTCCTACCACTCATTGTGTACTCCCTTGCCTTATTTGTCCGTCCAAAATGCATCACCTCGCACTTTTCCGGGTTAAATTCCATTTGCCACTTTTCCGCCCATCTGACCAACCCGTTAATATCGTCCTGTAGCCTGAGGCTTTTCTCCTCGCAATTTACCACCCCACCAATTTTCGTGTCATCCGCGAACTTACTGATCATACCCTTTACATTCTCATCCAAATCATTAATGTAGATCACAAACAGCAAGGGACCCAGCACCGATCCCTGAGGTACCCCACTGGACACAGGCTTCCAGTCACAAAAGCAACCTTCGACCATCACCCTCTGCCTCCTGCCACTCAGCCAGTTTAGGATCCAACGCGCCAAGGCCCCCTGGATCCCATGGGCTCTTACCTTCTTGACCAGTCTCCTATGCGGGACCTTGTCAAAAGCTTTACTGAAGTCCATGTAAACCACATCCACAGCATTTCCCTCATCCACACACCTAGTCACCCCCTCGAAAAATTCAATCAGATTGGTCAGACATGATTTACCCTTGACAAAGCCATGCTGACTATCCCCGATTAATCCTTGCCTCTCCAAGTGGAGACTAATTTTGTCCCTCAGAATTTTTTCCAATAATTTCCTACCACAGATGTTAGGCTCACTGGCCTGTAATTCCCTGGTTTATCCCTGCTACCCTTCTTGAATAATGGTACTACGTTAGCTGTTCTCCAGTCCTCTGGTACATCCCCTGTGGCCAGAGAGGTTCTGAAAATTTGTGTCAGAGCCCCTGCAATCTCCTCCTTTGCCTCACACAACAGCCTGGGATACATCTCGTCCGGGCCTGGGGATTTATCCACTTTTTGGCCTGCTAAAACCGCTAGTACCTCCTCCCTCTCGATGCTAATATGTTCAAGTATGTCACAGTCCCCTTGCCCGACTTCTATGTCTACATCGTCTTTCTCCATAGTAAACACTGAGGCAAAAAATTCATTTAAAACCCCACCTACTTCATCTGGCTCTACACACAGCTTGCCACTTTGGTCCCTAATGGGCCCTACCCTTTCCCTGGTTATCCTCTTGCCCTTAATATACTTATAAAACATCTTAGGATTTTCCTTTATTTTGCTCGCCAGTGTTATTTCATGGCCCCTCCTCGCCCTCCTAATTTCCTTTTTAAGTATGCCCCTGCACCTCTTATACTCCTCTAGGGCTTCCACCATCTTTTGTCTTTTGTAACTGCCAAAAGCCCCCCTTTTTTTCCTAATGCATTTTTGTATATCCTTTGTCATCCATGGTTCCCTTTGCTTGTTGGTCCCACCCTTGACCTTTACAGGAACATGTTGGTGTTGTACTCTCTCTATTTCCCTTCTGAAAGCCTCCCACTGTTTTGATGTGGATTTTCCTATAAGTAGCTGCTCCCAGTCCACTTTTGCCAGATCCTGTCTTATCTTATTAAAATCGGCCTTCCCCCAATTTAGAACCCTGATTTCCGGGCCGTCTTTGTCTTTTTCCATGACCACCTTAAATCTCACCGAATTGTGGTCACTATCGCCAAAATGCTCTCCTACAGACACTTCTACCACCTGCCCGGCTACATTCCCTAGAATTAGGTCCAGTACCGCCCCCTCTCTTGTAGGACTTTCTACATGTTGGCTCAAAAAGCTTTCCTGGATGCACTTTAAGAATTCTGCTCCCTCCAAGCCTTTCACACTCTGACTATCCCAATTTATATTGGGGAAGTTGAAATCCCCCACTATTACTACCCTATTATTTTCACACTTTTCTGATATCTGCCTGCATATCTGTTCCTCTATCTCCCCCTGACTGTTTGGGGGCCTATAGTACACTCCCAGCAAGGTGCTTGACCCCTTTTTGTTTTTAAGTTCTACCCATATGGCCTCATTAGAGGAACCCGCTAATATATCATCCCTCCTTACAGCAGTAATAGACTCCTTAATTAATATTGCAACACCCCCTCCCCTTTTACACCCCCCTCTGTCTCGCCTGAAGATTCTATACCCCGGAATATTTAGCTGCCAGTCCGGACCCTCCCTCAACCATGTCTCCGTGATAGCAACAATATCGTACTCCCATGTGTTCAACAACAACTTCAGTTCATCCACCTTATTTGCAAGACTCCTTGCATTAAAATAAATGCCTTCCAGCCCTGCCATATTCCCTTTTGCCTTCACATCTTTGCTCTGCCTTCCCTGCTGACTTGTTTTTTCCTCCTTATTTGGCTGTACATCACCCCCTACTATAGCTCCACTCTGTATCCCATCCCCCTGCCGAATTAGTTTAAACCCCCCCCAGCAGTGCTAGCAAACCTCCCCGCAAGGATATTGGTTCCCCTCTGGTTCAGGTGTAAACCGTCCGACTTGTACAAGTCCCACCTGTCCCAGAAGCAGACCCAGTGATCCAGGAAACTAAAGCCCTCCCTCCTGCACCATTCCTTTAGCCACGCATTCATCTGTTCTATCCTCCTATTCCTATACTCACTAGCACGTGGCACCGGGAGTAATCCAGAGATTACAACCTTCGAGGTCCTGCTCCTTAATCTTGCCCCTAGCTCCCTAAATTCTTGCTGCAGGACCTCATCCCTCTTTTTACCTATGTCGTTGGTACCAATGTGGACCACGACCTCTGGCTGTTCACCCTCCCCCCCCAGAATGCCCTGCAGCCGCTCAGTGACATCCTTGACCCTGGCACCAGGGAGGCAACAAACCATCCTGGATTCACGTCTACGGCCACAGAAACGCCTATCTGTTCCCCTTACTATAGAATCCCCTACGACTATTGCTCTCCCACTCTTTTTCCTCCCCTCCTGGGCAGCAGGAGCGCCTCCAGTGCCAGGAAGCTGGCTGCTGCTGCCTTCCCCTGGTGAGTCATTCCCCCCAACAGTATCCAAAACGGTATACTTGTTTGAGAGGGGAATGGTCACAGGGGTTTTCTGCACTACCTGCCTACTTCTATTGCTCCGCCTGGTGGTCACCCATTTCCTTTCTTCCTGTGCAGCCCTTCCCTGCGGTGTGACCAACTCACTAAACGTGCTATCCACGAACTTCTCAGCCTCGTGAATGCTCCACAACCCATCCACCCGCAGCTCCAGCTCCTCAATGCGGTCTGCTAATAGCTGCAGATGGATGCATTTCCTGCACACGTAGTCACCAGGGGCAGTGTCCCTGAATTCCCACATGGAGCAGGAGGAGCACATCACGGGGCTGGGCTCTCCTGGCATGACTTTCCCCTTAATTAATTTAAATTAATTTACTATCACCAACTAAAGATATCTCTAAGGCTCTTGTATAGTCTACCAACAGTACCTGCTACACCAGAAAAGACCCTAGTATCGATAAACTACAGAGTTAAAGTTTAAAAAAGAGAAATACTCACCAACCAATCACTTACCTGCTCCCTGGTGACGTCACACACTGACTATTTTTTACCTCTCTCCCCGCTGCGGAGTTGGTAAGCCTCGCTGGTCGTGGGTTTTTATACCCGGCTGCTCCTCCTCTGCTCCCGCTGCTCCGAGTGCTCTCGGGCCTCGCTGGTCGTGGGTTTTTATACCCGGCTGCTCCTCCTCTGCTCCCGCTGCTCCGAGTGCTCTCGGGCCTCGCTGGTCGTGGGTTTTTATACCCGGCTGCTCCTCCTCTGCTCCCGCGTGCTCTCGGGCCTCGCTGGTCGTGGGTTTTTATACCCGGCTGCTCCTCCTCTGCTCCCGCTGCTCCGAGTGCTCTCGGGCCTCGCTGGTCGTGGGTTTTTATACCCGGCTGCTCCTCCTCTGCTCCCGCTGCTCCGAGTGCTCTCGGGCCTCGCTGGTCGTGGGTTTTTATACCCGGCTGCTCCTCCTCTGCTCCCGCTGCTCCGAGTGCTCTCGGGCCTCGCTGGTCGTGGGTTTTTATACGCGGCTGCTCCTCCTCTGCTCCCGCTGCTCCGAGTGCTCTCGGGCCTCGCTGGTCGTGGGTTTTTATACCCGGCTGCTCCTCCTCTGCTCCGAGTGCTTGAGAAGATCTTGAACATTGGGCTGTTCTAGTACTGTGCCTTGATGTATAGTAGTTATAAAATAAAACGTGTTTGCAGCTCCATGCCTAGCAACACTGCACACCAAATATATGTGGCCATGAAGTGTGCTGTGCCTAATGTATGCCAGAACATCGGGAATTTGAGTGCATGCCGAAACTGATGTCACACAGCCTCAATTTTATATTATTATAATGAAGTTCTGGCCTGTTTCAAATGTTAACTTCCTGCTGCTAATTTTTCTCCAACTGCTAATAAATGTTAGAACATAAGAAATAGAAGCAGGAGTCGGCCATTTGGCCCCTCGAGCCTGCTCCGCCATTCAATAAGATCATGGCTGGTCTTCTACCTCATCTTAGGTTGATTGGCTATGATAAATTGACCCTTAGTGTTAGGGGGATTAAATACATGGGGTTACGGGGATAGAGTGGGATTTGTGTTGGTGTAGGGGTTACGGGGATCGGGTGGGATATGTGTCGGTGCAGGCTCGATGGGCCGAAATGGCCTCTATCTGCACTGTGGGGTTTCTGTGATTTCTGTGATTCTGTGATCCTCATATCTCTTGATTCCCTTAATATTTAAAAATCTATCGATCGCTGTCTTGAATATACTCAACGACTGAGCCTCCACAGCCCTCTGGGGTAGAGAATTCCAAAGATTCACCACCCTCTGAGTGAAGAAATTTCTCTTCATCTCAGTCCTAAATGGCCGACCCCTTATTCTGAGACAAAAGCAAAATACTGTGGATGCTGGAAATCTGAAATAAAAACAGAAAATGCTGGAAATACTCAGCAGGCCAGGCAGCATCTGTGGAGAGAGAAACAGAGTTAAAGTTTCAGGTCGATGACCCTTCGTCCCAGTTCTGACAAAGGGACATCGACCTGACACGTTGACTCTGTTTCTCTCTCTACAGATGCTGCCTGACTTGCTGAGTATTTCCAGCATTTTCTGTTTTTATCCCTTATTCTGAGACTGTGACCCCTGGTTCTAGACTCCCCAGCCAGGGGAAACACCCTCCGAAGTGTTGTTTACAATCTTGACAGAGACCCAGTGTGGTGGAGCATCGCTTGCAGGGTGTGGAACACAGGAAATCAGGGTGCAAACCTCATGGTATCCCACGCATCAAAAGTCATGGGCGGAAAATCACCAGCTGTACGATCATGATTGCACACGATGCGCTCCCTGGGCCTGAATTTTCTTGGGGTTCTCCAGCTCTCCTGCCTTAACTTTGATGGAAGATGACATCAATGGCTAAAAATAACCATTAATGCTGTTTCTTGGGGGAGGTTCTTCCAATTTTCATAACTCGAGAACCCTCACAGAGATTTCCGGCACCCTTGCACGCTTGTACCGGCTGGGAACAAAGGAGTGGAGAATCAGCCTTCATATTCCAATTAGACTCACAGCTAAAAGCCATACAAGGTTAGAACTATTTGGTTCAGCTTGTAATCAAATGCCCTTGAGATGCCTCATAGTACATGATGAGCCTTGGTTAGAACAGCTTCACATAAGTGGGAACTTTCAGTAAAAGGTTAACAGTCAAAGTCAGATCCTTTCATTCCTTTGCTAATAGACACACCCTTTCATTTTGACACATTTCATTTTCTTTCGTCAGTCTATATTACTATATATTTTTTCCACATTATAACCCATCAGCCATTCTTAAAACATCTGCGGGGAGAAATTCATTATAGCCCCGTCTGGGGCGCTAAATTTTAAAAGGTTGGAAAATTAGCGCCAGGCACTAATGTTTCTAAATTTTAAAAAAATTCGGTTTTGCGCTCCAAGAAGGAAGTGGGGCACTAAACCAAGCGTCCACCTCCTTCTTGGAGCGCAATTGGCAGCAGGCGGGGTGGAGACTTCGGCAGCGCTGCCGCGTTCAAAGGCTCCTTCCCTCCCTTAAAGGGAAGGGCCATCGCTGCAGGCTCTGCAATATAAAAAGTGCCTACCTGGGCAACTAAGGCAGCCGCGATCCCGCGCGATCAGCCGGGCACTCAAGCAGAGTGCTGGGCTGATCGATCATGGGCAGGAACCCGCGAAAAAAAGCAGAACGAGAACGGTAAGTTTTTTATTTACCTCAGCCACCTCGCCTTTAATCATCACCCCCGAAGCGGCCCACGGGCCGACGCACGCCTCCTGCGGCTGTCGGTGTTTTTGCCTGGCTGGTCCGGAGCGCTACCACAGCAATGTGCATAGCGATG